>NW_023494799.1:30219999-31419999 GCF_904425465.1 Colossoma macropomum
TAGGTAAGATGTTGCAAAAAAGTGTTGTAAAAAGGAGAAATAAAATGGAAAATAAGACCATTTAAAATTTCCCTGCAAAGGGATTGTTAAGAGGACAGCATCAACAGACTGGCAAGGATGGAAGACCATCTCTCCTTTACAACTATGGAGATATTATTGCACTCGAGGAAAGCCATTAGCATTAGCACTCATTCATTTCAATGAGATTTGCTCAGCAGTACAAGCACACCCTGAATGTATGTGTCCTCAGCTATGTTTGCTTCATGGGAACTTATAGTAATGGTGCGTCATACATTTCATGTGACTAACAATGGTAGAAATGTGAGAATCCATGTCTTAAACTCAGTGATCATGGCAACAGCCACACTTAATTTCTCCATGACTGTGAATGAGCAATGGCATAAAAGCTAAGATATATGGAAAAAATATTTTTTTACGTTTGCACTCCTGAAAACAAATGGTCACTGGGGGAATAATTAATGTTATACACTTTAAAACACAAACAAAAAACCCAAACTTCTTCAATCTCAGTAAAAAAATTTATTACTCCTCCATAAACTTCCATTTTGAATGTAAATATTCTCCATAAGCTTGTATATTGAATGTAATTTGGAAAGTAGGAAACACTTTTTGGCACACACAGGATTTACAGCATTTTGCCATCTCTTAGGCCTTGCTGGGAACACTTGACCAGTCAAACCCTGCCCCTCTGTTTATGACTGCCTAGTTTGGTGCAATACCTCATGTGCATTGCTAGGGATGAGTCAGAATGTTTCAATATTCAAATAGTCATGAACGTTGTAAAAAATGAATTAGCTTTTTCAATATGCAGATAAACCTGTCTCTAACATTAAACATTATTATAAGAACCATAAGATGTCTGAACTCTATACTCCACCAGAGGGAAATAAAGAACCTGTGTCTTACATTTTGGACAGTTTCTTATCTGTTTATTCTAAAGAAGGAAGCATAGAAAGGCTACTAAAACCAGCTAAATGCTACTGTGTACCAGACAAGAAACTCTCCATTGTGTCACCAGAGGATCTCTACTGCCAGATGGCAGATAGTACAAAGCGCAGCTATAGCACATAGCAAGTGTCACAGAAAAGCGCAGATAAACATGAAACTCAAGCTCATTTTGAACTTGAATTCTATAAATTTAATGGAAAAAAACTTTCAGCATCATTTAGTAAATTTATCAGGTTTGGTTTTAGCTAACTGAATCTTCACAAACTCCGTTTCCCAGGTGAAGACCTTAGCTTGAATTTCAAGCCACATGTCAACTACTGTGGACTGGTGTTCTGGGTTTAATATAGTACAGTAATACCAAGATGCTGAGTGGCAGCACTGTCTCTGGTCACTGTCTCTAGACACATCCCATGTGTGGCCTGAATCCTTAAGATTCCTAAATTTTTGACCCCTGGAATTATGCCTTAACAATTCAGATATTAAATTCGATTGAAATGCTCATCCCTATGCATTGCAAGAAGTCATGTGTTAGCCCTAATCTTTGGTAGCATTGGTGATGCTGTTGCCTGGGGCGGCTTACAACTGTGGACCTTGGTAAAAGTAACACTGGGAGAAAATGAAGCAAAAGTGGAACAAATCGTCTCTCTCAGTCTTTTTTGAAATATTCTTTGCATGGGGATTTGTATCTCAATGTCCTGAAAAGTTTACCACATGTCCACATACTAGCCAACCTAGGCGACCTCCTAAGTGACCTCCTAGTCCACATAAACTAGCCTGCTAGCAAAGTTTAACAGATGTCCTCTTTCCAGTTTGGTTTGTTTTCAGTCGGACACATATATAGGGCCTGGGGATGTAGTGGTGGCTGAATTGTCTTTGTGCTCTGCCGTTTTTGTGTTCTTCAGCCTCAGTTTGTGAGGCAGAGCGGCACTGGCGTCAGCCGGTACCTGCTGCTCGCCCTCCTCGTCTGACGTGGCCCTCTGTCCTCTGGGCCTCAGCAGTGGAAGATCTGCATAGGATGCAGCCAACGGAGGGAACACAGGGGCCAAGAGCATGGAGCTGTTTGTAGAGGGAAGGAGGCCAGGGACGTCTAAAAGGTAAGGATAGGGCCTGCTGATGTTCATGGAATGTGTGGGGAGAAAGTTTGAGCCGGGGTGTGCCGCTAGAGCAGAAGGTCGTTGGTATCCAGGCAATTGGGATGGCTCTTGACTCCTTCTGTCCCAGTAGAGCTCTCTGTCTGGAAAGGCGTTTGGAGTTTGCTGGGAGTATGGATGCATCTGAAGGAAGCTTCTCTGGGGGGCGGTGTAAGGGGGGCTAGAAGTGAGGATACCATAGCGAAGCTTCAAAGCCAGTAGCTCGGCCCGTAGAGCTGCATTTTCCTCGCTTAGCGCCACAAGCCGTGTCTCCAGCATGTAGTCGTTCGCCCGCCGCTTCTCTCGTGAACGCTTGGCTGCCTCATTGTTTTTGCGCCGTTTTTCCCAGTAGGAAGCATCCTTTTTTTCGTCTGGGGTGAATTCTCGCTTGCGACGCAGACCTAGGCCTCTAAGAGAGGGGTCCTCGGGCTCTTGCTCGGCTTCCCCCCTCAGCCGCAAGAAGGCAGATTGCATTGTACCCAGCATCAGCAGGGTCAAGAATGTCCCTGCCTTCAGCTTCAGAGTGTTCGCTGTGGTGCTTGCTTGTTTTTTCTTGATCACTCCTCAATTACCTTCTCAGTGCTTCTTGTACCTATAATGAAAGTAAACATAAAAAGATGCCGGTTTTATGGTATGACTGTGAGGTATGAGTTATCTTATATGAGACCCTATGACACTACATAGATTTAAAAAAAAAAAAACTGATTTAAAGATTTAAAGAGTTATCACCCACGGAGACAGTAGTATATCTCTGTTGAGGATCTCTTCAGTGCCTGCCTTTGACCACAGTTACATGAGCTTCACAAAACCTTGGTTTCATGAACCAAATGTATAGTTACATTCCTGTAATGGTCTGTATGAGCAACAGAGGTGTAATGAAGAAGGAAAATTCCCCTTGTGGTTGTGACAAAGTGTATGAGAACTCATCTGAATGCCTCAAAGCTTCTGTATGTCGTGTGTTCAGGTTACGACAGAAAATTCAGCTTACTGTTAGTTTGTAGTATAAAGGAATCAGTAATAAAAAATAACTGCAGTAATCGCAGTATGCCTAATAAGGCAATAGAACCTAAGTTACAGTTGCTTATGATGCTGATGACATAAATATTGCCTCAATTTTTTTAATTGGCTTTTGGCCCAAGCTAGATTTACAAATACTCACTAGGGGAGAGTGGGGCACAAACTATCACAGAATAAAAACTAACAGGGATATTCTATGTAATCCGAGTTCAAAGTGGTTTTAGTCATGTTTTTACATTTCCATAACAACATCATCTACAACTGTTCACAGTAGTTGGAGAGTTTGCAGAGATTTACCCTGAAAAAGTGTAAGTCACAGAATTCAAACTTATTTTATTCACATTCTTGTTGCTGCGAGTGCTAGCCAGGCAAAAGTACAGCCTCCACACGGCAGGGTTAGTTATGCAGTGTTACAACGAAGCCTCAGGAAACGAGAGGACTCCATATCTCCCCATATGAATGCGTTTTTTTTCTTACATACTATGGACACCATGCACCATGTAAATTTTATTGTACTGATATTTATTTTCTACCTCGTGGTCAAAAATAAATATGTCATGTTTTTAAACACTTTATAATGATTTATTCTGATGAATATATCTTTTTAACATTTTTAGCTTGGAGAGCTTTTTTTTGTGATTGTTACATTATTTAACAGTGGAGCTAGTAATGTTTACACTCACACCACTTTGTATTACTGAGATTTGTAGGTTGCTTGTATTAAAATGATTAATTTTGCTCAAATGCTCATAAAATTGTTAAGCAAAAAACAAAATGTGTTAGACTGTGCCCACACTCCTCCACTTGACTTGATGTTTCAGACAGACATTGTGGGAGCACTCAGATAATTGTAGCCCCCACACTACTTTGTAGGCTTAGACTGGGAAAACTGAATAGAGAGAGAGAGAGAGAGAGAGAGAGAGAGAGAAGAAGAAGAAGAAGAAATAGATTGTGAGATAGTCAAATCAGCTGTATTTGCCATGTTGACTTCCTTCCCTTGTGAAATCACTGGCAAACTGCAGTCTTGCTTTAGACTAATTTATAGAGTTTTTAGAGTTCTTTTTTGATCAGGAGGATTCTTTTTGATCAGTTTAGTCAAATAGGTGCCATGCTAGGCATAAACTGAGTGGACATGATTCAGTGGAGGGCAAACAGGTAACATCAACTATAGAACAAGACTTGTGGAAAACATGCAGTAATGGAACCATATAGGCCTGTTTGCGACTTCTTTAATTTATCCCTCATCCCACTCAACACCAGCCTCCACATTTCCACCTCCTTGTTTGGGTCTCTGACTTTTGACCCTGTCCACTCTCTTCGCTTGTTGAGTGTGTCTGCTGCTACTGGCTAACCACATCCTCCACCCCGACCCCTCCCCCCGACCCCCTACACATACACACACACACACACACACACACCCACCCACCCGTTTCATCTATTAAGCCCTCTTCACAGGTAAGAGATCAGGGCTGATAGTAATAAAGACTGAAATGAAAAACAGGGCAAATGAAACAGATGCTCAGACCAAGCAGAAAGCCACTTAGACCACTTTGATTGTCTGTTCAATTGAATGAGAAAATAAGGCCTCGTTCATGAGGGGATAGGAATGTAGATGCATGTGCAAAACCACAGCAATGAGACAAGCTACATGCACTATAGGCGTGCGTATCAGTTAACACCATCAGAAAGCAAGCTAGAAGTGTCAAATGATTTACCCGTTATGATGAAGAGTAACGATATAGCGACAATATAGCAACTCTGAATGTTTTAAATGTTATTGTTCAAAGAATTAAATTAAACACAGAAATCTACAGTAAATAACACACGATTGACTTCAGAGTATTCAGCAGTGTGTTCAGAGACTGCTGATTTCTGGGTATTAAAAATACATGCTTATAATTTCAGTTCCTTGTTCATTTTTTATTAAACGTGAATTATTAGATTTAAACTCCGCAAGTATTGAAGTAATACTCTTATGTTTGAGTTGGGAACAAATGGTTTAAAATCCTGAAACACCCAACGGAAAACTTCAAAATCTGCACATTTGCGCATAACTTAAGCTAGTGCAAAGAATAGTAGAGATTTAGATTGGATAATTAAAAAACCAACATAATTCGGAAGTGACAGTGGAATTAACCAATCATGTTTTTGTTTACAGTGAGTGGGTCAAATTGTAGTGGAAATTGCCACTTTAGCCCTTCTGGAAGTCCTAGATAACTGACTGACTGCAAGTTTCTGTCAGTCATAGAACATTCCTGATGACTCATTAGAAATGGAAAACAGATGTGGCAGTGCTGTGCCAGGGCTGTTTACTGAAAAAGTCAATGTTAAACTCCTGCAACATAAAATATTTGATAATGTCTGTTTTAATATAGAATGGCCAGTGCACCAGAGTTAGCTTAGCACTAACACAGTATTACAAACTCCATCGCAATTAGCATCATTGTAGAGGTTTTTTTTTTTTTTCAATTTTGGATCTTCGTGGCTTCGACCACCAACAGTCACGGTGCACCACAGGTATACAGCTTGGTATAGGTCTTTGAAGACAATATTTAATTTAACGCAAAAGAAGGAGTACCCCAAGTATGTGTTTTAGGATCATTAAGGTTTACTTTGTGTGATCAAGCTCCGATACTGTTTACAGTCTTTGTAGTGTTCTTCACTCCCAGCTTTTGTGATCCAGAGCACTAAACCGTTTATACTTATTTAACCTATTGACTCACTATCATCAAACCTGTAGAACTGTATAGCTTTGTGGGTTCACAGGTCTGCTAGCGAAGAACGCTGAGGAACAGTCTTTTTGTGTGAGATCAACCAACGTGTTGCCATCCAACTGGTCATGGACATGTAATGTTTTACTAATACTCCTATAGAGAAAATGTGCCTACATTTATGAAAATACCACCAATTACAAATCATTAAAATTAACATAATACGTACCTCGTAAAGCTCCAGTCAGGAAAAAGTCACCAATAATATGCACAATATGTACGTTTACCATGAACTTACTGTGCACTAAATTAGTGTTACCTTTGGGGCTGTTAAAATAGTTCCTGACTGGGGCTTTAAAAAAAGAGGTCTTGAGACTGTAATTGTATAAATAAGATTAAAGCACAATAATAGAGCACCTTGTGCTCTAAACCGCTAGTAATTAAGTCATTAGCATTAAGACACTTTTAGAGATAAGTTTTATTTCCTCTCACAAGTGAGTGAATTATAACACTTTAGGAAACCTTTTTTTCATTAAGTCTAGCTAACTGCTGTTACGCACAGATATACTGCCTTTATATACCACCTAAGTGTGAGCTAGTACTTTCTGACAAGGTGATGTCATTCAGACAAAGTCATTCAGTGGTTTGATTAAAAAGCAGTGTTTTATAGAAACTTACTGAGTCAGAATTGTTCACACTGGTAGTGATGATGTCAAGAGTTTGATACCTCTAAACAAGGTATTACATGAAATGATTACAGATATGCTGGCTGATACCTGAGACATTGTTTTACACTAGTTTTGAAATATTTTTTTTTCCTTTTCTGTCTCTCAAAAGACAACATATTTTTCCTAGTTTACAATCATTAAAACTGCATATAAACACTCAGAAGACACATGTAGGTTCACTGATTGTTTTGGATCGTAATTAAAATGGCTATGTTTGCACTGTAGGCATCCCAAACATGACCTCTGGTTCCTATCAGCATCATTGTAAAGAAATCTGAGTCAGTAAGTTTCTCTACAATGCACCATTTCACATCAAATCCAGTCAGAATGACTTTGTTTATATCTCAGCTGTAGAAATTTTGAGAAATCTGTGGAATTCCCCTTTAAGTACCCCAGAGGTGTCCATAAAAGACTCTGTCCATAACAAGTTTGTGCTCATTAAATGCCCACAGGTCAACTTTCCTCCTTCCTGTTCCTTATTTATTTTATTCACTTATTCACTTATTTGTTTGTTTGTTAGTTCAGTTTGCAGTTCTATTCTGTATGACTCAAATGGGAAATTTATTTCATTACTAAGATGGTGACATAATTATTTAGTAGCCTACACAAACTTTATGAACTTTACCACAGATTTACATAAAAGCTACATGACAAACACACCAATGGGGGGCCAATGGAGAATTGTGGTCTTTTTATTAATGGTCCTGAAACACCCCTCTAAAACAATTACAAAGAAACCTGCAGATTTTAGAGGCCTGTGTTGAAGAAGATAATGAAGTTTGGCTTGGTTTGACACATGGTACTGAATACTCTTCAAAACAAAAGTTCTTAAGTAGTAATTGCTGTGCACATACAATTCTAGGAAAAGAAAAACTTTATTTGTTTACTGGTATGAAACCTTTACATTATACAGTGTTTTTTAAACTCTAAAACAGTTTACACATCTTTTTTTTTGGTTTACAACAAAATAACTCTTTAAAAATATGTCCACTTCAATGTTTTTTTTAAGGGACCATAGGTTCATCTATGGCATTTTGGCCTTTTGGCACTATTGTTGTATGTTTGTGTTTCTTTTCAATCAGTAGCTTTTGGTCTAATATTTCAGCCATGGTGGCAGATGCCACAGCTTTTCTTCTTTTAAAGAATGTTTCTATGACACGTTTATAGCAGCGCTTAAGGTAATTTTACGCCTTAGGTAACAACATATATTTGGGCCATAAATAACGTGTTATTTAGGATATAGTATTAATCAGAGCATGTCTTATGTCAGACAGAAATAAGAAAGATAATGTCTTGTTACCCTATATGAATTATATAAAAAATAGATTTTGTTTTTTGCGACAGGGTTTGTTCCTCACGTACTGCTTCTAAGTGTTAAGAGTTAGTGTCTAGTTGAGATAATCTTTCACACTTTTCACACATTTCTGTGATGCTCCGCTTTGGTCGACAACTGTTTGTTATTGCCATATTCTCTCAGAGATGTCAACTGTTATCGTAGTTCAATAGCAGTTTATAGAATCTGAAAGTATCACGCAGTTAACTTCATGTTGCACTAGTCTAATGTTGCAAACATTACCCCAATGGTGGTTATATTAAAGTAAATAAGCCTAGTTCTTTTTCTATGCTATAGTGTGTACTACTATCTGCAGCTATCGTTTGGGTCTCAGTTGTGCCATGTGCCATCTATGCTGTCCCTAGACACATCAGGCCATGGTCAGCACAGATGGCACATGTCACATATGTAACAGCTTTCTGCACTTTATTGCACTTCATTTAAGCCCCTTCAACACCCTTAAATGGCCAGGGCCCACCGATGGGCCCAAAGTTATTTCACACACTTCTATAACCTAAGAGTAGTTTAGCCAGTTTGCATTGAAGTTCCTGTAGTTACCATATAATAAGACTTAGTGTGTAAGCCTGGGATTTTAAGTGGCTAACCTTCATGAACCTTTGAAGTCCAGATTTATAACTACATGTGCCTTGTGGTCAGCATGTGAATAATAACAAAAAGTGATAACATTTAACTTTTAATGGTATTTAACATTTGTGTTTACTTGTTTTTGTTTAGGTTTAATTTGACTTAATCACATTCTTTGTCCTTAAGAACTATACTTATTTAATTACAGCAAGCTTTGGTAGAGGTCATTGATCTTGCAGGGTTGAATAAAGGTCATGGAGGTCATAGATCCTCGCAGATTCTTTGGGTACCTTATTTTGAATTGTAAGCTCCTGTATATAAGAACACCTGCTAAGTGAATACATGCAAATAAGCATAATGGCCTTAAACCCGTAAATATCCTCTGCCAAGCTTCATATGTGGTTCAATATAATTTCACAACTGTCAATTCATAAGAATTAGCATGTTTCTCGTAAGAGAACAAAAGACGTCTAGCTTGGACATACAGTTCTAGGAAGAACCTTTCATTTAATTATTCAGAGATTCTTGAAACTTTAAACTAAAAAGGCTATTCACACTCATCTCACAAAAGTAATTTTTTACAGAACAAAACATTAAGAGCTTCTTCAGGGAACCAAAAGTGGTTCTTCCACACATTTAAAACAAAAAGTTTCCACAGAGTGTTCTTTGTGCAATGCCGTAAAAGAACGACTTTCGGTTCCCTAAAGAACTGTGTTTTATAAAGAAATGTGTGAGTCTGATGAATCTTTCGTAGGTGTAATATAAAAGATTCCAATCAATTTAAGGGTTCTTCTCAGGACTGTTTTTATATTATGTTGAGTTTTTTTTTTATTTTATTAAAGGGCTCCACACTCACACATCTCATTTACAACAGTTCTTTAAAACGCATTCACTGAAAGGTTCTTTAGGGAACAAAAAATTGTTCTCCTATGACATTGTGCATAGAACGCTTTCTGGCAAACTTATTTTTAAGAGTGAGCATACACTGATATAAATGTTGCTTAAATGTTGCCTTAAATTGACATAATTTAAATGTTTACTTTGGTTTAACAAGCATGCAATAAGTTCTTAATCTAACTTCAACTTTTTATTTGTGTGGAACCAACATACATATGTGAATCATGTAAATTCAACTATTTCTTTCCATGTAGCACAGAAGGTTGTTCCATGATAAACACAACTTTGAAATGCAAACCTATGCGACGTTACGTTGTACTTTTTCAAGTTAGTTTGGATTCTCTGGTTGATGCCACTCGACAGGCCAGCTGATACTTGAAAGGGCTGAAAACAGTGAAGAGTGGAGTAGCAGATCTGACGTGTTCAACAACTAAAAATACATCTACGTTTGCTCTACTGCTGTGTCGCTGTCACCACCTCACAGGGCCAGCCTCAGAGAAACTCTTTTTTGCCTGTCTCTTATACCTTCATACATACATAAAGAGGAGCCCATATTCAGTTGTTCAAATTGGCATGTCAGACGTTGTACATTGCTGAAGCTGTAACTGGAAAAACTGCAACAACAATAACACTGAAAGAATTGATTTTCAGTTTTTGGTTTCACTGCATGGTGTGCAGTCAATGCTTTGGAGCTCAAGGCAGGATGAAGACTTCCTGGCTTGCAATCTCCTGAGGCCTTAGCCAGAGCCGCACCTGCTGCTTATTAACCGTCTAATTTTAGATGCAGCTTTTCAGTAACTAACCCCTCTTAAACTTCTTCTTTTTTGCCATCTAATGTTTCTTTTACCAAATGGCACCTGTTCCCTCATTGAAGTGTATTTCTATGTTATTTTCTGGACAGTTGTGAACAGAAAACGAGGCCTGGTAGCTAGAGACTGCAGCTGGTGTTTTTTTTCCTTGAAAGAGTGGCAGGAGTGTATGTATGAAGTGTTGATCATTCATTTGTGTACTACAGTTTGTGGTTGCTTTTGGCGTTGAATATCTGAATGTGAGCTGTATGTTTTAGCAATGGATCTTGCAGTGTTGTTCCCCCTAAGCAGCTCTCTAGTATACTAAGAGGACTGTTTATAAATAGATATTTAAGATTCTATGATTAATATCTTGTCTCACATCCGTTCTAACAGTCACCTAAACCAGTGGCCAAAGATCTATATCTGTCTCTAAAACAGTTCTGAGATATATAAGATAGATAAGGTCAAAATACAACACTTTCATATCAATTCAGGACGGTATAGCATACATCTTAAGTGTAACTCAACCTGTAGTACTATGTGTAACAATTTATGGATAACTTTATGTCCAAGTTAATGCCTTATAGTGTAATCCATCCTGAACAGAACAATAGTTTTTAAGCTACTATATCAGTAAATGTTGAGCAACAAAAAGTAACAGTGCTCTGCATGCAGCAGTTTTACAGTGGATTATCTGAACGTCATGTTTTTTTACTTCCTACCAAAAACTTCATCATTCCTGGGCCGAAGCGATAGAACCAAGCTGTATGGAATACACCTCAAAACATGTTTAAACCAATAAACCTCCCATAATAAGAACAAAATAATAGTTATAAATGTGCACGTTTATTATTTGCTACCGTAACGTATCACGTAACTGGACAATTTATCTACATCTACATCATGTTCCATAGTACCCCCTATGTCATCAGAAAATGAGCTTGGACACTTACCTTTTGTGCGCAGAATCTTGCTTGGTCTCCCAACATTGGCGTAAGCATGGACGTTTAGTATGTCTTCAACCGACTGACGCTACCCGCCGCAGACTCTGCACCCACTCCTGACAGTGTGTGGGAACTGAATGTCTCACCTGACATGGAGTGTTAGTGGGGTGGTCTGCTTTCAAGCACGTGGCTTCTTTGGTGTTATTGTCGCTGTGAGTTTGAATCTGCCTGTCTGCCTCTTACACGATTAATTCTGCCCACAAGCCCCTCCATCACCCTACTTCTCTTAAACACCCAGCTCAAAGGTCTGCACTGTGGTCCGTGTGTATGCGTGTGCGCGTGTGTATGTCTGTGTGTGTGATTGTGAGAGAAAGCCCACACAAAGAGTGCAGTAGTGGAGATGTGGTTTAATACTCATCACATTTACCGTTGTATACGAAGGCCTCCACACAACACGGTGAAATTACTCTCTCCTCTTTCCACCATTGCACTCATTGTTATGGTGTCTTTGCAAATCATTAAACTGGCTTACTTACATAATGCTGAATCTTGCCGTGTCAGAGGGGAACAATGTCAAGCGCATTAATGAAAAAAGTGAGCAACACTTTAATGAAAGGCAGCATTCGTAAGGCTACACGGCACCTATACAACTAATATAAAACTGCATTTATAAACATCTATTAAGGCCTATTATAACAATGGTCAGTTGTCAAAAAGGCTGCTTTTGTCAATTCTGATTTGATTTCACTTCAGGAAGTGTTACGAGGAGGGACGCATGTAAATATCTACGTAGGTTTATGTCAGTTGTCATGAAACGCTTATGTAAGTGTTAAGTAGCCTTATGAATACCACTTTTAGTAAAGTGTCATCAAAATGAGAGATAATTTTGGAAAATGTAGCCCTTGTCTAAGTTAAAAAAGGCCATATTTAATTTTATCAGCAAAGTGGAAAGGTACATGGAAGACTCTTCAAAAATTGTGTATACAGTCAAATGCAAAGGTTTGAATGTCCCTGCTCAAATTACATGTTTTGATGGCTTTCTAAGTGATCCTAAGTTAATACATCCACTACAGGGAACATGCATTAAATGTAGCATTTTTCTAAAAAATTGACTGAGTAGCTTCCTTTTATTTGCTGAGTTTAACATGGAAAAAAGTAAAACATAACATATTAAATGTACATGCCACATTTTATATACACTGATAAAGCACAGCATTATTGTCAGTACACACTGTTCATTTTATCAGCTCCACTTACCACATAGTTGCACTTCGTAGTTCTACAATTACAGACTGTAGTCCATCTGTTTCTCTGCACACTTTTTTTAGCCCCCTTTCACCCTGTTCTTCAGTGGTCAGGATCCCCACAGGACCACCACAGAGCAGATATTATTTGGGTGGAGGATCATTCTCAGCACTGCAGTGACACTTATGTGGTGGTGGCGTGTTAGTATGTGTTGCGCTGGTCTGAGTGGATCAGACACAGCAGTGCTGCTGGAGTTTTTAAACACTTCATTGTCACTGCTGGACTGAGAATAGTCCACCAACCAAAATATCCAGCCGAATGGATCCTGAGCGTAGCATCCTGTGACCTGATGAAGGACTAGAGGATGACCAACACAAACTGTGCAGCAACAAATGAGCTGCTGTCTCTGACTTTACATCTACAAGGTGGACCAACAAGGTTGATATGTCTAATAGAGTAGACAGCGACTGGACACAGTGTTTAAAAACCTCAGCAACACTGTGTGTCTGAACCATTCGTACCAGCACAACACACACTAACACACCACCAAAACGCCAGTGTCACTGCAGTGCTGAGAATGAACCACCACCCAAATAATATCTGCTCTGTGGTGGTCCTGCGGGGGGTTGTAACCATTGAAGAACAGGGTAAAAGGGCGCTAACAATGTATGCAGAGCAACAGATGGACTACAGTCTGTAACTGTAGAACTACAAAGTGCTCCTGTATGAAGTGGAGCTGATAAAATGGACAATGAGTGTAGATACAAGTAAGTGATTTTAATGTTAAGGCTGATGGGTGTGTGTTTATATGTTTTGTTTTCTATGTATTAAATTCAGCAAATAAACAGTAATTGTGTGTTAAAATGTTCAGAAGAATGTTCTTTAAAGAGGATGTTCACTTATTTTCGCTCAGAAAGACAACAAAATATATAATTTAAAGAAGGGGGATTTTTGTATATGAATGTATTTACATCTGTGTTTAGCAGAATAATATAAGAATAATAATAATAAGGTTGTGTTTCCATCTTAGTAACTCCTGAACTTGAGAGTTATTTTTTAGTAACTTCTATGAAAAACATCCACAAACCTAATAAGTAAGTTATATAGTTATTTTCATAGTGAAGTGTGAATCCACATATGGGCCCTAGGAGTTTAAGGGGTTAATATATTTTCAATATAGCATGCAAGATGTTCTCAACACAAGTTACTTGACCATGTAGACTATAAACTAAACTTAAATGACCAAACCATTTTCAAATGGGAAAGACAGCTTCTTGCTTGTACCCTAAAGAAGGACCTTACACATTTGCATGGGCAGTGCTCCCCCTAGTGGTCACTCCATTCACCATTGACAGTGTGCTAATATTTGAGTACACAATTCTCAAATATAACTTGCTGTAGGCCTGAAGCGGTGTATAAAACCCTGATAACATAGTGGTCAAACCCTTTTATACATAAACATTTGGTAATGACCTCCTTTCAGTGATGCAGTGCTGCTGGTCTTCTCTCTTAACCACAGTGTTCATTGCTGATGGTTGTTAGTAGGTAAAAAGTAACTTTTTTAACCTCAGTAGCTGAATTAATAACTGTATTGTTTTAAAAGAACTGTCAGCGAAAAATCAAACGTATATGTTTTCACTTACTCAAGATATAGCTGATCAGCCAAGACGTGTTTGGTCTCCAAACTTTGCTTCTTTAGTTTAGCACTGGAGCTACAAAACCAACTAATTGCTAACAAATACTACCAGTCAAAAGTCACCCAAATAGTTTTTTTTTTTGTAAATACAAGCGCTCCTCTCAACCTGCTCAAAACCACATCAACTCTCTTTGTTAAGTTTGTGCAGACTTGTCGGTATGGTTTAGGGCACACTATGACTTATTATGAACGACAGAAATGAACGCTGTGGCCAAGTGGCCAAGACAAATGTTGTGCTGAATTTCTCACCGTACCCTAAACCACAAAATCTGAAAAAATGAGAAATGACGACAAATACAAACACGTTTCATAAACTTTAAAGCTTAACATGGCTGCAAGAGCTGCCAGTTTTAGTGTGTATTTTGCACTCTTGAAAGATGACATACAATTTTTCTTTTTTTGAACATAAGTGGTCTGTAAACAATACAAAAAAACACACAGCAAAGCAAAAAATACCACACATTGGCAAAGAGTACAAACAAAAGACAAAACTGCAGGTCTCATACTGATCAAATGAAAATAATTTTGAGATATAGTTGTAGACAGCTCTCATGTCTGTCAATAAGTGGCATATAAGTCTGTATCATAGGTATCTTGTCTTGGCTAGCTAGCTACACTGGTCAGCACACAGCACCAGCCTAATATACGTTGAGATTGAAGCTCCACTGACATCTTCTATTGGTGGTTTAATTAAACACACAAAAAGAGCTTCCTGGTTTTACTTCATAGCTAATTATGTTGCAGTTATTATTGCTTTTGAGAAGCAAATAACCGCGAGTTCAAGGGTTGGCAGGCCTGTGTTATAGCAAACAACCATGAGTCCACTCTTTTTAAGGCATAACCATTCTTATCACAAAATGATTTTAATATGTGAGTGACTTAATAGAATACCTCGAAGTTAGGTGTATGTTTTATTTTTCATTTCATGTTTCAGTAAATTCATCCCATTTCTTTCTTTTGCAAAATTCATATATACAGTGGTACTTGCTTATTTGTAAGTGTGAATATGCAAATCTTTATGGTTCTCTAAAAAGTCATATGACGTACACTAATGAATAATGTAGGCGCCGCAGTTTTACATAAACATCATGTTTTTTTTTTATCTCTCATAATCTTCCGCTGAGCACAGAAAATGACAGAACACTTGCATTTAGAAACAGGTATATGATGCAACATATACGTCACAAACTTTCTCTCAGATGAAGGACTGTAACTGGAAGTGACTGAAGCCAGTGCTGTCAGAAGATTGTCAGGCTAAATGGTCAATAACGATTACAAAGTAATAATAATAATAATAAAAATCTGTAATCTGAGAATGTCAAGCTATTGAACTGTTTTATTCTTTCATATATAAGGACGTTTTATGCCCCATGAACCCCTGCGGAAAGTAGTCTAGTAGTCTACTACTAGTCACAAATAAAAAAAAAAATACACAAATAAATAAATAAACAACCAACGGTTGAAATATATATATTTTATATGTAGTTCTTTATTTTTTGCTCTCAGAATTGAGAAAATGTTTAATAATAGTCTTCTTTTTTACTGACTATAATACAGTTTGCAGCTGAGTATAGTCATCAAAGTTTGCGGTCGCTTTATAAGTGATATTTTCTCACCTCTCTGGGGCTGTGAGTGGGGGTCTCCTTTATACGTGTTTCTAAAAAGCATTTAAATGATCGAAATATTTAACAGCGTAAAGGCTCGTGCAGTTATCAGTGAGAATGCTCTGCAGTGACCAGACACCCAAAACAAACAGTAAACAGCCTGACTCTCATTTTTGCACCACAAAATTGCTGCAAATCTGAGCAGAAAAAACAGAACTAAACAGCAACCAGTTTTCTTCTGTGAGCAGGTGAAAATGAAGCTGTACTGCTGACATAGCGGAGAGTGCAACGTGCGCTTTGAACGGGCACTTTCTCTTTCTTTGATATGCCTCTCGATGAAAAACAGCTCTTTTTTCGCTGCTTTTTCCCTTCTTTCGCTTGTTGTCATCACATGGATATCGATATTGTCTCCGACTTTCATACCTGCGGGGCTGATCTTTAGCTGAGAGAAGCTGCAGCTGCTGCACTGAGGGGTCAGGCGGAGCTGCAATGCTCTCAGCCTACATTCAGCTTTATCTCTAAATCTGCCGCTAACTTTGTGTATGGGCTATATTAAATGTGTGAACATGTGGTTTAGCGAGACCCTGCGTGACGGGTTCAGATGTGAGAAATAATAAAAAAAGCTTGAGAACACATCCTCATCGGTACTTCTTTCACATTTATGTGTTTTGTCTTTGTTAAGCCTGATCAGAAGCTTTTATTGCTTTATTACACGCTGAATCCTTTAACGGACACCACACACGAGCTTACAGAACAGCAGAATTACAGTTCACACGTGTGATCAGGTCCATACCGCATGTTCCACAGCCGTAATGAATTGAGTAGAGGCTGCATCGTGGTGTAAAACTGGGCTTTGCAGAACGCAGGCTCTTGCTTGCTTGCTTTGACATCTCAGAGCTGTTTTAACTGGCATGCAGAAAGACAGCAAATGGTGCAGACAGCAAAGCAATAAAAACTACTAAAACAGCTTTAGCAGTTTACCATAGGCTGTGTTTTATTAAAACAGAAAACATGAAAAACTGCATAAACTTACAAAACTACATGAGCTGGCTACAAAGAAATGGACAAAATTCATAAATCAAAGTGTCAGTACTAAAAATGATTAATATCAGCCTAAAAACTCTCAGTTATCACATCACTCACAAGCATTTTATTAAAGGTCATTTGGCCTTCATGGAGTTCATCAACTGTAAAACTGTAAAAAAAAAATAATAAAAAAATTGATTGATTTGATTTTATTAAAACTTTTTTTTGTCAATTTGTCAGTTTAGATGCACCAAGGTTCTATAAACAAACAGCTGTTCTGCTGTTCTGTGTAAATAAACTTTTTCTGTTATCTCACCATTTGAGTCAATGAAGTTACTGGCTTTTTACAGTTAAAATGTTAAATTATTTTTCACAGTGTGCTACTCAATCTTTTGAAAACCTTTTTTTAAACTCCATGAGAAAAAAGGTCCAAATAACATATTAGATGATTTCTTAAATTTCTCATTTTTTTCCAATCATAATAATGCTTGGCAGAAAACACTGGACACTGTTAAAAATGTTCACTTCTAAATCTTATTTTGGAAAACTGCTTACTTGCTTTGTAATTTTATTTCATAGTAGAAACAGCTTCTTACATATAGTTATGACTAAAAATGGATTAAAGCATGTAAAAAAAAAAGGTTTAAGTTGCAGAACCGGAGAGATTTTAAATGTCAAAATGACCAGTTAAACATGAAATGTTAAATGTTCCTCACCATAAACTTGCTTTCTAATCATTTTGCTTTTGTAAAGATGCCCTTAAAATAAAAAAAAAAGAACAAAAATACAAACAAAACAAAATAGAGGTACAAACACAGCACATATTTACATGAAAGACTTTTTAACTAAGAGTAGTTTGAATGCAAGGTCACAGACAGGAAGTATTTAATATAGGGTTCTGCACTATGCTGCAACTTACTGAATCAGAATGACAAACCGGTAATGAAATCTCTGTAAAGTTAACAATTTATAGTGACAGCCAAGAAGCATACACACTGCCGTGGCTCATTACATTTATCTCATTGTCAGTTTTCACATCATTTACATTTAGAACAAAAGCAATCGAAACTAGTCCATCACTGTATGTTAGGAATTCTCAGGCCTTAAATACCTTCTGAGCTGTGAGATTTCAGCAGAAAGCATGCTGAACTTGCCGTTGATGTTCCAGAAGGAGTTGATCCCATGATGAGATCCATCAGAGTCTCTAAAAGGCAAAGAGAATGATTGAGGCCAGCAGGCGTGAAGAGGAGATGGGCGCAGGCAAGATGAGCCCCACTGCAGGAGCAGATTGTTATGCTGGTTGGTGGGGTGGTTTAACCCCGTCAGAAGCCAGTTTTGAGTAGGCTGAGTGGTGAGGGCTGATGGAGATGAAGGTGAGTTGGATGAAGATGACTCTTGCTCACTAGTTGGATCATTAGTGGATGATACTTGCTGGTGAGTTGCTGAATCTGCCTCAGATGATCGGCTCCCTTGAGTGGACTGCTCAGCTGGGTGGTCCAAGCTCGGTGCATGTGGGGGAACAGTGCCGTTCCTTTGGGGGTTCTTCTGCAAGAGAATCTGGGAGGAGCTGGTAGGGGGACTTGCAGGACAGGAACTGCTTTGGGGCCAACATGGGTACAAATCTGTGGGTGGTATGCCAGCACTTAACCCCCAGAGAGGAGACTGGAGATGGGGCTGTGTGGGACACTGAAAGGGTGCGTTGGAGTGGAGTGCATGGGCAATGTCTGCACCTCTTCCCAGCCCCATATGGTACTGTAGGCTCAGGAGTTCAGCCCTCAACTGAGCGTTCTCCTCACTCAGAGCCAGCAGCTGGCCCTCCAACATGAGATCATTGAGTCGGCGCTTCTCCCTCGAGCGTTTGGCTGCCTCGTTGTTCTTGCGCCGCTTGTCCCAGTACAAGGCATCCTTTTTCTCAGCTGGGGTCATCTCCCGCTTGCGACGCCTGCTGGGAATGAGAGAGCCTCGATAGGAGTGGAGGTGCAACAGCCGTCTGGCCAGAAGGGACGGGCCTGGCAGTGGCACAAGCCTCCTCGCACTAATAGAGTCGTCCTCTTCACTTGTCACATCAGCCAAGGAAGAAGGCAAACACATCTCTGCAGGATGTCCAGGATTTCTGATAGAGGACATAGTTCTGGACAGGATAGAGAGGTTGGTGATTGTCAGGCTTCATGGCTAAGAGGAACATTCTTTTGCATGTAAGAGGCCTTACTGGTATTACTGGCAAGATTGTAAACAACAATGGTATCAGGTATTATGATGGATAGTAGTGGTTGCACAGAGCCCACCGGCAGGCCCAAAGTTTTATTACACACTTGTATAACCTAAGAATAGCTCAGCCAGTTTCCACTAAAGTCCATGTAGTAACTGAATAATAGGCCTTAGAATGTACTAAGCCTAGGATTTTAAGGGGTTAAAATAAAGTAATGTAAGACGCCTAAAACTCAGTCCAGAGGGTTGGGGGCTGTTGGCAGAGCGAGTGTTAAGAAAGGATGTCACATGACAGTATTGGTGTTGTTCCTGCAAACACTCCATGCTTATTATACAGCATTGTTTTAATTCAAGTGTCAGTTTAACTGTGTGCTGTGATATAAAGACTAGATGTTAAATAATCAAGAACAGTGAATCCCCAAACAGCATGTAACACTGACTAAGACTTTTGAAGCTGGTTAAAGTAAAGACTGTAATTCCACCTGCTGTTTACCCCACACTTAAACTGGCTATTTTGCAAAAATACTCCAGCAGTTTTGAAATGTTTTTATTTTAAATAATCCTCTGTGTTAAAAACATCATTGGTTTTGTCGCAAAGGTCTTAATGTAAAACTCAGACAAGCATGCTTTGGAAAATATCAAGCAGCTGAAGTTCAGTTCTCGCGATCTGCTCTCCATTTGTGTTTGACGTGTGTAAGAACGAGCCGCCTTGTTCTGTCTATTAACCCCTTAACTTTCCAGGCTTATTACATACTAAGGCTTATTATTCATTAGCTACAGGGACTTCAATGCAAACCCATGAAGCTTTTCTCACGTTATAGAAGCGTGTAATAAAACTGGCTCGGTAAGGGGTTCAACGCTCAAACACTCGTATTTCTCACGCCTGTGTGAAAGTGCACATAAAGATTGCCGGACTTTACCTTTAAGTTGCCGTCTCCGCCGTCCGCGCTCAGAACTTTTGAACAGACCGGCACGAGCTGACTGGAGATTAAATCTGTTGAGGAGACTCGCGAGCCCTGGACGTCGCAGCCAATGAAAATTGAGAGTTGTGCGCGTGCCCGTGCGGTAGGCTCGCTGAGAGAAGTGAGAGGCTGGAGGTTTGGGTGAGGGGCTACTCTCCCTCCCTCAGCGGCGTACGGAGGCGGAAAGTTTATGCCGAACACTTTTTTTTAACGTCGTTATGACTCACCGAGTGTCTTTCTCGGCCTACTTAAAAGAAAAGAAAAGAAACGAAACGAAGAGAAAAGAAAAGCGTTCTGACTGGAAGCTGTGGCCGAATCACCTTCACTACTGGGTACCGGGTGATGTTTACCTTTTTCAGCGTACCGTGATTTCTTCAACACTCTTGCCCAACACGCTGGGTCAGATTGGTTTTTGGGGTTCAAAACCATTTTCAGTATGAGACTTCATCACGTCCTCAGGCATGGCGGTGTTAGGTCTAAATCCCAGGTGCATTTTAGGTCAAACCTGAGATTTGAGCAGGTGACTGAGAAGTAAACTTTGAGACGTGAAGTAAGCGTTCAAACTATGAAGAAATGGAATGACAACGTTCATTCAACGTTATAAAACACATATTTTGTGCGGAAAATGTATGAATTAGGAGTCAAAGCAAGCTTCAACTTGTAAATTATGTGTTCTATTAGAAATGACCTTAATACTGTAAGGGCCGGGGCTGTAAAGTGCTGATTTAAATGAATGAATAAATAAAAAAATATGAAAAACTGAGTAAATTTAAGCCCTTGTTGTGTTCAGTTAGTTACACCTCAGTGAAACCTGCTTTTTTCCTTACTTTCTTAAATGAGTGGTGTAGTATTGTTTCCAAAAGATCCAATCACTTCACAGTCCATAAAGTCCAAAACTAAAAAAAATAAAGTGACAAAAAACAGTTTAAAATCAACTGTTTTCAAAACAACCCATTCAGACATTTGCCTATAATCAGTTATAATTGCCTTAAATCAGTTCAGCCCCGCCCGTTCAGGTAAGGAGTGTTTCAGCTGGACTACTTTTTGAATGAGCCGCAATAGAAGCCAGCCCAGGGTCGGCAACTCACATGTTAAGATGAGCCATTTTGTCCTTTCAACAAAAATCAAACCACCTTGGGAGCCACAACATTTTATGTCCATTTTACTATCTTGGCTGTAAATATGACTCAGGGTGTGCTAATGTACTAGTATAGGCTAAAAGTATAATATAAATGAAAACACAGACTTACTTTGCTCTGCTTTAATCTTTAGCTCAGCTATAGTCGCTTTTCTCACATCTCCAGCAGCAAACCTTTCTGCAAAAGTAGAATAGTTTCTTGTAAAATGTCTCTCAACATTCAATTTTTTATGAAGCTGAAGTCTTTTCACTCACCAGCTTCTTGTTTGAATTTTCCCATTCCACCTTAAATGGTGCCTGAGGTGCCAGAATGTAACTGCTCCATTTAAGGTGGAACTTTTTAGTGTTTGACATTTACTCATTGACAATTAAATGTATGAGGAAGCCAGCTGGAGTGATTATAAACACAAATAAGTCTGTTCGTCTCCAAGTTAACAATGTTCGTCTTAAATTTTTTTCTTTGCCTTTTCGTTAGCTGCTAGCTAGGCGAGATTGTTGTCGTTGCTATGGTGACCAGCAGTCTGTGTGCCAACCTTCAGAGTTAAAGGGTGAACTAGCAGTTCTACATTAACTCCAGCATTTAGGACCATTTATTGTTAAAACTGTGTTGAACAATCAGCAGAGCTTTATTTTACTGCAAAGGAGGATTATTTTATTTTTACCTAACAATTTAATTCTGCTGTGGAGCCACAACAAGGCAGTAAATGTTGCCGACCCCTGGGCCAGCCAATTAGAACAAAGGTCATTTACATATGTCAGCCTTAAAGGCACAGTACCAAAAGCAGCCTGTTTAAAGGCTAAAGAGAGTAAATTTAAATGGATTAAGACTGTTTTTGGTACATAAAATCACACAAAGTGGAAAAAATAAAATCCACAACACGTAGGATGTTTACTTGATTTGACTATACAAATAAGTACTCAGATGTGCAACTCACAGGCCTCAGCCATATTTTTTGGTAGGCAGTTCCAGGCAGGGGTGCTGACTAAAACACTTCTCACACACAGGTACACTATGGCTACACACAGAGAAACCACAGAGACCCATATTGTTGGAAAACCCGCTGTTGTGCAGCTGTGAAGAGATCAGAAGCTGTAGACCAACAGGGACCAAGCTCATAGCAGCCTACGTTTCACTCTCCACAACACCTGAATGACACCAATCAAATACCGCATTGTGAGTATATAGATACATGTGGTGTTAATGACATGCTATATTACATTAGTAATACATTAAAATCCACCTGGTGAACATTCAGTGTCATATGGTTACATATTACTGGGCATTATTTTAACTGAAATCATTCACCTTAGTCAGGTTATGTGAACGCCCTGATTCATCAAAACACCCACAAAAACTTGCGTTTGGAACATCTGATGCTGGTCAGAATGCTCCCCAGCACAGAAAAAGTGGCTAATCTGCATATTGCAGCCTTCTGTGATGTAAGTGAAAACCAATATTGCAACGTCTAAAATAAACAATATCATGCAGCCTTACTTTCTACTGTGTGGGTCAGTGGTCAAAATCCTTTTCTTATGATAAATTGTGGTTGTCAGAAAAGTGTTATCTGATAAATGACATTTCGCAGCCTCACTGTTGGCAGTCTTGCTATACAGGTGAAGAAAATGGGGCATACAGTATACTGTGGGATGAAAGTACAGGGTGTTCTTGCGGTAATTATGGGGGTGTCCAGGCAGTGTGGGGTGTGTGGGGTGTCGCATCTTTGCAAAGGGGGTGATCTGCTGTGGTTTTGTGTGTGTTTGTGTGTGTGTGTGTGTGTGTGTGTGTGTGCAGAGGGGGTATCACTTAGTGTTTGCCCGTGACTCATCAAATAGCCCGGTCTATGTGATTTTTTTTTTTTGCTCTGCTGCAAGTGACTCATAATGTCACCATGAATCTCCTTCGAACTCAAATGTTTTTACCGTGGAGCTTAACCTGAACTTCAGATGTATTCATCCTAACCACAATCACTCCCCCACCCCACCTTCCAGACACACACGCACACACACATATACACACAAACTGGCACACGGGTCACACAGTTCACGTTTTATCGATAACATTCTTACTTGTGCATCTGACATTTTCACATGGCACGTTTTTTCACATGCCACTGTTTTCACTTTTGTGCATGTGTGCGTAGGTGAGCAGGACCGTGAGAGAGTGAATGCAGACACCAGGACAATCCTCTGTCTTGCAAAGGCCTTTCACCTCTGTATATAGTGATGCACACCACGGTGTACAGTAACACCAATCACACTTTGCTTCATTCTCAAGTAAATGGAAACCACTTCCTGTCTCTCACAACTCCCCTTTCTTGACGACCTAATTTCATCTTGCCCATATCCCGTTCTTTGAGTTTACAACGGAAAGCAAAGCAGTCAATTGTAAGAGGGGTGAAGCTAAGAAAACCCGTACTTTCCAGACGGTATTCTTCAAAATAATTCTTGAGAAACTGCCAGCGCTTACGCAGCAAAGCCTTGATACTATTGGGGAGTTTTTCCTTGCTATTGCAGTCTTCCACAGTGAATTATGTACATTCTGTAATATAAGCCTCAATTCCAGAAAAAGTTGGGGGAGCATGTAAAATACTAATAAAACAGAAAGTGATTAGTAAATTTGTTTTAACCTCAATTGAAAACAGCACAAAAACACAATATTTGATGTTTTACCTTAGGAACTTACACAACATACTCTATACTGTTCTAACGTCCTGAATGTGTCTTGGCATTGCCATGTTAAAATAAGCATGGATGTCTCTGAAAAACACTAGAAGGAAGCATATTTTGCTCTAAATTTGTATATCAGAGTTAAAGGTGCCCATGTAAAGGTCAGTAACACACCCCCATTCCATATCAGACCTTGACCTTTGAACTTTATGCAAGTAACAGTCTGGATGATCCTTTTGTTCATCAAACACCGTGTTCATTATTTCCATAAACAATCTGAAAGTTTGACTCATCAGACCACAATACACATTTCCACTGTGCATCAGTCCGTTGCAAGTGCGCTCTGGCACACATCAGCAGTGTTTCTGGATGATATTGACAAATGTCTTCCACTGTGCATAGTACTGACTTAATTCAACTCACATAAAAGACTAGCACAGTTAGTTTCCCTACTCAAACATACCCTCTAAACCTGGCGACAAAAAAAAGATGAGTTGAATCAGGTGTGTTTGAGAAGGGAAATCGCCAAACTGTGTTGGTCACCAGCCCTCCAGAGTTGTGCACGCCTGGACTAGACTTTTCTTGCATGATTGCATCAACTGTTTAAGAAGCTGTTTTCTGAACATTTTACAGTTTTCCTAGTCTTAAATTACCCCTGTCCCGAATTTTCTGGAACATGTTGCAGGCATGAATTTCAGAATGAGCAAATATTTACAAAAAACAATGAAGTTGTTAAGGTATAACTTTAAATATCTTGTCTTTCAATACAGGCTAGAGTGGATTTAGAAATCTCAGCTTTCTGTTTATATTTGCATTTCAAATCTCACCCCTTTTTAAGACTGAGGTTTGTATAATACAGATACATTTACAGACTTGATGTTGATATGATACTGCATTACCATGAAACAAATCCTATGATAACTACATTCTGTAAGACTTAAAACAATGGAAAGTATAGTCTGCAATCCCACTTTTTTCTTTTTTGCAATGTCCAATGTCATATTTTCCTGGCCTGGTCAGTTATGAATATTATGTACATTACAGCAACTGCAAATACATCTAATTTTCATGTCATATATATCTAAATGTCACAACATTAAATTCTTTATACAAAAGATGTTGGTTAAACTCAGTTAAACTCAGTTAAACTTCAGTTTTCACTGAAAGTATACATTACTCTGATGTTACCACATCAAGCCAAATTTGCAGGCATATTTAAGGAGGTGATGACAAGATCAGCAGCTCAGGGTATCATTGCCATTTACAGTTATATATAGTCAGCAAATTTCACCTAGTTTTACAATGTTGCTATGTTGCCCTCAAAGCTATCAAAATACAGTGCTGTGCAAAAATTCTAAGCAGTAAGCATTTATTTGTTGAAAAATCCACTAACGTTAGAATACACACACACAATACATAGTGACCTTATGTGTGTCGTTCTGTTAGCTTAACTATTTTCAAACCACTCCTTGAGGAAGCCCAGTATTTACAGTTACCATCCAATACCTAGTTATTAATCAGTCCTTGATTAAAATTAAATACATTTTGTCTGATGGAATTTAATAAATCCATGCAATGGCTGGTGTGCGCAAAGAAGTCAGGTCAAGTCACCAAACCTGTTTTCTTCTAACTGTATTCTTCTAGGCTAATAATAACTTTCTAAAAAACAAAAAATATATAGTTTAATTGCATTTATGTTTATTTGTATTTATTCTAATGTTAATAATAATATTTTTTATAGGCAAAAACGCCCTTACTGTCAAGATAAATAGTCCTACAGAGTTTTCTTGGCTGCCTAAGCCTTTTGCACAGTAAAATTTATCATTATTAAACATCATGCTTTATCGTATAAACAAAATACATTTGTTCTCATGCAGTGTTTTAGGGCAGTGCAATTAGTGCAATGCAAATTATCTGACTAACAGGCAATATATGAGAGCTTTAATTACCAATTATGCAAACAATAGTATAAATATATGAAAAGTTATATAAATCATCCATTTTGCATATTTCAAAATGTATATTTAATTTAAAGAAAAAACTGTTCAGTTTGTATCTTTTCTGACTTGAAATGATCAAAATAATGCTTAAAATCTCCATTCAGTTTTAATTTTTAAAAAACAGTTTTAATTTTTCATATGCTTTTAGTGGCAGCGCTGCTACAACAGAAAGTGATCTATCTTTCTTGTCCTTGAGTCCTCCAAAAATTTGTGTTGTTTGTATCTGTAGTGAATTTGAATGGTATTTACACAATGAACTCAGTGAACATATGATCCTTATGCTCATGTCAACTCTTTGTGATGTACCCTTTAGTTCTGTGTGATTAATATACCTGAAATTGACTTGTCCAAGATGAGCAACCAAAGAGCTACTCTGTTTCATAACCAGTGTACAGACAAGGCATTTGTTGGGAAATACACAGCTCTGTGGTTGCTGTATTATGACAGCAAATATTATTGAGTATGACACGTAGTTACATTGACTGTTATATAATGTGTTTTTTAATACCTCAGTGGCTACATCATATGCCAAAATTACCAAAAGTCAACCTATATGTTTTGTTAATTTTCTAAGAGACAATAAGTTCACACATCCTCTAAAGTGAAAAAACATAAATATGGCATTTTTTCTGCAAACTTTAGACGTTTTATTTAACATGGAAAAATGTGCCATCACGTTTGCATAAGCATGTTAAATTTTAATTAAATTGTGCATTAAAATGTGCAGAAATGTGTTCTCTATAGAGGATGTGTGCTTATCTTCACTTAGAGTATCAAAAAACAAAACATTTTGAGCAGGTACACCCAAATTCTGCATACAACTCTATAGCACAGGGATGCCCCAAATGACTTACTGAAGTGCCTAAGAAACCCCAAGTTCCTGGGTCATGTGCAATTTCATGTCCCAAATTGCCTAAAATATGGTTTCAATGTGGACATATTTTGTGGCCTAGAGGCTAAAAACATCTGCATGCCAGATTCAGAATCACTCTATATGTATACAAAACACATCACACTATTCTTAGCCTCTTCATGGAGGCATCTGTCATTTTGAAACTTTTTTTCAATACATATTTTAATAGCGCTGTTTCAGATAGGTCTGCTGATACACAGTAATATCATCTACCAACACGCATACTGATTAACATTGCTTGTCATGCTGTGATGCTTTTTTTTCTGTGTCTCATATGGCACCAGCTGATGAATATGGTTGATAAAGGGCACTTATATCTGACCTATTCCTAGCAACCTTTGGCCTTTACCCTTCCACAGAATGTGATACCTGAACATTTGAATTAGATAACGGTCCACATGCAATCAACCTCAGCTGCACAAATGCTTTGAGCACCTGTGGGGCAGTTTGCAGGGACGGTTTGGATGCTGAGCGAGATATGTGTGTGCTGCGGTTTAGCAGGTAGCGAAGAGCAGTTAAACTGTAGTGGAAACATGAGCGGAAGGCAGCCAGGCCGAATGGTCACACTGGCTCTGAAGGTCTGGGACTGCCTGCCACCAGCTCTCCCTCTCATCTCACAAACCACTCAGCTGCTGAAAAGCCCACATTTAAAAATAGATGGGCCTGATAGGCTTTGAGATGCACTATTTATCTCCCTTTCTTTGTCACATGCATGCACACCTACCCACACACTTTTTGCCTGCTAACGGTGGATTGTGCGGGGGCCATTTGGGAGGGAAACTGTTTGAAGCAAGCCAAACCCTGGTTTGTCTCAGAGATATAAAGCCCAGTGAAGCATGTCTCGATTAAAAAAAATTCTGCACGGATTCCCCCAAAATGCTCTGTGTTTTCTATCATAAAGTTGCAGTTTGAGTAGATAACCACTAGATGGACTCAAAGCTAAGTGAGAGGAACAGATGGAATAACTCAACAAAGGATGCTCGTTGAAGATGCTGAAGAAAATCTTTTTTTTTGTCCTTGAAATACTTGAAAATGATTTCAGTGCAATTATCCATTTTCCAGTCTGGGTTTTTCTTACGGGTCTAATATGAATGGTAGGCTTTGCATATAGATGGTCATTTGTCTCCACACCAAATGTGGCTTTTTTGGTTTCTTTTGTTGCTCTAGTAAGCCTCTTGTTTTAGCCTAGATTTTTGCCACAAAACAAAAGACTCAAAAGCATTTTTTTAGCTGGTTTCCAGTAAGCTTGTATTGTAAAAATGCATGTTTGACATGCTTTAGATGTGGGCCACATTTTTTCCATGCATTTTCTCGCTGTTTGAGTCAGAAGGAAATCTAGTGGTTTGCTTAGTGGTTTGATCACACGCTCATCATATCATAGAAACACATTTACATAGAAACAGACAGATCCCGTTCTGCAAGTTCAATTATCCTCTTGTCTGCAGGCACTAAAGTAAGAGAACTCTTTATGTAGCAACAGGGAGGCCACTATAGAGGACAAAAAATAAGGATGCAAAGGCTGCACTGGGAATGGGGTCAGATATCTAAAAGATAAGCAGGCAGTATTCCCAGCTGCTTAAAACTACTTTTCTTTGTGTGCCTCTTGCTAGGGAATGCATACAGGCCTTTACTGGACATTAAAGGGAAATTTCACCCAAAATTAGCAGAATGTATGCACAAATACTGTTATGAGCATTGTTTAATACAGAATTATCCTCCCTTTTACTACTTAATTCCAACCTCGAAATGTCATCGGAAAAACACTACTAGACTGACTTCTGTAGGAAACAAGATGTATTGCATTTTAATACAGATTTTCTAGTGTTTTATATATTGCATTCATCTACCTGCTGGTGTTTACTGGAGTATACAATTCAAGGTATCTTGCTAACCGGTAAAATGCCCAGCAAAATATTTGTACACATTTAAACTTGTTTGCAGATGCAACATGACTCATGAAGTGTATTGAGTAGAGTGGTGCTACAGTTACAGGAATTCCCTAGTTATTCAGGGTATTCTTTATTTACAGTCAGGCAGCATCAGTGTACAGCTTCCCAGTTTTCTGCGTGGATACACCAGTTTGACCAGAATTAGGATTTGGGAATCCTATTCAGCGTACTGTCATTTGATGGAAATGTAAATTATTCCTAATATAGTCTTCGTGAAATCGATTAATTAATTAAATTGATGCTGTATAGTCACATTCGTAATTCCAAGCCAAGGTTAGCCAAGTTTGCACAGCCATATAGAATCATTACCTGAGATATCACCTGAAGTAGTAAAATGAATCAAGTCTTCATACAGTAGGCCTATATCACATTAATCTATTTTCATTACACTGCATAGGCTGTGTAATTAGTAGGTTTATTGTGTTAGGTTGTTGCTAAATGCACTCAAAAGGTACAGTTGCCCCAAGCTAGCCTGCTAACAGTCAACGCAGATCAGGGGTGCCCAATCCTGGTCCTCAAGATCTCTACTCTGCAAAGTTTATCTCCAACCTTGATCTGACACACGTGATCCAGGAAATGAAGCACTTCTGGAGCACCTGATCATTAGGGCCAGGATTGTGCACCCCTGCTGTATATAAATCTTCTAATCAGTCATTCAATGGAGTTTGAGTTGAAATAAATATAAATGGCCAGAAGAAATAACAGGCCTTAATTATTTGCAAAAGAGGTAAGATTCTAGATTTAGTGCAGCTGAGTCACTGTATGTTTGCTTTTAATGTTATTATTACTATCTTCTGAACAGTGAAAAGGACTCATCAGCTAAGGGTGGATAAAGTTCCTAGGACAGAGCAGACCAGGCTGCATCATTGCAGCCTCATCTGTTAGGTGCTTTTTTTGTTTAAAAAAAAAGAAAAGAAAAATGTATTTTGATGCCAAAACAAACCAACCACGCACACCGACTAGTAGTTACAGACTTTAAAGGGGAATTCCCCCATTTATTTCACAATTTCTGAATAATTCAGTCCTTGAGATGTAAACAGAGTCACTGTGGTTTGACATTAAGTGGTTCATTGTAGAGAAACTTACAGACTTCTTCAGATTTCTTTGCAGTGGTGGGGATGGGAACCAACACAAATATAACCAAAACCAACAGTGAACCTTCTGGGTGTTTATATGTAATGTTTATAATGGTAAAACAGTCATAAATCTGAACAAATAAGTTTTCTATAGGGACTATTTTGCCTTACAGCACCCTACATGTACCCCTCCACCATGAATGGATTAAAGTAAATGGATTAAAATGCATTTTTAGCCAAAACTTTATCATAAAACAATGTGTCAGACATTAGGCAGTGTATATCTAACCATTTCATGTAATACATTTCTGTGAGAGAGCAGTTAGAGGCATTAAACTCTTAAGACGTGTGGTTCCTATCACCACCACTGTGAACAATTCTGACTCAGTAAGTTTCTCTAGAACGGAGCATTTCATACCAAACCACTGTGAATGATTTTGTTTACATATTTGCCATTTAATTATGTCGAAAGTTTGAAAAAAACAGTGGAGTTCCCCTTTAAGACAGAAACACATGAAATTGAGTTTCAAGCACATTTCTATTATATGAGTGCTGGTAACTACACATAATAAATAAATTTAACAACACACTGTTTTCACTTTGTTGGCATCCATGAAAGAAGTAAGGCTCCCCAACTTCCGAAATCCTGATTTACCTGCTGTATGACACTCAATGTTTAACTCAATGTGCAATATCAATGTTCATTTAGAGTGGTTAATGTTTTCTTTTAAAGATTTATTTTTAAACATTTTCTGTTATTTATCTTTTGTTGTGTTATTTTTTCTCTTATTGAGGTAAAGCACTTTGAATTGCTTTGTGTATGAAATGTGCCAAATAAATAAACTTGCTACGTCTTGCCTTGCCATTCTTCAATCTTTTTCTAAAAGTGTAATGATTAGACTGTTAACTCTAGGCCACAAATGTCTGTATTACTTTGAACATTTGAAGTGTCAACTAATCAAGTAATTTCTTATTGCATTACTAATTACTTATAATCAGCTGTATGGTTAATGTATGGTAGCCTGTTGAGTACAGCTATAAAGTAAGCCTATGTAACAAAGTCATTACTGAATGTACATTTGAGCAAACATATATTTTGGATAAATAAAACTGACATAAAGGGACAACTGCTCAACATTTTATTGAAACTTTTGCTCTATTTTAAGAAGCTGAACTAGTTTGAATGGCTGATTATTCAAATCTCAGATGAAAATTTGCAAAGAACATTGGACAAAAAGTATTGATACAGTGTATTCTGACTTCTTTCTTGCACCAATGCCAGAAATTTGAATCCCTTTTTTTCATAAATGCAGCAACACACTTCAGGTTATGCCTTGGGCCTGTACATGAATCCAGTAATAACAACTGCAGTAACACAAATCTTTAGGATAAATACAGATTTGTTTATGTACTTTCTGTAATAGCTTTCTCTTACACTCAAGTATAAGCAGAGGCACATACACTGTCACTCACTTTTAGTTACTGTTTGATTTTTCCATGCAGGTCAGGTTCTCTTAATGACTGCACCCACGCTTCTAGTCATGTATTACACATCAAACAGTCATACAGAATGCAATAAATATGCATAACATGTTTAAATTCAGACACTGATACTCTATAAGCTCTGAAGTTACAAAGATGTTTCAAAATAATTTAAATAGTTTTTTTTTCTTTACCTGTTTTACTTTTTATGTTTTTGTTGTGAAGAACTACCTTTACTTGAGTAAATCTAAACTACTTTTTTAAATCAGGGCTGCCCAAAGTGTGGCCTAGTGATACATAGTGATACTTCCCCCACACAACAGGTGTGGGCACCCCTGCTTTGAAACCTTGATGCTACCTCACTGTAAAAAAGATTTAATGTTTCAACTTAAAAGTAAGTTAACCTGGCTGCCATAAAAATAAGGCTTTATTTTATACAGCACATCATAAGTTCTATTACAGTACTATTAAAGCCTGCTGGATTGAACTGAATGTTCATAATAAACTCTTCCTTTTGTAATATAAGCTCTTCCATGTAATTTAGAGTAAAAACCTATTTAGAAGAAAAATATATCATTGCATTTAAATACCATGCCATTCCTAGGGGTCTTTATAAATCAGCGTTCTGTCTCTGCACACTCTCGGGACATGGAGCAGGTGTTTGTGTCTTCTTTCTCCTCCTCTTTTTAACCTTGCCCCTATCATGTTTCAGTCTCCTCCCTCTCCTACCTGCAGGCACACAATTTCCCAAATCAGTTCAAGAGAGTTCGGGGAAGAAAGAGGAGGAAAGTGTAGCTTGACGTAAGAAGAAATGCAGCATATAGAGGCGTCTGTGTTGTGAAAAATCCTGTAAGCATGAATGGAAAGGCAGATTAAGATTCAAATATATAGCTCTGAGTATGTTAATTAGCTGAAGTTAACAATACTTTTTGGTCTATCAAATCAAATATCTAATTTGTGTAGGTGAGACACTGGAGACCAGCATGAGGAAAGATACCCCTCTCGAGATGTCGCAGCTATGAACAATTGCCAGGTAAGGTGTTTGTCAGTGAGACTCCCCAGTGATTATCATCTAGCAAGTCATTTTGCTAATGAGATATGTGGCTCAGGTTCATCGAGTTTGGGTGTATCGTTGATTATGTGGATCCAGCGCATGCTAGAACTCTTGGAAGATATTCCTCTACTTCACTCAACATGCTTTAAATAAGTTTAAAGGATGACAAGGTGAGCTTCTATTTGACAGGTCAAATTCAGTTTAATACACTTTTGTGGTGTAATATAATTCTAAACTTAAACTTTAAGTACTTCAATGTTCTGCAGCAGACAGTTCAGTACATGGCTATCTGAAGCGTGAAGAATCTCTGTCTGTGACAAGGTAAGCATAGCAACGATGTGTAATGAGTGACATATGAGTAGTTACTTGTTTTTCCACCTTTAAACTGGCCTCATTTATGGACATGGAAGACTTTCTTGCCTTCTAGAACATTTGGTCTTTCCCAGTACATTCATCATGGCCAAAAGGGACACCTCACCCTCAGAGGGAACAGGTCTGTATGATGGAGCGTTCAGTCAAAGTGCTACAGTTTACCTTAAAAAACTGTACTTGTGGATCTCTGTGTAGGAGACAAATGTAGTGAGGTGTAGGGCATCAGCCTAAAGAGTATGATCGGACGACTACATATTAGAATATATCTATTACTTGATATGTACAATACTGTGCAAAGTCAGAAATTATTTTTTGTTTATTTAACATCCAGTTAAAACACCTATTAAGTACAAGTTAATCATTTTCAGGAAACATTTCTGATGTGATGTAAGATAATCTACTTGCATAAGGAAGGAGAAAATGAAAGGAAAAGTTTCCAAAACTGGAGTTAAAAAATATTAAAAAGAAACTGTCACCATCAGATAAGCAACACTTCTTAAACAGCTTTCATCTTTGAGAGAGAGAAGAAATTCAAGATCTTGCCTAAGATCTAAAAAAACAACTTTTTTTCTGTATATCCTTCCACTGTAAGACAACTCAATGCTATGGGTCTGAAAGGACATGTGGCTGTCAAGAAGCTGTTACCAATAAAAACAAATAGAACAGAAGAACACTTTCAAATCAAAAAAAGAAGCTGCTGATGCTCTCAGAAAACTGGACTGACCTCAACATCACTGAATGTGTTTGGGATAATTTGGATTGTGAGAAGCAGAAAATACAAACAACTTCTAACTTTACTTTGGAGGTGTGGAAAAATATCCCTGTAGGTTTCTTTAACTTTTTTCTTTAACTTTCTTTTCTGAAAGCAAGTCTCCCGGAAAGAATGGAAGCTGTAATAAAAAGAAAGCATGGACACACAAAATACCAAAAATTCTGTATAATTTTCTATTAAATATATGTTTTCTGCTTTTTTTACTAATACTAAAAATTAATAACTTAATGACCATTTTTACTGGAAATTAAAGTGGCTTTTGCACAGTACTTTGTGTATTGCTAAGAGGCTGAGACCTAGTTTATGAAAAATAAAAAGTTAAATCTAGCCTTGGACTGAGCTGTATTTTAAAAGCAGCCCTTTTTTTCCTCTCAGGTATGACTTGGGAGGTGCGTGCCAACTGCAGATACTTCCATGAGCCCCTGGGACGCAAGTCTTTCTTGTGCTTCCGCTGGGGGCGTTACGCAGTGAGTAAGAAGACCTGGTTAAAAAAAAAGGGGGTAGTAGGGGGCCTTTAAAGAAAGCTCTCAGGAATATATGGAATACTTTTAAAGGTTTTAGCATGGTGTAATCCCTTACACCTAAGACCCAAGCCTAATTTTACCTATTAAACTGTATATAGACACACATTTTAAAACCTTTCTCTAATAACTAAATAAGTGACATATTACTTTCAGAGTACCAACTGAATCATTCATAGTTACTGAATAAGAAATTGACATAGGAGCAGTTACTTTTTTCATTCATAGCTACTGAACAATAAGTCTTAATAACAGAATAATACACCTGTACTTTAAGGGGTTAAGAGCACACCCTAGACTTTTTCCTCTTGCTAACACTCCTCTATTGGATTGTGTCACCAGGACAACTTGGTTCGCAGCTATAAGTACTCTCCATTGACCTTCCTGCCCCTCACACTATATGAGCAGTTCCAGCGAGCAGCAAACTTCTTCTTCCTGCTTATTGTGGTCATGCAGGTCTGTGGTTTTATTTCCTGCTCATTTATAAAATGCTCCTATGTACAAATAGAAAAACACTGACTCAAATCAGTTGCATTAAAGAATATTGGAATAACAGTGTGTTAAAGCAGTAACCCATATGTAAAGAGTAACAGATGGCACCCAGTGCTTGAGGCTGTGTAGGGAAGGAGTTGCTTATATATATTATGGTTTTCTGCAATATTATAATTACAGATGTATTCATTATTTCACTTCCCTAGAAAGCATGTCTACGTCAGGATTTGTACATGCACTGATGAGCCAAAACATTATATTGGTCCTCTGTGTGCCCTGTGGTATCTGGCACTGAGATGTTAGCAGCAGATCCTTCAAGCCCTGTAAGTTGTGAGGCAGCAGTGGGGCAGACTTGTTGTTTAAGCACATCCCACGGATGCTCAACTGGATTGAGATCTGGGAAAATTGGAGGACAGGGCAACACCTTGAACTCTTTGTCATGTTCTTCAAACCACTCCTGAACAATGTGTAGGGTGCACTATCCTGCTGAAAGAGGCCACTGACATCTGCGAACACCACTGCCATGAAAGTACTTGTTCAACATGAATGCCCAGACCCAGGGTTTCCCAGCAGAACACTGCCCAGAACATCACGCTCTTTCCAATGGCTTGTCTTTATCCTACAGTACATCCTGGTGCCATCACTTTGCCAGGTAAACGGTGCACACATACCCAGCTGCCAACATGATGTAAAAGAAAATGGTATTCATCAGACCAGGAGACCTTTGTCCATTGCTCCAAGGTCCAGTTCCAACATTGCAGACGTTTTCAAAGGTGAACGGGGGTTAGCATGGCCACGCAGCAGGGTGGGATGCTCTGTGTTGTGACACATTCCCTCATAACCATCGTTAAAAATTTCTGTAACGTGCCAGACTAGCCCTTCTGTCAGACGGGACAGAATCATTTGCTCTTGTGCATCGATAAGCCTTGTGCTGCTGGATCATGGTTCGTCCTTCCTCGGACCACGGTCAGTAGGTACTCACCACTGCTGACCTAAAAAGCCTTGCCATTTTGAAGATGCTCCAACTTGGTTGTCTGGCCGTAACGATTTATCCCTCAGCTCAGGCCATCAAACCTGCCCATTTTCGACTGTTTGCTTACTGTGTAATATATCCCAGACCTTGACACACGCCGTTATGAGATAATTGACATTATTCACTTCATCTGTGAGTGGTCATAATGTTTTGGCTCATCACTGTAAATGTCTACATATTTGCTGATTTATTGTATCATCAAGTGCTGACACATTATCAAATGTGCTGAAAACAGCATGCAGTATATTTTACTAATACATCTGTCCTGCTAAGTTTACTTTATCACAAACAATTATAATTTAATTTAACCCAGGCAGTACATTCAGATGGTTTTTATATGAAAATGTGTTATAATTAGTAATTACACAGTCTGTGTTGTTTTGAGACTGAGAGTAGGACTGTATTCTTGAGTGTGCAGCAGTTTGCATAGCTTACTGGCATAATGTATGGTTGTTTGTCTGGCCTCCAGTGTGTTTCTGTCATTGCCACTCTTCCCTGGTACATCACCATGCTGCCACTGCTCACCGTCCTTACAGTGCGTGGGGCCAAAGACCTGGTCACAGACCTGGTGAGGAAGTAAATAATAAAGGGTGAAAAAACACTCAGATCACATTGTGAGAATATATTTTGTAGAAAAAACAAACAAACAAACAAAAAAAAACAGCATTGGCAAAAAATTACCAGAACTGTTTTTGTGAAGTGAATGAAAAATGCCATATTTTAGTATTTTAGTTATTGGTAAATTATACTGACGATAAATTTTCTTTGTAGATGACACTTCATGCACAGAATATTCAGCTGTTTTTTGTTATGTATTTCTCATTAGAAATCTTCAGTACTGGGAAAACATTAAAGCAGATAAATCCAAACTAATCAAGTCAAGTCAAATAACAGTTAGCAAAAAACAAATTCAATTTCTTTATTTTTTTACATTTTAATTTTCTCTTTTCTCAGTTAAAAACTATGCGCCTATTGCTAATGTCAAATCGTTCACTTGAATTTGATTTGTCATGTTTCTTGGCAAAACCTTAACATTTCTTGAAAAATATAACCTACCTTATGCTGACAGGGGTTAAATTAGTTATCAAATTAACATCAAGACAATGCTATAAAAAGTCAAAGCCAAAGAAAAAGAACAAAAACACTAGCTTTATGCTAGCATGTTGGCTAATTCAATAGGACAGTTCAATAATGCTTAATTTAGCTAACCTTTGAAGTTCATAAAAACTGCAGCTAAATAAATATAAATATAAAATATTCTAAACTAAAATTATGATGTCTTAATGTCATAACTTACATAAATTAACCAAATAGGTGCAAATGTAGCTGAATACATAATGACGGTGAAGTTTTGAATTCAAGTCTCATTTGGCTAACTAGCTAAGTTGACCTAGCTAACGCTAACGCTAACTAACTAGCGACGTTTTTTGCTGAACACCTAGAACATTAACGTCACAGCAGAGACAACTTACGCTGAAGAGTAACTCATGATTTATTAACGGATGTTTTATATCTTATTGTGTAAAAAAAGAACAGAAAAATGAAAGACGTCTGAATAATAAGGAGATAACAGTTAAGTTACTACAAGGTGCACTTCCTCAGGAAAAGCGTACAATTAAATATGCATTATCAATTTCAAGAATAAGCGTAACGTTGTACTGTCCAATGTTTTTTGTTCTCTGTGTTTCTCTCTACATCTCGGATGCTTTCAGGGTCGACGCCGCAGTGATGCCAAGATCAACAGAAGGCCTTGTGACATCCTAACTACAGAGGGGTTCGTGTTTTTATTTATTTATTTATTTATTTTTGCATTTGGACTTAACGAGGCTTTAGATGGCTTTCTATACGCCAGCTTTTCCGTTCCACCTTAAATGGTGTCTCGGTTACAGGCGCCAGATACACAGTCTAGGCGCCAAGTGGCATGGCTGCAACATTTAAGGTGGAACGGAAAATTCGAACGAGAACCTGGAGAATACGAAGCCAACTTAAACCTCCTGAACTGACATTGATTAGTTTTGTGTCTTAGGTAAAAATAATAATTTTTCCTACAGTTTCACAACAGCTCAGTGGAAGGATGTCTGTGTTGGAGATGTTTTGCGGATTCATAAGGACGAGGTTATACCGGTGAGCATGTGCGTATATGTCTGTGTGTCTGTGTGTGTAGAGACGGTAGTAAACGTGTTGCTCTGTTTTCCCCAGGCAGACCTGCTCCTCCTCTGCAGTACTGAACCCCACAGTCTGTGCTATGTTGAGACTGCTGATATCGATGGGTAAGAACAAGGCCAGAAAGGTTTCTTAGATGGTTGGGTTTTCTACTCGCTCCCAGATGAACTAACAGGGCAAGGAGTAACTCCCAAAAAGAATCGATTCATCAATTTCAGACATTCGAGAATCAAGTCGACTCCAAAGCTTTGGACTCGATTCCTCCTTTAGGAGCTGAGTGGTGTGTTGTCCCTAGTCGTTCAATGCATGATCCCCATTAGTTCAATCGCCCAAAAACGTGCAGAAACCAGTAGGATAGCGTGAGATGCCCAGGGGTGGAGCCAAGGTGTGGCCAGAGGTGGCAGGTACCACCTTAGCGTGAAGCTTGGCCACCTCTCTGGCTACCCCAATTAAAAAATGAGTCAGCCTGACCCTTTTTCTCTACAAATGGACAGCGCCTTCGGTGCACCGTCCTCCCCTGCTCCTGCCAGGTGAAAAAACTATTTAAGCACTGAGTTCTGTACAGTTCCATGAAGTTCGTCTGACTCTATTCTTCACTTTATTATGTAATCTGGGTCTAAAATAAAAAACAGAGAAACCAAAAGTCAAAAGTGTGAACAATCACAGAGCTGTGCAGATGCTGTAAGCAAATCATAATGAAATTAAACTGAAAAAGTAAATGTTAAAGATTAAAATGTCACTGAGTAGATGCATTTCACACCTCACAAATAAACCTGATTATAAGTAAAAGTGTTAGCATTTGAAAATACTCAGAAAAGTACAAATCCATCAAAAATGTTCTTGAGTACATGTAACAAATTAAATGTATCTAGTTACTACACACCTCTGGTTAGAATAGATTATCAATATTCACTGATGTATATGTTCTTTTTTGGTCAAAATTAAATAAAAAAATGACTTAAAAGGTATTTTTATTGTCCTCACTACACATTTGTGTATTCAGTGTACTTTAAACAGTAATTCTGAATTGTACCAAAATATTTGAATCAAATGTGGCGAAATCTGAGATTGCATGATGGATTGAATTACTTCCTAGTGTATCAGAATTTAATAAAATTGTTGTGAGGTATCCCTGCAAAATATCATTGCTAGTGGCAAAATAAATACAGAGCCAAGATAAGGTATTGTGAGAACTTACTGGACTTAGCGGGGGTTTAGCTAGCTTAGATTGAAAGTCTGAAAGAAATCAACTTTGAATCATGAACCTATTGACTTCCAAACCAGCGTTCATCGAAGTTAGATATAGTGAATCTTTTTGCCCATTTGTGTTTGTACTTCAAACCTTTTTGTTATGATTGAACAGGTGAGCTACAGTTGTCACTGAGTGGACAGCGAAGGCCTGACTTTTATATCCTGCTTGTTGCAAGCTTAGTTTTGTTGATTGTTTGCAGAGAAACAAACCTGAAGTTTCGCCAGGCCCTGAACATCACCCACGCTGAACTGACCAGTGGTCGAACAGAGGAGCTTCTTGTGCCGTTTGATGGTTAGAGCAGTGTTTTCTCTCAGTGAGAAGACATGATGTTGCCCTGCGCTGTGACTGTCCTGCCACTGCAGATTATGCAAAGCTGATGTCTAATAAGCAAAGCTGTTCCCTACCAGCTCTGTCTTTCTCTCTCTTGCTTTCTCAGTTTTTCCATCTCTCTCTCTGACTTTGCCTCTAACTCTTTCTTTCTCACCCACTTCCTTTTCTCCTCTTTCTGTCTGCCCTATCTGTCTGTCTCTCTCTGCCTTTATATTAACACTCATACATATGCATTTACATGGATATTAACATGGCATTGACTTGAATACTAGCTATCTCTCTCTCTTTCTCTCTCTCTTTCTCTCTCTCTCTCTCTCTCTCTCTCTCTCTCTCTCTCTCTCTCTCTCTCTCAGGAGTTGTGTGGTGTGAGGAGCCGAATGGTCATCTGTACTCATTCAGGGGAGAGCTACACTGGAGAGGACAGTGCCATCTACTGGACACAGAGTACATGCTGCTCAGGGGAACAGTCCTGCGCAACACTGACACTGTGTATGGACTGGCCATATACACAGGTATACATCCCTTCTTTAAAACTCTCAGTAAAACAAGAAGGTATTGATACTCACATGCCTTCTCTATGAGCATAGGCATACACCTACATTTAAAGGTTTGGAATTATATTAATATTTTATATAGAATAATAGCTTTATGATTTAGTGTGTGATATAGATCATATATATATATATATATATATATATATATATATATATATATATATATACATACACATATATATATATATATATATATATATATTACATTGACTTGTGCCACATTCTTTGGACAGCAACAATATATATATATATATATATATATATATATATATATATATATATATATATATATATATTGTTGCTGTCCAAAGAATGTGGCACAAGTCAATGTAAAGAGATTTAATTTCAAGTGATGTTGAATGTGTAGAAGTTAGCATTTCTATTGGTCCATTCATCATGAAATGCAGCATGAAAAAAATTACGACAGTGTAAAGAGCAGCTGATATTTTAATTTATTTGGTTTTGTATTTTAAACTGGTAAATATAAATATATATAAAGCATACAAAGTTTCAGTTTCAGTTTTTATTTATTTATTTATTTATTTTTGCAGCTTTCACATTTTGCATAGATTCATTTTACACATTTATCTCCACATTGTCTTTTATGTAATTGAAAACGTTGATAACAAACGTTTAGATGGTAGTGTATTAATCAGAATGAAAAAAATGATTCAAGAGGATAAAACATTCTCTTCAACTGTACGTCAGGCTCAGACAGCAAAATCCTCAGGAACTGTGGCAGTTTGAAAGTAAAGAAGACTCGGGTGGAGAGATTCCTTAACAAAGTGGTGGTGACGGTAAGAAACGACTGAAGCTTAATTGTCACTGTTGCACTTGTGCTCTGCAAAAGCTACTAATCATGCAACAAGTTTTATGCCAGTGACAGGTCTAAACCGGACATTACTGATGAAAGCGATAAACAGTGTGCAGCATTATATATAGCAAACAGGATATTATGCATGGCAGTTGTGGCCTGTTGAAACAGGTTTAAGTGCAAGATGTGCTGTTCTGTGCCATTTCTTTTAGATTGTTCTCTCCTTGCTGATAGTTGCTCTTCTCTTGGCTGTGGGATGTGGCCTGTTTGAGCATTTGGTTTCCCCAAATATTGAGGTTCTATCTGCCATAAGGGGCAGCGCCACTGCTGCATATCGGGGCTTCCTGACCTTCTGGGGCTACATCATCTTGCTAAGCCCTGCCATGCCCATATCCCTCTACATCACGTAATACCACTCAGTACACATGAACTGATTTTGCCACTAAAATTCTAGTTCAGTGTGTCTAGTTCTAGTTAAAGAAATTGTGCAGCAAAAAATCTTTTTTACCCCAAATGTAGTTGATCAGCCAGGACGTGTGGTGTCCAGAGCTTATGCCTCACCAATTAGCATAATGCAAACTGCATGAATCTTCAGCGTATGTAGTTGCCTCAAACCATGTCAAGTTGTTAAGTAATCTGAAACTTGCTTATATGGTTACTCACACTGTATGACGTACTGTTATCTATATTTGCGTTGCCTAGGCCTAAACAGTAGTAGTAGCCATCTTGAAGCCTGAATTTTATATGTGCTTTTTTCATTTGGATAACAGTATTAAATATTAAAAAACCTATAAGCAAGTATGTTTAATACTACCTGGTGGGGAATAAGCTTCAATTGCTTGTTAAATACATTAGCCTTGTAGCTCCAGTGCAAAACTCAAGAAGCGGACCAACCACGCTGAGGCTAATTGACTACATAAGGTTAAAGTGAAAACTTGTTTAAATGTAAATTTTGTATTTAACTTGTGGACTTATGATGCTTTACTTTCCCAAGGTTTGAGCTGGTTCATGTGGTGCACTGCCTCCTGATTGGCTGGGACATTGAGATGTACTGGGAGGAGAATGACAGGCCTGCTCAGGCCCGCACCACCTCTCTCAATGAGGAGCTTGGGCAGGTGGGCCATCTGCTGAGCGACAAGACAGGAACACTCACTCAGAACCGCCTACTCTTTCGCCAGTGCTGCATTGCTGGGCAAATTTACGGTCAGTCTGCAACTCTTCCCGGTATCACGGTATAAATTGTCTACTTCTGACCTCAGTTACTGGCAACCTTGTGGTCATTCCCTTGCAAGAGTGCATCTGAGTAATTGAAGATGATGCAGATTTTTCCCCTTTACAGTGGACTTAAATGCAGGGTAGACGCAGGTTGGCTCTATTGGCCAAATATGTTTAAAATACAGGAAGACAAGGAATTATTCTTCAATTACATAGTAACTCACAGGAGACTTTGCAATCACATAGACATCCATTCTTTTATCCTTTTATGCATACACCTAGTAGCCAAACAACGAATATCATAGTATAATTAAAAATTACTGACAGTTTCAATACATTTCCAGATACATATATTTTAATGAAACCCTTATATACAAGTGTTTTTGTTGATTAATAGTGGCTTATCATTCTGGGATGTCAATTCACTTTTTAGTGAGAACAATATTTAACAACCCAACCTGAAATATTTTTATTGTGCAAAATAGTAAAAACAAAATTGAACAATAGATAGCTAAACTTTATGTCAGTGTTGCTTTCTGGCAAAAACGGTGCTAAACATTGAGTTATGTCTGATTTGTACTCGTCTTTGGATTTTTATATGTGATTTGTTGTTGACCTTGTTTAATTTCTTTCAGGGGATATGACAGCAAAATCAAAGGTAATGCCAACATTTTGTAATTGAAATGTCAGTTTGTATGACCATGCAGCGCTCACCCATCTACTCTCATCTGTAGCCGCTGGACCTGAGCTGGAACCGTTTCTCCTGTGGTGGACTTTGCTTCTCTGACCAGCGGCTGGTGGAACGGCTGCGGAAGCGGTCCTGCCCTGAGAGCCGAGAGTTCTTTACTGCACTGGCACTGTGCCACACTGTCATGAGCGAGTGGAAAGACGGTCAGTGGCCCCTAGTTACAGCTCAAAACAGAAGAAATAATGAGGGTAGCTATGCGGCAAGTTAAAGACAGAAGTCATGGCTACAGCAACATTAGACGGACATAAATTCACACAACGGACATAAATTCACACAACAATTTTCAACAGTAGGAAGATATTCAGGATAAACCTACATATACTCTTGTTAAAACGTTTGTAGTCACTTGTCATATTTATAAAATTACACACTGTATAATTGTTTTCCAACAAGTATTTATGGAATTAGGAAATATAAATTTATTAAAATTTTTTGACGCTTATAAGGCATTGTCAGTCATTTCAGAGTCATCTACAGCTCTGTTCATCATTCTGGACACAACTAAACGTCTTGTTTTTTTACAGTTTCCTAGTTTCCACAAAATGTAAACTTTAAACAGTACTAAAATCATATTAGAATTTTATACACTGTTGTTGAATCAAAAATTGAACATGTTGATTCCAAACTTTTGAACAATAGTGAAGGGTGTTGGTAATATATGCATACTTGTGAATTACATACCCAAGCACTGGAGCAAGAAATAAAGAAGCTGTGTGTAGAATATATGGCAATGTAGTGAACGTGTGTTTTGATCAGGGTTGCCGCGATATCAGGCTGCATCTCCAGATGAAGAGGCTCTAGTTTGTGCAGCTCGAGAGCTGGGCTGGGTCTTTCTCTCCCGCACACGTGACTCTTTGACAGTCAGTGAACTGGGATTTACGCGCCACTACCACCTGCTGGCCCTGTTGGACTTCAGTAGCAAGCGGAGGCGCATGTCTGTGCTGGGTGAGAGACCTGTCTTTCATCGAGGTCCCTGATAAATATGGGCCAATATGGCTCCCAACAGAGCACTGGATTGGTCTGAGTATTAATGATATAAAAGTGCATCAGTTTATCATGATGTATCAATCTGCAAATGATTTTGGAATGTTAAAATCTGTTTTTATTGTCTTTATTCTGCTACTGTGTAATTAGTTCTTCCAGACACATTTATGTATTCAGTGTATTGAATCAGACCAAAATAATTAAATCAAGTTGTCATGAAATTTAAGTTTTCATGATGTGTTAAACAGTTTCTTCTGAATTTAATCAAAATGCTGTGAGGCCAGAGATTAACATTACGTTAAAAAGAAACTCTTTGGTTTCTTGCAAACTGCATGAGTTTGTATGTTTAATTTACACTTTAATTTGTCAAACTCATAACCACATAACTTGCATTTATTGCATAGTAGTTACCAAATAAGTCATAACCGTCATGGAGTAATAACTCTTAATGGTAAGACTAGGGTTTAAGTGGTTAAAATATTTTGTGAATGTACTTGTTTGTCTGTAGTGAGAACACCAGAGGGAGAGCTGAAGCTGTACTGCAAAGGTGCAGACATTGTCATTCTCGAGCGGCTGAGAAAGGATAGTCTGCATCAGGAGAGCACAGAGCAGGCTTTGGAGGTCAGCGCAGTTCATTCCGGTTACAGTTTTGGGTCAGCTTTTGAGTTCATCAAGGCTTCTTTACTTCCCGACTTTCTTTCCGACCCTGCGACTTATGTGTGTCAAAAACATTTCTGAAGTGAAGCCTTGCAATGTTGCTTTTGGCCTCTATTTTGCTTTACCACAACCCAGTACAAAATGGGGTTAGCTTGTGGTTGTTTCACTGTGCGTGTGTGTGTGGGCAGGTTTTTGCACAGAATTGTCTGAGGACGCTGTGTGTGGCTGTTCGTCGTGTGTCTGAGGCTCAGTGGACAGAGTGGAGCCACGCCCTCAGCCAGGCTGCCACAGCAACTGTTCACCGAGAGACCATGCTGGAGGAGCTGCATGAACACATGGAAAAAGAGCTAACGGTACAGGAGAGTAGAGCCATCATTGGCTGTTATGTTGTTGGCTTTCATTTACTATTTGTTATTTCAGTGGTTCTAAACCCTGTCCTTGTATTCCCCATGCTTTACATATTTTAGTGGTTTCCCTGCTTGGACACATCCACTTCAACTCAAGAAGGGCTTGTTAATTAGCCAATTAGTAGTAACCCTGGTCCTGGAGTAGTTTATTAGTATAATATAGAACAGGGGTACTCCTTTCCGTTCTTTGAGGGCTGCAGTCCAGCTCAGTTCAGTGATGTTCTTGTTCTAACATACCTACTAAACTTGTTCAAACTCAATAACTAAACTGCTGTTACCAATGGATGGAATATTTTAACTATAATCCTAGGATTGTGTTTGTTATAAATCTTAAAATGTGTAATTCAGTATCCACTATGAAATATTCATTAACTACTATGAAGTTTTATTTAATTTGGATTAGATTTACCTGGTGAGGAACCATGATTTCTGCTGAGACCTGTAATCTAAATCCAGTATGGTAAAATATGCATTGTCTGACAACAGTAATTCTGGTCTGACAATGTTTAATTTGCTGTATTTGGAGCTCCCTCAGTAAGAGCAATTACGTCTGAAACAACCTCATGGTAATGTAATAAAAATACCTGGTAAAAGACATGAGCATGTTATTACTGAGAGTCATGCCTGTTGCGTATAGCTGACCAGTGCATCTAGGCTGATACTTTATCTTCATCAATCATCAATTATCTTGAGCCTGACAGACCCCTTACAAATGACATTAGAGAAGCTCCTCTGGTAATTTTGACGTTTTTGCCTCTGTCCAATCAGACTAACAACACAAATTCATTGTGAATGGACCAATAGAAATGCTTCCAAACTAATAGAAAAAAAATGTCATTACATTGATGTACATTGAAAGTAAAGAATGTTCTTGCCTTCTCCCATAAATTTACCACTTTGGAGTTACTTGTTTCTGGGACAGTGATATGTAAGTTATGTAATTATGAAATTGAGGAGGTGTAAGCCTGCATATAGACCCTTAAGGTTTAGGGTTAATACGGCTGGTGTGTTTTCCAGATGCTAGGTGTGACGGCCATCGAGGATCGTCTGCAGGAAGGCGTTCCTGAGACTATCTCCAGCCTCCGACGAGCAGGGGTGAAGGTGTGGGTGCTAACTGGAGATAAGACAGGTACTGCGCTCCCTCTGTGGACCACCAGTCACAGCATAGCATAGCTTACAGAAGTGATGGAGAAATGCCTGACTGTTTCCTTTCTGTCCAAATGCATAGAAACGGCTGTGAATGTGGGTTATGCCTGCAAGTTGATGGATCCAGATACAAGACTGCTCCAAGGCGAGGAGCTGAGGTCAGACAAATACTTTCATGCATATATGTACACATTTGTGTCTATTTATAAGAAATTTAATTGTTTGCTTGCAAGTGTTCAGTGTTTGTTATTAATGTGTTTGTTATTAATGTGCTTCTTTGCTCGGCTCTGCTCTGTTTGTAGGTGATGCTTTGTAAAGTGGCACTGAGCAGTTTTCAAAACTGTGCTATATGTATATATTGATATATTACATATGTGTATAAGATATTTTGTTGTTATTATTGTTATTAATCAACCAGTGCAGCTGTGGAGTAATTGTTAATATCACGTTCAGACAGCTTCTCCAGTCTCCCACTCCAGATGTGTGTTTCCATAAGGATAAAGAGTCTCTTATTTGGAGCACAGATAAAAGTGGTAAAGCCGCCATTGTCGTTGGTGGATTTGAGCTTGTGAGTATTTCATTTTGTGATTACATCCATAAAAACTTGGCAATTTATGTTTAAGAGCATAACATAACACAGGTGGTGTTACCAAGTACTTTCTGGACTATGGAATCAGTAGCTTGTCTGAAGGAAAAGTTAAGTTGCATGGCTTGTGATAACTTGTTTACAATATTACTTTATGTCCGGATCAAACCATCAGCTGATGTCTTTACAGGCAGAACTGATCAAGACACCTGAGATGGGTGCCAGGTTTGTGTCTCTGTCCAATCAGTGCCAGTCGGTGCTGTGTTGCCGAGTGACCCCAGGACAGAAGGCAGAGGTGGTCGAGTTGGTCAAGAAGTATTCTTCCTCTATCACCATGGCGATAGGAGATGGTGCCAATGATGTGAATATGATTAAGAGTAAGGATGGGAGAGGGACTCATGAGTAACATTATACTACACAGAAGTTGCTCCTTTGTAGCTGTCGTAAGAAAATCATGTAACTATTTTTTTACTTTCATCATTTGAAAATTCTGGGCTGTAAATGTTTCGTGATGAATGGATCTATAGAAAATTTGGAAAGCAAATCTATTGCTTGTTTATATATATATATATATATATATATATATATATATATATATATGTATATATATATAACATTTGTTTTTCTTTATTTATTTTTTTGATATCATTAATGGATTGTTTTTCCTTCTCAGATAAAGTTTCTTACAAAAGTGATGATTTTCTAATGGGATTACTGTTGATATTACATCTATATAGATATTCTCAAATACTAACCTAATAATCCAGTAATTAATAGTAGTTCAACATTATCACACATAGTGACTCAAATCCTGAACAGTGTCTTTCTCTCTGTCTCTCTCTCTCTCTCTCTCTGTCTCTCTCTCTCTGTGTCTCTCTCTCGCACACGCTCTCTCCCTACATGTCATTGCAGCGGCACATATAGGGGTGGGCTTATGCGGTGTGGAGGGTGGTCAAGCAGTACAGAATGCAGACTTTGCTCTGGCCCAGTTTAGCTTCCTGCGCAGGCTGCTGCTGGTCCACGGCCGCTGGTCTTACCGCCGCATCTGCAGCTTTCTGCGCTACTTCCTCTATAAAACCTCCTGCTTTGCTTTGGTGCACATCTGGTACAGCTTGTACAATGGCTTTAGTGCCCAGGTAAACCCACAGGTTCCTCACAGCTGCCCTTCTCTACAAAAAACGCATTTTGCCACAATTACTGTTTATTTGCCAAATTTAATATACAATATATTTAATTCTTTTCCAATATGTTCTCTGTAGAGGATGCGTTATGTTCACTTAGAAATTCAACATAGCGTAATTTTACCAGGGGTGTTCAGTTCAAACTTTTACATATGACTGTATATGTGAATATAAAGAAAAAAATCAGGTGTTCTCATTTGAAGAAATTTTGATGATTTTTTTTTTTTTTTTGCGTTGCAAATATGAGGCCTTACCTAGCAGCAATGTTTGGAATAAACCATGTGTTTTCTTACTTGTACATTATTTTGATTTCCACTCAGCCGATGTACGAGAGCTGGTTTATTGCCCTCTATACCACCACGTATACCTCCCTGCCTGTTCAGTGCCTTGGCTTTTTCGAACAGGTGAGTAAAAAAAGTAGTTTATCTGAAAAGGTGATTTCCATACTGTTGTCTGATTTACATGAAAATGCATTCTGGCACAGGATATGAGTGCTGAGAGCTCTCTTCGCTGGCCAGAGGCCTACTCAGCTGGACAGAGGAATGAGTTTTTAAACCCTTTAATCCTGCTTGCCACACTGCTCTACTCCATCTACACCTCCATCATCCTTTTCTTCTTACCCATGGGAGTCCTCCAGTACTCAGATGTGGACTATCAGACTTTGGCTGTTACTGTGGAAATGTCAGCTATATTCTCAGTAACTCTTGAGGTATCTTTGTTCACAGACTTAATTTAATTTAATTTAATTAAAATAGTCACTGTAGTTCAGTTAAACTGTTGTCCTCAGCAATTTTGCCAGAAATATATGGTTATTTTGAACATGTTGATGTTAATTCTGGATTCTGCTTACATCTCCCAGATTATTTTAGAGACCAAGTTCTGGACCAAGTATAATTTTGCCACAGTGCTTCTCAGCCAGGTGTTGTTCTTTCTGTCCACCGTGATTCTTCATAGCCCTCGTCTGTTCACGGCTTTCCCTCACGACTACGTCTTCTTTGGTATCTTCTTCCTTATCCATAAGATCAGATTTTCCATCCATTCTTTGTTTTCTTGGTAAATCCATTCGTGCAGCATTATAAGAATGTCCAAATCAAAAAGGGTAATTTTGCAGTTTAGACAGAAATTACATAGTAAACAATGCCAGCCCTGAATTGTTGCCACTTCTGTTAGTTTTATAGATTCACAATTGCTCATCAGTTGCATACTGAATGTTTCTGCTAGTCTACTGTTATTAAGCAGAGTAAGATGGTATGTTGTTTTTTGTTTTTTTTCACAGGAGCATCACTAAATGCCTTTGCCAACCCTGTGGTGTGGCTTGTTGTGTTTCTGACCACCTGCACTGCTGTCCTCCCCTCCATTACAGTGCGAGCCCTAAATGTGGTGCTAACAAACCCCAACAAACACAAGGTGAGAACCCAATTCATAAACGTTGTGACAACAGGAAACACACTGCCTTTAAAAAGTTTGGAATCACTTGTCATATTAAATCCTTTTACAGTAGCCATAACATGTGATTTCCAATTGTTTTGAACTATGCGTTTTTTTTCTTCAGTAATCTTGATGGAATATATTTTGATAGAAATGTGTATGATTTACAGAAATGGTAGCAAGATGGAATTTCGTGTTGCTAGGTTGTTGCTATGGTATTCCAGGTGGTGGATATGGTATTGCACTTCGTTGCAAGGCTGTAAGGCCATTTCTGTGGTATCTTTTATGGCATTGCTTTGCAATGGGCTATCAGTAATTATACATTTATCTGCAAATAGATCTGCCGATTGGTTTTACATTATTGAAAAGACTGATCCCAAACTTTTGAACAGTTGTGTGTTTCTGGCATAACCTGTGACAGGCAATACACAGCTGAGTGTTTTTAGTGTTGCACATTATATTATGCTTTTAATCCACACTGTTTAGATCCATTCGTCAGAGGAGCCAGTTGCACTGCAGTCATGGTTCAGGAGAGGTGTGCCTCAACGTCGCTCATCCTACGCAATGTCCCAAGGAAAAGGCTTTGGAAAACTAATGACTTTGGGAACTGGGCCCCTTTCTACAGCGCCCCCTCTGGATGGGAAGGTAGCAAAGGACACAGTAAGGGCAGACTCTCCACAAATAGCACAAGCAGAAGCTGCTAATGGTGTGACGTCCGATGAAAATAAATCTGGGAACGTTCAGCATGGCGTTACCTTGAAAAGGACAGAATAGACTTATGGAAATCTTAGTCTGGTGGTTACAGACTTAAAAAAGCACTCTTGAATTTTCAGTTCCTGTTTGACTGTGCAATTTGGACCACTTGCAACAGCTCATCTGACATAGCAATGTAAAATTCTAGGTCTACTTATGGCAGTGTGCTCATTTTGTGCACTTCATGCTATCACTCATATGAGCTAAAGTATGGCTGAAGAAACTTAAATACCCCAGCAACTGTGTACCAGCAAAAAGAGAAGTATTTAACTGAATGAAAAGCATACATCATAAGTACTCTGAAGTGCTCAAAATGTTTGCACAAAGTTGGCTATGTTGCTAAAATTACTTGCGCTCCACACAAAAAATTATTCATATATGTGGACCCAGGTACAGATATTTTTCTTTTGCTGAAGAAATGGACTGCACATGATTTAGAATCATGTTGATAAATCCATGGTTCCTGCAGATCCTTAAAAGGTTTTAAAAAGTTAGATTTATTAAGTTATAGTCATAAATGTGACTTTTTTTTTTTACTATTAGAGGTATTAAATTCTAAGATTATGCTTTAAGTTTGAATTTAAAAAGTCAAAATGCTTCAGAATAGTCTTCCAACCAAAAATATCGATCCAATATCTGGATGATAAGAAAGTCAAACACACTGAAAAGACAGTTTGAGGAAAAGAGAGAGCAGTTAGTGGAGCTACAGAGGGAAATTGAGAAGAGGACTATTGAGCTACACGTCATGCATTTACTGTATCTCGAAGCATACATCATTGTTTAATATTCAAACAATTGATTTGAATAAAACATAAACATAAAGCCATTAAAACAGTGGAAGTGGTATTATTTTTTCTTAATTTAAGTCTTAAAAAGATATGAAAAAGAACTGAATTAGATTTTATAAATCGTTTAGCAACCCTGTAAATGAAATATTTTAATACTGATAAGGTAGCAACCCAAAGATAGGCTGTAGGACCACAAAAAGTTTGACAAAGTTTGAAATTTTCAAATGCATTTTACATAATAGATTAAACTTTTCCTGCTTTGCCTTTTCAGTTTTTCATGAGTGAACTTTCCACAGAAAGAAAATGCAGTCTATGTAGTAACATCTTTACAACTGATTTTATACAATTGATTTTATTCAGTCATTTACAAACACGCAATTTACCCATATTTCCTTTTTTAAGTTTTATTCTGTAACAGTTATTACTCCAGTTTTTCCTCTTCCTCAAGAGTCTCCGTTAGCTCTAAACAAAAGGGTCCTCCACATTCTCTCTGGCTCCCCCTGTAGGATAGGAGGTGGAAAGAGGCTCTCAAATCACATGTTTAATGTTAGGCCTGCTGTTATCGCTACAGAGCAGTCTCAGCACTGCTGTTGTGCACTAATGGCTTTGTGAGATTCACCAATCTATTATATAATCTTTGGTTAAGGAGATGTGCTGTAATAGCATGTGTTGTCTTTCCTCTGCTCGTGACTTCTACATCACTGCTGATTCTGATTTAAAAAAGCATAAAGGGGTTATATGCTAAACCTTGTTTATATATGTTTCTGGTCACCCTGGGTGACTGGAGTAGAGTGGATGGAGGCCTTGCTGTGTGGGAAGAGTTCAAATTTTTGGTAATCAGGACATTTTTGCATAGATCTCTTTACGACGACAACCAGCCTCAGCAACTCTTTGGTACTTAGTGTAGATGTTGTGGTGTCAGCAGAGAATTGACTGTTATCTTGCTCTGTGAGCATTAGCTACTGACTATTGGAAACTGACTACACGCTTAAAAATAAAGGCCCCTAATTTGTTCTTGGCTTGGATATACACTTTGCCAAAAAGGGTTCTTTGCACAATGCAATAAAAGAATCACTCTTAGTATAAAGCACTTCCACATAATGTAAAGGTTCTGGGAAAAACCTTTAAACGGTTATACTTTTACATTATGTGAAGGTTCTTTAATGCTTTAAAAGGCTTCAAACACTCACAAATCTCACTATGTTTTTCTATGGCATTTCTCAAATATCCCTTTTTTAACAGTGTGTGGTTTTTTAAACTTCAGTAAGATTCACTTGTACATCTCATTTACAAAGATAGTTCTTTAAAGAATCATCCATTGAGCGGTTCTTTAAGGACCAAATGTGGTTCTTCTGCAGCATCACTCAAAAAAACGCTTTTTTTAAGAGCGTGCAGTTCTTGGAAAAAGGACGTTGGGATAGAACCTTCATTCTCTGGAGATTTTTAAACTTTAAAATGTTCTTTACTTGCACATCTCATTTAAAGAACTATCTATTGTAAGGTTCTGAAGAGAACCAAACTTGGCTCCTCTATGACATCACTCAAAGAAACTTTTTTGGCACCATTTTTAAGATTATATGAGCAGGTGAATCAGATGTTTTGGTAAGAAAAGCAGTCTTTGCAACTACAGAGTTTAAAGCATTAAAACATTTAGAGAGAGTTTTTGTAATTTTGCTCAGCTGGTGAAATGTAGCAGTTTTGGGTGAGTGAGGTTTTGTTTTACAGCTCATATTTTGCAAACGAAAGTACAATTTGAAAAGTAATTAAAACACATTCTTGAGGAGATTTAATCTTCTAAAATGTGGAATCTTTGAGAGCCTCTTTCCTCCACTTACAATTCTCCTCCTCCCAGCCTGTCCCCTCCATCTTTCTTCCTAGTTTTGAAACTGATTGTCTTCTACCATCACAAAAGACACTTGGTTCTTGATTGATTGACAGGTTCGAGAAGAGGGAGACCACAGTGTGACTGGGGGCTCTGTCTACGATCAGGCCTGGAGAGAAACAAACACACTGCTTTGTAGATGAAAGAGCATTTCTGGTTGGAGGGGTCCGTCGCCAAGGACTGTCGCTATAGTGCTGAAGTTTTGCATGAATTGCTTTGCAACCCAAATCGAGAGAGTGCCACATGTGAACACGCACAGACCAGTGGTTACATCAGAGATGATGATGAGACACATATACACAGGGATGATGGCCTCAACTAAGCTTAGCCCCCATGAGAATATCATCATACTCCACTGCAAAGATTCCTACATGTAAAAGAAAGGGGGGAGGGGGTTGCAACAATACATGCACACAACCAGTGGAAAAACAACAGTGACTCTAGAAAGTCTAGAAAACTCTAGAAACAAAGACCCCTCCAACATCCAAATCCCGACCACCCCCACCCTCAACCAAAATCCCAACCCTTCCCATCCCAGCCTCTTTATCCTCCTCCTCTTCCTCCAAAGTGCAGGTCGTTCCTGCGTTAGTCTATACAGTATACAACATCCATGCAGAAAAAAAGGTCATGCTGCCATCTAAACGGATGGAGCTCGTTTTTTTCTTTAGCGTTTAACTTAATGGGGCACTTGAACACCACTGGGAGTTTTTAGGGGAAAAAAGTAGTCAAAAGGAAGAAAAAAAGAAAAGGAATGCATTAATAAACGTTGAAAATCTGTACTTGCTTTGGTTGATATTCAGACTACATTTTAGCTCTGACAAAACCCCAAAAAGCTCCTCCTTAGAAACCTAACTACAGCTGAATCTGAAGCATTCTTTTCTTTCTTTTTTCTTTTCTCCATATTCACTCAGACGTCTTTCGTTTTACATCTCCTATGGAAACATTCAAAATGTCTTTTTTTTTTTCAAGAAAAGTTAATGCCATCACAAAATGACAAGAACACACACAGGAGAAAAAAAAGAGGAAACAAGTGAACCAAACAAGGAAAAAAAACAGTATAAAGCTTCAAGTCACAAGTTCAAAAACTATTATTAGTCATAGTGGTCTAATCATTGTAATCATTGTTAGTTTCATCTAAATTACATAAACTTTACAGAAAACGTTTGAGGTATTTCAGAATTAATTGTCAACACCTGCCTGCCAAGACCTGGTGTTTGCCATGGGGTAGAGGATGAGAGGGAAAACAGGTGCATTACTTACTCGTTCTCAGAATGGCCTCCTCAACTCTTAACTGACCCTTCATGACTTTTAGTTTAAATGGAGTCAAAATTTCTCCTAAACTCCTTTTTTAGATGACCACAGAATGATATACTGTAGATGTAGTGGACATGGCCTTAATATTTGGCTTAAAATGCTACAGAAAAAGGTGCAACATTGATAAGTCATTACTTTAAACATTGTAGCACTAGATGCATTAAACCGTAGCTGTATTTTACATTTTTGTCTTTAAACAAAACAACTTCATATTCAGTATATGTGTTAATTGAAATGATAATAAATTATGACTTTTATCATTTATAGGAATTTATAAATGTAAATCAGAGAATTATCTAACTTTAGGACTCACTGTAAACAGACTACTGTGAAGCCACTAATAAATATCAAAATTTGAGAGTTTAAGACATAAAACATCTAATATATTATTTGTTATGTAGTTTTCTGTAGTGCAACATTGGACCCCCTCAAACTAATCAGTTTGCCAAAATTCCCAATTTTGAATGCACATGTTTTTGTCCATCAGTGTTCTCTCATTACAATAGCCATCAAATACATCACACAATTATGGGAATCCCTATTGCGCTAAGAAATTCCAGACTGCTGGCCACTGATCTACGGGCCAATAAAGATATCTGTGCATTAGTTATATAACACTCACTTCAATTGACCCTTTTTTTTCTTTGTTAAATGTATAGTTTAGCCTGCTAGCTAGCCTGCCTTTAAGTATCCACCGTGAAGCACTTGTAGTCTTTTAAAATGTATTTCCACCTTCAAGATACATCATCAGAAGGGGTTTTCCTAGTCTTTGATCTAGAAAATTTCACTATAGAGACTACTGCAGTATTACTGTAAAAGGCAAGTACGCATGTTTACAACAGATGTTGTAGTGGTTACATTTTTCATTTTGGCCAGCGCGTCCCTTTAAACCGAAGAATAATCCCTGAAAACTGCATCAAGCATCAATAGTTCATGACTTATCAGACTTTGCTCCTTTTTCTGAGGCACAAAGGCCACACCTTCTTTTTAAAGGCTCTATATCTCACAAACTAATGATCACGCCTAAAATTTCTCATACTATCAGTTGGGCTCACTGTTTCCTGAAAATATTCAGCAAATGTTAGATGGTCATTTAAGAGATCTTCTGTGATTTCACATGGATTGAACCAATTATGCCATGTGTTTCTTTTTCTTCTTCTTTAATCTAAAACAACTGATTAGCATCAACATTTTGGCTGTCATCTCTTGCTGATCAGTGGCTGTTAATGTTAAAGGTGATTGGCCATATGCAAGAATAGGATGAAGCATCAAGCGTCAAGAGGCACTGAAGGCTCTTGAGTACGCCAGCACAAAAGAGGTGGAGAAAGAATAGACGTTTTTATAGAATGTAATGAACTGAACTCCATTTTAATTATTAAGTAAGATGACTGTAAAATGACCCAATGTAACTTCACTTTCCTTGTAATTCTCTATCAGTACTTTGAAGCAGATGAGATGTTGGCCCACACCTGCAACTAGAACTGTTTTGGCCTTGTGATGTTACTTGCACTTCAAGTCATCCATCCTACTTCTTCTGCATGTAGATTTGGGCTTTGAGGAAACTAATCCAAAGCGCTCAGTTTCTTTGAGCAGTATTCTACTGTGAATTTGTTGAAGAAGCCTTATTTTAGGGTTGATGTACGGCCTCATTTTCTGCTTAACATTGTGTGTTCTGTCTGTACAGTTAGTATGTGGTTCTTGTGCTCAGAGGTAGTTCTTAGTTTGAACCAAACATCATGTCAAGCAAAGATGTATGATATATGTTTTATGATGTCTGGTATAATTTTCTCTTTCTTCCTGACCACCCATCTGGACCAGTTTTGTACAGTCTCTTTCTAGTCTTCAGTTTTGTTAACATTGACTAAAACAAGAGTTTCTGAGAGACATCCTTAGATTACCACGAGCTTGAGTTTGATGAAACAGCCTGCTCTTTGGTGGACTGGCAATAAACATTGATTCTTTGGTCATAGCACATCTGTACTACTGTTAAATAACCAATTTCAAAGACTTTTGAGGTATAAACCAGCTTCTGAGTGCTCTATTGATTTTGGCAAAGTTACTCAACAGCTTTCTTATTAAAATCAATCTAGACCTAATTTCTAATCTTTATGCAACTAAAGTCTTAATACGTAATCCAGTGGCTATTTTTTGGGGGCTGTTTGTTAGATTAGGCCACCCTAATGGGGTGATCCTGGCAAAAAAGTAGCATTTATATCCCCCCCCCCTTAGCCTCGTAGATTTAACAGAATTCACGATTTTGTATGCTTTTTTGTGTTTTTGTCCATTAGTGTTCTCTCACTGCAATACCCAGCACTCATTGCACAAATATGTCAAACAGCCATTGCCATTGTCCATGATGATAAAAAAAAATGCTCTATTGTGCATAATTACAGACATGATATTGCCTTCCTAGCACTAATTAACTTCCTGGCTTCCTTCTGCATTTAGGCCTTAGGATGCTTCCAGTGAAACGAAGCTGCCCCAAAGGGCTTGTAGTTTTTAAAAGTTCCTCCCACCTTCAAGATACATCATTAGAAGTTTTTTTTTCCAGTCTTAAATCAGACAGTCTCACTCCTGGGACTGTTGTGGCACCACTTTAGGAGGTGACTAAGCATGTTTTAAAAGAGGTGATTAAATTTTCATTTTGGCCAGGGTGCCTTTGTAATCTATTGCTAGCACTGATATCCATATTCCCAAATAATAACGCGTAAAAAAGTAAACTGATTTGACTGCATCCGTTAAAAGTTGTTTCTGTAGATAAAGTGCTTAAACTACAGTAAATGTGATTGAATTCACATCTTTCTCCATCTCTCTGTGCACTCATCCTGTGTGTTTTCTAGTGTATGTGTGTACATATGTGCTTGTGTATTCCAGCGTAGTCCCACCCGTGGTTGAAGGAAAAAGGCACTCAACTCTATCTGCATAGCCGCCACCTCCCTCAATATGGCACTATGCAGTCTGACTGCGCTGTCTATAGGTATGTATGCATTCGTATATGTGTGTTGCACGTGAGCTTTGACCATTCCATTCGGTTTAGTTTTGGTTTGGTGTACTTTGCCCCTCCCTTGGCAACACAGGACTGGCAGGCTGAAAAAAATCTTTGGTATCAGTGGCTGTTTCACAAACCACCCAGCTAAAGTGAGGTAGCCACAGTGGTTCTCACTACAAACGAAAGGTCTTTTTTTTTTTTTTGTATCAGGTAATGTACATAAAGATTCCTACTGATTTGCACCAAACATCTCCTCTTGAAATGCTAGGAACTCAATGCTCAGAGCAGGTTGAGTTCAAAAGTCCCTCTGTACATGTAGCTAACCTTTTGCAACGTGTCCAGCGATGCTACTCCGTTGCACCCCTCGAGCTTGAACCCACGCCATTGCTGTGTTGGTGGGGCTCCTGTGTGAAACCTCCATACCGGAGATGAATGCAGAGAACATTTTGAAGAAGGCCTTCTTCTTCTGCCTTAGCATTTTACACTGATGAAGAGGATGCACCATCCATTTGTCTCAACTTTTCTCAAAAGTTCCTTTCTCCATCAGGCGTGGCAGTTCGCATTGTAACGCAGTCTGTGAAGTTCTCCTCATTCCTTCACAAAGTCTTTTCATCTTGACATTGTCAAATCTGTCAACAAGGTGCCTTACATATGCACAACAGGTCACAATAGTAAGAAGAAATAGAAACGTTATGTCTATGGTACCAATTACCCGCATCAATATTACAAAGTTGAAGAGAGGGGGACGAATTGGGTAAGGATGGGGATGGGGATTGGATTTTGAGAGTATGGGGAGAGAGGTAGAGAAATAAAGCTGGACTGGTACAGTCTTTTGTAGCTATAGTTCTACTGGAGTTCTTTTTCATATGATTGATTCTGCAAACTAGGGTTATTTTGTCAAAAAAGTATATTCTTATCTTGTTGATTGCTGACTTCTTTGGCATATATTGCCGATCACAGGGGTAGAGCTAGCTGAAGTTGTGTAGATGCAGTAAGGAGTTTCTAACATCATGTTAAGGCAAATATTATTGGCACTCTTTTTTTTTTTGGTAACGTTCGAATGTCGTAGTTTACCACTTGCTCCATTATTAGGGTAAACTCAACTTGAGATTTGATTTGTCACCAAGAAATGGCTGTAACAAGCCTCCTTACTCAACTGTGAATTTTTTAATAATCAAGCCTTAGCAGTGATTGACTTCTAACTGAATATATCTACTGTTTGTGCGAATGTTCAACATTTGGCTGCTTTATCATCTAATTTTGACATCTTTCTTGGAGTTTAAAAAAAGCAAACAAACTAAACCATTTTAATTTTGCTGAATTTTTGTGAAATGTTGGCTGCCTCTCTCCTAAAAACTGGATTCCGTATAGTGATGCACCCTTATGACCAGCAGGTGGCACTATAGTCCTGTGCATACTGGATGATGGCTGCAAGCTCTTTGTGCATTATATGACTTGGTTGTCATGTGCTGATTATAAATACAGAGACTTATCCAGCACGACACGGACAGGCATGTTAGCGAACCTCCTTGACGCGAGTGGCGTGTTTCGGCTCATTGACAACAGGAGCAAAAGTCCCTCCACAGGCTTCCATCTCCATCTGTGCAAAATAAACTGAGATGGCAGACCTGTGAGAGCTTCGGCGGGGAAAGTGCATTATGTTTCACCTTCAGTGGAGGTCAAGGCGTCTGCATCGATTCGTCTCTTTCATTAGCATAGCGTATGATCTGAGAGGTGCTATGAAACAGCCATTAGGTAATGGCGACAGTGTACTGGAGAAGGACAGTGGAAGAGGTGGCTTTCTTTAGAAAGCCCTGGATAGACAATAAGCCTTCTGTGCTGTATATTGCTGCCCTTTTTTCATGTTTAGCTTTGGCGTACTGTCCACAAACTTGAGAATGGAGGTGCACATATCAGAGTTAACACAGAAGAGTAGCCAGCCAATGCTAAAGGGGCACCACTTGAGTAGGGAGGCTACTTGAGGCTCCAGATCGCCTCAACACACAGGCGTCAATCAACGCCTGTCCCCTGGTGCCAGAGTGTCCAGATTTCTGGCCTGGTTCCTAACAGTCCAGTTGAAGTGAAGAGATTGCATTGATGTGAAACGTTGCCATTGGCGGCAGCGGTGAGATTGATTGGCACGCTAATCTGAGTGGCGTCTGAAGGGATTGGGACCTCATGGCCTCCAGGCTCCCTGGGGGAGCACGACCCTTTCAGGCCTTGGAGAAGGTGGGTGCGGATGTGCCCGGCTGTCCAGGGCTGTGGCCATGCTGGAGGTCGTTGTGCCAGTGGTCAACACAGCGGCGCCGTGCATTCATGAAGAAGTTGCTGACTGTGTTGAGCTCCAGACCCAGCTGCTGCGCGATGGTCACCTGCATCTCCTTGCTGGGCCGCTTGTTCTCCTTGAAGATGGCGATGAGCGTCCGACGCTGCAGGTCAGTGAAGACCAGCCGCTGCTTCTTTGGCACGGAGTTGCGTTCCTTTAGCTGCTCTTGCTCTTTGCGCTTGCAGGCTGGCAGGATGAAGAGAGAAGAGGAGTTAGCTTTTATCAGGCCTGAATTTTGGAACCAAACTGGAACATAGCCAGAGAACATTTAACCAATGTCAGACATGAACTAGACCAGTTCAAACTAGACTGTCACCCTACAAAACTCCTATTCAAACATAATTATAGCCTGACAGAATTTCGTTCAAGCCTGTCTGTAGCCCAACAAAGTTCTGTCCAAACTCAACTTTAGCCTAAGGAATTCTGTTCAAACCCAACGGTAGCCTGACAAAAATTCTGTCCAAACTTGACTGTAGCTTTGTTAAATGTCCTTCGGTTGCACTAAACTGCACTCCCCTGAATCAATTCACTGTTTAACTTACTTGCATACATTTTCACAAACCCATTGGCCTCGTGAACCTCAGCATCAACAACATGACTGACTCCAATGTATTAACTGGAAAAAGGTAATAAAGCTAGTGAGAGAGAATAGAGTAGAGAGAAAACCTAAAGCAAGGGTAAAGGAAGGCCAAAATGTGTTAAAAGTGGCTATGAGAAACCTAAATGTTAAATATGGACCCGAGCCCAACAAATATTTGAGAAATCATGTCAGCACCTGACCAAACCCGAAGCAAATAGTTGGGTCCCCTCGGCAATGGAGAAACATATCAAGCTCTAAGAGAAGTAGACACGATGAAGAAGGAGCGGAGGAGAGGGGAGGGGTAGGGGTTGGCAGAGGGCAAAGGAGGGGAAGTGTGAAGGGGAGGGTGGTAGGAGACAAAGGAAAAACAGCAGAAAACTCATTAGCCCCTTTGTTTGCGCTCCTTACAGCAACATGCCCCATTTCTGCACCAATTCTACAGATTAGCTGCTTACGTTGAGCAGAATTTTTTTGCCCTCTGCTGTTTGGCCGCGGATTAAAAGTGATTTAAGACAAATCCATTGTACCTCCCCAGAGGGCAAAAATCATCCCTTTTAAAAGAGAGCAGACAGGGAGCTGGCCAGCGGTGAGCACTTCAGACTGGTCGTTAGAGACACTGCTGTTTTGATTCAATATTAATGCAGTTTGGGCTCGCAGTGGGAGAGAGAGTGACTGGTGTACAAAAGCAGCAAAAGCAGGCGCTTTTGTGTGCATGTGTATGTGTGTATGCATGTGCGTGAGGGAGGGAGAAAAGCATAAGGGAGATATTGACCCGCGCTGCTTCAGTGTGTGGATGGGGTGGGGGGTTGTCCGTGGGGACTGAAGGCTGGATCTCCCTCCAGCAGGTTATGCAGTCTGTGACTTCAAACGGAGGCCACTGGAGGGCTATCTGACGCACTGAGAGTGAGGGGATATTTATAACTGCCTTTCGCCCCATCCATTCCAACCCCACTGCAACCACACGTACTCTTGCAGTATAAATATAATGGCTCTGCGTTGTAGCGTCACAAGGGAAGGACACGGTAAGAGTAGAGGTACCTATTTGACTATAAGCATGGGGTAAATAGGGCTGCAACTAACAGTTATTTCCATTATCTATGAATCTGTCAGCTCCTACTTGATTAATCAACCATTATGCCCCCTATTGTGCCTAACTATTATGCCTTCTTTGGTTTCCCCACACTCTGCCACCATCACAGCACTGCTATCATTCGAGTTCCATCTGTGCAACAAGCAGTTTCTTTTTTTATGGTGCAATAATACAAAAGTCGTATCATCCCAACACTTCTTGTAGGGTATTTCAGTCAGTCGGAATGACTGTATTTATCATATGTACATTACAGGGTGTATATGAGTATACAGTGCATCAATTTGTCTCTCCATAATGAACGTCCTCAAAGACTAAGCTGCTTTGTCAATCAATCATTTCAGATCTAAGGTTAGAAAGGATTTCTACACACATCCTAAAGAAGCCTGTTTCCAGTGTGAGATAATAAGTCATAATTGTGAAATCCTAACACCTCATGCGATACTAAGTCATAATGAAAAATGTGGTCATAATTATGAGATAGTAGGCCATAATTATGACAAATTTTGTTATTGTGACTTACTAAAAAGCTTTCAATTTTTTGCAGGTGTAATGGGCTTCCATAGGTTTAATATATTTTTCAGTTTCTCATGATAATGACTTAATATCTCATAACAATTAAAAAGGTTCTCATAACTGTATTACCATCTCATAATTATAACTTCTATTTCAGAATAATGACTTAGTATTGCATAAATGAGTTAGTATCTCTCAGCTGTGACTAACTATGAATTTCTCATTGGTTGCCTTGATATGGTGAGATATTAAATCATAACTATGAGATAGTAGCTCATGAGATTTCTTTATATAGAGATATTAGGTAGATATTAGATATTAAGGTAAATAGCTTAACTTTCTTCAATTAGTAGAAAAAGACTTTCATAAGTTTCATATGTGTTAATGCTAATACATTATTATGCGATACTAAGTCATAATGAAATATGAGGTCATAATTATGAGATAGTAGGCCATAATTATAGAAAACTTTGTTATTATGAATGCTTTTTTTTTGCAGGTGAAACAGACTCCCATAGATTTCAGATATTTTTCATTTTCTCTTGATTATGACATAATATTACTCATAATTAGAAATGTTCTCGTAGTTGTATTACCATCTCATAATTATAACTTCTATTTCAAATACTTAGTATTGCATAAATGAGTTAGTATCTCTCATCTGTGACTTACTATGAAATTCACTCATTGATAGCCTTGTTATTGTGAGATATTAAGTCATAATTATGAGATAGTAGCTCATGAGATTCCTTTTCTTAATTATGAGATATTAAGGTAAATAGCTTAATTTTTTCAAGTAGTAGAAAAAGTCTTCCATAAGTTTCTTGTATGTTAATGCTAATGCATTATTATGTGATACTAAGTCATAATGAAATATGAGGTCATAATTATGAGGCCATAATTTATATTATTATGACTTATTAAAAAGCTTTAATTTTTTTGCAGGTGTAATGGGCTTCCATATGTTTTTCATTTTTTCATGATTATGACTTAATATCTCATAACGACTAGAAAGGCTTTCATAATTGATTTACTATCTTGTATGACAGTATTTCATTATTATGACATAGTCCTACATAATAATGAGTTCGTATCTCACCATTCTGAGGTACTAAATTCCTTACAATTATGAAATGCTATCTCATTATGACACGGTATCTCGTCATTGTAAAATATTAAGTCATAATTAGGAGATTTTATCATGTTTCCCACGCTTTTTTGCTCCCGACTGTGTGTGTGTATATATGTGTGTGCGTGTGTGTGGATGGCTGGAGCCAAACTGTGGGTCCGTGTATCTAATTACAGTGAGTTGGAGTGCATTGATCACGTCACCTCTCGCAGTCAAATCAGTTTACCACAGGCGTCTAACCTCCTGGACCACATCCATCATGTTCATATTCCTCATTGGCTTCACCGCTGCACACACACATACACCACCTACCCACTTAAACATTTACAGTCTCTGGAAATGCTACTGCAGTAATCATTTTTGCATTACATTACTTGTTTTTCCCTGTGCTGCTTTCAAAACATGTTTACAAACATGTACAAACATTCAGTGTCATTTTGCTGAAAAATGAAAATACTTGAGCATTTTTCAACCTAATCTCAACCTGCTGCATCTGTATCGTACCATAGATTTCCTTCTAGAAAACAAAACCCGCCTCTGAAAGAACAAATTATATAGATTTACAGTTTAATATATAAGCATAATATAATTCTTTGACTAAAGAATTTACAAACATTCACAACATGCATGTTTTGCCTAAATGTGAATGGATGGAATTCTGCAACTGCCTAAAGCATTCTATTGTAAGTGTGTTCCAAGTCAGTGGTTTTAATGATTTTTTTTGCCTTTTTTATTAAGTACAGTGAAACATGTCAAAATTATAGTTCATGGTAATCGACCATATGCTACAAAAGCAGCAGATAGAAATTAAGCTGAGAAATGCTGTTTATAAATGACAGCCGCTGCACATGTAAGATGCCTGCTTTCAATTTTAGTGTTTCCTGAACTCCAGCACACCTGACTCAACACATCATTTCATTACTGACGCCTTCATGTGGTTTAAAAAAATGCTATATAATATTATACATAATATTTATAATATTATACATATATATATATATATCAAATGTTTGAACAGAGAACACACTTAAATATGGCATATTTTCTGCAGATTTTAGAGCACAGTTTCTATTCATTTACTGAATTTAACATTTTGGAAATAATGCAACATAAAATATAATATGTGCCATAACTTTTGCACAGGCAACATGAACATGTCTGTGGTATAGACATGTGGTACATATCTTGGCATGTACTACCTAATTGTGTAATGTTTCTCTTCCAATAAATGTAATTTATTAATACATTAAAACAATTATTTAATATGTTTAGTAATAAATTATACATGAAACATAAGTATTTAATATTCTTTACTTATTTGTACAATGGATGTGTAAATTCAAGGTCACCTGGCACAAAGTGTTTAAAAAACCCAGATATGATACACTCGTACCAGCACAGCCACTACCAAGTTGGTGTCACTGCTGTGCTGAGATTGGTCCACCACCCTGGTCAGTGGTGGTCCTACAGTGGCAAACTGAGTGGCTCCTTAGTGTAGATATGCAAGTAATTGACATATAATGTGAATATATATGATGTAATAATGTGCTGCTGTGAAATATATGGACATGTATGTCCGTATATCTACACTGTGTAGGTATCAGGATAAGGAAGCACTGCTATAGAACGCGTCTGCGCTGTTATAACGTGCTCTCGCCGGCAGGTGTCGCTGCTGATATTCCCTGGTGTGAGCGAGTGGATTTAGTAATCAATAGTGATCGAGCAGTGGGGAAGGGAGGCCTGATTACTGAGGCAAGCGCGCCAGAGAAAGTAAAAGAGAGAGAAAAATCGATGAGTACAGACTTCAGAGCTGCACACCGAGCTGTACAGGCAAAGAAACTAAACACGGAGAGGAGACGAAATATTTTTATGACAGAATCAGTAAAAACAAATAGCCTCATATCATATGGGATAAATTCCGGATGAAAACAAAGGAGCCTCCACAAATAATGGAGTCATGTGATGAGATGGAATATGAGCTAATAAATTTTACATTTCTTTTAATAATTAGATGAATTCAAGAAAATAATAGTTGATCACTGCAGATGAAAATTGACCAATAATTAGATGATGTTAAATTCATAGTATCTTAAAAATGTATGCTTCATATATTTTCATTTAAAGGGGAACTTTACATAATTCTACATAATTAAATGGTGGAAACGTAAACAAAGTCATTCAGAGTGGTTTGGTGTCAAATGCTCTGTTCTAGAGAATCTTACAGACTCTGAATTATTCACAGCGGTGGTGATAGGAACCAGATGTCTGAAGAGTTTAATGCCTCTGAAAGCTCCCTCACATTAGGTTATTACTTGAAGTGGTTAGATTTAGGCTGCCTCATTGCTTTGCAATAGTTTTGTGATTTTTTTTTGTGATTTTTGTTTGTTTTGTGCTTAAAATGTATTTTGATCCATTTATTTTAATCCATTCATGGTGATGGGGTACATGCAGGGCATTATAAAGCACAATAGACCCCAAAGAAAACTTGTTTTTTCAGATTTATGCCTATTTTGCCATTATCAACATCACATATTAAAAATCAGAAGACCTGTGGGTTCACTGGTGGGTTTGGATAAAATGGCTATATTTGCGTTGTAGGCATGTGACCCCTCATTCCCATCACTACCACTGTAGAGAAATCTATGTCAGTAAGTTTCCCTACAATGAATCACTTTACATCAAACCACTCTGAACTACACTGTTGACATATCAATTACTACATTATTCAGAAAACTTGAAAAAATGGTGGAATTCCCCTTTAAGGTTTATATATATATATATATATATATATATATATATATATATATATATATATATGTTAACTGCCCACTCTGCCTACAGTCGCTCACTGTAAATAAAGCTCTCTAATGAATCATGAATTCCTTAAGGCCCCCATAGCCTTTCATATTTATATCACATTCATATCACACATATCATAATCAGAACAGGATAAAATGAGATAAAAAAAGTCCATGTACGCAGTTGTGGTTAAAGGGGAATTCCATGATTTTAAAGAAAATATCATCAGAATTCAGTCATGAAGTGTAAACAAAGTTATCCTGAGTGGTTTGAGGTGAAATGGTCTTTTGTAGAAAAATGTACTGACTCTGATTTTTTATAATGTTGGTGATAGGAAGAAGGAGTCCCAATATCTACAACCCAATCATTAATCAACTATCAAAAAATACCAGTAAACCTGCATGTCTTCTAGGTTTAAACATATTTTATGCTGATGGTGGTAAAACAGTGTTCAATCTGAAAAATAAGGGGACTTAAAATTATTTGGGACTACTTTGCCTTACAACACCCTGCATGTAAATATATTTTAGGCCTAAATAATCTCCAAACTATCATAAAGCAACGTCTCAGGCATCAGACCTCATATTCATAACTATTTTATGTAAACATGTCTGTGATGTCTGATTCCTATCATCATCACTGTGAACCGTTCTGGCTCGGCATGTTTCAAACCACTCTGACTGACTTAGCTTACATCTCAACCATTTATTTATGCAATGTGCAAATAATCAGCTGAATTTCCCTTTAATATGTGTTTGTGAGTCATTCTTTTGATTAATGTAGCTCTATTACAAATAGGCAGAAGAAATGAAGAGTTCAGCTAATAAAATAAATGATGAAAGTGTGAAATAATAAAAAACAGATGTTAAAAGATCATAATAAACACACATAACCAAACAAATAAAGCTTCATGTTATAAAGAACTAAAGGCCTGTATGCTATATAAGGTGCACTTTCCATATAATTAAGCTGCGACTTTACATCACAGTCAAATGTTACAAATCCTGCAAGCCTTAATATGAGAGATACACAAAATAAGAATGAACATATTTTTTTCTTTCTCTGTATACCAGATCTAGCTGTAGATATTGTGGCGCCTACTATATACCTGGAACACATATAATCATATGCAAAAGTTTGGGCGCCCCTGGGTCAAATGACATGTTTTGTTGATTTTTTTCTTCTAAGTGAAAATAAGTTACACATCCTTTACTGAGAACACACTTTGCTCACTTTCATGGGCAATTACTGTTTATTTGCTGAATTTAACATAATGGGAAAAAATAAAACAGAAAATGTGGCCTGTACAAAAGTTATGGCATACTTTATGTGCTAAACCCAGCAAATACACAGAAACTGTGCACTCAAATTTGCAGAAAAATGCCACACATATGTGCGTTCCTTGTAGAGGATGTGTTAAATTACTCTCACCAAAACATGTCATTTGACCCAGGGTGTTCAAACTTTTGCATTTGACTGTAGATGAAACTAGGAATGTCTATTCTTTTGGCTCTCGTGGCCCGTATGTTCTAGCTATAACATATAGGCTATAAGGCCGCAGCTATTTCCTAAAGGCTATGAGAGTCAATACAGAAAACCGAGGTTTGTGACTATACTGAATGCCATTCTATACTCTCTGACACTAATTACTCCACTCATTACATTTTAATATAATTAGGAGAGAGTGTTATGCCCCTAATACACTTGCAATTGGGAGAATTACTTTCTCTTGGCTCTACTGGCTTTATGTTGATTTAATTTGACACTACACATTGTTGTATTAAAATCAATGCAATGATTTATTATTAAATTGATTTTCCTTTGTGAATTTGGGTGCACAGAATTGATAGCATAGGTTTTGTTTGATATAGTCAGATACTTAGATTCATTTCTGAACAGAGAATATCCTAGGTTTGTTCTTAAAGGAAGAATAAATAACATTAATAGATGGTAATAGTCAATAACACTATTTATCAAAGCCATTCATTAACCTTGGTCTTAGTTTTCACGCCAAGAACATTCTGTCTGGCCAAAGTGTTACATCGACTCCTTAATCATCTTAAAAATATATGCTTCATATATTTTCATTTAAGGTTGTTAATCTACTGCTGTATGTGTATGATAACTTCAATCTGTCTACAGTCACTCACTGTAATTAAAGCTCTCTAATGAGTCACCCAGTTCTTTAAGCCCACATCGCATTTCTTTTTGTGCAATTACATTATATTTACTTGGAAAGGGTCAAGTTATTGGAGACAAATTGGGAAAAAATCCATGTTAATGTCACATGTACAGTTTTTCACAGATTTGGTTAAAGGAGAATTTCACTAATTTAGCAAATTACACATAGAAAATGTGGAAAAAGGTTTTCTGCTCAGATTTCTTTATAATGGTGGGCATAGGAAGCAGGGGTCACAATAGCTACAACACCAAAGTGTTGCATAGGCTCCTTCATCATCAGCTAAAATTAGGCAATGAGAGCTACTTTTGCCCATTAATACAGATAACAGTGTCATACAGTGTCAGAAACCACATAAGCAAGTCTATTTGAGATTACTTAACAACTCATGGTTTGGAGCAAGGGTGTTATGCTTTAGCCATGCAATTTACATGATGCCAATTGGTGACGTATAAATATATTAATTCTATTCATTTAAATGCCTCCAGTTTGCCTTAGTGCTGAGGAATCAGGTATTAAATGCATTCCAAATGCTTCTTTAACCTACATGACAAGCATCCTTTACTGCAGTGCCTTGGGAACTATGAATGTGACACAAAAGGTCATTGGCCATGACTGAACAGCTCTATAGGGACTGTTCCCACAACAAAGCCCATAGGTGATATTATGCATAACCTTTTTTCCCCTCCTTAGTTGAATAGGAGGTATAAAAGCATTCATACTTACAGATTTCATAGCAGCTCATTTTACTTACCAAGCTTTTATTAATATCTCTTGCTACATCATTATGCATGTTTGATAATGTCTTATTTGTGTCTTCTTATGCACTGATTGTGTAGCGTTTTAGTGACAATAGTGATTTCCAAGGTTGTCTTGGGATTCTGAAGAATACTCCTGGGTTAGGTTGTAGGATTACATAGGATTTTTATGTTCTAGGCTTTAGCCTGTATCTGTGGCCTCACCGATGAGCAAAAATAATGATTGCCCTCGATATAGCAGGAGGCAATAAGCATGTCCTGCAAGCTCCCAGGTAGCTAGATGACTCGCAAAATGTTTAGGTCTGGTGGTCATGAGTGTAGTCTAATTTGTCTAATTGAAGTCTAATCAGCCCTTTGAGAAAGCACACACAGTAAGGCTTCAATGTCCGTGATGAAGCCTGGACTAGATCTGAAATAACATTGTGAACTATGCAGTGGCAAACTAGGACTATATGAGCCAGGCTTTCAGTCTAGGCCATACACGTCAAATCTCAGTCAAACACTAGAAAGAAAAACATCTCTATGATAATGCTAATATCTGATAATCTAACAGCAATTTACATGAACAATTTCTGGCCTGTTTAGATTCAACACAAATATTTGAAGCTTGTAAAAGCCATTCCAAGTTTTATCTGAAGCCTTTGACAGACATTAAAGCTGCACTATGTAATATTTTTTTGTTAAAGAAGGAGTGTTACTGAGTGTGAAGAAAAAGAACACTCTAAAATGTGCTTTATAAAGCCTGAAATAATCAGGTAAAAGTCAGAGGAACTGGGACGGATTTGGTGGGAGTTTTTAGGGCCACGTCATACGTCTTTACATACTAACATCACATGAACAGACTCAAAAAGAAGGTATGACTTGATATTTAGGTCTCAAATGCAAAATTAACATTATCCTGATGAAGACATGATGGTAATAGTAGGTAATACACTTACAGCCTCGGAGGACACGTCCTTTAGTTTTGACTGAATTGTCTTTGAATACTTTTTCAACGCACTCGCAATAGTCAGATTCATCTGCTTGTGGATGCAACCAACATAACAAAACATTCTTCCACACATTGCATGCAATTACATTTTTCCACCAGAGAGGTCTCCAAATCCCCAAATCCTACATAGTGTTGCTTTAACATATATTTAACAATTTATATAGCAAAGTACAGTGATCCCTTCAGTTAAGAGTCCTAGCATAGCATTTCTATACATGACTGAGGCTATGGCTCATATTCACAGTTTGTTTCCAACCAAAACTTAACAACGAAAAATAATAGTAATAAAACACTTCTTGCAGAGTTTAAATTCAACAATCATGAGGGTTATTTTAAATCAAAATGATTTGATCAAAATAACAGGGAAAGTAGAGAAACTCATCACATTCACCCACTGAGAACATGATCACCTAGTGCCACACATTCTGTCCAGTAAGAAAGACTTACTAGGTGGTAAAGGAAGAGTGAACTGCTTTGTGAACCACAGACATCTCAATCTGGCCTTTCACAAGCTCCTACTCAAAGACCAAGTATCAGATATTATGGATTTCAAAGTGGATAACTAAAAGAAAGACTCTGCTGCAGACCTTATTCTTCAGATGTGGAGGATGCCTGCCATACAACCCCACACCAATGCTTTAAATCATAATGTAATGGCTGACAACATCCCATCCTCTAGTATAGTGTTCTTGTAGTCCTGGTATCACAAAAAGTAGAAGGTCTGTGTATTTATTTGTGTTGAATGCCATTTGTTCTTCTCTGCATTCAGCATTTGTGTTAAAGTTTACTCTTTTTATTCAAATGTGCTACTGTGTTGAGAACAACTAGAATTTCTCACTGGCTATTGTGATTATTGTGCTTACATATGGCTGTGGCAACATGTGGTTTTACAGACCACACGCTCAAAAAGATGAGGGCTACATCTAGATGAATGATATGGTACTCTTCACAGATCTTCATAATGTTTGAGGATTGAGGAACCACAGGACTCATAATACAGGTCAGATGATATCGGTGGGTTATCTCTGATTTTTGCAGCTGCCATACTATTTATTCAGACTAGGACATCAGGCCTGAAAGATCTTGGTTCATGTCCATGCCAATTTGAGTACCAGTGAAATTCAACATGCAACGGACTACACATCCCTTTACTCCCAATACACGCAGTATTGTGCAAAAGTCAGAGAGACCACCCTTCGTTTATTTCATTTCCAGTCCAAACAACCACATACAAGTTATGCATTTTTCAGAAGATATTTCTGAGGAGATTAGATATAAGATAATCTACTTGCACAAAGCTCAAACCTTAATGATTAAAAGATACAGAAAAAACAACTGTGCAAGACCTGGTTGACCAACAAAACTGTCACCATCAGATAAACAGCACTTAAAGCTTTTATCTTTGAGAGAGAGGAGAAAATCAAGCTGCTTCAGATCTGAAAAATCCACAGGTCTTTCTGTCCATCCTTCCACTGTGAGACAACAACTCAACTCTATGGGTCTGAAAGGATGTGCAGCTGTCAAGAAACCTCACTGAGAAAAGCAAATGGACAAAAACCCTAGCCTAACTACATTTTGACGGAACCTTGGTTTTACAGCTTTCTGCTGTAACAGCCCACATTTTCTTCAACTGTTTATCTCACAATCTGTTAATGACTCACACTAATTTTTATCTTTTCTCTTGTTTTGAGGAGTTCTAATCATCCAAAGGTCAATCCTTTGACAGAGCTAGCCTACTTTTGTAGAGTCAGCTGAAAAAAAAACAAGAGGCAAGGAAAAGGCAAACGTATAGGCCAGGCCTGAAAGCTTTACATAAGCAGCTCAGTACTCCATAAACTGAATCTCTAGGCCTACTTCCCAGTTGATTGTACTGTACGGTTAATAAATTGTCATAAAATTGTAACATCACGCCTGATTATCACAGAGGATCAATATGTCGACAGTAAATGGCAATAAAAGCTTAATGTAAATTAAGGGTATTTTAGCCTTACACTATCCACACACAGTACAGAGACAACCATGTTTGTGAATTTGAAATCCCAACCTGGTCATGACTGTTGTTTTTTGTTGTTTTTTAAGCCAGTGAGTGTTATAAACTAGCCAAATTGTGCTACAGTATCACATACAATTCCATATATATATATATATATATATATATATATATATATATATATATATATACCAAAAGATGGTTCTTCAAGGGTTTGTTTGTAAAGGATATGGTCCTATTTAGAACCATTACAGAAAAGTTCTATATTGCACCAAAAAGGGTTCTATTGTTATGACATCAAGCTCATAACAACAGAAGAACCAGTTTTGGTGCCATATAGACTATCATTTTTCAAGGGTTCTTTGGTAAAGAAAATGGTTGTATATAAATACATCACAAAAGGGCTCTTCAGATTGATGGAGAATGTGTTGTATATGGTTCTTTATAGAACCATATACAACACATTCTCTATATATAGAAAAGGGTTCTATATAGAGCCAAAAAGGTTCTGCTATTGTGATGATACAAGCTTGTATTGCTTCTTAATAATAGAACCATTTTTAAAAAGGTTCCATGTAGAATCATGTAGCACTTCCTCCATCAATCTGAAGACCTCTTTCATGATGCAAAGTGCCCATTAATCATACAAAGGGTTCTTTAGGTCCTCATGGTTCTATATACAACCATTTTTTTTACTAAGAGCCCTCAAAGAACCATCTTTGTCAAGAGTGTAGAACAATATTCAAAAAAGGTTGTATATAGAAATATATACAACACATTTTCCATCAATCTAAAGAACAATTTCCCATGCAAGAACCATTTAAGCACAAAATGATTCCACATAGAACTCATTGTTCTAAACAGAACCATACCCTTTACTAAAGAACCCTTGAAGAACCATCTTTTTAAAGAGTGTATGGAACACTATCGTTAGATTTGACTAATTTATAAACCTCAGTGGTTTATAAGAGAACATACAAATTGCAGTGATGACCAGGTTGGTGTCAGAATGACTCACTTAACTGTACTATCCTATCGCTAAATCAGTTTATGCCAAAAAGATGTTCATACACCGTCAGCTCAAGCTCCTGAACCAAAGACATCATCAGCAGCTCTTTCATGCTTTCTGCCTTTATGCCTCGCAAGCACAAGCACACAGACGGAGCCACAGCCTGACTAAACAACCTCGCTCGCTTTAAGATGAGTCAGAACCTGCACATGCAGGTTGGTGGCTTTGCCTTTATTGACCATGCAAGATTTACTAAGGGAGCCATTCAGTCAGAATTAAAGCTGAATTTTCTTAAGGATTCTGCATAATTCAGTTGTTGATATGTAAACAAAGTCATTCAGAGTGGTTTGATGTGAAATGGTTCATTGTACAGAAACTTACTGACTTACTGAGTGCTGGTGATATGAACCAGGGGTCACAATGTTTACAACGCAGATATAGTCATTTTATTTACTATCCAAAATGACCAGAGAACCTACACATCTTGTGAGTAATGCTGTTTGAGTAATGTTATGCTGATAATGGTAAAATAGTGGTAAAACTGAAAAAATTAGGGGACTATTTTGTCTTACAAAACCCTGCATGTACTTCTCTGCTATTAGTTGATTTACAAAAGATGCTGTAGGCAAAAAGCTCAATAAACAGTGTCTCAGACAGTGTGTTCATAACCATTTCATGTAATAGCTTTCTGTGATAGGCAGGGGTGTAAATGTGGTCTGACAGAACAAAAGTGACTATACAAAACATTTATCATACTGATGCTTTATGTGTCAATCACAAAAACAAATAATACTATTAACATACTATACTAATATTGTACATATCCAGGGTAGAGATTCAGTTTTGTTGCCTATTATTATTATTGCATTTTTTTTCACTGTGTCACTAAAATTCTTAGTCTGATCTGCATGTTGTTATAAATATTTTAGCAAAATACTCCCAGTACTGATGAATATGATGATAACTAAGAAGAAAACGGAAAGACTATTAATAACTGTTGTGTCATAAGTCAACAAACGATCACAGTACAGTACACAGGTGTTGAAAACGATTCCAGGGAATTTTTAGTGCTTTCTTTCTGTTTGTCGTTACTGACTATAAGTAAATGAAACTGCAGTCTATTTTGGAGTTTAATTAGAGTTTAAACTGTGATTGACAGCTGGGGTTGGGGCGGAGCGGAATGCAAGTATTGGGAATATGTATTCAGAACACAGGAATTAAGCATCTGTATTCAGTCCAAGTTATATTTAGTAAAGGCGATATTCAGAATAGTTACTTTTTTCATTTTTAGAATACTTTTAGAAAACTTACAAAGTACATCTTTAAAAGAAACTCCACCAATGCTTATTTACAACTATTTTAGAATCAGTGCATGCCATGTAGCAAACTTTCTCATAGGACAAACTTTAAAGAGGATTAACAAACACTGAAGTTCCCACTAAAGCCTGAGTAGACTGATAAACCAACGTGATGAACCAGTTATTAACTAAGCTCTTTTGATGATGATCAAACTAATACTCTTCTCAGTAGTGGGCATGTTTGTGAGTGAAAAGTTTAGCATCTGTGTTGTACTGGACTCCTGCTCAGGGGATTGTGGGAGCAGCAGTGGACTGAAGCAGGCGATGAGAGAGAAAAAAAGTTAGGAATTTTTGGAAATTCATTTTAATGAAAGTGAATTTTATATGAAACAGAAACAGAATAATTACATGAAGAAAATCGACATCCAGTAACAACGAGGAATGATGTGAATTTTAAAAAATCCAATCAGCCTTTCCAAGATGTACTGTAAATGTAATCTAAATGTATTCTGAATGTGTTACTATTTATGTACTGTAACTTTATCTGTTATTGAATACATTTAGGACAGTGTATTCAGTGTCCAGCCATCAGTACTTTTCTAAAGTGTTCTGCCTAAGTTTCTCCAAACAGAGGAACTTCATCATCGGGCCACTCTGAATGGCTTTGCTTGCATGTCAATAATTTAGTTCTTTAGAGTTTTCTAAATAAATTTAAGCTCGCATGTTTGAAGCTGTAGCTTGTGAGTCAAGCGAGCTGGAGTTGTGGGTGGTCTCAGAATTCAGCTCGGGTAAAACTATTAAACCTCCCCACGTGATGACGCAATGCAGTTTAACCCTTTGATGCGCGCCTTCTGGTCCGCTGCTCGCTTTATGATTTGATTTAAAGGTCACCCTCTCCGGCATCGATCCGTTTTGGCGGACGAACGGCGCATGGCGCGCGGGGATTGATCAGGAATCAGAGCTAGAATAGGCCGTGTTTTTTAGCCATTGTACAAGCAACAGTGCTGGACCTTTGGGTTGCATTTACCATTACGCGATCCCCTGTGGATTCAACTAGGCGAAAGAGTGCAGATGTATGCCCGTGAGCCAGCCTTCGGCCATGCACACGAATGAATTTAGGCCTTATGTATGGCGCTTTTGTTCTCTCTCTCTCTCTCTCTCTCTCTCTCTCTCTCTCTCTCTCTCTCTCTCTCTCTCTCTCCGTTAAATTATAACGTATAAAGCTCACACAGTCAACGTGTGGTGCAGCATTGGGGAAGAAGGGGGTGCTCGCCTCTTCGGGTCAGCTTTGGTTACTGAAAGGGGAGAAGAGGAATGGAAATCAATACAAATTCAGTGCTGGTTAAATATAGCCCATCCTAACAATGTAGGCATGGTGTATGGTGGGAGTATGTTTATGTGGCCTACACACACACAGTCCCCTGGTGGTGCTGAATACAGCCATGCAGGGGGGCTTTCTCTAAACCACCAGCTGATTTTACTGAAGAAACCATCCCCTTTAAAAATAATGCGACACACCAAGACCCCAAGACCCTCTGTCAACACATATCTGTTGTTTCAACTGGACCTTGTTGTCTTAATATTCACCTTAGAGGTATTTAAATGTACAGTGTTTAAAATATAGAGGAGTTTATTGAAATTAGTAAATCATCACTAAGCCCGTTCCCGCCAGGCAGCGGGGGGAGTCCTCATTTTTTTCTCCCTTCTCAATTTCTGTCAGCGTCATGGCAAAATGTTGACGTAGTATCTCGGAACAATGACCTTTCGCAAATTCCTGTCGTATTATCTCAGAATAATGACATATTATCCCGCAACAATTACTTATTTTCTTGAAATGTAAGGTCATTATTTTGACATACTAATTCGTTATTTCGAAATTGTAAGTAATGCTTTGACATAGTATGTCATTTTTCGAAATAGTTGGTGTTTTTCAAACATTTTTCAACTGTTTTAAACATGATGTCATCATTTCGACATAGCAAGTCATTGTTTCAACATGTCATTATTTTGAGACAGCAAGTCATTATTTTGAAATAGTACGTCATTATTTTGACATAGTAAGTCATTTTTCGAAATAGTAATTATTTGAAAAATAATGTGATCATTTCAACATAGCAAGTCATTATCTGAAAACAGCAAGGCATAATTTTGACATCGTAAGGCATTATTTCGAAATGGTAAGTCATTTTGACATAGTAAGTCATTTTTCACAATAATATGTCGAGAAGAGGCAAATATTTCTTCTCTACCTGACGGAAAGGGCTTCCATATATCACCAGCAAAAACATACATCCTATATAAAATATTATTAGATATTAAATATTAAACATGAGCAAATCCGCGAATCTAGGCTGACTTCTCAGAGAGGAACAGTCCAGAGCTTTTTTAAAGCGCACAGTGAAAAGAAAGAGCTGTGGTTTATGACAAATCTGTTCATATTCATATTTCCCCACTTTTACAAAGGGAAATGGTCCCTGCACGACTGTAGCGCGCTCTCTTCATCAGGGCCAGCGCGTCCATATCTGCAGCCTGGCCATCCATCTCTCACTGTCTATCAATTATTGAGGCGGGTATCGATCAGCGCTGCTGCTCCTGCCTAAACCTGTCTCCTAAATCAGCCTCAGCCCGCCAGGTCGGGGCTCCGGAGGAGAACTTTAGGCAGATGGTGATGATGATGATGATGATGATGATGATGATGATGATGATGATTTTTTCCAGCTTATTCGACTGTGTAGATATTTCTCCGTTCTACTTTAATTCGTTTTTATTTGTTTTAGTTTGATCCTCCTTGTTTAGACTCCACACTCTGCATAATTCTCAGAGGGCAAATTTAAAACAACACCTCCATTTTTCGCCAAAGATATTTGATTACAAGAGGGAACGCAGAAGGCACACAATACAATCAATGATTTTCCCCCTTAATCTAAAAAGCCCAAACCCAGAGAGAGAGAGAGAGAGAGAGAGAGAGAGAGAGAGAGAGAGAGAGAGAGAGAGAGAGTGAGAGGCTCCAAAGGGAGAGAGTGCTGAACTGGAATAATTGATAGATGCACTGGCTATCTTTATCGATCGCTCTATTGACCCGACCAAATACATTGAGATGGAGTGTGAAATTCTGCTGATCCGAATTGTTTTTCATACTTAATGCAATCTTTAAATGTCTCTCCCATCTGCGCTCGTCCCTGCCTTCGCGGTCTGCTTTGTGCTTCAGTCTCATTTCTCTTTCAAACCGCATCAGTTTCCTCATACCGCCTGTTAGCTCGTCTACACGCGGCCTTTTCTGGTTACGAATTAAGCAGCTTAGCGCGAATTTTAGCGCTGATTGCAGCGCTCAATGCAAATATAATCATTTTATTTACCATCCAAACTAACAAGTTCTACACCTCGTAGTATTTATTGTCTATGTAACGCTGATAATGGTAAAAAAGTGCCTCGCGCCATGCGCCCTATATCTCTCCACCGGGAATGGATTTAAAATATAAGCTAAAACCTTCTCTCAGAACTATCCTAAAATAATGTCTCAGGTATCAGGCAGCGAATTCATAACCATTTCATGTAGTAACTTTCTGTTAAGGAGCTTTTAGAAGCATTAGACGTTTGGTTCCTATCACCACCACTGTGAACAGATTTCTCTAGAACGGAGCATTTCACACCAAACCACTCTGAATGATTTTAGTTTACATTTATTTGTGCAGACAAATTGAAAAAAAATGTGGAATTTCCCTTTAAGGAAATGTATTATTAGGGGTCCAAGCACAAAAGTGCCTATTATTATTATTATTATTATTATTATTAAACCTAGCTCTCGTGCTTTTTGTAGAACAATGGTACCTGGTCTCCCACTCGCTTCTATTTTTGCATTAACCAGGCAAAACCACGACATTGATTTTTGTGACTGTGATGAATTTGCAATAGTAATTTAAATGTATTGATTGACGTGGCCGAGCGAGTAGCAGGCCTCAGTCTGAAACACACACATACACACACACAGCACCTAAAGCAGAATCACAGGCTTAAATGCACTAAGCCAAATCTGACCAGCTCCAGATGTGCCATTCAATTACTATATCAGCGTATAACCGAATACAGACTGTATAGAACAACTACAGGTGAATGCAAATATGCATATTGCTTATTATAACCGAGCAATAAAAATACTAATAATTATGCCTGATGTTCCCTTCATGGAGCTCTGATTTAAAGCAGCCTCTATGACTCCACTAAAACACTCAGAAGGCAGAAGTCTTAGAGCCTGTCCTTATCTTCAGAGGCTGAACCTCCTCTAGCAAAGCCTCCTGATTTTAATGAAGTGTTAAAAAATCTCGATGGACAATTAGCTTTAACAGCAATGGCACTTAAGGGGACCATTTAATAGTGCTTAAATCTTTATTTACCAGAACGCCCTTAAATGTGCAAAAGGAACAATTTACATTTCATTAAGCGAGACACTGAGTGGAGCTAAAATACGCCTCTATACGGCGCTTAACTGAAGCTTACACTGAAATACGACGCCACACGTCTCCGTGCCAGCTCGTATCAGAGAGACCCCGAGCAGGTGAGACAGTCTTTATACGGGGCTCCACTTTTCACCTACAGCTCGTACGTAAATATTTCAGTGGCATTGAAATGGCCTGAATGTGGCCAATAGATCCGCGCTCTTATTGCATTGATTCTCTTTTAGCGAGGATTTCGATGGCTATCAGGATAAGGAAGCTATTTTGGGGACCAAATTGGTGGATTAACTAAACGGCGAGCCGGGAAAATGTCAAAGCAGTGGACTGTATTAAACAGGCTGTGGTTAAAAATATGGAATGTATGGTTTGAAACATGAGGCTATTGAGTTTGGACAAGCCTGCAGAAATATAATGCTCCAACAAGCAATTATACAATTATACTATAACGTATATGATCAGTCAGATAAGAACAGCACTGACAGTCATTCTGGAGCAAACATTGTAAAATATATATAATGCAATAAAAATGTATAAATAAAAATGTGCAAAGCAATGGATTTATTATAAGCAGTGTTCGCTGTACTGACATCCAGGATTCATCTACAGAAATCCGAACACTGAATTCTGTTGATCTCATTTAATTCTCTTCTACCCTCATTTCTCCTCCTACCCTTTTATTTTTCTTGAGCCAAATTTCTCTATTTTTACACACCAAAAATTATGAATATATACTTTTTTGGGGGGGGGGGCGACCCCAAATTAGCTCTGAAAAAGTCTTGTGACCCACCTTCCTGACCCACCTGACCAGGGCCTTCTCTAATCGACAACACCCCCCCAAGCCTCCAAGACGGTCCACAATTTTGCTCTCTATGAGTTAAGTTTGAGAACTGCTGCTCTGAGCAGATGGGATCAGGTGGAGCACATCTGGAAGGTGGACCTCCAGAATAAAGCGTGGGTGATTCGGACATAAAGAGGACTATTGGGCCATTTAACCCTGTGGGAAACGCTGTGACGTCACATGTAAACAAACTAGACGCGGAACGTCATGTCAGTGAGCTAATAGCAGCTAACTCATTTACAAACCACCCAAAGCCAACAAAAGCATGGCAGGACATTACACACGTCTCTAGCAAAACTACTTAATATGGAACGTAAAAACGCACTACTTGAATTAAAGTAACTTCAGTTATTTTTCGTTGGAGGTTAATTTCGTCCCTACATGTGGAGCTGCACTCTGACATTAGGGAACATTCTAGTGCCCCAGTGTTTCATCTACACCCAGACGTCCTAAAAACTCCCCACATGGTGGTCTAGAGTGCTTATAATAGGCCTCCAGGTAATACGGGACATGTCTATAGAAAGTCAATTGCAAAGCCAACCTTCTATTAAAATGACTTCTGCAGTTTAACTAGTCTATTTACAACCTATTTGCAGTCTATTGCTTATTTAGAACAAAAATACTTGTAAGCATCACCTGAAACTGTACACTGTCAGAAATAAAGATTCTGTGCAGGTACAGTTTTCGTTCATTAAGCTACAAACAATGTAAATGTTCCCTCAAAGGTACAACAGTGGTTTTAAAGTCCAACCGTTAACCTTAAATAAGTTTTTCCAGGTGAAAAGTACATATTTGTACCTTTTCATAACCTAATGTTTTAAAACAGAACAATAAAATAAAAAGGCTGGAGACGAGACGGGGTGTGTGGAGTCAGTACAACCTAGATAATATAATTCCAAAGGATTATGGTACAATTGTATTCCCTGACTAAACGTACTGAGATCCCCGTGAGGGTACCACCCCAGTGACAGTTTACTACCTTTTTTACTGAGGGTGTAATGAGTTTCTTGAAGTGCTCTTATAGGGGACCTAGAATACCTGAATGCACCCAATCTGGGGGGCTTGTGTGCGGTTATAATAGGCCTCCTTTAAATGGAAGCTCTTGTGTTAGTGTAGATTAAACAGACTGTCTTTGACTGGCTGGAGTCTGTTATTGAGTTCACTTAGAAACGGGAACAGAAAGTTTCACAGTGTCTGTTTTTAGGGAGGATTCATATGTTTAGAGGGAGGCTTATATGAGTCAATTTGGAAGATAATATGAAACATCTTAAAAGACAAAGCCATTCTATTCATTTTCCTCTAAAAATGTTTTTGTAATCTAATGAGCCTGATTTGCTGTATTTTGCTTAATAATAAACACTGCACTAGTGTTTATTTAGTAAAAAACACTGCACTAGTGCTTATTTAGTAAATATCAGCTGAATATCATGGAAGACTTTCTTCAGGTGTCCCCTATTACCTGATGGTCCACGCCTACTGCACACAGAACCAGAACTCGAGACATTCATAGAGTAACCCTTTTCTCGGAGCATCTGCTTTTACGCACCTGCGAGCCTGAGGGCGGACATGCGCTGGAACTCGGGCTCCTGCAGCCACTTCCACATCCTCCTGAACGTCTCCCTGCCGGACTTGAGTTTACTCCACGGCTTGGGGTTCCGCAGCAGGTCGGAGAGGGTCCCCTGCGAGCGGGACAGGATCCTCTGCGCGAAAATGGCCTGCGGGATGCTGTACCTCTTCAGCTCGGCCGTTATCCTCTGAGCCACCTCCTTGGTGTCGATCTCCTCCGCTTGACCTCCGCTCCCTCCTCCGCCTCCAGGCGCGTGCCTGTCATTGCCGTGGGAGTGCGAGTGGTGGCCGTGATGCGGGTGGTGGTGGTGGTGACCGTGATGGTGATGGTGGACGCCGTTGAGCGCGGACGCGAGCCCGGGCCCGTGGGCCCCCAGGCCGCCGCGCGCCATGTGCTCGTCCCCGCGGCCCAGCATGGCTGCGTGCGCCTCGAAGCCCCCAGAAGAGAGCAGCTTGTCTCCGTACGCGGCCAGCGGCTGCTGCGCCGCGCCGTGCAGGGCCCCGAGGCCGCTGTTCAGCGGCGAAAGTGACGGTCCCACGGTGGTCATGTCCTTGGCATAGTGGCCGTACAGGTCGCCCACGCTGGCCAGCGCGCGATCGTCACGCATGAGCGTGAAGCTGCCGCTCACGTTGCCGGCCGAGAAGCGCTGGTGCGCGTGCGGGTGGTGGGGCTGGTGGTGCTGGTGCTGGTGGTGGGGATGGTGGGGGAACTTCTCCGACACTGTAGAAATGGGGGGCAGGTGCTGCAGCGGCGTGAGGGTCGTGTACGTGCCGCTCAGGCTCATGCTCGAGTCGCACGGCACGCTCATGGCCGCGTGCAGCGAAGGCTCCGCGCGGTACTCCCCCGCGCCGTCCAGCAGCGACGCCATACCGGACACCATGGCCGAGCGCCCATGCGACAAGCTCCGGTGCGAAGGCGGCGCTCGCGCGTGAGGGGAGCTCATCAGGTCGCCCGGTGGATGCGCGTGCGAAACGGCGTGCAGGTTCCCAATGTTCTCCATGGTGAGCTCCATGATGGGAATGGAAAGACACCCCTAATATTTCTTCTCTCTCTCTCTCTCTCTCTCTCTCTCTCTCTCCTTTCACTCGCTTCCTTTCCAATAAATTTTCAACGATCTCAAAGCCGCACCATCGATCCCAAACCTCCCCGCTCCGCGCGGTCCAGCATCTTTTTTTATTATTGTTACCAGGTCTGGCTGGGGGCTCGCGCGCGCTAGAGCGGCTCTCCGGTCCCGCCGCCGCCGCCGCCGCTGACGCTCAGTCTTAACGCGATACTGCTGCTCGCTGCAGGCTGCGCGGCGAAAATGGGGCCCGGTCTGGATCGCGCGCGATATGAAGACGCGAGTGTGTGCGTGTGTGTATGTGTGTGAAGCCGCACGGAAGCGCGAGCGAGCGCCGTTGTTAGCGATGTTTGGCTCAGACTAGGGGAGCCTGTGACGTCACCTTCGCCGTCCGCCTGTGACAGAAGCTTTAGTGATGATTATTATATTAGAGGAGGAACAGCTTACATTCAGTCAGATGTACTTACTAACAATTTGGATTGATTTGTATTTTTCTCTAAATATTTTTCAATAGAACAGAAACAAAGATTTTACCTGTTTTTATGATTATTATTGGAGTGGATTATAGTGTGACACTGAGGTTTATAGTAGTATTGCGTATTATCGAGGTTTATTATGGGGGTGTGTTTGGCGTGCTGAATTTTTTGGGGTGTGGGTTTGTATAAATTATTGGCGTTTATTAACTGTAGTGCTACATCAGTGGAGTTCATTAATGGCGTGTTTGGATTACTGAAGCACTGTAAATGTACTTTTACAATGTATTAAGCATTTATGAACACAGCAAACTTTAGGAGCTCCCGAGTGGTGTAAAGCGTTCACTTCACCATCAGGAGCTCATCTGTTTGAAAACCGAATGATGCCACAGCCATCCATAACTGGGAGCCGTACAGGAGAAAGGGCCTGGTGGGATTGTGCAATGGAGTCCCAGCTAGTGGGGAAAATGGGTTTAAAAAATCTATATTGTTTACCTAACTGAGCCGCAGAAAAAAGGAGAACTTCTGACTATTATCTTTTAATTTTAGGTTGAGCTGCTTTTTTACATTTCTTATTTTTGCAGTGTTTGCAGTAATGATTTGTGTGCATTATGAGTGTTTATGAATTATTGTGGTATAAGTGTTTATGAATTTTTGGGATGTGTTATTGGTGTGCAATAATTATTGGGGTTTGTTATAAGTGTTTATGAATTCTTGGAGTGTGTTATTAGTGTGTATTCATCATTGGGGTTTGTTTTAATTGTTTATGAGTTATTGGGGTGAGTTATTGGTGTGTGTTAATTATTGGGGTTTGTTTTAATTGTTTATGAGTTACTGGGGTGTGTTATTGGTGTACATTAATTAATGGGGTTTGTTATAAGTGTTTATGAATGATTGGGGTGTGTTATTGGTGTACATTAATTAATGGGGTTTGTTATAAGTGTTTATGATTGATTGGGGTGTGTTATTGGGGATTCCTCTTTGGGCGCGTTCATGACTGTCCTCTGATAAAGCTGCTCAGGCTGGCGCCAGGATCTCATATCTAAACGAGTTAAACATTGACGGATTTCCCAACATGTTTGCCAAATTCCTTCTGAACGATATGAAATCACGAGCTCCTTCCCATCATAGAGCTAACTGCGTGTGGAAACATGGGAGGCCTGAGAAGAGCGGAGGTGGAAGCCTGAAACCACGCTGCAGTTATAGTATTGTTACAGCAATGACTCTGCAAAATAAGTGTTTTAAAAAAATGACTGATTTAAAAATCTCCTCCAGTCCTGAGAGCCCTGAAGAACTGCAGTGGAATCCAGCAACTATCAGCACAGGAACTGAAGTTTGTTAGGCGGCCCTCTTCTCTGTTCGTCTCCTTTTGGTCTGAAATAAAATGCTACAGGTCGAAAATGAGAGCTCAGCAGCAAAACAGCCCAACAGCTGAACCAGAAGAACAGACATTAAACCCAAAAAGAGATTAGAAACTCAATGGAGCTGATCAAAAAGTGTTATCGTAACTCCCTCAGAGTTGAGCTCCTCTTGGATATTAGTTTTACTGCAGTTTTCCACTGTTCGAGGCTCACCGCTGTTAAAGCTCTGAGTTTTTTCCTCTCTGCTGGAGTTTCTTCTTCCACTCCAGCATTCTATCACAGCAGTCTTTCTACAGGCTTCAGTTATGTTTCTTCCTTCTTTCTGATCGTTATTCCTTCTTTCCGGCGTTTACTCATGTCTCTGTTGTAGCTTTATTTCTATTGTCGCCAACTTAGTGCATCAGTTGCAGTTCATCTTGCCAATTAATGGACTGTTCATCATTCAATAAATACACGGAGAGCGGTGTAAAACAGAGCTGCGGCAGGAATGAAGATAGAGATGAGAGGAGGCCTAATTATAGCTGGGAGGATACAAACCAACCAAAAGAGGAGGAGAAATTATGCTTTAATGAATTAATTCATGTATTTATTTATTTATTGCACATATTTATTTTACTTTTAAAAGGTCTTAATTAAATTAAAAGATCTTTTCTTTTATCACTGACACCTGATCATGATATCGACGATAAACCTGAATTGTGACTCCAAGAACTTCTCTTTCTTTCTCCGTTAATATACATATGTGTGTGTGTGTGTGTGTGCGTATATATATATATATATATATATGTATATATATATATATATATATATATATACCCATTTATGCATTCAAATGGTTCCTTGAAAGTTAATGGTTCTGAATAGCACCTAAAGAACCCTAGAAGAAATATATCATAATATGACACACACACACATTCATGGTATACTTACGGTTCTATGGTTAAATGCATGCGTAAATGGTTCTATGTATGACGAAAAAATAGCTGTATATGGTTCTTTAAAGAACCTTTTAAAAATAGTTCTTTACAGCACAAAAATGGGTTCCATTATACTGTAACAATAGATTGTTACCAGTCAAAGAACGCTATATAGAGTGTGCATATATATATATATATATATATATATATATATATATATATATATATATATATATATGTGTGTGTGTGTGTGTGTGTGTGTGTGTGTGTGTATGTGTGTGTGTACTTTAGGCAATGTTCTATGTAGAACCGTTTCTCATTTTTCTAAAAGAACTAAGAACTAATTTCTAAAAGAATGTATAATACTATTATCATAGTAAAGAACCATTAAATATTTTGCATTCAAACTTTCTCAGTTCTTCGGTTATTCACGGTTCACGGATACAGCAGTTAACTATTACAAACTGCTTATTAATTAAACTGATTGATTTCAGCGCGTTACTAAACGACAACGGACGAACACAAACGAAACAATACACACTGTGCCAAACTCTGCACTGCTTCACGTTTCAGGTCTGAGCCATTGTCACTTTAAACAGGCCTGCATTTTGCTGTAAGCTTAAACACAGGCCCACCGTTCAGGCCCACCGCTGAGGCCTGTTTGACTGTATCTGCATGTTCTTAGGGCTGCAGTATGGAGTCTGTTTGGGCCTGCAGCCTGCAGCCTGCCTCAGAGAGGGAATCACACGCTTCTGGCCCACATGTCTGAACAAAAGCAGCATTGATTATGGCATTGATTAGTCATCCGCTACTCACCGAAATCATGCTTTGCTGCAGAATCACTGAACGGAGTTTAATGGCGCCCACTGAACTCTTAGCACAGCGCCACAGCACACACACATTTAAGGAGAACGACAGAAATCAACTACAGAAACTTCTGCTCCTCATACAGCGCGTGACCTCTTTATACATTCATACAGAGGACTGACGAGATCGGAAGCAATCATAATCGATTAGGGGAGCAAATCAGGCTCGAACACATCATAAATAAGCACATTTATTTATAATCAATCTTACATACTTGGTAACTCGGGCATTTGAGTATTTAAACAGACGAAACAATTTGTGGTGCAAACAAATGATTTAATTCGTTAAATCCAATTCAGTTCAACCATCAAACCTACAAAAAACAACAATAATGCAATCAGAAAAATCTGAAATAAAATATGAAAATGGTATAAATGACGCCAGAGATACATAAGTGAATATATGTGCATTAATCTTACAAAAATAATGATTTATTGTGTACATTTTAATTTAAAATTTTGTTCAGAACAAGATAGTTAAGGATGCAATCTACTGATGAGGCACGAGCACGAGCACCTACACACATTTACAGAGCGGAGAAATTAAGGATTTCAGCGCTGGACAATACAGTTAAATACATAACATTAACAGGACACATTCTGACTTAATTTGCCTTCAGATAATCTGCAGTGGGGGTTTAAAGCAAATGAAGGCTTTATGTGAGAATGTAGGCCTCAGTCTCTCTCCACAACATAGAGATCTGCAAACTTTCTGCAAAATGATGAGCAACTGAAAATAAACGGAGCACTTTCTGACAGACGGCAGATCAAAGCTGGTCATCTTTAACACGCATTACTGTTGCGGGGGGATGCATATTTCTTGGTGCTTATAATTTCTGTTCAGTTCTGCTGCACATCAACCATTTACAACTGTTATTCACCTTTCAAACTGCACTTCATTTCAGATTTAGATGTCAGATTTTCAGTTCAGATCGCAGATTTCAGGTGATGGGCTCTAGAAAAAAAAGTAAGCTTGAATTATTTCGATCAAGCGCGCGCACGAAAAGAAGATGAGAAATGAGACAGTAGTTTCGTCTTCATCTTATTAAAATGAAGAATCGTGGCCCATTAGCAGCCTTTCTCCTCACTACTGTAAATAACTAACAGCTCAGTGAAGATGTTCATGAAGATTTGGCTTTGATCACAGCCCTTAATAATAGATATACATGAGTAATTCGTTCCTCTGTTGTGAATAAATTCATAATAAATTCAATAATTTCACGCGGCGCTGTTTATGACGTTACTGTAATAATCCTAATATTAATAAATAAGCAGGGAGCTGGTTTTCTTTCAGCAGTGAAGGAGAGCAGGTGTGTGTGTGTGTGATAGAGACCTGTGTATGTTAAGAAGATCTACGGCCCTTCAAGCCTGATCGATAGATCTGCATTCTGATCGATTAGAAAAAGGCAGAAATTTCAGCGACAATTTTAGGCTTTCAATCAACACGAGGAACAATGTTATTGAAACAGAACAATAAAATAAAAACGCATGGAGACAAGCTTATAGAGTCAATCAACAACTTAAAAAATACAAAAATATAATTGTAATGGTACTATATATATATATATATATATATATATATATATATATATATATATATATATATACGCATGCCCAATTGTGTCCTGCATGGCTTATTTCCCTCTGAATTATCGATAATCAATTGGCTGTATTGATCGAAGGCGTGAATGATAATTTTTTTAATTACAAGTCCAGCACAGCCTGCATTGTTTACTGATGCTGTTACACTGTGAGACCCCCTAAAATATTAGTTTTAGGTTTATAATGTATAGAGTTTAATCGAATATACGTACAGATTCATTTGTGAATTAATTCTATTATTCTAGTGGAAAAGCGATTTTTAAAATTATTTCTGCGTAAAATTTGTGAAAAAAAAAAACAAAACAAAACACTGAAGCCTCATTTTTCCTTCTGTCCAGTTCTCCCTCGTGCGTCAGGATCGACCCCCTGTTTTTCAGAGCTGCTCTCACAGACATTAATTTCAAAATTTTAGAATCCAGAAAATGTCATTTCTTTCTGAGGGTGAATAATGGATCACGCGCTCCGTCATTTCCCCGCGATCGATCACTTTGATTATTGCAGGCTGGGAAGTCCGATTTCCCCGATTTCATGTAAAAACGATGAATGTAACGTGTAGAAACTTTTCCTTCATCCACATTTCTGTATCGTCTTTAATTAAAGCACGCGCGCCTTGTCAGGTGGGCTTTTTTGTGCGTTTCTGTTTGATTTCGCTTCCAGAACATTTGTTCAGAGAGTCTGGAGCTGCATGCTGCAGTACCAGAGTCCGCACTGCTGAGTCCATTTGGGCTGCTTTGGGTCCCAAAGCCACTTCTCTGATCGGATCAATGAGTTCAGCAGGACTGTGAGTGAGTAGTGTATTTCTGTGCTAGACTGGACATTACAGTGACCATGTAACTGCTGCTTTTACACTTCTGCCCTCTCCAACTCCCACTCCACTGCCGTCCACTCTGACCTTCTGTCGACTTTACTTGAGTATTATGACTGTATGTTAAAACTTTCTGAAGTCTCAAATTATGGTATCATCAAATTATAATGGTGAGTAACAATATAAATCAGTAAAAAGTATAAAAGAGGCTTTGAATGATACGTCGCTAACAAGTGATGACACTTATGGCAGCACCTCCTTGTGTAATTATTACTGTTGATCACAATCAAGTACATCAGTTTAACCCTATGAACTTCTGGTAGTATCATTTATTAATGTCTAAGGATGTGATAATATGGACATTGTGGGCTAATGCTGCTATTCAATATTTTTATGTAGATATCAATGCTGATACATATACATTTATAACATATAAAAATCTTCCCAGGTTAGCATTAAAGAGAAATGTAACATTGATTTTTACAGCAGCAATTATCTACAGAGACCGATATGATTCCAATATCATCGTCCATCCCTAACCAGGATGTATTGATATGTATTATTCGCTAACTGCTATAAAGCTATTATGTAGTATATGTACTAGGAAATGAAGTCTGGGCACATACAGGGTTCAAGGGATTTAGGGGGTTAAACTAACTGGTTTAGAGCAGGAAAACTGACTTCAGATGTTCTGATGATATACATAATTACATATCCACATCCATACTCCCATATTTCATTTGAAGCTAATTTAGTAAAAGTCAATGTCTAATGAGTCAACCACATCGTCATTCATTGTCAAGATGCGTTTCACATTTTACACAGTGATGTTTGTAAAGATCCCTCACTGCTTCATCAATTCAGCATCACCATTCATCAATATGATTACAGTACTGTGCAAAAGGTAGAGACCACCCTTCATTTATTAAAAACATTATTTATTTCTCAGGAGAAAAAAACAGAAAGCATGCATTTAAGAGTAAATTACAGAAGCCTCAACTAAATACAACAGTATTCAGTGTGTCCACTTTTTGCCTTTTTTACAGCTTACATTCTTTTCAGCAGACTTGCTTTCAGTTTTTCAAAGAAATCTGCAGGGATGTTTTTCCACACCTCCAAAGTTCAGTCTTAGAAGTTGGTTGCATTCTCTGCTCCTCATAATCTGGACTCTGGGGTGGTCAGTCCATTGTTCTAAGAACATCATCAGCTTCTTCAATACGCAAATGTTCTCTTTTCTCAGTATGCGCTTCTTGACAGCTACACATCCTTTCAGACTCATAGTGTTGAGCTGTCGTCTCACAGTGGAAGGATGGACAGAAACACTCGTGTATATTTCAGATCTGAAGCAAGAGTGGGATGAAAGCACTGAAGTACTGTTGTCCTGATGGGGACAGTTTTGGTGGTCTACCAGGTTTTGCAGGTGGTTGTTAGGAGTCCCATTTTCACTATAACTTTTAATCATTTTGTTTAACTCCAGTTTTAGAAACTCCTGTTTTTTCCACTCCTGACTTTCCGGTTATCTGGAGAGGACTAACTTAATGGCTGTTTTGAGTGGAAAAAAAATAAATAAAGTGTGGTCTCTGACTTTGGAAAATACTGTATATATAAATATATACATTCATTGCCTTTATAGGTAGAATATATATGCAGAATAATGTAAATTCAGCATGATGTTGTGCACATTATGCTCATTTATTCATGTTAATATGCCTCTGCACTGTAGGTCATTTCTTGCACTTGTGTGTGTGTGTGTGTGTGTGTGCGCCTGCTTGCGTGCATGCGCACGTGTGCACACGTCCAGCCTTCAATACTCAGGTTTAGACCTGGAGAGAAAGAAAGGGGAGAAAAAAATCAACCTCCACACTCGATAAAGCACCGGTTGCTAGGAGACTGAGGGAGAGATGGATTGAGGAGGCACAGCCGATCAATTCTGGAGAGAGTTAGGGAGAGAGAGTGAGCGAGAGAGTGTGAACGGAGGGCGGCGGAGAGCTAAAAGTGACTGCGGCTGCTTCACCAACACGCTCCTTTGAAGTCAAGTCCAAAAGCCGCCTGCACACCTGTCTCCAGCTGCCCCTCCTGACCCCTAATAATGAATTCATCTGCGCCTCTCACCTGCCCTGCCCCCCCAACCTCTGTGTTTACATCTATATTCACACAGCCTTAACTCGGCAGCTATTGACGGAGGAGTTCCTAATTGTGCATTTTGCAACCCGCAACCTGATTCAAACTCCGCCAGCCAGCCCAAATAGATGCCCACCCCCCTATTGATATAGCAACACCCACCCACACACGCACACACACACACACACATACCCTGCAGTGTGCGTCTGCCCAGAGTAGTGTTGAGTGAATCGACTGCTTATTGATCCTCCCACTCACCTCCCTGCAGTCAGCTCTTGTCCTACATAGCATGGCCTGTCTGATTCCTCCCTTAATGGCTTTTACCCAATGCCAATCTTTATTTAAACTGAAAGTAGGAATTAGCACTCACCTCCCCATACACACACGCACACCCTACTCCTCTTCCTTCCATTCTCTCTCGCTTTCTTACTTTCTCCCTTCTTTCCATCAACCATTCATCTTCTCAACCATTCATCTTCTGCGCAACCATTCATCTTCTAATCTTCATGCTCACACTGTTACTTGCAATTTGTTCATCTACTGTTCAGTGCATTTTTCTTTCTTTTCTTACTTCCATTTCTTTCTTTTCATCCACCATTCATCTTCTCACCTTCATGCTAGCACTGTTAGTTGCAATTTGTTCATCTACTGTTCAGTGCACCATTCCTTTCTTTGTTCCTTCTCTTACTTGTTTCCATTTCTTCCTTTTCATCCACCTTCTTCTTCTCATCTTCTCATTTTCATCCCCGCATTGTTGCAATTCGCTAGTCTACTGTTCTTTGTTACATTCTTCTTTGTGTTTTTCTTTTTTTCGATCAACGATTCATCTTCTCATCTTCATGCTACACCGTTAGGGACAATCTGGTTTTCTGCTGTTCATTACTTTTTTTTTTTTACTTTTTACTTTCTTTTCTTATTCCATTCATCTTCTCATCTTCATGCTCAGACCGTTAGCTGCATTTTGTTCGTCTACTGTTCACTACACGATTTCTTTCTTTGTTCCTTCTTTTACTTATTTCCATTTCTTTCTTTCTTTCTTAATTTATATCTCCTCCTTTGCCATGTATCCACTATTCATCTTCTTATCTTCCTGCTCATGCTGTTGCAGTTTGCCCATCCACTGTTCATTCCATTTTCATCTTTCTTTCTGTACCACTCATCTTCATGCTCAGTCTTAGTTGCAATCATCTTCTCTTCAAGCATTTATCCACCATTCATCTTCTCATCTTCATTTACACTTTGTTGTAATTTACTAGTCTACCGTTTGTCGTTCTTTCTTCTTTCTTTTTATCAACCATTCATCTCATCTTCAGGCTCACACTAATTGCTAGTCTACTGATCGCCATTACATTTTCTCTCTGTTTTTCTTTTCATCAACCATGTATCTCTTCCTCAACCATTCATCTTCTTCTCTTCTAGTGGCTAGTCTGCTGCTCTTCGTCCTATGCTTCCTCCATTCCTTTTTCTTTCTACCAACCATTCATCTTCACCTCATCCATTCATCAACAACCATTCATCTCCCCGTCTTCATGCTGTCATTTGGCCCTTCATTCCATACACACTCTCTCTTTCTCTCTCTTTCCATCAAGCATCAATCATCTTGTCTGTTCACAAATTGCTACCTGCAATCTGTTTGTAAAAAATAATATGATACATGGAATTTTTTAGTCATATTATATTTTTGTGAGAATATGGTCAAATATATCACTGTGTACTTTACTGTTCTTAGTAATAATCTCAAACATTACTGTGCTCCTTATCTGCTTTCATCTAAAGAAGCTGTAGCCAATAAGACACTGCGTTCTATCCGTGCAGGCACGCACAATGGGGATTAATTGATCTGCTAATACCACAAATAAATCAATCCCTCCCTCCCACTGAGCCCCTCCGGCCAATGAGGAGGTGGATGAGTGGATCAAAAGGATCTGCTCAGCAAATGAGAGGTGGGCTTGGAGTAAACTGGCAGTGGTGGAGGCTCAGTGGAGGCAGGGAGAGTCAATCAGAATCTCATTAGTGGGAGATATTGTGCCTGAATAGTATTGCATGGAGTTCTGCATCCGCATACGTGCAGCACTGCACCGAGCTGGGGAGTCAGATGGTGAAAGACAGAGCAATATGTTAACATCCAGTATTAAACGCTGGAGTGTTGAGTGCTGAAAAGTCCACATCTCTCTCTCTCTCGCTCTCCCCCTCTGTTGTTTTCCTTTTTCGACGTCTATTTTCTTGAAGCCGCTTCTTTTCATGCTTATCTCATACAGCTTTTTCTTTCCCACAAATGTGTCCTCATCCAAAAGCTCACATCATAAGAAGCTAAAAATATTCCCTTTCTTTCCCCTGATATTGATTTTGCCTGTAGCATTGTTTGTGTTGTCTACCGTGTGCGTATGGGAGCGTTAGGAGAAGACTCACAGAAAGCAGCTTAAGAATCACATCTTCAGTTTCCAGTTCTCTACTTTCAGCACTCCCCTCACGCATACTGTGAATTTCAAAAGGCAGGCATTTGCGAAATGAGCGAAAAAGCATATTCTTTTACTCTAAGCATCCCAGGCTCTTTTGTCACTGGGATAGAATGGAAATGGAGAGAGTTGATCAATAGCTTATTGATCCTCGTTGGAGGGAGTCAGGGGAATTGAGAGAGAGAGAAAGAGAGAGAGAGAGAGAGAGATGTGGGGGTTGATTGTGAGATGTGGGGTTTTTGAAATCCTCGGTTTAAAGGATGATAAATGCTCTGCTGAAAATAGGCGCTGTTGTCCTCCTCATTGCATGTGCCCAAAATGATGCTGCCAGATGTGACTGGACGCTTTATTTTCCCCTCATAAAAGAGGACAGTAATGCAGAAAACTGGTTCTGCTTATGCAAGATAAAGAAAATTTCACCTGTTTGGTGACCTCTGCCCTGCATACTTTTTTTCACATCCTTTGAAATCAAGAGCTTAGTGCTCCTGTATTTGAGGCAAGAGGTGAAGATTGCATGAAGAATTTTCACAGTAAATGCTTCAGGTTCTCCCATGGATTCTGTAGTGTGCAGAATGTGTTCTTTTCTTGTGTATATTTTAGTTAAAACTGCTTACTTTGCACCAGTACCCTAGAAATAAAGGGTTCTTTGGAGCAATACCATAGATAAACAAACAAACATTTTTGATTTCCCAAAAATGGATTTTTCAATGGATGTGATTTAAAGAAAGCTTTTTGTAATTGAGAAGAACCCTTTTAAAAAAACCTCTACAGAATTAATGCTGTTGGATTCTAAGCTCACTTAAAATAAATTTGTAGATTTTATTTTTACTTTAATGGTTTTTCAGTGCAACCAATAGTTACAGTTAAAGACCTCGGTGTTACACTGAATGTTAGTCCCATATCAGTTATATCTTGAGAAGCATATTCAAAATAAGACACAAGCTAAGCCTAAGTGACTGCTTTCTTAACTAGTAGATTAGACTATAACATGTTACTGGCTGGTTGCCCTGCTGTATCTCTAAATAGGCTTCAACAACTTTATAATGCAGCAGCCAAGAGAAGAAAGTTTTAGCGTATTACTGTGGTCTTGTTTGGTTTACACTGGCTTCCTGTTAAGTTCTGCCTCAACTACAGTCTTGCTAAGCCTAGCTCCGTCATATCTTACTGATCGGCTGGAGCGTTATAGTTCAATCAGACCACCGCTCAGCTGAGGTAGGCTTACTGCAAACTCCTAGGATTACTTACAGCTCAGTTGGTGGAAAATTATTTTCTCATACAGCTCCTAAACTCTGGACAAGCATTCCAGACAATATTGGGAATGCAAGCTTGATAGATTTATCATTGGCGTGCATACATCTGCAGCTCAATTTTTGTAATTATGTTGTTATTTTTTACCTAAACGGTAGCGGTTTTATCTGTTCAGTGTGTCATATACCCTCGTGCAAAGATTTTGTAGCTAAAATGAAAAGCACTACCTAAATTCAGACTCTAAAACGCTACATCCAAGCCAAGAACCATTTAGGAACCACTGTAGAGTGTAGGCCTCATATTCCACTGGCTCTGGTAGACCACTGTACTTTTCCATGATGACCAAATAAATGTTTACTTCCAATTGCATTGCTTCTATGTGCATTTGAACAGGAACTGATGTCTGTCCACGTTTGTCCACCGTAGTGTGCTAACTGATGCTGAAGATACATATTGGGGCTATCTAACCCTGTATCACTGTCGGATGTTGGGAACTAGGTGTGCATGATGTTCTAATGTGCAAAGCTGGCCTTGCATTGATCCCCGTGCAGGATGTCAAACATTTTAGCGCAGATCTTGCCCTTGTTATTGCCCTCCACGGCCAGGCTGTTAATGCACTAAAAAATCGTTTGGCCCTATCTTTCCCAACCCATCTCCACACAGTGCCCGGAGCAACAGAAGAATACGCCACCATTGTACTGTACAACCACTCCTATCCCTCCCTCCCCCTTCCTGCACTCCCCTCATCTCTCCCCTCATCCTCCCATTCGCTGTCTCCATCTATCTTTACGACACCTTGTTGCATCTCCCTAATGTTTCCGGACTTGACGGTCTCCATGCTCAAAAATTCATATTAGAGCTTGCTGTGTGTGTTTGCGGTTTGGTGAGCTGCAGTCTGACCAAATAAACTGGCTAATAAAAATAATGTTTTCATGGAGGAAGGCGAGAGGCTGGGAGAAAATCGGGAATTGTTGTCTGCTCCCCAACAACACTATCTGCTGTCCTTCCTCCTTTTATCTTCATCCACTGCCCCACGTATTAACATCACTGTCCAGATGATGAGATATACAATGCTGTGCAACAATCAGAGATCATCCTTCATTTATTTAAAATCCAGTCAAAACAACTATTATATACAAGTTATTCATTTTTCAGGGGATATTTCTGAGGAGATTAGATGTAAGATAGTCCACTTGCATAAGGAAGAGGAAAGTCAAGGAAAAATAAGTGACTGAAGTAACTGAATTTAAAAAAATCATTTAAAAATAAAGAGAAAATGAGACTCCTGACAACCATGCAACCCTGGTAGACCACCAAAATTGCCACCATCAGATAAACAGAACATAAATCTTACATCTAAGAGAAGAAAAAAAATATCAAGCTCAACTTTTGCTTCAGATTCAGATCCACAGGTGTTTTTTGTCAGTCCTTCCACTCTGAGAAGACAACTCAGCGCTATGGGTCTGAAAGGATGTGTAGCTGTCAAGAAGTTCTTACTAAGAAAAGAAATTAGATGAAAAGAAGAAAACGTGCAAATCAAGCAAAGAAGTTGGTGTTCTCAGAACAATGGACTGACCAGCCCAGAGTCCAGACCTCAACTGAATCTGTTTGGGATTACTTAGATGGGAAACTTGGGATTACTTTGTGAGAAGCAGAAAATGCAACCAACTTCTAAGACTCAACTTTGGAGGGGTAGAAACATATCCCTGCAGATTTCTTTGAAAAACTGAAAGCAAGTGTACTGAAAATAACAGAAGCCCTTTAAAGGCTAAGAGTGGGCACACAATATATATGCTTTCTGCTTTTATTCCTGACTCTGAAAAATTAATAACTCATACTTACTGGCTGTTTTGACTGGAAATTAAATAAATGAAGGGTCGTCTCTGACATTTGCACAGTACTGTAGGTTAACATTGGGCCTAGCTTCTTAAGCTTTGGGCTCACCATCCAGAAACCTATCAGTTTGTCTACTTAGTCATTCATCACTTGCCTATCAATCCCGGAAATATGACTTTTCTTCCTGTATGCCGTCTTGCCATTTACAACAGGATTATTAGAGTTGTTAGAGATTGTTTATTGCGTCTTCAACAAGATAGTGGCTTTGCATGTATGGGTCTATAATGCTTACTCACTGTAGATATGATACCGAAGCTGGAGCAAGAAATCACAAACTACACCTTCATACTTTTTGGGAACTATGTTAAATGTAGCAATGGCAAGACAAAAAGGTTGGCATGATGTGGACAGGCCAACTACCTGCAAGGTGAGATGGTGATCCCTACAGTATGTTGATATACATGCATCTTAGAGTGCCACTGGTTTTCAACAGCAATTACTTCTGCACCTACAATAAAAATGGAACAGAGCAGAGAAATATTGCAGTTGTTCATTTGAACTAATACATTGCTTTATTCCATTTAAATAACAGAATTAATTTGTCTTGAAAAACCCAGTTAAACTGTTTCTTATCACATTAACCATACATTTCACAACAAAATATGTCTATATTTTACAGTGTGATCATATCAAACATCATATTTTCTGAATTTAGGTCAATGACATAATATGCATTTTTTGTGTCTATTATTTTCCTATTAAATAGTTAAATAAATACGTGACATATATTAACATTATTCTCCAACATCTCTTCTATACATTTCATTTTAGGTGTTTATGCCTACCTAAAGTATAAAAATGTCAGGTGGGGTGACCATCCAACCATATACGTAGATTAGGTAAACAACTTAAGACAACTTAGTCAAAAACAAAATTCTAAATTAAATAGTTTGGCATGATTTTATGTTTAAAAATAGGGCACATTTAAAAGTATTCAACTTATTGAAAAACATTTGTCTGTAAAGTCTGACAACAAAGAATTTTTATTATGAAAGATTATGAGTGGGCAGGGTATTGCACCATAAAGAAGACCCCAAGCAATGCCAAGGTCAGTAGCCCTTTTACTATAAGTCATTTTTAGTCATGGTTAGGCTGGGTCAGGTGGTAGGATCACTGGAAAACAATAAAGATGTGTAATTTTATTATAATATTGTTTATTTATTTATTTATTATAAATTATTAATTTAATGATGTTGTATATCAAACTTTGAGTTCATAGACAAAGACTTGGGTATCCATGTACAAAGACTAGTTCACACACATTTTCAGTAGTGCTAAATCACTTCAAAATATTTTGCCACCTGACAATTTCTTGGTGGTAAAATTGATAATCTTGTTTAAAATAGTATTTATATCATTCTAAAATACTTTGAATAGATTCTTGTAGATACAAAAATGCACATCATATCCTTTTTACTAACATTTTTTCATCATCAATTTGACTACAGTTATATCTGGACCAATGAGATGGGGATCAAATCTGTTGACCAAACACCTGTCCATGACCACTTTAATTTAGTGTGGGGAATCAAACTTCTGCAACTGGAGTAAGCTCCGCACTTAGCTCCATATAACCTTACCAACTAGAGGACACTTTCAATCTCACACCTCTCGTGTTATGGTGAAACAGCTTCATGGTGTTAACAGGCCAGCCTGTGGTGTTGCTGCCTCCTCTGAGAAAAAGTGGAGTGTGTGTGCCTGTGGGTGTGTGAGAATGGCGTTTCTGTGAAGTGTGTCAGTGAGAGGCTTAAGAGGTGTGTGAAGAAGCTTCCTGGTGCGGTTTTGTCAAGTGAGCGTGTGAGTAAATGGCAGTGTTTAGTGTAAATGACTGCAGCTAATCAGACGTGCTGTGGAGTGCTGTGTTTGGAGAGTCCTTACATTCTCAAGGCCTTTCAGGGTCCTGACACCTCTTAACCCCAATCCCACTTTCCTTCTAGCAGCTCAGAGCTAGAGCTCCCGGCAGATTCCCAGCCTGCACAGCCACCCGACATCAACAGGTACAGTGGAGCAGTGTCTGTCTTTAAAATCAAGAATTTGAGTTGGTCAGGAAAATGAAAAGAAAAAACATGTCTGAATATTCTACCAAAAACTGTATTTCACTAGACAATGATCTCCAAAGTCTTCAGTCCAAAGTCATTTTTTTACTATACATTTTCATATCTAACAGATCACATTTTATTCTGAGTTACACTCCTACAAATAAAAGTGCCAAGGGGAGCCAAACAGGTTATTTGGAGCGCTTCCCTAAATAACCTTGAAATCAGGGGTCTCAAACTATTGCCCCATGAGACAGCTTTATACAGCCGTTTACAAATCTACAGTTTATCACAATCGTTTTGCGGATGTAGATTTGCTTTACACACCAGACACTGTGACTGGTTACCCAACACAAGCTATATATCAGTTTAGACTGATGCTTATGAAGTTAAAAGCAAAGCACTGCATTTAAGAGGAACCATTCACACGAAAACCTGACGCAGCCTGAACGGTGCACATTGAGTGGAAATGGCTATAATTTAGCTATACCTAATATAGCTATTACTCTAATTTAGTTGCTTAAATAAGTCTTCCTGGATTCACTTCTGATTTAGTAGTAGATATAATTATTTAGAATTCAAAAATTAATAGAATTATCAAATGAAACCACCAAGAATTCAGAGTTTACTGTTAATTTTGTTGGCACTTCACTCATATTCAGCAGGAAAGCCAACGCTACCACCACAAGAGTCCCATATAATTCTGCTGCTAAATATAAGTTTTCATGATTCAAAATCAGACACCCTACCCCTAGGCATGAACGCACAAAACAGAAGGGTAGGGCTATGTGGTAGGGGCAAAGGGTGAAATGGGATTGGGCCATAGTCTTTCGCATCTGTGCCTACATACTGAACAAGTGCTCTCAATCCGTTGAACAGGTTTTCTTCATGATTAAAAGTACTCATTCAATACTGTAATTTTTTTTTTGGTCTACCAAGTTGTTCATTATTGCTGGGTTAAGAACTGACCCTAAGGTCCTGACCCTACTGCCATCCCCTTACTCTCCATGTCACACCAGCCCCCCAATTCTGCTGCTGTGTTTACTCTTTCATATTGGACTTGTGCATAGTCATCTATCCATCCATAATATTCTGTTTGGATCAGGAAAAATCAATATATACCGAAACACTTCAATACTTCCGCACTAAATTTGAAACTACTTTAATACTGGTTACGTGAATTTTGCTTCACTTTGTCAGGTTCTCTGTCCACATATGCAAATACAGTTATATGCAAAAGTGTGAAGACCCTCAGTCAAATTACATGTTCTGTTGATTTTCTAAGCAAAAAGAAATTAACACATCATCTACGGAGCAATTGTTTCTGCAAATTTCAGTGCACAGGTATTATAATGTTTCTGTATATATTTTTCCTGATCCAAACCTAATATTATGGATGGATAGATGACCATGCAAATATCCAGTATGGAGGAGTAAACAAGGCAGCGGAAATGGGGGCTGGTGTGACATGGAGAGTGAGGGGATGGCAGTAGGGTCAGGACCTTAGGGTCAGTTCTGGCAGGTGAAAGGTCACTGTGTCGAGGGTCCTGTTAAAACCCCTTTTAGAGGACTTTAGGGATATCTTGCCATGGCAGTGGGAATAGCTAGGTCGTTAGCTTCCTCGTGAAGGACGCGTCTTCTGGAGAAGTGTGTTACAGAAGTGTGGGAAGGTTAAAAAGACGTGTGACAAGGTTAAACGGTCAGGCTTCACTTTAATTTCAGGGTTTTCCAACAATAAGCAGCGAGGGAAAGCCTTTTGTATCTAAAGTATATGGTTCTATGTGTAATCTTTTTGAAAATGGTTTTATATAGCACCAAAAATGGATCTGCTATTGTTACGATGACATTATTGTAATAGTAGAGGAACCCTTTTTGGTGTTTTTTGGTGCCACTTCACCATGCAAAGCACCAGTTAAACATGAAATGGTTCTATATAAAACTCATGATTCTAAACAGAAACATTGCTTTCTAAATGGATCTTCATTTCTTGGAGAAACCTTTAAATGGTATAGAACTTTTACATTATCTGGAGGTTCTTTAAACTTGAAATTTTGTCAGTTCTCAAACTGTCTGCACTAAACATCTTGCAATGCTAGTTTTAAAGACAAAAATCACTCTCTTGATATTTTCAGTTCTGACTGAGCCACAAATATACTGACTGCAGGATCATATACTTTTTTAAATCAGTATTTCAGTTGTTTTTGTTAGATATACACTGTATGTGTTTTTGACTAGTACAATATATCAAATATAACCAATTAATGTACTGTACCGTTCACATACATGACGTTCACAATAGTAAAATAATAATTTGATCTTTTAACTTAAACAAAAAGGTAAAAGAAAATGTAGATTCAAATAATAAGTTGACAGAATTAAACATAGATTATTGTCTGTTAACTATTAAAGGTTAAATGAATTTAAAATCTCTAGGCTGCTTTTGCCATTAGTGGTATTAGCTGTCACTTAGGACCCCCGAGCCATCAGGGGATGCCAAATATGTATATTTTCAAATTGATTTTGTATTATTTGTCAAAAAGTGCAGGGACTCATTTTTTTATATTGTTTCTGTATCAAGAATAATTAAGTAGCAATTCTTGTTCTAAAAGAATATGAATTGGGCTGGGTGGGTTTGGGGCCTCTCAAGTAGGTTGTCGTTTAGGGCCCAGTGTTCAGAAACAACCTTGCAAAATTTTAAAGGAATGGTTCAAGAAATCAAATGTGCAGTTTTTGCCCCTTAACACCAAATGCTGTAAATCGGCGAAGACATTTGTTGTTTGATGCTTTTTATTTTTACGCTGGAGAAACAAGACTAATGTAGATTCTACATTTAGGCTGCCATTTAGCCCTTGTAACTCTTAAAAACTGAACACTTTTCAAGCTTACCCACAAAGGGCCGGTGTGGCTACAGATGTTCATTCCAAACAATCAGGAGCGCACTTGGTTCTACTTGTTTAATGAATTGGTCAGGCTTCAAATAACTGATCAGGTGAGCTCCTGCACCCCTGCAATATGTGGTCAACTAGCATTATGGTAATGGCACAAGCACATTAAAGACATAAAAGAAATTATTTACTTTAAATCTATAATTTGAGTAACACGGTTGACTTTCAAAGAGTCAGTCATAATCACAATATCACTGAAAATATAGAAATGATCCCATGATCTTCATGAAAGTTGGATAATGCTAATTCCTCAAATATGAGATCTGGAGAATATTCCAGACCAGGGTTGAGTGAATGATGTTGAATTCAACAAATGTGCATTTTCTTAGATCTAAGCAACTCATGAAAAAGGATGTTTAAAGTGTTAAATGGTTTCACATATTAATGCACATTATCTAAGGTTTTTAATATTTAATATTTTAAAGATTATATTTCACGGTAGAGCATTTATTGGGCTCGGACAAGCAAAATTCTGAAGTAGATATTATTTGAAATATGCACATAGGCTGTTGTGAAGGACATCACCTATGCTTAAAATGTCTTGGACCTTTAATTTTCATTTGTAAAAGTAACTGCAGTGGGATACAAACGATTCCACCATTTGTGGAATCACTCAGTTAACAAGTAATGGAAATCTGTATCACCCACAGAATTACAGTTTACACCCACAGTTTACAATGTCAGACTCGTAGCTCCAGTTCCAGTGTAAAACGAAGATCAAACTTCAATCATCTGAAGCATCTTGGCTGAGCTATTACATTTGGTGTAAGGGGAAATTTGATTTCTCAGTGAAGCATTCCTTCAAGGCAGCCAGGCTACATACCTTTTCAGGTTAACGTTTAACAGTGTAGTATAAGTTTGCTTCGGAGTTTGGAATTTATTGAGGTATGTTGCTTATAATTTATTAAAGAGAATTCCATAAAGAATACATCATGGCTTTATCAGTAACCACAACATGATCGTCCAGAGCAGCACAATTTCATCATTTTGTCTTGTACACAAACGTTTCATTTCCCAGCAGCACTTTCTCTTTTTTACAGCACACTACATGACTCCATCCTTCGATCTTCTACCATTTTGAAAGAGCACCATGTCCACCTTCACCTCTGCTCTCCTCGCCATCATCCTCACGTACCTTTTATCAGCCCACAGCCATTACCTTCATAAATCAATATTGACAGGCCATCAGCTAAAGGATGGATTAGGTGGGTGCGGGGGACTCTGGTCATGTGACCATCACATTTTGCATTAGGCCTCCGCCATTTAGCGGGATGCTATTATGCAGGGCGACATGCAGTGGGTGCTTTCAGTGTGAGGGGGCAACACAGCTGCAGATTACTGTCATTGAATGTAAGCGTCCTCCATTACATCCTTAGGATGAGTGCTGGGTGAAGGAGAAAGGGGCAAAGGCAAACTGCAGTAAAGACAACCAATGTGTATCTTTCTTTCACCCCACACAGAGAAAACACACAGTAGGACGTCTCTGTTTTGTCAGAAAGGGCCCATATCTTACATTTTCTTACATTTTATTTTTTCTCTGAGGTTCACTTATTACATTTGTGAGGTTCTAAGTACCAAAAACATCTATAAGTTTACTTTTTCCGACCTCTCTTTATCTATTTATCATGTACATCATTTAAAAGTAGAGTCAGCGATTTTGGAAAAAGCCTGTAGATGTCTGAACTCAACAGCAAAATAAATACCAGAGTCAGTTTATTAGGAGCCTGGCCTCTTCCTATTTCTCCCGTTATAGTAAAAACATGAAAGCAAAACACCATGAGTGAGTCCTCAATGAATGGGAGTGAACGGAGCTCAAAAACGAAAAGTTAAAATAGTTTCTAATCACTTGCCCAGAACTTTCCTTAGTTTTAGAAAGTATAAGGATGTATATTTCGCTACAAAAGCAAAGAAAACTCACCTGTATGTTTCCTTTTTTCTACAGCAAATGGTAGTTTGGAGTTTTGGACAGCAGGACCATTACTGCTACTGAGCGCTGATTGGTTGCCAAGCGGAGAAGCTCATTGGCTGTTCGCGATCACTGACCTCAGGGACCTACATGAGGCACAATTTCAAACTCCTATAACTCAAATTTAAAAGCTCTTAAAATGTTTTATGCTATTAAAAATGTTTAAGCATTTATAAACTATGATTTTGCTCAAATGCTCCATTATAACCCACTCATTTTAGACTCCCTTGGGAGCGTCCTCTAGCGTTTGAGAAACCAGGAAGACATCACAGAGTGGTACTCCTCCTCTCTACAAGCTCTCTGCAAATACTCCCTGCTTCAGAAGCTCCTTCCCCCAAATTCATGAACAGCCAAGGCGAACAACACACTAGCAAACTTAATTTTAGATCGTCGTGACAAAACACCTTACAAACGCTGTACGGGCCTAATGTTAGCTAGGCTGTGGGCTCACAAACTGTCACTTCAGTCGCTGCTGTGAAGCTAACCAGCTACCACAAACATTAGCTAGCAAATAGAACAAATCCATACTGACCTAATGGTTCTGTGAAACAGCAAAAATACGGTAATATTAGTTACCCATCTGTCAAGCAGAAACAGATCAAGCTCCTCATCCATTTTCATGCCTTTAAACTCAGCTTTTTATTTGTCAGCTTCTGTTTTAATTTTCCCCGTTTCCCCGTCGGAACTGGGAAATATTTGGTGAATTTGACAAAAAAAAAGGTCTGTTTTTGTTACTGTGTCTTTAAGACTTACACATATGTGTCTTTGTTCACACTGCAGGGCAAAAACACCGACTTAAACTAACGCTACCCCTTCAGATGAGCTAATGCTAAAGCTAAAACAGGAGCCAGTTAGTAAAACTGTAACGTTTCCTGTAACGTTATTTATCGTTAGACCTGACATTAAAATGACTTTTAGCAGTAACCTAGATAAGATTTAGCTCACCTTATAGTCGGCATCAGCCTGTCTGTTAATAGTTTTGCTGGTGAGCTGTGAATGTGGTCTTCCAAAGAGGTTAATCCAAAATCTTTCTCAGCCTCAGGAGTAACACAAAACCATCGTCCAGATGATCAGGGTGCGTGTGGCAGACATTATACTTCCCTCAACAATATCTTTCCAACATGTTAGTATAATAATTATTAATATAATAATCAGTATAGTTAGTATAATAATTATTTTATCTCCACTCTCACTGCAGGTTTGTTTCGAGTTGAAGTTCTTCCTTCGCTTGGCGGAGGGAGGAACGTTCACAGACGATTATGATTGGCTGAGAGGCTTGACAATCATAATTTTGCAAACAGTCAATTGGTGGAGAACCTTTACACAAACGTGAACTTAAACTGTGAACTCACACAACTCATTTCCCTAAAGAAAACTTAAAAAACGTCCATTGAAAGGTTCTTTAGGGAACTAAAAGTGGTTCTCACTCCAACCCTTTTTGGCACCTTTTTAAGAGCATCCGTTAGGTTCAGTTCCTGTATAGCACTGACTGTTGGCATACACATCTGATATAATATAGTAATATTATATTTGAAGGCACATGTGTTAAACAAATTGATCTACTGCTGTGGTTTTCTGCTGTAATGTGATCTACAGTAAAGAATGCAATGCCTTATCTAGCTGTTTATCCAGCTGCACATCTATAGAATAGCCTATACTTCATCCTCCAGCTGAGGATACGTGGGCTGCTTAGACAGCCAATCACGAAACGGCTCTCGTTGCCCTCTGGTCACTCCTGACCTCTCATCTCTGGCCATAGCCTCGTAGGTCAAAGGTTACTTTAGGGGTCATCGGGGGATACTGGTGGCCTGGACCTAGAGCAGTCACCATAGCAACCGTTGGAGATAGCTGGCGATGGAAGAGGAGGAGAAGGCCACGGCTCTTCCACAAGGACCCCGGTGCTCTTTAGGTTCTCTTTGTGTTTGTGCAGCTCGCGGTCTAAAGGATCCCCCTAGTGGTGACTGTGGGAAGTTGCTGTGCAGTAGGTCCTTCATTTTAACAAAATAGCATTCCATTTACTGTATGTAGGCTTATAAGCTCTCTGTTTATACTTTCCCTTCTGTCTGTCATTTTCAGGTTTGGAAAGTTCAAATGCACCAGAATAAGATGCAGAAGAATAAGAACAAAGATGTGGAGCAGTGGTTTAATGAGCATCTTCTGCCATCTACTGGTGAGACTAGGAATTGGGCCTTTCTTTTCTTTTGGGCTTCTGTAATTCAGGGACTCCTGAAAAGAAAATAATATTATTACTCTCCTTTGTTTATTATATAAATCCCTTATTTTATATATATATTTTTCATATATTTATATACATCGTTGCTGTCCAAAGAAAAAAGAAAGAAAAAAAATCTCCATTACTTTTCTAATTCATTTGATCACGGCAACTGCTTTTCACATTCTGGGAAAATTTTAATGACGATTTAACCAGAAATGCTTAAAAAAATACATACAAAATGCTTAAAATACATTAATTTACATCGAAAGGTAAGAATGTTTTTACCTTCTCCTGTGAAGTTACTATTTTCGAGATACTCGTTTTTCTTTGGACAGCAAAATACCCAGAGAAAAATACCTAGAATTCACTTGACTGTATTTGTGCTGAATGCTTTTAATGTGGAACTTAATGTATTACTTAATTATGACTTATTAATATGCAATTAGATACATTCGATTTTTTATCAAAGATCTAACTTGTGCTTGTTGAAGATAAACACTTGTTCAATATCTTATTCACAATCCAAATGAACTGTTTAGTACTGTGTTCTGTATTTAGTCACCAGTATGTGTATATTTACAGGGATGCAGGAGGTGCATCAGGATGATTTAATTACACTGCTAAAAATGATTAAAACTAAATAAATACAAGAATTGAGTGTGGTAAAAACGTTTGTAGAAACCTTACATATTTATATATATATACATATATATATATATATGTATGTATATATATATGTGTGTGTGTGTGTGTGTGTAAAGTTTGTCAGCGAGTGAGAGAAGAGTGTTACTGATCATTTTGATCTAAGTATAATGTATTACACACAGCCAAAACATTATAACCATGTCTCATGTGCTGTATGCTTTGTGTGGCACCAAAACAACTCTGACCCACCAAAGCATGGACTCCACAAGACCTCTTAAGGTTCCCTGTGGTATCTGAACCAAGACTTTAGCAGCAGATCCTTTGTGCTGTAAGTTGCATGGCCACTGCGGGTCAGGCTTTTTGTTCCAGTGAATACAGATACTCAATCGGACTGGTCATGTAGCTGCACTGCAACTGAAAACGTTGCTGAAAGAGCCTGTCTTCTTGTAGTTTGTCAAAACGTTTTCTTGTCTTAAATTTTATAAATATTAAGCCTTAGAGGTAATTATATAGTATACATTTGGATTGATGGGGTCTTAATTACAAAATAAGCATTAATTTCATTTATTAGTCAATTTTTTCTTCTTTCTCCCAAAATAAGACATTTTGGTGCATTAGAGTCATTCTGATACTGCTACACTTACTTGCTGGGGCAGTTTATTACAGTAGCTGGTTGCTGTCTAACATAAAGATAACTTAAACTAATAGTTTCTACCTAAAACTGACCTCTGCACCGGACAAATAGCACTGACCTTTATACTTGATCTATCAGTCAATGCTTTTTTTAATAAGAAAAAGATGATTTGTCTGAAAACAAGAAATAAAAGTCCTAAAAAGAAATAAATAAATAATGCAAATAAATTGCATAAAAATGCCATAGAAAGCCTTAGATTTAACGTTCTGATAGACACTCTGTTACTCTAATTTTATGTTTTAAAGTAAATTATGAGTAAACTGTTGCTGCTTTTCATATGTTGCCAGATGGAACCTTATAATTCCTAGCAGAAAGTGAATTCTTAGGATTAGAAGGTTCTATCTGCATTTGACCTGTTCCAAAAAACCCATTTACAAATTTGATAGAATTTTGATATTGTATATTTAGAGTACATTTAGGGGGTCTGTAATTTTCATGTATGAAAGAGATGCGTTCCACATATCAGTTCTTCTATTTGGAATGGCCTGGGTTCGATTCCCGGCCGGGCGACCAGGGTCATTTCTGTGTGTAGTTTGCATGTTCTCCCCGTGTCTGAGTGGGTTTCCTCCCACAGTCCAAAGACATGCAGTCAGGCCGATTGGACATGCTAAATTGCCCCTAGGTGTGAATGTGTATGTCTGTCTGTCTGCCCTGCGATGGACTGGTGACCTGTCCAGGGTGTATCCTGCCTTCCGCCCAGTGATAGCTGGGATAGGCTCCAGCACCCCACCGTGACTCAGAAGGATAAGTGGTTTAGATGATGTGTGTGTGTATTTGGAATGTGAAATCTTTGAGCAAAACTGCTCAGAATGCAGATAGAACCTTATAATTCCAAGGGGATGAAATGTTTAAGCTTGAGTTAAAAACTAAACAATTGCCTGCTTTACACTGCTCAAAATATCAGTCATTTGAAATCTGTGTGAATGTTACAGATGTGCTACAATAAATGACCAACAGGCATCAATGAGCTTGAAGAGAATTTAAGACATTGGATGAAATCAGCTTTGGAATGTTGTACAGCACTAAAACATGAACAGACAGTTTTGATCGTCTTCTTACCTCACTCTCCGCTAATCAGGCCCAGGCCCCCCGCTCTAATCCGCCCAGGCCCCGTCCGCAGATCCTATTAGATTAAGCAGATAAAACCCAAAACCTCACACACCACCCGTAGAGGGAGGCCTACTGATTAAAATGAGAAAATTAACATCATTTTATAAGCTATAAGGGGTGAAAGAATCAAATATATTCATTACATCTGCACCTCTGCCAGTGTGTGGCTGCACTCGTTGGTTTAAAGCAGGAGTTCCGTAAGAACACGGAATATGTGCAGTCACTGACACACACATACACACATAGGCACTGATATGTGTGTGTGTTTGCAAACGTGTGCAGATCACAGCATGGTCAAACATATGCAGCACAATTAAAGCCCTAAAGCTGGTGAATTGAAGAGGATTTAATGCCAAGAACAATTCCTGAGAATTAAGCAAATTAGTGCAGCGAACAGAAGATTTGATTAAGAAATTTAATTAGCTGGCATTGTTACTACTATTGTAGTTGCTGAAGGACATTGTGTCTCGAGTGCTGGGTGTTTTTTCCCATGACTTTGGCTCATGTTTTCACTACAGCTGAGAGAAAACTAGTAAGAGAATCAATGCTGTAACTAGGATCTTACAGGCCCCAGTGCAATGTCCCCCACCTGCACTCCAAATACAAAAGTGACTTTCAATGAATGAAAAAATAACAGTGAAAATTGTTTGTTTTCTCCCTGTTGTTGTGTCTCGAACAGGTTGATGCTCTCAAGGCATGCCACTCAACCCACTAGTAACTAATGCTAACCTAATTGTTTACATTACATTGCCTGTTTAAGATTTTACCATGATCAATTATGAATTGACGTTGATTCAAAAAGATTCAAAAAGCTAATTTGAAGATGATTTATTTCACTTGCAAATCATTACAGAACAATGCAGTAAATTGTAAATTATTTAAGTGAGCATAAAGTTTATTATGTAATTTTACAAGTGCTCAATATGAAGATCATCCAGTGTTGTGGAACCAACAACAAACACTCTGAGCTGTTGGAGGTTCACTGCCCACGAAAATCACGTTGCACAGTTATGACAGATTCACTCTTATTGAAGTGGAGAGCGCTTTCTGCTCAGGGGTCGCATCTCCACGCAGACTGAAGGGAGCCATCTTCCGGTGACAGTCAGAAACTCTATGACCCCATCTTTCAATTGGTATGGGATTGGTTCCTAGGCGCCTCACGATTGTAAAAATATGGCGTTTTGAAATCGGATGAATCTTTTTGAATCACTCTGTATATCATCTTGCAGGTTGTGATGGATCTTTTGCAAAACCAGTAGTGTAGTGCTTGAGTCCGGTCTTGGTCTCTTCTCAGTCTCGATCTCATTTGGATGGTAAAATGTTCTTGGCCTTGGGGTAGACTCGGAAATTGTTGAGTGCAATGTTTTCGACTGCAAACTGAAACATTATTGAATATGACCAAAACCAGAACAAACAGAATAAAGCGATCTTAGCCAATCACATCATATTTTTCTGACTCACATAACGAGAAAGCTGATTTGGCAGCTACTGAGTGCTGGATGTCAGGCTGAAGAGAGGAAAGCTGAAAATTTGAGAAACATAAATTATATATTAAATTAGGCTATATATATGTAGTAGATGTTTAATGTATGGTTCTTAGAAACACTTTTAACTGATATGGAACTTTTACATTATATAGGTCCTTTAAACTTTAAGAAGGTTCTTGACATTCACACATCTCATTTACAAAATCCAATGAAAGGGGACCTTGATGCCATCGCTCCAAACCCTTGCTGGCACCTTTAGTTGTCACCTTTATGAGAATGAAGTGTTGCCATGTAAAAGTCTTTAACGAAGGCAAAAAGCCACACTGTAATAGGATTTCTGTTCAGGGTAATGCGCTGCTGAAGCAGCACCATGGCCTGGTCTTAAACCTAATGCTCAACAGCAGTAGTGTGGATCCTCTCCGAAGGAGTGCTTAGCAGATTACTTTGTGTGATAAGCTTCCTATTTCTCGAAACTGCTTGGAGATTTCTGGAATTAGCGGGGTGCTTATCGCAGAGTCGGCTTTGGCCGGCCCACTTTTAGCCTGGAGATTTGGCGACGTGGTGCCACTGATTAATCGTCACCTGGAGGGGGTCCTATCATAAGCAGCATGTTCACTTTTAACACACACACATACATCAACACATCTGGCATCAAAAGCTCTTCATTTGTGGTTTTAATTCTACTGCATACCATCCCTGTTGGAACCAAACCTCATACTTCCAGAAAGATAATTTTACAGAAGGAAAAATGTCTTTAACTGTCAATTAAAGTGAATAAAATAAGATTTTATACTGTCATTCTGGACCATTTCTGTTGGTCTGTTCATCATGAAAATTTGACACACTGTAAAGGGCAACTGTCATTTTAAAATCATGTGAAAAATTAAAAAAAACGACAAAAATGGAGATACAACATTTTGTTCCCACAGAAACTGTTGGATCAGTCAAAAGTCCTTTTTTCTCTACAGTTTAGCATAATAGTGAAGATCTCAAAATTACAAAACAACACATGTGGCATCATACCATCTTCTTTTAGATTTTGTTTTAGAAACCCATCATTTATTTTATTTCCAGTCAAAATGACCAATAAGTACAAATTATTCATTTTTCAGCATCAGAAAAAAACAAAAGTCATATATTTCGCTGAAAATTGCACAGAAGCCTCAACAACTAATTGTGACATCAAATTTGTCAGTATTTAGTGTCCACACTTTGTCTTTATTACAACTTTCTTTCTTTTCAGTAAACTTGCTTTCAGTTTTTCAGAGAAATCTGCAGGGACATTTTACACTCCTCCAAAGTTCAGTCTTAGGAGTTGGATGCATTTTCTTCAACTCATGATCCAAATAACCCCCCACACATTCAGTGATGTTGAGGTCTGGACTCTGAGGTGGTCAGTCCACTGTTCTGAGAACACCAGCAGCTAACGGGAGGGGGGTGGACGGTGGCAGTGGTGGTGGTCCAGGAAGGCGGTAGGGTAGAGCAAACAAACATGTTTGGAGGGGAAGCCGTCTAAGGACCCTGCAGCATCCCATGCCCCTGCACAGCACCACACACTGATAGTGTGTCACATTAACCACTCGATAAATATACAACGTGTCCTCATAAAAAAGCCCCTCTTTTTTTGATACAGCTTTATACATTTATATCATTCTCTCCAGTAACTTCATGGGCAGCCACCAGAGATGCCTTCGGTGAGCTTATTTTTGCTGAAAACCATTTGATGTTTTTTTTTTTTAAAACACACAGTACTGTGCAAAAGCCAGAGACCACAATTCCTTTATTTCATGTCCAGTAAAAATGGCCCTTAAGAATATTTTTCATTTTTCATTCATTTTTCAGAGCCAGGAAAAACAAAACAAAAAAAAACCCAACATATTTAACAAAAAATGATACAGAAGCCTCAACAACTAAATATAAAGTCTTTTTTTAATTATTTAGTGTCTACCCCTTTTACCTTTATTACAGCTTCAATTCCTCTCAGGAGGCTTGATTAAAGGGTTCTTTGCATCATGAAAGAATTCTTCATAACAATAGAAGAACCCTTTTGGGTGCTATATACCATCTACAGCACATTCTTCATCAGCCTGAAGAACGATTTCACAATGCAAGGAACCTTTTAAGCATGCAAAGGGTTCTTTGAGTGTTCATAGTTCTATACAGAATAAATTTACCTTACTTTACCATTGAAGCATCTTTTTTTTAATAATGTCGTGTAAAATTTCCTTTTCTATAAATTTTGCATTTAAGCGTGAGCCTTTTGATTAAAACGTCCTTAAGATTATGAAAAATGCATATTCAGTTCAGGTGTGTCCAAACCTGTGACTGGTAGTGTGTGTTAATACACACACAGGAAAAAATATAGGCAGGTGCTCTACACTCTTAAAGATGGTTCTTCAAGGGTTCTTCAGTAAATGGAATGTTTCCATTTAGAACCATAAATTATATACTGAACCATTTCATGTCTACTATTGTATATGTTACTATACATAGAACCATTTAATGATTAAATGTTATATAAGGTACTATAGAAAACCTTTATGAAAATGGTTCGACATGGCACCAAAAGGGTTCTGCTATTCTAACAAGCTTGACATTGTAACAGTGGTAGAACCCTTTTTGGTGCTGTACAGAATCATATACAACACCTTCTCCATCAATCTGAAGAACACTTTCACTATGCAAAGAACTATTTAAGTATGAATCATGAGTTCTATATAGAACCATTGCCTTTACTAAAGAACCCCTTCGAAGAAGCATCTTTTTAAAGACCATATATTTGACAGTTCTGTATGCATGGCAGGTTGAGTGTAGGAAATGAGTCGTCCCCTTAAGAAATTATAGGCTAATCTAATAAAATCAGTACAGTATCTGTTTAAGAACAGGAGATTCTGTTTAATCTTTAAGGGACTCATTAGTGAATTTTCTCATTTCACAGTGGAATTAACTTTGTGAGGGAAGTCCAGGAGCTGGGCTTTGCAGTTCATTCCATTAGTGTAATGAAGCCTCAATAATGAAGCCTTTTAGAAATCTCTGAAGCATAAGAAATACATGTATTCATCCTCAGCACTGCAAGCACGCAACAAAATACATGAGACTGAAACATATTTATTTGTTTGCATATTACAAAAACACATCTTAAATTTAGAATATTCTATGAAGTACATTCACATATCATACGTTTTTAATGTCTTTTGACGATAGCAATTACTTACATTTCACAAAACTACATACAACAAAAAAACAGTATGTTTCTCAAAAAGTTCTATCACAGGTGTGATCTAATCGATACTTTAAATGAGCTCAAACATGCTATATACACGCACTGAATCGAGCCAAAACATGCTATATACACGCACTGAAAATTGACACTGCCGATTATAATACAGGCTACAGTAAACTTACTGTAATAATACTTTGAGCCTACATGAAGTTCTTTTACCTATTTACTTTGTGCAAAAAATAAATGAAAAGGTATATTTCCCTTAGCTACACCAGGCCGTGGAGGGAGAGTGTCTGGCGTGATTGGAGTGCTGTCCAGCTCCAGTACTCTCTGGTTGTGAAGCATGGAAGGGGCCGGGGATACGGGCAGCACCAGCAGGGCATCCCCTTCATGCTGCTGAAGGGCTGGTAGGAGGTGGGCAGGGTGAAGGGGAGTCGTGCTGTCACTCTGCGGTTTCTCCTTCTGGCCTGGCGTCGGTGGTAGTCGCTATTAGAGAAGTCGTGGAAGTTGGCTGGGTGAATGGCCCAGAAGTGACCCTTGCCGTTGTCGCTGCGTCCAGCCTTGATAAAGCACTCGTTCAAGGAAAGGTTGTGCCTGACGCTGTTCCTCCAGTTCTTGTCCTGTTGGGAAGAGAATTCAGATTACAGGGTCTTGTCCGCAAAACAAATAAAGGCATTTTATTTATTACCCAAAATGATCAGTGAACCTACACGTGTCTTCTGGGGTTTAGAGTTGTATAAAGTTGATAATGATAAAATAAGTAAAATCGAAAAAAAATATAGTTTTTTGGGGGGTATTTTTTTTTTCTTTGAACACCTTGCATGTACCTCATCGCCATTAATAGAAAACAGAGTTCCACATCAAACCACTCTGAATGACTTTGCTTACATGTCAACCATGTAATAATAAAGAATTTTTGGAATTCCTCTTTAAAAATGAAGTTGGGGTGATGCTATAAAAGAATGGATGGTTATCTAAATTGAGACATGTGAGTGAAGAACCTTAAAATTCAAGGAACCTTCATATAATGTAAGATGTTTAATGGTCTTAGAACCATACGTTCAAGCCAAGAAATATTTAGGAACCTCCATTTTTAGGAGTGTCGTATTCCTTCCAGTGGACTGACCACCAGTTCTAGGTTCTAAAGACAAACTCTCCCTAAGCTTGCTTTCCTATCTCTAAAGTACCTTGCTCTTGAAGTAAGGATAATGATCCATGATCCACTGGTAGATATCAGACAGCAGAAGCTTCCTCTCTTTGGAGGCCAGGATGGCCATGGAAATGAGGGCGATGTAGGACTCGGTGGGTTTTTGCTCTTGGCTCTCTGTTTTGGTGGGCAACTCTGTCTTTCCATTTGCAGTCTGTTCTTCTTGCTCATCTGCTCTGTCCACTTCATTCTCCTGCTCAGCCACTCTTCCATTCTGAGCTTCAGTAATTTGGCCATCAAGAGTGGTTTGAGGAACTGCTGTCTTCGATTCGCTCTCCTTCGATTCCTCTTGTCCAGTCTTGTGACCTTTGTTGTACAACAGGTAGTCGATGGTAAAACGAAGTCCTAGCTGCTCCTGTCCATCGCTGCAGGCGCTGCTGTTCTCCATTGTGGTCAGATATGCTCAATCTCTGAAGGAGCTTGAATCTTAATGGCTGTTGATTGAATCCAGGTTAAAGCCAATGCTCAGTTGTCTAAATAGTGATACTCTGAGCCTCAGATTCCAGCTTAAAATAGAGTGACACTTTCTTTGGTCTTGATCCTTTGTTAGAAGTCTTCAGTTGTCCATTGAAGTTGGAGATCCACACTTTGTACAGTCATCAACAACAATCAGAGCCGTGTTGATTCCCTTTAAGGTGACTCCAGTAACACAAATGACGTCAATCTCCAGAGCATACCAGAGTGGCCAGTTGAATAATTAGCTGGGCATTTCCCTTCAGGTCCCAAAGCAGAGCTGGTCAAACCATTGATTGGAGGCAAAAAAGAAAATATCAAGATGCTTCTTTAAAGGTCGCTTTTCGCTATGTTCCCTGAACCACATTGACCATAACATTAATGCTGGTCTTTTTAAATGGTGTAAGAAGAATTTATCCTCGCAGTTTGAAGCAACATGGGGTACAAGAGAGTTAGGGGTAGGGGGTCTCATTCAGCAGGATTATTTTTATTACCTCAAGGAAATCTGCAATTACGAGAGATTAAACTCTGATTAAACAATGCTGGGTGGTAAGGAGGCGTCTGCAGTAACACAACAGCGTGGCCTCATGGTAGTTCAGTGCTTTTTAAATATATTCAAATAAGTGGGAGGAACCCTTTCAAAGATTTGATGTTTAAGCAAAGTTTTTTTTAATTTATCACCCATAATAATGTGCATATAAACACAGACTTTGGAAAAATGTTGGGAATTAAAAAGACATTCTGTCTTACTTAAATAGTCCAGTAAGTGTTTGGAATTTAAAACAAAGGCTCAGAAAGGGTCCCGTGCCCCCCCCCTAAAAAGCCCACACAATCCACGGGAAGAATCATGAGAAGACATCACTACCACAACTCAATGGCACTAGATTAACTAATTTAATCATTTCATTATTGATTTGAAGTATTTAAATAGATGTAATTTGTCAATGTGAGATATCCAGCAGTAATTCTGCCTTTCAGAGGAAAACTGCCTCGAAAACTTTAAATGTAAACACTGAGTGAACCTACCAAACACTGAGTACAAGCTTGTTGTTGACTGTTGTGCTTAGTGGGTTGAAGTCGACAGATAAAGCAAAGTTAGTGCCAAGAAACACAACATTACTGTGCAGGAACAGCTCTTTTTTTACCTAATAAATAGGGTAGAGATCAACATGTTTAACATACCACACAACAGGTAAAACTAAAGAAACACCCACCTTTAGAAAAAAAATAAGCAAATAAATAAAAATAATTCATGTATAAAAATAACCAATCTTTGAGGAGAAGATCAAGCTCCACTCTTGCTTCAGATCTGAAAAATCCACAGATGCTTCTGTCCATCCTTCCAATGTGAGAAGACAACTCAGCTCTATGGGTCTGAAAGGATGTGGAAATAGAAAAAAGAAGCAAATTTGCAAATCAAACAAACTGCTGGTGTTTTTAGAACAACGGACTGACCACAGAGTCCAGACCTCAATAACGGCGAAAGTGTTTGGGATTACCTGGATCACGAGAAGAAATACAACTTTTAAGACTAAACTTCAAGTATTTCCACACAAATAAAATATGGTGCACATCAACATAATTTCAGGGTATTAGTTAGTAAAAATTGTTATAATAAGTTTATTAACACATTCTAGCTGGTATTGCTCAGCATAATAATAATAATAATAAATAACAATAAGCTTTGTTACACTAAAAAAAACTTTAGCACTTAAACATTAGCACCCCCATAAGTGTGTGTCACAGTACAACTGTCTTCTTCATAACGTAGACAATTTCTCTGTAATTGTTAAACTGCAAGTCAGAAGACACACACAACCCCAACTAGCCACTTCATTAAGTAGTAGCCCATCTCTTTCTCTGCATACCGTGTTAGCCCCCTTTTTCCCTGTTTTTCCTTGTGTCAGGACCCCCACAGAGCAGGTACTATTTGGGTGGTGGATCATTCTCAGCACTGCAGTAACACTGACATGGTGGTGGTGTGCTAGTGTGTGTTCAGGATCAGACACCTCAGAGTCGCTGCTTAACTAATAGTCCACCATCCGAAAATATCCAGCCAGCAGCGTCCTGTGACCACTGATGAACACTAGAGGATAACTAACACAAACTGGGGCAACAAAGTGTGCAGAGAATCAGATGAACATCAGTCTGTAACTGCATCTGTAAAAAAAAGTGTGTGTGTGTGTGTAAGTACATACATATACATACACATACACATATATATACATACACATACATATATATATATATATATATATATATATATATATATATATATATATATATATATATGTGTTACCTTTGTTGCTTTTTGTTAGCTTTTTTCGTTTCCTGCCCCTGACCATAGGGATCATCTCTACAAGTACCACCACAACAATTAAATAAAATTTCATGGCAGAACGAGATACTGCTCACCATTTAAGAAAACTACTCAGCATTGTCATTTGAAGCAAAAATATTTTTATTAACATTCACTTGTGAACACAATCTTGTTTAAAAAAGACGAAGATCCTCAGTTCGCATATTACCTCCAATGTGAGGTTTCACAAACTGTACATACGGCTCCCTTTGTACAAAAAGCTTAAATCTCTGACTCGTCAATGGTGTACTTGAAAGAACCCACATTATTCCCATTCCTATGATTATTTTCTGCATTCAGAAACAGTCCGGCTTGTGGTTCAGTACTGTCCGAGGCACTGTCCTGGTGCGAAGCATGTGCAACAGAGTCACAGTGCGGCGGCATCTTGTGCTGCTGCCTGCAGCACCTCTGTAGCTGCAGATGGCCCATGTACAGGTTCCACAGCAGCAAAGCTGCCATCATCACAGACACCACAACCAGAGCGACCTGCATGGCCACCCAGCTGCTCTCTGTGTTCAGACGCTGTGGAGATGCTGGGTCCACATTTGGAACAGCAGTTGGTGACATATGAGGCTTTTTTGTGACTACGCCACTCAAAATTTGGTCTTTGTCACCTTTATCTGATACAAGGCGTAGTTCATAAACGGCCAGTGTCCTGTGGTACCGTCTACTGACTGCCTGCTCCACTGACTTGCAGGTATAGCGGCCTGCATCAGAGACTGAAGCATTATAGATGAGGAGGCCATCGTTGTAGATGCTGTACTTTCTGCTGGAAGGGTTGAGCGGCTGTCCATCAAACTGCCAGTTCACCTGAGCCAGGCTGGAGTCCTGTTGGCATGGTAGCTTGATGTTGTTGCCCAGCACAAGGGTTCTGTTCTTCCGCACCAGAGGGTCTACAGTATGCATAAGCAGATTATCAATACAGATAATACTACAATAACAACTCAAATAAATTAGAAAAAAGGAAGAAGTCAGTACCTGGGTCAGGGCAGCGGGAAGCATTCCCCTCTTTTAAACTCTGCACCAAATCACTGAAAAAAAGAAAAGAAAAAAAATAAAGGATTTCAAGACATCTGTACACATGAGTTACTGTCAATTTATTCTCTAATTTATTCTCTGTTTTTGTAGGCATGTGTGTTGCAGTGTGGAAGAGCTGAGCAGGGTTATTCAGTCTCAGTGAGACAGAAAAACCCAGCTGCTTTCTGTAGAAGGCTCCCAATGACCTGCCTCTGGAGAAAGCGCTCTCACAAAAATGCTTAGCTATGCATTCTTGATGGATCTTTCATTCAATGATGTCTATTTTTTCATTACAAGATTTTTGTTAAAATATTATATACTTTCATTTATTTTAGGTGATGTTAAGTGAAACTGTCAAAGTAATTATCTGCCAGTGCAGTACAAAAATGTGCAGAAATATGCTTAATAATAATAATAGTAATGATCAGAAATTATTCTTACAATCAAATAGACAAATGCAAAATATTCGATAAACAAATGGAATACATTAGTTAAACTGTCTACACTGTAGTATTGGGTAGTATGGCCAAAAATTTATATCATGGTACAATAATATTCTCTGATGGCTTTGGTATAAATTATATTCTGAATAAAAGATTGCTCGAGTAAACTTGTTTTTGTAAGGTAAGAGTGCCTGATTATTCTGCAATGTCCCAGAACGATTTCACCAACCAAAGCAAATTCAAAATGTTTTTATTGTCCCAAACAGTAAAAACAAAACTAAACACTAGCCCAATGGGCCTTGCAAAAATGATGCTAATTAATGTTTATCTTAATTTTTAAAGCTGGCTTTTTATTTGACAGCATTTTGTTCGACTTTTCGGTTTCACCTTAAATAGAGCAGCAATTACATTCTTGCACCTTAATTGATCTTAATTTAGAATTTAAGAAATTTCTATAATATAGCCCTAGGCACATAAACAGGAGTTTCAAGAATCCCAAAATATCCAAATCCACCCAATCTGATGCACTTAATTAGATGTGTCAGAGCAGGTATTCACAAAAAATTACATAGCACTGAACAGAAAAACAAAACTCAAGTTGAGACTACAAAAGAATGCTAAAGTATGTACACAGAGTAGCCAGTGTGGAATGTGTGTATATTATTAATATGTTCACAGGTTCTACGTACACATCTTTCGATTGGCTGGGTAAAGCGGTGCAGTGGTGAGCACTCAGATCCCAGGCACAGTAAGGATCTCTGGCGAGAACACAGTCTAGACATGATGAGTAGCGACCGCAATCAGCCAAAGGCATCTGCACCACGCCAGATGCTGTACCAGCATACAGCTGGCCCTAACACGAACACAAAACAAACCAGATAATTAACCACAATACACGTTATTAGGCAAAGCAAAGCCCTCACTACTGACTAGTCATAACACACAGTAGCATTGTGTTTCATAGGTTTGTTTTTATATAATCATTTGAAGAGGCATATTTGGATAAGGGGTGATCAAAAAATTGCAAAATTTTGTATTGCGACATAAATTATCACAGTAACGATAAAATATCGTCATACTGCCCACCCCTAATTTGGACTAAGAAAAACTGGTTTCAAATGTGCTGTTTACAAGTGAACAGAACAGTATTTCACGAATGAAAGCTTTGTCCATTAACAGAGCAGCGCAGCATTTTAGGGCCATTTAGGAGGCAAATGTAACATAAATCAAGTGCAAAATGTGTAGGCCAGTGGCTGTCAACTGGCAGACAGCAGTCCAGTTAATGACCAAACAAAGTATTTCAGAGGACTGAAGCAAGCACTTGAAGAAGAATCAAAAAAGTAAAAATGGTCCTATTTTTAGCAACATACATGAACATGAACCAGCGCAGCTTCTGTACCAGTTCTGTACTGCAGTTTATCCAATCACATACATTTATGTACATTACTTAGCTGAAGGCAGCAGACAACAGGGCTAGAGATCAGCTCAGAAAGCTAATAATTTCAAACATTTCGTAGCTTTTTAACTTTATTTACCATTTTTGGTCTGAGTAGTGGTTTGTTTACAAAAAAAAAAATAATAAAATAAAAAAGGAAAAAAAAGAATGTTGATGACAAAAATGGAAATGTAAGGCAAAATCACTTCAAATGAACCTACCTAAAAAATTTGTGTTCTGAAATAAATAAAATAAACCTAAAGGGGCTTCCAGAGAGGTTGTACATTCCCTGACAGCAAAAAAATGCTATTTGAGAATATCCTTCACTTTTGTTCATTTTAACTGAATTTTATTTTTAATTTTGTCTTCTGTGGACAAATATTTTTTAAAAAGATATTTTTAAAGATTTAAGACCGTTTTCTTCCAAAAAAAGGTTTTCTGCTTTACTTTATTTATTTATTTATTTATATTTATTTACTACCCGACAAAAGTCAAGGACCATTATATTTTAAATGCTTATTAATAAATATGTTCAAATTATACATTCAAGTTTATCAAATTATATTTGATGTGTCTTACTTTATTATTGCCTAGATTAATTAACTGTTTTCATCGTTCACTTATGTCAGTTTGCTTATGCAGAACTTTATAATCATGAAATTTGATGTAGCTGGACCTCAACTTTTGCCAAATACCCCTGCTGCAGGGGGTATCGGGTTCAAAGTCAATCTTGAGGGGGTAAAACATACCAAAATATTACTGAGACTGCAGTAGGACAGTTTAATTACAGCTATTACAGAAGAAAAATGAATGACTAAATTTAGTTCAGTGGCATTAATTTTTGTAGCCAATTAATAAAGTGGAAATACAAAGTTTTCCCATTACATATTTTGTTGTGCTAGTATCTCAAGTGCTTTGCTCATATATGGACTTTTTATATAGACTGTAAGTAATAACTAATCATAGATCTGGCCTCTACATGCAATGTATTATATAATATGTAATTACACATCAATGCACAGTAACTGTATTGTGTTAATCTTAAACTGTGTTTTTTGTACCGTGCTCATGGAGAGACGCAGGACACTGATTGGCTCTGGGCTTTTGAACAGTTGTAATTCCTCAATGATGTGCATCTCCCCATTGTAGTTCACTGCTTTCTGTACAAAGCCATTGTCTGAAAGAGAAGCATCTCAAATGAACAGACAGTTTCACCTCTTTATCAGAGCTGCAACTAACAAACTGCAATCACAACATAAAAACAATTCTTGTGAATGACAGCACAGAAACATGAGTACATGCTTAATGCTTAGACTTTTCAAAAGCAACACCGTTGTTGGGAGAGTACCAAAACTCCACCCAGGTTTTGAAACAAAGCGACACAAACAAATCCCCTGAACTGGCCTTTAACACAACAAGATCTTTACCACCAAATGGAAATAACAGGAAATGCAAGGTACAGCATAAACATACCTGTGCCAATGAACATGATGAGGTAAGGCTGTCCATCAAGTGCAATTATGCGATCAACAACAATGCGAGTGAATGAAATCCCTCTCCTGACCAGCAGTGGCTCGCCTGTGAGGGGCTTCACACTGTCATCCATGAGCGGCCGATCTCGAATGAACTGGAGGGTTTTGTCAGGAAGGTCCAACGAGCTCTGTATTTCTGAATCTCTCGCTGCATTGTTGATGCACTGTGACAATCACAAGAAAAACGTTGACTTTGACGTTGACGATTACAGACGTGATTGTCTGTAAATCAAGTGTGTATGTTCACTTTTTTCAGGATGCTTTAGTCACTATTAAAGACCATACTATAGAATCTATTCATGCTACATTATACAGTTTGTGTAATTTGTCAATTTTTTAATTTAAATTTAAATTCATTTTTAAAGGGCCCACAACATGGAAAACCCAATTCTCCTCACCTTCTGAAATAAGAGTTTGATGCAGTATGTAAAGTAGGTTAAGATTTCAAATCATACCATTGACTCCATGGTCCATACTACTCATATATGAACACACTAAGCTGCAAAAACTGCCTATTTTAAATTAAATGATTTGTGATGTCACAAAAACCAACACATTTACATATATTTGCATATTCAGCCTAGAACAGTTCAATGCCACCCATTAACACTGAACTTGTAACGAGTGTCCAGACTGTCCAGACAGTCCAGACAGCTTTTTGAAACAGACAACACAGGGCAGCCAACCAGAACAGAAATCAGTGTCAATCATCAACATGTCAGTCTTAAAGGCACAGTAACAAAATTGCTTGTTTAATTCTAAGAGATAAAAAGAGGTTGGAAAATGGTCATGTAAAAATGAATCACTTTTTGGAACATAACCTCAAAAACTTAAAGTAGACTTTATGGGAAAAAAATGAAATAGAGTAAAACTGTAATATATGAGCCCTTTAAAATTATAGGTGTAAATCTCTAAATAAATAAAGACTAAATCTTTTTTAAACCCAGTTCCTGTCCAACTGGGTTTTTTTTTAAACTGAATTTCCTTATCACACAATGCTACTAAGCTGGGAGGGTGAAAGCTAGCATGTGTCCTTCGAGACAAGTTCATCTTTTTGAATTGCTGCCAACACATCATTTCACAACTCAAAGTGCTTGGAGGAAAGGGCAAAACAGCAACGGCAAGGTAAAGCTGCAGATAACAGAAGTATAACTTTTCTCTCCAGCAGACATGCCATGAAATGAAAAACAGTGACTCACAGCTCCTGGCCGAGGGATAGGAGGGTCTCCAGTATACATGACCCACTTCACATGAGAGGCCTCTACCGTTATTGGTGTTTTATACTTTCCATAGGAGAACACCTTATTCATGTCTAACACACTGTACGCACACACTGCTGAAGACATGTCATTCGAAGTCCTAAATGTAAAACAGACACACAAACAGACACATTAAGAATGACGCCTTTCATCATGTCAGTAAATATACAGTTCTCGCCAGGACTGAAACAAGCTATTCCTGTTCTAGATGTTAGGGAGCAGAACAGATCAGATTAAGGCTCAGCAATATTTTGCAGCGCAGATCTCCTGCCTAACTCGCAAAAGTAAAACCTTACTCACGACTGAGATGTGAAGACAGCGTAAAAGACACTTTTCCTCCAGTCGTCATTGCGAACCTGGAAGACGTCTTGGACAACAAAAGGCAGAATGTTCCCAGGCACCGGGCATTCCAGACTGGCCTTAAGGAAAGAGGTCCATCTCCTTTGCAAGGTCCTCTGACCACCCCTATCACCCTGCACAGTTAAATCAACAAATAAATAAAAACAGAACAAGTGGCAGAACTAGAGCTGGGCGATACGGCCAAAAATGTTATCACAATAAACAAAATTCATAACGTTCGATATCGATACATATCGCGATAAATGTCAAATCGTTATTTCTTTCAAGTTTGAAGGCTGATTTTTGCTCCTGGGTGGTTAATTCCTGTTTTATCCTTCATGGTTGGAACACGACAAACACTCACCAAACAGTGGAACATTTCATAAATCTGTCATGCGAGAGTGGGAGAAAGTCTCTGGTGAGCTGTTTTTATCAGCTGGAAAAGCATGGCCACAGTTTTTGTAATAGTCATAATTTAAGAAAGATAAGATTATTTTTAGCTGTCTGGTGACGAGTGCTAGGCTATCCCGTCACTAATGCTAAACAAGTGGCCAACAATACTGCTAAACTGTTTAGTTTCTCAACAATGTCAACTTAGTATGAACCGCAAACATTAGCTGGCTCTGTACGTCAGTGATGGACCACACAGCCTTGCTGCCATCACTCCTACCACGTCCATATCAGAGTATATCACAGTAGTCAGACACCAGCTAACTAGCCTAGCAGACGACTGGGTTTGTCCATTCTATCGTAGTAGTTTAAGCGGTGAACTGCAATATCAACACCAGACAAATGGAGTCCTCATTTTAGGTACGTTTTTATACTGAAAGTGGTGCTTCTGTGTCGTATTTGATCTACAGTATCATCAGTTTGCCGTGTTGTGGAGTGACAGAGTGCTGCTTCAAGTTAACCAGCTGCTAAAAACAGCTAGCCTGGAAAGATAGCGCTCTCCCACTCTCCAATGCCTGACAGCTTCCTCAGTTTACTTTCGTTTAAATCAGGGCTGTAACTGCATTAACTCCCTTCTTTCTTTCACTTTCGTTGCTTGGGAATGCACGAATACTAAAATATGACTGTCCGAGCGCTGTAACAGCGCTGTAGTTGTGAGTATCAGACGTGATTTAACGCTGCATAAGCTTCTTAGGATGTACGGAAAGAGGTGAGCTCACTTTAGGACAGTATAGTTACGCCACTTGTCTTGTCACTCACACTTGGTCATAAGCGAGACTGGACAGGTTTCAAGAACTGCTGTCTCTGATAGGAAAGGGGCATTTGAATGACATAAAACATCCAATCACAGACCAATTAGTGCAACATGTGCAACAAAACATACTTCTATTAAATAAACATGGAAGACCAGTGAGAAAACCTACAAGGATCTCGACTACGATTTCAAATAATTCAGGACTAAATGTTTTAAAATGGGATCATAGTTCTTGGTTCATCAGCTAGGCCTATTTTGCTCTGAAAGGCTCAATGGTGAGCAGACGCAACCGCCTGCTTAAAGCATTTAGTTTGATAAATAATTATTTGCTTCCCCACAGTGCAAAGAAGCACAGCTAGAGAGCTGAAATAAATTCTTCAGGAAAGCTGTTGTGATTTTAGCATCCAGTTTACAACAGACAGTTTGTGTAACTCTGTGGGCAGTGTGCCTGAGGCTGACACTTACTAAAATACAACAAAAGAAACTCTTACAGTGCATCTCACATCCCAAAGCGCAGTATCTATCACGCCAGCCCCTTTCCGGAACACTCACTTTGTTTTGAAGTATAGTAATGATGCCTAGTTGACTAGTCAGCTCCTTTTTTAACCAACTAGTGAAAAATGAGGCATGCAACCCCTATATTACAAGTGTGTACTGCAATTAACTTGAGTTTTACCTTGCAAACCCGAGCAACTCGTGACACTATGAGCTTGTTGTAGAAATCATATTCTACTGCATTTTCACTGAAGAATATGTAGATCTTGTCATCATCCCCTTCAGGACTGTCCACACTCTCTGGGACCACATCCATGTAGACGAAGTTGGGCTCTGTAAGGGGAGTTAGGAGAGGAAGGCAACACTGATAAGTGTAAGTAAGTAAGCAGTGTGTTATTTCTGCACAGTGACTAATATCATAACAATGACTCAAATGCAGTGCTAAAGGGGCATTCCAGGCTAAAAGTAGCATTCAACATTATTTGTGATGCTATTATGTAGCACAGCATTGTATGCCTCTGCCTCAACACACACTTTTAAAAACAGCCTTCTTCTAAAGTTCAATTTTATAAACTGTAAAATCCTTATGTTTTTGTATTAACAAGCATTAAGGTAATTTGCTCTATGATGGGTTGAAGGACGCATACCGATAGCTATACATCAGGAAACTCATATGCATTCAGAAAAATGGAAGACACAAGCATACCATTGAGCCAGGAGCTTTTGAATTCAGTGCGCAGGACGGTCTGAGAGCTGCGAAGGACGACTGGCTCGGAGCCCAGGAAATTAAGGACAGTGGCAGAGTACAAGTCTCCATCTGACAGAAGAGAGCAATAAACAAGGCTCAGCCACTGTATCAAGCACTACCAACAGCCATAAAACAATCACAGAAGGTGTCTTTAATAACCTACGACCCTGTCTGTGATATGGCAAAGTTGGTCAATTGACACTGACAGTAAAATCATTTTTCAATCAAGCTCAAGAAGAACTTTAACACCACCAAACATTTCAGAGTCTAAGTTCAGGAGCAGCAGCTTGACTTTAATCCCAAATGGGCAAACTACAACTGTCTAAGTTGTTTTAAGCTGCTCAGCTCCTTTGCCTGATTTTGAACCAAAATAGAACATACAGTTTTTTCCATTATTGGAACATAAACATGCCTTTGTGGTAAACAACTAGGATCATATTGATAGATACTGTATACGTTGTTTCAACAGTAAATTCAATCAATGATTAGACTGCTATACTTATTAAAATGGATTTCTTGCATGCCAACTTGTTCTGTAAGCAAAAGATCACTTGGGTTGGTAAATTGAGTGGTCTGAAATTAATTATTTGACTTTTAGCAGAGGACAAAAAGTAATTAAACGAGAAATAATAAAATAAATTGATCATGAGGGAAAAGAGGATGCATATACTTTAAAAAATAAATAAATAAATAAAAATATCAGCAGGCATTAGGAAACATGCTCTGTGCACTATGACAAGGAAGTACATACCAACCACGATGGACGAGTACCTCTGAGAGGGATCAAAGGGACATTTGCCCTTCCCCTCCTCCTGTTTTCCCTCCAGTTTCAGCCGTCCGTCAACATAAGCCTGTTCACATGGAAAGCAAATACATCACAACCTTCGACTCTTATCTTGTATTAATCTTGTTTTCAAAAAGCATGACACTGAGAAAAGTTAGAACACAGGAGCTCCACCCTCTGTGGGGGCCAGCAGTTGAGGTTTACTGCATATGAAACGCAGCTCAACAAATAAGATATTAATGTAAACAACAGACTTGGAATTGTAAATTAAAAAATGGTTTTCTGGTGATTATAAACTTACAAGGTTATCACAAATGGGGTTGAAAGCATTTGTGCCACAGACATACATGACATTTTCACCGATCTGGTGCAGGGTCCTTATGTAGTTCCGACAATCAATCTGAAAGAGTAAAGCTGGATTAGAATCTATAAAAAAGTCAAAAGTAGCTACTGTGCACACTACCATCAAAGTTACTTAATATATATTTCATATCTGTATATCAATATCTCACACAATGTAGAAAATACCATAAACTGGACATCAAACAGCATTCTATGTGTTTTTCAATATTTCAAGTACTTTGAGAGTATCAATTTTTGAGTATTCAAAGAGACCTCAGTCAAAAACTTGGTGAGAGACATGTCTTCAGAGGATGTAAATGAATTATCTACTATTATCATATTTTCATATTCAATATAAGGTTGATTATGCATTTGATCCCTGAACAGCAAGCTAGATCTTTTTTTGAACTGGGCGTGTGATGTTAAGATGTAAAGATGTATGACGTTGTCTGAAAAATCCCGTGAAATCAGACCTGATGCCTCAAACTTTTATATTATTATTCCAGGCTTTACATGGTGACTTGAAGGAGCGCACACATCATAATTTAAGTATTTTTTCTCTTCTGACTCAGTAATGCTATCTTCTTTTAAATGGTTTGAGTGGCAGCAGATAAACAGTGAACCTACAGTTTCCTATTATTATTTGAAACCTGCACACTACTAGCATCATATTACAATCATTTTATATGTGTCTGCAAAAAATGTTTTATATATTAGAAACACTCATTTCAAACTTTTTATTGGTGATTATAAACTTCTCAATTGTAGCATGCATCAGCGTATGAGTGTTGAAAATACAGAAAGAGCAAACTTACATCAGGATGCTTTCCTTTGTAGGTGCACTCGCTCTGCTTTGCCTGTGTGACTTGCCAGCTCACCTGATATATTTAGCACAATCAAATTAGCAAAGCTGCTGTATTTAACTGCATCTAGTGAACACTACGAATTCAGCTGCTCAGAGAGAGTTTAAAAAGCTACCTTATCCTTGACAAGAGAGATGTCTTTGATGTCAAGCGCATAGATGGCTTCTCTGGCTCCCACTATCAGCAGACCCAGGTCCTCTCTCATCAGCATGGAGGAGTAATTGGAAATACCTTCCTCCCTGAACACTTTAAAATGGTTACCTGATTGGTTAAAAAACAGAAGTGAATTGGAGAACTATTTTACAGGGAGATTCACTTAAAAGAGACCCCGAACATTCTGTAATAACTCTCACTAGGATGAACCAATCTGAACAAAACAAGCCGGGATGCCCCTGCGTCGTAGTAATGAGGCAAGCGCCGGACAGCTGTTGCGACGTTTAACCTCTGTTTGCAACTTCCAGGTGCATACCCCCATACCCCTTCATGTGTCTGGCACAAAATGGAGATCACTTCCAGCATCGCATGTAATGCAATCGATTACACATACGTCAAGGTATGTAGCGTATTTTTTTGGTTCAGATTGCTTCATCCTAACTGGAGTTACAACAAAATATTCGGGGCCTCTTTCAAGTGAATCTCCCTGTATAAATAAGAATGGCAATATACAAAAAGGTATATATCACTTCTGTCAGACCAAAAAAGTAACTTTACAGGAGAAGGAAAAACTTACTTTACTTTTAATGTAAGTCAATTTTTCCCAATTTTTTAATTTTTAATGTAAGACATTTTTCCCAATAATTTTGGGCTGTTTCTTTTGGTCCATTCATCTTGAAATTTACACACAATGTAAAGGGCAGTAGGTATTTTCAAATATTGAAAAATGACAAAAATGGAGATACGAGGTTTTGGTCTGACAGCAGAGATATGCATCAGCATGCCTGCCCATGCCCCACCCACAAATGCGTTCTTCAATGCATCTTGAATCGCAAATGAATGGTCAGGTGCTTAGAGACTTACTGATTCAATCTATCCTAACAGAGTGACCTGCACCAACACAATTACAATTGGTTTTTTTTGCCAACATAAAGCTTGGAACATAACCTTGGAATAGTTGCTGCTATGAAAGACTGCATTTGTGGGCAGGGCATGGATGGCTCAACTAGCACAATCTGCCAAGTCCTAAAGGTTTATTGGCAAAAGAAATAATTACTGATATGATCTAGCAATGAAACATAACTCGGTTTCCTGAAATCTAGTTCTGAACTACACAGCACTCTGAATGGAGATTCTTCACTGAAAAGAGAATATAGTCCAAGACTAAACTTAATCCTTGTCTGGGAAATCAACCCACAGAGGAAAGATATGCACATATTAAGTACAGTTGGATACTAGAACTGTGTATCTTACTTTCATATGGGACACTTTTGCGAGGAGTGCAGTCTGGTGTGCAGAGAACAGTGAGGGCACAGGCAAGCATCAAGCCACACAGGACGTTTGGGGTGAGGAGAGGAGGGGACATGGCGCGAGAGCCAGGAGGACCGTGGCTACTTTGGAGTTCAGCTCACCAATCAACACACAAAAGCACTAAAATTTGGAGAAGTCTTTCTGGCACATTGTCATCGTCGTTCAATAAAGAGTCCAGGCTAGGTAGGGGTAAGCCTCCAGCTTAACTGTTTGCGGTTTCTGCGTTGTTGCAGATGAAAAGGGAAATCCATTGTGTCTGTTGTACAGCAGATGTAGCAGATGTGGCAGATGATGGAACGATGGGAATTCAGCCTCTTGATTGTGTTTCAACCAAACTGTGTTTTCTCTGGGGTCTACATCTGAAAAATCAAGACACAGTGTCAATTAAACTAGACAAATGAGCTTAAATTCTACTTACCAGCTCCTTAACATAGTCTAATATTGTATAGATATTCCCCAAATGGCACATGACCATTTATGCATTTAAGAAAATATTGCACACCTACTGCACACATAACCTAAACAAAGCAAACTGGGGCATTGGTAATGCACTGTTAATGCACATATTCACTCTAAAGCACCCTTATGGCTTTCCTCTTCAGTTTGTCATGCTTAGCCATGCTCAGCGAAGTTACATGGAAAAAGCAAGAAAAACAGGCTACACACAACTCCTTTGCTTGAAGCCAACCTGTTGGCTACATACACAAATCACAACAAGTCTGTTGTTGTTGGCTGTCAGGTTTCCACCTAGCTACACCACAAAAGGGACTGCCATCCCAATGCCTCTAGTGACATTCTCCAACTTCAGTCCCAGACCACAGCACTGCACCAATTAGCAACGAGCCCTGCGCACACAAGGATTATCTACAAACAGAGAAAATTATACAGTACTGTGCAAAAGTCAGAGACCACCCTTCATTTACTTAGTTTCCAGTCAAACTACTCACTTAGCACAGGTTATTCGTTTTATGCATCAGATAGAAAGCAGAAAACATATTTAACAGATACATGTATCATTTTTTTATATTTAGTGCAGGGGGTGCCCAATCCTGGTCCTGGAGATATATCACCTTGGAGAGTTCAGATCTAACACACCTGGCTCTAATTGTCACATGCCCCTGAAGGCCTTCATTACCTGGATCAGGTGTGTTAGATTACGGTTGGGGCTAAACTCTGCTGTGTGGTAGATCTCCAGAACTAGGATTGGGCACTCTTGCCTTTTATTACAGCTTCCATTCTTTTTGGGAGATTTGCTTTCAGTTTTTCAAAGAAATGTGCAGGGATATTTTTCCACACCTCCAAAGATGCCCAATCCATTGTTCTTAGAACACCAGCAGCAAATTTTCTTCTTTTTTTGTCTGTCTATTTTACAGTAATAGCTTCTTGATGACTACACTTCAAGAAGTTTTAGACTAACAGTGTTGTCTTCTCACAATAGAGGAATGAACAGAAACACAATGTTCTTCCAGATCTGAAGCAGGAGTGAAAGTTTCAAGTACTCTTTATCTGAAGGTGAGAGTTTTGCTGATCTACCAGGTCTTGCATGGTTGTTATTTTCTCTACATCTTTTAATAATCTTTTGAACTTTAGTTTTGGCAACTCCTTTTTTTTCCCCACTTGACTCCTTTGACTTTTCCCTTCCTTATCCAGGTGGAATAGCTTACACCCGAACTCAGACACATCTCCTGAAAAATAAATAACATTTTTGACAAGAAATTAAATAAACTTAACATAAATGCTTTTTTGACTTTTGCACAGTTCTACAAACCACTAGTAGATGCATTTTTCCACAAATAACAGCAAATCAGAACGTAAGGTTACTTAGCTCATCACATGCAGAACGTAATGCAAGCTGTTTTGTATGCACCTTAATTGACATGTTTGATAACATGGAATTCTACAGCTTCGTTACTGGACACACACAGAAGCAGGTTCCTAATTGATCATCAGATGTGTTTAAGACTGCAAGACAGCTGTCAAGTTGTCTATGTGCCAGTCTAACCACATGCACAGCAGATTGTGGTCATGTTGTGCACATTAAAAAGACAATCTGCAGATGGGGACAGTTGCAGATGGAAACTAGACCAAATTGAGGAGAGACTAATCACATAAGAGAACAAATGGAGACAAATGTGATTTACATGACAAAGAGGCAATGAAACTGAATTCAAGGCAAGAGGAATAAATGGGGGGAAAAAAGTAATCTGCTTTCTGACTCAAAAGTAATATACAGTTTTTTTTTCTGATCAGTGTTAGAACAGGGTTCTTGCACTTTTCAATCATTTTCAGGACTTTTTCAGGACAGTTTGAAGAAAAAATCTGCTTTACTTATGTTCACAGTAGATGTTGGTCACTAAAGACCATCTTAAAATGACAGACATTTGCCAATTAAACACTAAAGTCAACAATACAACTCCTAATAAACTCTTAACTAATCAAATCTCACACACACACAAACCATTACTCAACCAATTGGTTATTAGGTATAAAAGGACACTGAAACTGGGTCAGCTGAAGAAAGATATGCTACAATATGCAATCTTTGTGGCTTAATACCCCAACTTTTCCAGGAGTTCACAAATTTTTCCAGCACATTTTTTTCCATTTTCCTATTTTCCAGGTGTTTCCAATGACTGGAAATCTTGTCTATAAATTACCAGGTTTGTTCAAAACACATGGGAACCTCATAAAAGACCATTAGCTCAAGGACATTGGAATTTACTTCTACAAGTCTATTTGTACTACAATGATCACTGAGTACATTGTCACCTGTTTTTTGGGAGAATAAGTTGAGTAATTGTGATGAAGTTCTCCTTGCCTACTCGGCTTAAAAGACACTACTAAGCTGCTCACATAATATGCCATAGAAGACCAATCTCTGGTTCCCTAAAGAACATTTCAATGGATGTTTCTTTAACTTAATAGTTTTGTTAATAACAGTCAATGTAAAGAAACTTTTCCAGCATTTAAAGAACATCCACATAATTTGAAGGTCTTGTACCATTTTAAGCCTTTTTCCAACCAAAGCCAAGAACCATTTAGGGATCTGTATTTTTGTGTACAAATCTCATTACATGTATCAGAAATTATTCCAAACCACAGTGTGAGCGAAACATGGTATCAGTGAGGGTCTCTGATCTAGCTGAGCTTGTTGCTTAATCTACTAGAGGAGTTGGGAGGGGGCGATGAAACATGTTATTACTTGTTAATAGTATTTTTCCACGCCCACTGATGCAATATGACAGTTAATCCGATGTTTCAGAGGCAAAAGGGAAAACAAGAAGTTTCGCCTTTTAAAAGAAATGAGTGCAAAACGTTGCAAAGCTGTTATTCTGTCTAGTAATCTTTACACCACAGGAATAACCCAAATGAACAGTTCAACAGAAAAACAACTTACAGTTTTTGCAGTTCCTCACATGGCACTACATGTCCTGACCTCCCACAACAACATACACAACAGTGTGCTTAACTCCTGGAATGTTAGTGAGTCACTGTTTTCCAATAGGGCTTCAATGTGCTAAAGGCCACTCCACCATGTGAAGCTAATACTTGCTCTCCTAGGGTTGATGACAAGGCTTCTTCGTTCCACCCAATGAGAAGAGTGCATGCTTGGTTTGTGTTATTATTTCAAACAAGGGGACAAGCTGGGGCACGCCGGAGGCCGAGCAAAGACACCTCGCTGTTGTTCACTGGCAGAGAAACTATTTGCCTGATTCTCACTGCCTGTAAACACAGGGCTACATTCTGTTACACTGATTTGAAATGTTGCAAATTATCAGAAGTGAGCTGGGAGAAAACTGCTTACATCAGGGGGCGGAAAAGCTTTGGAAAAGCTTCCGTTGGTGGAGAAACGTGGGCTGGTTCAGGCTGACAGTCAATCAGGGCTTACTTACTGCTAGCCAGGCATGTTGTTTTCTCACACGCATGCGCAGTGTTTTCCACAGTCGCGATGGGGAGCACCACGTCGGGGGTGAGAGGTTATTTTCATAAATGAATATCTGATCTCATAATAGCTTTAATTTACATATTCAGCTTATGTATTTGAATAAGGGATCAAATAAATGAATGTTAAACCTCCCATGTTTTTGTTTTTAGAAGTGAAGCACCTCCCAAAAAGGCGTTTTTGGAAAGTGGGCTCTCATTTGGATGTGGATGCCACCTACATATTGCCATTATAATTCCTGACCAAATCCTTGGGATTTCATGTACACAGTTCCTGTTAGATGAGACAACTGGCTCCAGTCTGTGAGTGTGTTTAATGAACATCAAAGTCACACAGTAGCTAAGCTTGGTGGGAATGTAGCCGTAGTAAAATGTGAGAAGGTTCAGCTGATGTTGCTCATACAGGGTGTGTAACTTAATGAGCCATCACTGAATCAGAAGCAATTGTTCAAAAAACACAAAAACCCAAGCACAAGCGACTGAAACGTACTTTCAAAAAGTACAACAGTCTCTAGTTATTTAAGGCAACATTTATATTCTGGTATATAGACTCAATGCAGCTTAAATGGTGTATAGATTCAATGCAGCTTAAAAACAATAACTGCAACAGAATATGGTATTATGTTCCCTTAAGTAACCAAAGGCACTAAAGATGTACCCTCGAGGGGTACCACCCCAATGACCGTTTCTATGAGAATGCAGAGTACAGTCAGCATATAACCTTGTGAAGAACCCTTAACATTTCCATACAGCTCGAATAACTAGTTTTAAGGTCCATACAGAACACATGCATCAACTAGTTCTAAATAAATACAGAGATGCAGGCACACATTTGGTCTGAGAAATTTTATTATATAGGTCTTATTTGCCTGGATAGGTCTTTAAGAAGGACGTTACCTCAGCACTATAAAGAGACCACACAGTTTGCAACAGCGTGCAAATTTAACATACTACTGAAAAGACATCATATATGATGGCTTCAGAAGACACAAGCCTCTGACTCAGGATACTTTGTCCCAGAAAATACAGTGTTCCTAAAAAAGTTTACAATAAAATCCTCCCACCCTGACAGCTTTAAGTATAGTGAGCACTGGTCTAATCTACTGATGCAGGAGGACTGTGGGAGGAAGCTTGTTTTCACTGTGTTACGGTAATGTTGCGAAATCTCGGCACTAGAAAATACACCCAATTCTTTGTTATGTTATCTCAGTGATTTCAGCTGCAGTCAGAACAAACTTATCGATAAAATGAACCCATTATGACTCCTCAGAGGTGAGAAGACTAATTAGCTTTGCAGGCCCAGGTTTTTGTTCTGAGGCTTTGTCTTTGGTTCCATGTTTGGCAGGTGCCAAATAGTATTCGCATTAAGACAGTAGTAGATAAGGTAAACCTGCCAAAACCAGTAAACGTGTAGGTGGTGGTGAGTAAGATATTACAAGCTGCCAGACCTGCTCTAAGACATGGACGTTTTAAAAGCCATGAACGCAGACAAGTCAGGGCAGGACAAAACGAAAATCTGAGACTGTGGTCTTAATTGGTTTAATCTGGTTAAATCAGGTTTATTTCGCAAGGTATGTTACACACATATGATTAATCTGTCCGGTTGAGTACACATGCTTGACACGCCTCAATGCACTATTAAGAAATGTACAAGATAAACATGTGCAATGAAATATAAGTATGAAAAAAAAGATGGTACTTTCATGAACACTCAAAGAACCCTTTGCCTGATTAAAAGGTTCTTTGCATCATGAAAGGGTTCTTCAGATTTGTGGACAATATGCTGCAGATGGTTCTATACAGAACCTTTTTGGAAAGGATTCTACACAGCACCCAGAAGTGTTCTGCTATTGTAACACTGGCAAGCTTGTAACAATAGAAGAACACTTTTTGGTATTATATAGAACCCTTCTTAAAAAATTGCTATATAGAACCATCTACAGCACATTCTCCACAAATCTGAAGAACCTTTTCACGATGCAAATAATCTTTCACTGGTCATGCAAAGGGTTCCTTGAGTGTAAGAGTGAATGAGAATATATACAGAATTGTCAGAAATCACCAGGAGTTTCCAAAACTAGAATTCAAAGAATTATTAAAAGCTACAGAGATCACACAAGACTTCGCAGGCCACGATAACAGTCGCTATCAGATAAACAGGACCTAAAGCTTTCATCTTTGTGAGAGAGGAAACAAGAAAAAAAAAAAGAGAACTAAAAAAAGCTCTACTGCTGCTTCAGATTTGAAAAAAAGATGTGCAGCTGTCTCAAGCTGAGAAAAGGAAATTAGACCAAAAAACAAAAACAAAACTAAACAAACTAAATAAAAAAAAGGATAAAACAAAAAATTTCCCTACAACACAAGATGGGGCGTAACGACTGGTGAATCTAAATTTGTAATTAGAAAATGCAACCAGCTTTTAAGACTGAACTTTAGAAATGTGGAAAAATATCCCTGTAGGTTTCTTTAAAAAAAAAAAAAAACTGAAAGCAAGTCTCCTAAAAAAAGGAAGCTGTAATAAAGAAGAGTGACAAACTTAATACTGAAACCAAATTTAGTTGCTGAAGCTGTAATTAATAGTGTGTTTTCTGAGGTTCTTTCTCCTGACCCTGAACAATAAAGCAACCAGTAAGCTTGTACTTACTGGCTGCTTTGACTGGAAATGAAATAAATCAATAATCATACGTGTGTATGATAAATTATGATATGGACATTTGTACAATGATACAGTGAACAATTGCCAATTGAATCATACTTCCTTTATATAATCCAGAAGGATTCAAATGTCATGATAATATAAGCTGGGACAGATGGTTTGAGAGCTTTTACAAAAGGTGAGAGTAAAATCAGACTCCAACAAAAGCAAAAATAAATTAAAAACAACAAAAACAATTAAAAAGCTTGACTATAAACTTTTCATTAACACATTAACACACTAATTCTTTAGAATCTCTTACTGCTGAGTTGAATTTCACCGGAAATTCATTCTCAGTTCGCCACACACTGAGGACTAAAGAAGTTCTGGCCACTGCGGTACAGTACACATTTCTGAAGAAGCCTCCTACTACACTGAAAACATTAACAGTAACTTGCAAAGTAAACTATTAAGACTTACATTAGCCTATTTAATGCCTACTAGGCTATTTACTAGCCTACATATAAATATAGACGCAATGGACACAGAGAGAGAAGGCATAATACACCAAACGCAGCTTTAGGAAACTTCAACTGGTTAAAAGTATAATCTTAATATCACAAAACAGCTCAGACATCTGATAATTATACTCTATAAAAATATTCTGCATATATATATAAAGTTGTTAAAATAGATGGTACAGCTCTGTCATGTGCTGTGTCTCAAGATCCCGCCATTAGCTGAATCAGGTGTGTTAGAGGAGGACAAACATGATGTAGAACCGTGGGTGTAAAGAGCTGCCTAAAGTCTCTACAAAGTTGGTGATACACAACATATACAGAAAACAGACTGACTGTGGTACTAAAACACTTAGTTAAAAGCCGCCTTTAACCTGCTATCTAAGGTTAAATGTTAGCCACCAACGTTTCCATTTAGTCACATGAAAACCAACAACACCTGTTTACTAAACCATGTTTACCCACTTTTGGCTAAGTACTTAAGGAAACTAGCCACCGGCAAACAAGACAAACAGGGTACTCGACTTACCTTTAGTGTCCGGGAGGGCGTCAGTTAACTAGCCTTCCTCACGACAGGTAACAGTTAAGGTTAGCTAGCTAACTATAACAGAAGCGAACAAAATAAAAAAATAATAATTCCGTTATCCATATAAAATGGCACAGTCGACCGTGTCTCACGTCTTACCAATAAAACTGGGATTTACAGCAAAGAAAAGAACGTTTACTTCCGGAGACCAAAACACGACTTTTCCCAGGTGCTAGTCTTTAAACGTGTGTACGGCGTGGTGTAGCGTTGGCTGCGCTCCACTCCGCAGCGTCTTCCCTTGTTCCCTTCACTTCGTCTGAAGGGGGCGACCGCAGGTAAAAGGCGGTTCTTCGTCTAGTGCAATGAAGGAAGGCATGTGCCCTTAAACACCGTCTTAAACGAAGCAAATTAAGTCCTTTCGAACGTATTGTGTCCCCTAACCCCACAAAGCACACACAGAAGAATATCAACCTAAATTCACAAGGTGTTATAACACCTCTTAAAAAATCTATACGCACCAACTTAATAAAAAAAAAACTGTGGCTTACTACAGAATTTCTCATAAACAAGACCAGTTTAGATTCTGTGGATTTTTTTTTTAACATAACGCCATGGCAACAGCATCTACAGTGCATTAGAATGAGAGTAATGGTTACACTGCTATTTTGAGACTATTTGAGACTTTGGACAATGTCATCATCTATCACATTGCAAGTCGTCATTTTTATCAGTATAATAATTTCAGTCTCTATTTAAAAACCATATATGTATGGCTGGTATGCTTATGTTTTTTTCATGCCTGGATAATTACGTATTTATGTGATCGTGTGGTGTATTGGTTTACTGTTTCATGCTGTTGCTATATATATATATATATATATATATATATATATATATATATATATATATATATATACACACGACGTTTTAAGTAAAAAAAAGTCATAAAAACATTGTTTTTTCAAGTCTAATTGATGCTCTAAATCAGGGGTGTCAAACTCAACCTCTAAAAGGGTCATATTAAAAAATCTCAGCAAATCTGTGGGCCATCTGTGTTTTTACTTAATTTGCACTTAACATTTTGCCATGACCAGAACGGACCACTCAAAATATGCCAAAACTGCAACAATATTCAAAAATAATTCTAAATAAATTGTTTTAGGTAGTTTTTTTTTCAAAACTGCCTGTTTGCTTTAACTAAACACCAGATATATTTTCTTTTTGTGTAACCGCTGGCCCACGTTGCAGTGCATGCTGGGGATTGTAGTGCATCTCAAGGTAAAACGGGCTAATAACAATAGAAAATTAAAGTAATTTTGCGGGCCGAATAGGATTGTGCCACGAGCCTAACTTATGTTTGACACATGGGCTCTAAATGGTTGAAGTGTGATTAACAAGTTTTTCTTAGTCCAGTCTGATACAACCAAAGTGCTTTTAAGCAACACTGCAGCGCAATACTGGAGCAAATCCACTGGGTGGCAGCACTGACTAGGCAATATCTCCAACTGTCCACTTTTCTCTTGTGTGTCAAAGATGTATTAGTGTTCCACGAGCGACTTTGTAGTGTCTGCCATGACTGGTAGCAGATGTTCCAAATAGAGCTGATTTGTTCACTTGCTTTTAGCAAAAGTAATAATAAAATAACAATAATAAAATATCAACATAAAATACAGTAAAATTATCAACAGAATAAAAAAGTTAAGGAATGTTTAATGTGCAGACGTGGATATACAGATGACCTGTAAAAGACTCTAGCATGTCTGCTAACCTCCAATAATGTTTCTTCAGCAATAATGTTTCTATAGCAACAATCTTTCTGCAAAAAGGAAAAAAGAATTAAATAAAAAACAAATAAATGAAATGAATGCAAAAAATGTTCACAATATACAGCTGACCTGCAAAAGACCAAGAATGAAATGCACACAACACACAGTTGTACTGATTTATTAAATATATATATATTTTAAAAACATTTTTATTGACCTTTGTTAATATTTATATAGAATATTATTTAGCTTTCTGAATCATCACTGTTTCTACAAACATTCATTAATGCATCACTGTGTGAATATACTGATTTGTGTTGATTTCATTTATTATTCATTTTTCATTGCATCTATTAATTTGTGTGTGCTTTATTTTAAATGATTTTTAAGAAAAGAAATCATTCTTTAATTCTTCTTTTTGACAGACGTCTTTCATGCCAAACGAACCTGAACGAAGCTTGTGCTGATCTGGATTCAGTCATCCAGTGGCAGAACGTTGCACAATGAACAGATAAGGATCAGAGAAGAGAGTCCACATACGTTTGTATTCATGGGTTCAGGTGTCGGCCTTTGGGACGACTTGTGTAATGTGATCTCGGAGGGTCTCTTTGCTTCGTCAGGTTGCCTTTTTCCACCGATATGCTTGGACGAGGAGAACGGTCCTTCATACGTGCCGGTGCGTTCTCATAAATAGGGCTCGCTAGAAAAACACACACTTTTTTTTAGGTGTTTGTATATTATGAAGCAAGATTAATGTACAATGAACCAAGTAAAAAACAAACAGTGAAAATTGCAGTGCTCAACCCAAAACCGAATAAAAAGACATACCTCAGTAGGTATAGGGGAAGACTCAATTTAATGTAAAGTTAAAGACCACGCCTCAAAATGCATCACTATTTATTAAAGGGGAATTCCACTGATTTTTTCAAATTTCTACATAGTTCAATCACTGAGATGTAAACAAAGTCATTCAGAGTGGTTTGATGTGAAATAGTTCATTATAGAGGAATTTATTGTCTCTGATTTCTTTACAGGGGTGTTGATTAGTACTGGGGTCGAAATGTCTACAATGCAAATATAGCCATTTTATTTACTATAACTTTCGTGAGAGACTTTAACTCTTTAGACGTCTGGTTCCTATCACCACCAATATGAACAACTCTGATTAACTATGGTTCTCTGGAATGGAGCATTTCACATCAAACCACCCTGACTAACTTTGTTTACAACTTAACCATTTAATTATGCAGAATTTCAGAAAAAAAACAGTGGAATTTCCCTTTAAGAGATGTCAGTTGTAAAAAAATAAAAAAGCCAATGTCGTGGCTTAGCTGGCCTTCATCAGGGCAAAAGACAAAAACTTTTTTTTCCTCAGGTTGTGCACTATGCTCTGTATTCTAACACTAGGTACTATGTTCTTCTCTCTCTAAAGTCTGTATTTTTGTAAGGTGTATTGTCTCAAATTGACAATTATATTTAGCATTAGACAGAAATGATAAATTACCATGCAGTACCTCACATCATAGAATCACACCTAGCTTGATCTAGCAAGTTAAAATCAGCTAAAACATGCATAGTTACCTAACATAAAAATCTTTATCTTTACACATACTGCAAAGAGCCTAATGAACATAATGATGCAGTTATTAAAATACAAAGACATATAACAACGCTACCCCACTCCCACCCCACCCCACCCTTTTTCACTTAGCGTTTTTTAAATGGATTTCACAAAAATCTTTACTAAAAATCACATAATAAATAGGTGTGCACTGATATGGGAATTGTTTGCTGATGCCGATATCCGATATTCAATATGTGCATATCTGCCGATGCCGATATCAATGCTGATACATAAACATTTTTGAAATGTAGAAGTTGAGACTAAATCCACCTGGGTTAGCATTACAGATAAATATAACATTTGCTTGTTTACCATTACAAATGATGAAAACTGAGTAAAAGTGTAAGAAAAATGTTTTAGCTCAGCAGTCAGGAATCACCTGAACAATCTGCTCTTCTGGAGTACAATAAATATAAGTACAATAAAAATATCAGTTAAACAGCTGTCCGATGTTGATATGACAATATCATTGTGTATCACTAATTATAAACAATACTGAATGACTGAACAGTTAAAGTGAAAGTTTTCACTGTTAACATGTGCTTTCGGGTTGCTTTTCTTTAAATGACGCACTTGCATGCTAACAGACTAACAGACTGCTACATATGTACCACTTAAGTAAAAGAGGTGAGTTTCAAAGCAGTGTCCACATGCTTTATATGCTTAAGAAGAAGCAAGGTGTTTCCTGTCATTTTAGCAGAGGTGCTCTGGAATTCAGCTGATGGACAGATGATGGACACCATGAAGTATCATATTTTCATAAATCTGAAACACTGGGAATTTTCCTTTACTGTATTTGCTAAGAATTTGCTCTACCATAGGCTGACTAGGCCTGTCATGACCATGTAATATTAGGTGATGATTAATTTCCATGTAAATAATTCTTATTAACAATATAGTATGCAACTATTAAAGTACAGGTCTAAAGTGGCCCCAAACTGGCTGATCTTGCTTACTAACTGTTGATACTTAATTGTGTCCAACTGAAAACAGACGCAGCTCAAGCTCAAATGAACAAACATTACTCGGCGCTGCACTCAAAAGGTGTTAAAGCGCCAGTTGGTGCTTTTTTTCGGAAGACCCAAAGTCGTAAAGAATGTGTTTTCTGCTTTCTTTTATATACATGTATTTCCCTCTTAACTGACGAAAAGGCACCAAAGTCATGCTCTGTTTGTTGCAACATAAACATATGATTGTGAAAGCTAACAACTGTGGAACACAACCGCAATCAGCTCAAATAACTGCGGTGAGCTCAAACAGAATATTAACAATATACCACAGCCTACTTCATTTTCCAATGTGAACTCACTTCTTGTTTTTAAAAATGGCTAGCACACTAAGTAAGTACTCGATTTGAGACATAGGAAACGTCAGGTGATCTTTATAAGATCATATAAAGCAATGATGCTTAAAACTAGACAAATGATCTGAGATTAAACCAGGATGTTACAATTAAAAGTCCTATAGAGAACAAATAGGACTTCACTGATCAATGCTAGGAACACCAATAGACAGAACAAGGCCATACTTATTAAGCAAGTTAAATTTAGTCCTATGTAAATAAAGTAATATACTCCGAAGACTTATATGGAACAGTCACATAATAATAATAATAATGTAAAATGTGCCAAATAACATAACTGATTAAAAACAAACTGCTTGTATAGTCTTTATCAGTTTTATCAAATGGTCAGCTATGCACTTTGCAAGATAAGGGTCTCAGAAAAGAGGACAGCTCGCTCTGCATTCACACGCTGCACACCAGCAGTGTTACCACAGATAGACTTAAGCACCCTACCATATCTGACATATTCGTCTACATCTCAGTCTGAGTCTTCATAACCACACACCACCTACACGCTCATTCAGCGCTCCACCACGTCCCAGGAAAGAGCACGCCTGACCTCGAACACAAGCCTAGCTCTCGGGGTGCATGACTTTTTTTTAAATGCAACCACGTTCAGTGATCATACCTCCTGCTTTCATTGCTGTTTTCTGTCTAGTGTTATAAAAGGAATACTCCTGTTTAATCTAATCTCTACCTGGTGCATCTGTAGCATACAGGCAGTTTCTACAGGTAGTAACGTTGACGCATTTCCCAGTGCTTAGAAAACAAACAGAAAATCTGTTGACTTAAAAATATACTGGGGGTAGACAGATAAAAATGCACACTGGCCGCTCGGGCCACCAAGCCAATGGATCTTGTGGCAAAAAACCAGTCTGGTGATGCTCTGAAAAAGGACAGTTTTATTGAAAACTACAATTATAACAACTGTGGTGACCGTGGTGGTCCTGCCACCATCCAGTCTAGGTTATAATATAAGGTACTGTTTTGCTACTGCAGCAGTGTAACCCTAGCTTATTTAACTCCTTATTTCATAGACAGATACAAGCAAATGTCAGCATATCTAACGCCAAGTGGCCTCGGCAGGGGAGCCATCATGGTCACGGTCACCACACCACCATGTTATATCAAGGCAACTATCAAGGTGGTTACTCTTTTGTCTGGTTAGTCCAACCAAACAAGTTTGTTAAAAGGGAAATAGTATATAAAAATCCAAGCCAAGTGGCCACTCGGGCCACAATCTCTGCATTTTTAGTGTCCAAAATGTAAAATCTGGTGGCCAGTAAAAAAAACAGAAAACACTGATTCAAAACACACTTATTATGGACAAATATGGGCAATTGCTTTAGCATCTGCCCATTGGCTTCCATTATAAGCATATTTCAGATCAACAGGCTTTCTGTTTTTTACTGTACAGTAAAGAACAGAAGAAAACCTTAGAAACACCAGTGAAACACCTCAGAATTACTGTCCATAGTAACTGACCGTATGCTACAGACGCAGCAGGTAGAAATTGAACGAAAAGAGGTTGAAAAATGCAGAAGTATTCCTTTAAAGTCTGGAAGCCAGTCAGTCTGGCTGTAGGAACCTGTGTTTTTATTGCTATTGTGTGTCGTGGTCAGAAAGTATAACCTAAAGAGATGTTTCAATACCTCTTTTTCTGCGGAATAGCCATGCAGTGGCTATGACGATTACCAGCGCAACACACACCAGCGTCGAGGCTGTCCACAACAACCAAGCAGTGGACTCAGGGCTTGGAGGTCCAGGGGTTGTCACTATTGGAATGAAGTCAAGAAGAAGAGCAATACTGAAATTCTTAATAATACATAACATTAAAACTTCAGGATTCTTATACCGAAGCACATTACTACATCATAGAGTCAAAATTCTGTGTGTTCCAGGGGTGAAAGTTTCTTAGCACCTTATAATTCGATTTTTAATCAGGCTGCCATGATGCGATTACAAAATGAATCTTTACGTATCTTGATTTTTCATACTCGCATGCAAAAGTTTAGGCACTCTCAAGCAAATGACGTTTTATTGATTTTCTAAGTGAAAATAAGTTAAGACATCCTATACAGAGAACAACTTCTCCATATTTTTTTTTATACCAAATTACTGTTTATTTACTCATCAGAGAAAAAAATATATAAAAATATATAAAATATAAAAAAATCGTGCACTAAAATTTGTGGAAGAGGATGTGTTCACGTATTTTCACTTAGAAAATCAATTTGACTAGGAGTGAACTTTTGTTGTTTGTATGTACACGCAGGCTACACTATGATTTTTTTCTCTTATTTGTCCACCTTCATACATAACATTAGCTTCGCTGAATTTTTTACGTCTTTATGTTTCACCGTCTAACAGATTTAAGCTAAGAGTTAAGTGTTATATGCCCCATATAGTGTTTATATTTCATCATAAATGTTTGCTACTCAACATTTTTCACATTAAAAAATGCAAATCCAAGTATGATGACGCAGAACTCTCATCTACGGAATAATTCTTTGGTTACCTCCTGTAGTATCTTCACTGGTTCTCAATAAATGGTAGTTCTTTTCGTTATTTCAACACAGTTTCAATATAATTTCAGTACAATTTCTGCATTTTCATGGTCCTAACCCAGTAACTAATATCACATGGAGGGCTGGTTTTGCAGACAGAGATTTTTTTGACCAGTTTTACAATAATAATTTTCTTATGGAGCATCTTTCTATTTTCTTTTTTTATGGGTTTTAATGCAGTCTTCTAGGTATAAACTAACAATGATAAAACTATCACATAAGCGCTGTATTTTCTACTGTGAGAAGCTCTGTTTACTAAAGTGGTTTGAAGAAACCGATTATTTCAAAATATATGAATAAATAAAGTAAAATGAAGTGAGTTGGTTTCCATAAAACCGACAGTTATTTTAGTTATTTCAACATATTTTCAACATGATCACCAGTGGTGACTACCTGCATTTTCTGTATTTTCATTGTCCTCACAAAGTAACTCATCAAAATAACATATGTAGGGCTGGTTTTGCAGACAGGGATTAAGCCTAGTCATAGACTATATTTTCCTTTCGATGGAAAATCCCCATTCAAAGTCCTGTGTAGTCCAAAACTAGGCTTAATCCTTGTCTGAGAAACTGCCCTGTTGACACGTGATTAGGCCAGATTCTCAGCTAATGTGATTGCCTCCTAAATGAATCCCTTTGGCGATGTACAGAAGCATGTGTTTTCCTTCGTTTTCTACGCAGCCCATTTTTTTGCTTGTGGTGTTGCGAAGCACATAAATGGTTATTTCTGTTTTCAGTTCAACTTTCACTGTAAGAAAAGGAAAGAGCAGTTTTTGCAGCTCTGGAGCAGCAGTCACTATAAAATGATGAAGAACAAGGCCCCAATCTCCAGATGACCACTTAAGAACGTAGATTCACAAATGTCATTAAAGGTGCTCCAGACATTGCAGCATGATGAGTGTGGAAACAGTACAACGCAAAATACGTAATTCAGTTTTATGTAAAGAAGTTTGAACATCCTCAGTTAAATTACACTTTAAGACAAGTTAACGTATTATTTACAGGGAACAAATTTAACTTATCAGCATTTTGCTGAGTTTTGCATAATAGTAAAGCTTACAGAAAAATATGCTTCACATGTGAAGTGTCTAAAAACCACAAGTGCTTCCAAGTAAATCGCTGCTGTTGGAACAAAACCTTGTATCTCCATTTTTCTGTTTTTGACATCATTTGAAAATGCATGTTGCCCTTTACATTATGTGTAAATTTCACTGTGAATGGGCCAAAAGAAATTACCCAAAATTACTTCCATTGACTTGCATTAAAAGTAAAGTCATTTTTTCCTTTTCCTGTAAAGTTACTGTTTTGAAGACACAAGGTTTTATTCCAACAACAGCGAAATACATGTGAATAACATGTGATCACATTATTCAAATGTGATATAAAATGGCAACACTTTTCTTGTGGTTTCACATTCACATTTTTTTGGGGAAAAGTAACATGAAGTATGCAAAAGTCACATGTGAAATTCATTTTTCTGTAAGGGAAAATAAAACAAAAAACATAAAATGTGCCATAACTTTTGAACAGGCCATATTTTATGTTTTAGTTTTGCGTCAGATTAAGCAAATAAGCAGTAGTTGTGCATTAAATTGTGCAGAAGTGTGTTCTCTGAAGAGGATGTGTAACTTATTTTCACTTAGAAAGTCAACAAAACGTGATTTGACCAGGGGTGCCCAAACTTACGCATACAACAGCAAATGAGCTTTCCAGGACTGGAAGTGAGAACCGCTCTGCTGTAAAAATCCCACACACTCTCACAAATTTCTCTATCAGTTAACACTGCAATGCATCAGCAAACCAGGTTCAGTGCAGTGACTGGCAAAATGCTGTGATAATAATAAGCATGGTTTTCAGCCTGTCTTATTAGATCTGCAATAAAATTCAAAACAAGTTCATGTACTGATGATGTGCCTCGGGTGACTACAGAAGAAGCTTGCATTGAACAAACAATCAATCAAAGATTTGATTATTTACCACATGTTGTAGTTGCAGCTGTTGTTGTATTAGTCCTGCTCTTTGTGGTTGAATCTGATAATAGGAGATAAGACAAATACAGTATTACGCAATATAACCCAATTTTGTGGTTATGAGATTCTATCATGATAAATATAAAGATATCTACTTTACAGAGTGCCTCAAAGGATGATTTATTTATCCAACTATAAGAAATGTAAATGGTCCGGTCAAATTCTTACAAAGAGGTTATTTTTAGGGTGTTTTAACAAGAGACGTAGTGAAAAATTAGTTCATTTGTCCCTAATTTTAAAAGTATCCTCCTTACATGAAGTAGTAATGTACACAGTAAATAATATGTAAATGCATGTATATGAGAACACAGGTTTACACTTTCAGACATGTTCAGACTCTTTATTAATTCTTCGGGATTCTCTCATACTTCCTACTGAAATCTTTCCTGTTTGACACAGTACTTACCGATGATCTTTAAATAAGATCCATTACTCTGGAACTGCACAAGTACAGGAATATCCTGTGTAACCTCGCAAAAATACCATCCGCTGTCATTAGACAGAACCTCTTTAATAGTCAGTCTTGACCAATTGTCTTTTTTTTCTTGGTGATATCGTTCATCATGGACTTCTATCTTCTTAAATCTGCTGAAGTCAGGTGTGTCATTGAAATACCAGTTCACTTTGAGATGTGTAGCATTTATCTGGAAAGTGCAGTTGATGATTGCAGAGGAGCCTAAACACGCTTCAACTGTCGCTGGTATCAGAGGTTTAACTGTGTCCTGGATTGTGCTTTTAACAATCACTCCCACTGTAGAAAAAAGCAGAAGAATTAAAAGTCAACTGGAAAACTGGGAAAACATGAAACACAGCAAGTCAACAAAAACATAATGCAGAAAACATTTTCTCCATCATGATCTTAATTCTGTTGGCTGAGATGTTAGAGAAGTGATGAGCAATTTTAGCGTGAACTGCTCAGTGAGATACGACCAATGTATTCTAAATGATCAATAGAAATCACAGACAATGTTTGTACAATCACAAATTAATTGTGTAAGTTTATCATTATTATTATTATTATTATTATTATTATTATTATTTTAACTAGTTTTACAATTTTTTTATGCAGAGTATTTTTGTTTCAGATTTTCTCTCCATTTTCTGGGTTTTTCATGAAATCTTCTACATAAAACTAACCATATATATATATATATATATATATATATATATATATATATATATATATATGGTCAATGGTTCTACTGGTTCTATTCGAACAATTCTACCATAGTTTCTATATAGAACCATTTCATGCTTAAGTGGTTCTTTGCATGGTGGAATGGTTCTCTGTGGCACCAAAAAGGGTTCTGCTATTGTTACGATTTCTAGCTTGTACAAATATAAGGCCCCATTTTGGTGTTACATGAAACCATTTTCAATCTAAACAACAATTTGACTATGCAGAGAACCATTTAAGCATGAAATGGCTCTATATAGAACTATAAATGGCTCTATACAGAACCACTGCCCTTACTAAAGAACCCTTGAGTGTGTACAAGACCATACTATCATGTGTGAGAAGCTCCGTTTAATCAAACATTTTAAGGGAACTTATTAGTGCAGGATTTATGAATAAATAAAGTTTATTAAAGTCATACAAACCTATTGATATCCATAGAAGCGATAAAACGCATTCATAAAAAAGAGAACAAAACTGAGTTACTGTCTACTTTTATTAGCCTTAGCTACATTTCTTAGCTAAGGTGAGTGTATTCTGTCTGACCTGTGAACATCAGCAGAAAGGGCAGAACGGTCCTGACGCACAACCTGTCCATTCCTCTAGCCGAGAGAAGCTGCGTCCAGAAGCTTCTGGTCTGACCAAAGCAATGAGCATAGATCCACAACGAGTGTCTTCAGAGGAGCCACATCCACAACACTGAGAGTGAACGAGCCGTGCCACAATAATATTATACAAAATCCTCTAATTATACTGTGTGAAAGGTTACTAACGTGCTGCTTACTGGTTTGTGGGCTTTTGCCTGAGCAGTCAGTTAGCTAGGCAGGTTCCTTTGTGGTCATACTGAAGAGCCCGAGCTGAAAAAAAAGAACAAAAACCTAACAAGAGGGAAGTGACTGCACAAGAGAGCTCGCTTTCACTGATCGCCACAGTCTACCGAGGGTAGATTCGATTCCGTTTTACAGAATCGATTCTCCAATGAATCAATCGTCCGGTTCACAGATTCACAAGTTTTTGTTATATTATACAATTATCATCATAAAATATCACATCGCTGTGAAAGATTATTATTTAAATAAGCTTCACCATGACGTAAAATTTGAGCAGACGCTCCAAAAGTCTGTAGTAGAACCGACTCAAAATAGCGGTTCATTCTACGGTCTAGCGAACAATTAGAAATGTGATATTTTATTGTAGAATGTAACATAAAATATAACATAATTGAGAATAAATGCTAGTAGAAATGAGTTTAACACTGAAGCACTGTGTAGGCTAGGTATTCCAAAAAATTTTATTTGGACTTGAACCGTTTAGAACGATTCGTTCTAGCGTTTTATGAGGGAAAAATAGGCAACATAATAATAAAAATAGCTCTAAGCATGGCACAGTTTTGTATTCTATGTTATACTACACATCGAAAAAGTCTAACAATAACGTAAACTTTGGGTAGACATTCAAACAAGTGATTCAGTTAGAGTTATGAACCGGTTCAAAAGAGCGATTCATTGACGAGTTGTTACCGCACAAGAGTGTGAGTTCTCCTGTTGTGGTGGAGGTGAGAAAGAATAAAGCGTGAGAAAAACAACAGTAAATTTGTAATTGACCGTAAAAGTGAGAAGCACGGGCTGTATGAAGAGAGTGAACAGGCCTTCTGCTAGTGTGATTCAAGCTTTGCAGGAGTAAAGTTAAAGCAAATTCTAAGAGAGGAAATGTCAGCCGAATAGCCGACAAGCATTGAGTCGACACGCAGGCTGTAACAGTGTGAAAACAGGTCAACCACATGAAGGCCAAACAAGAATCAGAACGACACAGCGCAGCCCCCAAACATGAAGCTGAGAAACACACACATGTAATTCAGTTCGTTGGTATGTTCAAAGGCACTCTTCACTAAACCAAGAGCACAAGAACAGATCTGCACCAGGTAGAAGACAGCAGTAGAAAACAGAACAGAGTACAACAGGCCTCATCTGAATGTGGCTTCACACTTCCAACAACAGGTCTAAGCCAATATTCAGTGAAGCACTAATAATGCTAGAATGAAGACCACTTTAAAAATGTTGTTTTATTCAGTCCTAATGAGAAAATCATACTTCGTGTTTGAATTCTGTTAGAAATGGCGCCACTGTTTCCTTTTACTGCTCAGCTGAGTCGGTTTACAAGTACAACCTAGACAAAGCTCCACCGCTTCCTGGCATGAATGGAAACACCACTGAGATGCTGATGATGTGTACAGCGTCTGTTCGTCATTGACTGGAAATGTTTAGATGCATGTCTTTTTTGAGGAACTTCATCTTTAATGTGTGAACCAGTCAAATCTTCTGGTGTCTTTAATTATTTCTAAGACAAACAAGGTAAATAAATAAAGAGTAAATGGAGTGCAATATGTAAAAAAATAATAATAATAAATCAGTGTTTACTGTGCATAAGTCAGGATTTTCAAATGAGAATTAGTGTAATTCCTGGTGATGTAATATGAGATATGGTCATTCCTAGTGATCTGTTGTGAGATATAGCAATTCCTGGTGATCTGCTGTTTGGTGTTATTCCTAGCGATCTGTCATGAACTATAGTAACTCCTGGTGATTTGTTGTAAGATATGGTCATTCCTGGTGATCTGTTGTGAGATACAGTAATTCCTGGTCATCTGTAATTCCTGGTCGTCTGTTGTGAGATATGCTAATTCCTAGTAATCGGTTGTGAGATATAGTAATTCCTGGTGATCTATTGTGAGATATAGTAATTCCTAATGATCTGTTATTAGATATGGCAATTCCTGCTGTTATGGTGTAAGACGTGGTTATTCCTAGTGATCTGTTATGAGATATGTCAGTTCCTGGTGATCTGTTGTGATTCTATAGTAATTCCTGGTTGTCTGTTGTGAAGTGTTATTCCCAGTGATCTGTTGTGATAAATGGCAATTCTAGGAGATCTGTTGTGATATATGGTAATTCATAGTGATCCATTATGAGATATGGTGATTCCTTTTGATCTGTTGGAAGGTATTGCAATTCCATAGTGCCTCAAGTTTATAATTTGTAGTGGTGGTGATATGAAGCAAAATGGTGTGCAACATAAAAAAACCTCTCGATCCGCAATACTGGGTCAAATTTTTGTGTCCCTAATCCCTAGTGAACTGTTGTGAGCTATTGTCATTCCTGGTGATCCATTGTGAGGTGTTATTCCTAGTGATCTGTGATGAGATATTGAAATTCCTGGTGACCTGTTGTGAAATATGATAATTTCTAGTGATTTGTTGTGAGATATTGTAATTCCTAGCGAGCTTTTGTTAAACATGGTCATTGTTAGCAAACTGCTGTGAGAAACGCCAATTCCTAGTAATCTGTTGTTTATTAAAAACAATAAAAGCAACTATAAAACCGTTTTTTTTTTCTTGTCAACACCTTGATCTTTTCACTACCACTGTGAACAATTCTGACTGAGAAAGTTTCTTTAGAACAGAGTATTTCACATCAAACCACTCTGAATTTGTTCACATCTAAAACATTTCTTTATACTGACATTTGGAAAATTCGGTGGAATTCCCCTTTGAAAAACAGTGCAAACAGCATCCACAGAGTGGCATATCAAAGCATGTACAGTAAATACAAAATCCTATGAATATGATCATAGTCAGCATGTTTTTCATTATTATTATGTCTGTAACATATCTTTAGATATTTTTTGTGAAAATGAAATAATGCTAAAATTCCCAAATATTAAAAACTGTACCATCAATTGTTAATATCTGTGATGCTCCAGAGATTTAAATGTTGTTGTGTTTGATTTCAAAAGATACAAATGCACAGTCTGTACCCGTCATACTAACCAAATCATGTCCACAGAATTAGAGAGTGACAGCAAACAATATCTGATCCTTTTAGAGACTGAAACAATGTAACATACTTTTACCAGATCAGGAACTGCTTGTTAATGAGCTGAGTATTTGAATCAGGTGTGTTGGAGCACTGAAGTGTGCAGAGCAGTGGGCCTCCAGGACCAGGGAGGGAACCACTGATATATAGTATGGTGGGGCTCCTAAACAGGTGAGTTAGATTTCAGAAAACACCAGAAGTGTCAATCTTCCTCATAAACTCTGTAGGTACACAAAAACTATATATTATGTCTCAGCATGTAGTGAGTTTTATAGGTCTTTTTTTATAGTTTTACTATGGTGTAAGAAGTATTGTGAATAGAGCAGCTGTAGAAGACTCATCAGTTTTCTGTAGAGGGGATCCAGAGTGAACCAGAGCGCTACAGCACATCTCTGCCCTCTAGTGACGGCACACACACAATGTGGGTTCTCACCACCAGAGAGGAAAACCTAACCATCCTCCCACACAGCAGCTTCACCGACGCCTGGAACAGGAAGAGGACTGTTAACCCACTGAACTCTAGACTTATTATCCAGTTACTTCTGTTGTATTTTCAGTTTAACTATTACAAATTATTTAGTAGCTACCTTTACTTATTGATTTGTCTGTCTGTCTGTCTGCATCCTCCTCCAGGGCTGTTCCAGTTCTAATAAAGAAAGAAAACACAATCAGAGAACAAGCATTCGTCATATAAGCAAGTACCCCTTTAATCACAGGGCAGTCTTGCTATATCAGTTCCATTTTCACAGCAGCTTCTTCTCTCAGCTCACACTAGTTAAACATAAAACACCCCCGGTTCACTGATGGGGACAACCTGTTACAGCTACATTATGCACTAGTCAAATAGCAGGAAAATTGCTTATTGATTAATTAATTGTTGTATATAAAATGGACAAAATACCTCTTACTGTAGACGCAGCACTTGGTTCATGTTATTTAAATAGGCAACTGAATTTCATTTGCAAATTTAAATTCTTTATCTTGTACTGGAACTTTCAAATATGATGTCATAACCATATAGGACAATGTATTACCTCCATACCTATCTACTTCAATAATGTCTCTGTATTAAAGAAGCCTTGAGGTGGTTAATAAGACCGCTTGGTCACCATGTTCTAGAGAAGATAGGGAACACAGAATTCATATGATTTCATAAGCAAAAATCAAAGAGTCATGAGAACAATCACACAGTCAGGCAGGCATGACACTAACATAAAAGAATAAAAGCATTCAATTTTTTAATATATATATTCTAAATGACTATTAAATAAAAGTTATTCATTTTGCAGGATATGTTCTTGAAGAGATCATATTTAAGATAATCCACTTGCATAAGGAAGAGTGTGTCTCCTAGCAACTGTACAAGACCTAGTAGACCAACAAAACTGCCACCATCAAATAAACAGACCTTAAAGCCTTCAGCTTTGAGAGAGAGGAGAAAATCAACAAAGCTCCTCATGTTCTCAAAACAATGGACTGACCATGTCAGCTCCACTCTTGCTTCAGACCTGAAAAAATCCACAGGTGTTTCTGTCCATCCTTCCACTATTAGAAGACAACTCAACATTAAGAGTCTGAAAAGATGTGTTGCTGTCAAGAAGCCCTCACTGAGAAAAGGAAATAGACAAAAAAGAAGAAAATTTGCAAATCAAGCAGGGAAGCTGCTGGTGTTCTCAGAATAAGGGACTGACCACCCCAATCCAGACCCCAACATCGTTGAATGTGTTTGGGATTATTTGGAGGGTGAGAAGCAAAAAATGCAACCAACTTCTAGGACTGAACTTTGGAGGAATATTTGGAAAAACATCCCCTGCAGATTTCTTGGAAAACTAAAGCGAGTCTCCTGAAAAGAATAGAAGCTGTAATAAAGGCAAAGAGTGGACACACTAAACACTGAAAAAGATGATTTTATATTTAGTTGTTGAGGCTTCTGTGGAAAATGAGTAACTTATATTTAATGACAGTTTTTTGACAGTTTACTGTACATCACACAGAACAAAAAACATAATAATAATGAGGAACAAGCTTTAGTTAGAAAGTTCAGAGAGGACAGTCCACTTTGATTTCTTTACATTTAGGGGCTCTGTTGTCCATCTGTGTCCATAATTTGTGTAGTTATGTGGTTTCAGAGTATCGGTTTGTTTAGGATGTTGTGCCATTTTCCAAAAGCATGCAGGGAAAAGGTCCGTATGTGTGCAGGTCCTCATGTTCTCATAAACAGAGCTCTTTAGAAAAGCACACATTTTATTAGTTATTTCTATATACTCTTTTGGGTTTATCATATGGTCAGCTGTGCATGTTGTAAGATTAGGTTCTCAGAAAAAAGAGCAGACAGTTTTCTCTGCATTCACATGCTGCACACAGGCATCCTGTCTTATCTGAAATTTACAGTCCACTCCATTCACGTGTGAATCTTTATAACCACACAACATAACCCAGCCTTGCTCAGGGGGTGCATGACTTTTTTAGAAAATGCCGCCAGTGGTCCTACGTCCTGCTTTCCTGGCTGCTTGCTGCTTGTTGTCATTCATTTATTTTGGTAGACAGCCTGTAGGAATCCGGATTTACATTGCTACTTATTTTTATCCATTGCACACAGTCAGAAAGTGTAATGTGAACAGCTTTTTTAAGTGGCTCTTCTTCGTATGCTCCATATGATGGCCATAGCTATTGCCAGCACAGCACACCCCAATGCTGAGCCTGTCCAGATCAGCCAAGCCGGTGTCACAGATCTCGGAGGCTCAGAGACTGTCAGTGGAGAGGAGAGGAGAAAGAAGAAATGCTGAATATTGTAAGAATGTAATGCTGAATACTTTAATGTTGTACAAAATACTGCTCTGACTCTATAACTGTATATACAGTACCGAGTAAATGTCAGAGACCACCATTCATTTATTTAATTTCCAGTTAAAATGTGCCTCTCCAGGACTGGAGCTGAGAAACTGACAAATCGGCACAATCTTAAGCACAACCAAGCCTTGTATACCTGAACAAAAGCTTTCACTGGGCACACAGGTGACTGTTGAATTCTGTTCCTGATAAAACTCTGTGGGTGAAAACATGGAGAAACAGAGAAAGGAAGTAAGTGCTGTGAGACATTACTCAATGTAATGGTCATTATGTCATGAGCATGAAAGGATTACAGATATGTCTGGTTAAAGGTAAACACTGGCCTGAAAAGACAAGTCTCAGGAACAGCTTTGAGGATTAGCTTGAGAATAATTTTCTCTTTGAGATGGGGTTAAAATTAGGCTGTGTTAGGTATCATTTATTTCAAAAATAGCCTATTTAGATGACATTTACATTTACAAGTGTTTGGGGTTCACGTCCACAAAAAGCCCACAAAACCTATAGGCCTACTTGCACTTTTAATAGGAAATATTCTTTAGTGGCTAAAGTCAGATGTCACATGACCAACAGCATGAACCGCAGTCTGAACAGTTTGAGCTATAACTTAAAGCAGGCACGTCAAACTGGAGACCTTCCAGGCCAAAGTGCTGCAGATAGTAACATTTATTCCCATCTAATGCTCTGAATTCAGTTCATGAAGGCCTTGCGAATTAGCTGATGAGCTGAATCAGGTGTGTTTAATGAGGCAGTATGCTGAAGTCTGCAGTGTTTTGGCCCGTGAGGACTGGAGCCTGACACATGTGACTTAAAGGGTTCATATCATGGAACACTGAATTTCACTTTTTTGAAGAGTCTGATGTTGTATGTAAACATTGCAAAAGTTCCAAAACATACAGTTTCCATCAGTTCATGTAGTCTGTATATCAAAACTAAGCTGCAAAAAAAAACCTGTTTTGTATTGATTATTTTTGTGATGTCATGCAAACCGTCACATTTCACCACAGCAGTTCACCATCTTCACCAGAGAGGATTCATGAAGCATGAGTTGCCAAGTAAACATATTTTCGTGAAGGGGGGACGCATTCCCCCTTTAAACAGAGATTAAAATCCTGAGGAATTCTGCCCATTTCGCTACAGTGATTGTTTTTGTCTCTTTTCATAACTAAAACAAATTTGGTCAATTTCTTTGCTAAAGGTCTTGTGACTATTTTGAGCCTAAACATGAATCTTTTGATAACCTTTTTTTTTTTGGCTTCCTCAAGTCGAACTGCTTTTTGAATGAGGCACAATATACAGAGCTCATACCAGTCTTTTATGGATAGTAACAAAAATAGCCAATTAAATTGTAAGTGATACAGAGGATGGAAAATGGTCATATAAAAATGGATTATGACTAGGATTATTACAGTCCTACATTCATACAGTCCTACATAAAGCAAAAACATTCTAAACTTTAATGGAACTGAATGTAAGAGATTTTATTCCAAGTAATTTTGGAACATTTATGTTGGTGCATTCATGATTTCATTCTCATTAAATGTAAATGACTGAATTTTAGCAGTTGCTTAGATGTTGGGTTTAAGTGTTACACTGTCATGGCAGTCATGGCATGCCTTACAGTCATGCTGACTCTACTTAAAGGAGAATCACATTATATAGGCAAATCTGTATTTGGGGGGTGTCTGGCCTACTAGCTACAGGCAGAGGCTGCCCAGAACTTCAGCCCAAGTTCTCAGATTTCTTCTCTTTTCTTCAGTCAGTCTTCCCTCATATTACCACCATGTAGAAGGCATGGTCTGAAAACCATGCAACCTAAATAGAATTTTACATTTTGTTGTATACAGCAGGATTAGGTTATCTGAGAAAAGGATACGTAAAGCCATTTATCCGGGCAGTAATTATTAATTTGTAAATAACAGTAAAAATTATTTTAAATAAAAATGCCTAAGACTTTAGCACAGTACTGTATATTGCTGAAATTGTATTTATTACACTTTTTGAGCACAGCCAGCTAAGATTTAGCAAAGCATCACCTCAACTGGTAGCACTACATCATATTCAGAGTGCTGTAAGTAGTATGCCACTGAAGGTTTACATTCCACCTTCTTAAAATCATTTTTACAAATTTTAAAGAAGATTTTTAAGATGTTTCTTTTTCACATCAGTTGCTTTCATACTTTAGCATGTTGTGCATGATACAAGAAGAAGATATTCAGAAAAATAAAATAAACTTATATGGACATTCAGTGATTACATGATCGAAAGTTCCATTAACAAATAAGTGAACAGATAAATAACAAAGTAAATAAATAAAACAGACTGATACCTACTTAGAACATATATGCAAAAGTAGTATGCAAAACTTATTTTCACTTCAGAATCAACAAAATAGGGCGCCTGGTCACATATTTTGTTGATTTTGAAGTAAAAATAAGCTACACATCCTCGACAAACAGCATACCTCCGCATATTTTAACGCACAATTACTGTTTATTTGCTGAATTTAACATATTAGGAAAAAATGAAAACTAAAATGTGGTCTGTGCTGAACGTTAAGAACATTATTTATTTTATGTTCTATTTTTTTCAATATGTTAAACTCAAAATAAACAGTAATTATGCATTAAAAGTGCAGAAGTGTGTTTTCTGTAGAGTGTTAACTAGAAAATCAACAAAACATGTAACTTGACTGGTGTTATGTATTGACATGAGACTATAATGTCAAAATATTTTATTAACAATGGTTCCCAGTAAAAATTTTGTTGTTAGTCATTCTTAAAAGAAAGTTGTAATATTAAAACACTAATTAGCAACAAATCAGTCATTAAAATGAATATTTTTTCTTACATTACATAATTATTACATAATATTATTACCTATAATTATTATCTAAACACATATTACATAACAATACATATTAATGTCATATTGTATAGTACATAAATTAATTGGATCAATTGTACATACATTTTTTTACATTCTTTGAATTCTACCTTAGTAGACACCCGTACTGAAAGCTTACCTCACTGAAACAGTACTTACCGATGACGATTAAATGAGATCCACTACTGCGGTAGTGCTTAAGGTGAGGAATGTGCTGTGTAACCTCACAAAAATACCATCCTCTGTCATCAGACACAACTTTTTTAATAGTCAGGCTTGACCGAGTATCTCCTCTTTCTAGATGATATCGTTCATCACGGACTTCTATCTTCTTTGATCCACTGAAGTCAGGTGTTTGACTAAAATACCAGCTTTGTCTTAGATGGGTAGCATTTATCTGGAAAGTGCACTTGATGACTGCAGGGGATCCTAAACATGCTTCAGCTGTTGCTGGTGTCAGTAGTGTAACTTCTGAGAATTGAGAAGAATCAGAATCCACAGAAACCCAGACCAAAAAAGCAAGTAAAAAAAAAAGTTTTTGGAAAATTTTTGGAGGAAAAAAATAATTGTATTGTACTGCTGTTAGCTGTGTAGCCCAATGCCCAATTTCAATGCACATAAATCCTAGGAGCAGCTTTGAAAATCATTTGAAAAATAGTTTTGTTGAATTTCCTTATGGTGTCCCTAACTTCAGACTGAGCCTATTTGCATGAATGTTATAATGGTATATTTTAATGAATAAGTAAATACAGTAGACTATTACTTTGTGTAAATGTTGAATTAAAATAAGTTATGTCATGTTAGTGTCATGCATTATTGCTATCTGGGTAACAGTACTTACCGATGATGATTAAACGAGATCCATTACTCTGGAACTGCATAAGTACAGGAATATCCTGTGTAACCTCACAAAAATACCATCCGCTGTCATTAGACAGAACCTCTTTAATAGTCAGGCTTGACCAATTGACTTTTTTTTCATGGTGATATCGTTCATCATGGACTTCTATCTTCTTAAATCTGCTGAAGTCAGGTGTGTCATTGAAATACCAGTTCACTTTGAGATGTGTAGCATTTGTCTGGAAAGTGCAGTTGATGATTGCAGAGGAGCCTAAACACGCTTCAACTGTCGCTGGTATCAGAGGTTTAACTGTGTCCTGGATTGTGCTTTTAACAATCACTCCCACTGTAGAAAAAAGCAGAAGAATTAAAAGTCAACTGGAAAACTGGGAAAACATGAAACACAGCAAGTCAACAAAAACATAATGCAGAAAACATTTTCTCCATCATGATCTTAATTCTGTTGGCTGAGATGTTAGAGAAGTGATGAGCAATTTTAGCGTGAACTGCTCAGTGAGATACGACCAATGTATTCTAAATGATCAATAGAAATCACAGACAAACAACGGTTTTTACAGTTACAAATTAACTGTGTAAGTTTATTATTATTATTATTATTATTATTATTATTTTAACTAGTTGTACAATTTTCTTATGGAGCGTCTTTTTTGTTTTAGATTTTCTCTCCTTTATCTGGGTTTTCATGCAATCTTCTACATAAAACTAACCATATGGTTCTTTGCATGGTGGAATGGTTCTTCCGAGTGATGGAGAATGTGTTGTGTTGTGTATGGTTCTATACAGAACCTTTTTCAAAATGGTTCTATGTGTCACGGATTCCTTCTTTTCTCCCTCTGAGTGTCTGTTTCTTCCCCTCTGTTGTAGCCATGTGTCTTTTGTTTTCTTGTACCATGTGCTTTTGTTGTTGCTCTGTGTCTCCTCCATGGTCCTGCCCCCTTGTTATCTGTTCCACCTGCTTGTAGCTCCGCCCCTCATTAGTCCCAGGTGTGTCTCGTTTCCCCTCTGTGTATTTATACCCCTGTGTTTGTTCAGTCTTCGTCTTGCATTGTGGATGTAACCTTGTCTCTTGTTTGCTTGTCGTGCTTGTAGTTTTCATTATGGACTTTCATTTCAATAAAAACTCGCATTTGCATCCCGCCTCCATGCCTCAAACGTTACACTATGTGGCACCAAAAAGGGTTCCACTATTGTTACAATTTCTAGCTTGTAAAAATATAAGGCCCCATTTTGGTGTTACATAGAACAATAATTTGACTATACAGAGAACCATTTATCTGGAAAGTGCGGTTGATGATTGCAGGGGAACCTAAACACACTTCAACCGTCACTGGTACTGTAAGTTCAATTTCTGTGTCCTCAGTTGCATTCTTAATTACAACTCCCACTGTGGGAAAGAGTGCAGAAAAGAAGAAAAAACACCCATTATAAATAAATTAATAAATACAGAAAATAAAAAAGGGGAGAAATAATGAAACAGAATATCTATTTAATAAATAAATAAATAAATAATAAAAAATGAATAACCTAGGTATAGCAATGTATAGACATTTACAGAGTTTTACACACACTACACACACATACTGACACACACACTATATATTATATCTATACACACACACACACACACACACACACACATATATATATATATATATATATGTTTGTGACCCACAGAAATCTTCTTTTGTACAAAACTGCATTATTTTTCATTTTTGTAGTTTAGATGCTTTTCCATTCAAACTACCTCACAATTACAGGACAATACAAAAAAGCAAGCAACCAAACAAATAAATAAATAAGTGACACATTTAAGAGAGATAACAGTTGATTTCATTCAAACATTTTTAGTAACTCTACAGATCCTGATGGAAGAGTTGCTATTTATTAACCCTGTCTAACTAGCCTAGCCTACACTACATGATTAATCACAATCCTCTTTCATAGCTACAGGGTCTATAATAATGCCTGACCTGTGAACACCAGCAGAAACGTCCTGTTCCACAACCTGTCCATTCCTCTGATTGAGAGATGATGCGTCTAGGAGCTTTTGGTCTGACCAGAGCGATGAGCAAAGCTCCACAATGTGCGCTGTGCAGGTCTTCAGAGGAGCCACATCCACAACACTGAGTGAGCTGTGACACAAAATCCTCCTAACTTTACTATGCAAAAGGTTATTAACCTGCTGCTTACTGACATGTGGGTTTTTTTCCTCTGAGCAGTCAGTTAAATAAGCAGGTTCCTGTCTGGTCATACTGAAGACCCCGAGGGGGAGGTGAATGCACACCAAAACTCCCGCAGCGTTCAGTTATCACCACGAGCCAGAAATGGAAAATTTTATTTAGTTTTAACAAATCGGTTCCTTCTTTTTAAATCCTTTATTATCATTATTTAAATCCTTTTCGACGACCGCTCATACCAAATAGAATGACTTTGGGTTCCGCAAATGAATGTATTCAAAGAAGGCGTTAATAACTAACAGGTAAAGAATCTGTGTTTGTGATGTAGCCCCAACACCATGACAACAACATGTCCATGTGGGCCCACATGCGTTTTACCTGAGCTGTGTGGGTTTTATCTGGACATGAGCTTGTAGTGTGCTCTTTGATGGGTTGTATGCGGGCCCCAGTTAAGCTGCCCATTCCGGTCCATGTGTGGGTCCCGCATGGGTCCTACTTGGTATGTCTTTTGTTTATTTTCACAGATTTCTTTCCAGACAATAATCAATGTCTTTATTTTCACAAATATACACATATGGGAAACTGAATGCCTCAGTGACCTCAGCTCAAAAGAACAGTAGAACCTGAGCATACAGCACAGCCTACAGACACGTCTGCTTTTCCATTTTGCTTCTTTTCAACTAAAAATAAATGGTTACTTTCCATAATCGGTTAAGATTGTCAAAAAGACTAACCCAGTATCTGATTTTACATGGCGTAATGTTGCAGTCCCTCCTAGAACATCATTCTAGGCACCTCCTGTCTTAAACAGCTAAAATGCTAGCCTTCCACTGCTAAGGAATAATTCGTTTTGAAGGTAAGAAGATAATATTTATTCCAATTTCACTGCTATTGCTATGTAATTGGAACAGGGAGCTGGCTAGTCAAGCTCGAAATGACTGAAGATTTAGCCTGTAAGCCAAACACTGAACACATCAGCCAGCTAGCCAAATGGCTAAGTCAACAATTAGCAGCTAGCATTCTAACAATTTATTTTTAAATAATTTAATGAAGGATAAGGTTTAGCAATAGGAGGACATTATGTTATCACAGAGTTGGAAAATCAGCTTCAACTTGAGTTCTAATATTAAGTTGTGGAAAATATGTATGTATGATTACAGTTTGGCAGATAGCAGACAGGCTAACAAGCTCCTCCAACAAGTTGCAGAGTTAAGCTTTAAGTGAATGTATTTACTGAATGACTGAAAATGGCAAAATATGAAGTAAAATATTAACTGAATGTCCTTTACAAAGTTCAGATGCCCATGTTAAACCTACAACTGTCATAAAATTGTCATTTAGCTTTAAAATTGTGAAGCTTTAAAACCAGTAATGAATGGCACTAGTGGAAATTAGCATTAAAGTGGCCGTGTAATTATGTTTACCAGAAAATAAATATTCTTTTACTTTTTAATCACGTTTATCTGAAAAAAGTCAACATTTTCATTAAATAACTTGCTCAAGGTCACATAATCCACTTTAAAATGTGCAAAAGTGATATCTTGTATAAAGTTCAAGTTCACAGTTTTTTAGTTTTGTAGCTCACAATGTTTTGTAGTACGTTAAATTGAATGTTGTTAATGAATGATTTTATAGTTTATTTGAATAAAAATATGATTATACTGGCAGATTTATCCCTTTACATCTCCATTTGTAGTTCACTGCATAACAACACAATGAGAATATCAGAGGATTACTCATGTATTTTTAGCTGCCTGCACTAGTGAACTACACTGATTTAGCATTCTATGTGTGATCATGTTGTGATAGAAAAGTGATGGATATTTATGATTACACATTGTAGCCTGTACATTATACATATGATAACTCACTCTGGGCCCAGGTTTACTGCCCAACTTGCTCATAAGGGCCTCACTCTGGCACTCTTACTAGCTCAAATAAGGAGACACAATAAGGGGCCCATGAATGATTGCCAACATGGGCCCTTATTGATTCACTAGACAAAATCTTTGTGGGCTCCAACTGGGTTGGTCTAATTGCCAGGCCACTGTTGACCTATGTGGGGCCTACAAGGACATGTTGGCTATCCAGGCAAAATTTAGCTTAGTAGTCTAAATACTATCAATTTATTGATAGCTGTAGGTTAGGACAAGCAGGTACGCTACATGTTAAGTCGACAAGTTCCAGGGACAACTGATGGTATCTAATTGACATCTCACTCATTTTTCAGTGGGTGGATATTTGAGCACCTGAAGAAAATGCTCACAATGAGAGAGCAGGATTAAAGTTGACGATCAAAATGTAAGCAGCCAATCAGAGTACAGGATTCCATTAGTGACCCAGATTGTGAGATTTAAGTAGACAATCAGACCACAGTCAACTCAAGAAGCCAATCAGAGCACAGCATTCAACAATCAAAGTCCAGAGAGCATGATTCAGGAATAAATGATCAAGACATTGGCATAATTAGATTCACAAGCAGGTCATAAATACCAAAAGTAATTGCCAGAATCTCATTGGAAAAAATGTTACAATACTTTACAATAAAATAGGCTATTGTATTTTCTAGAAATCCATTGTGAGGTTTTGCAAATGAAAGCAAAAATAAACTGGACACAGAGACTCATATTTGTATCTTTAATTTAAAAAAACGTTGTTACAAATATCTTTTGCGTTAAGTAAAGCATTAATACTTGTAACGTTAAATATCAACGAGAAAAAGTGGCCATCCTCCTTATCAAAAACATTAGGTCAACTGTAAACCACTGGAAATACCGTATTAAAGGAACAGTGCTGACAGCACCCACACAGATTGCCCACAGAGGTTGAGAATGTAATTAAAGAGGTTTTTAATTTGAAAAGTAAGGACTGATATATGCCACATTTAAGTTAAAATTCCTTGAAACAGGAATAAATAGCTTCTTTTATTAAAAAAGTTTCTAACATTAAATGCTGACACAGGCTATGGCGGATGTTTGTGATCAGAGCAGACCATAGTGTTGAGTCAGTTCTGTAAACAGTTATCTACTCCCATAGAACAAATAAACTGATAACATCCTGAAAAAAAGAAAAACAAAAAAACCCACAATTACAGTGCTTTATATGATGAGGGTAAGAGGTTGAAAAAACTATTTCAAAGCATGTACAGTAAGCACAAAACCTTATGTAAGTCCCCAAAGTCAGCAAAGTGGACAAATTTGATAAGCATCAAATATCATAATCTGCATTGTAGATTAAACTGTACAGTCAACTGTTAATCTCTATGCTGCTTTAGAGGCTCAAACATGTTCACACACAAAAGGTACAATTGGTACAAATGTCTCCACACGTTATATAAAATCATGTCCAAATGAAAAATAAAGTGTCAGCACACAATATTTCATATTCTTAGAAAACTGAAACACATAATGCACTTTAACATCAAACAATACGAAAATAAAACTGTCCTGATCACATAAGATGAAATAAATAGAAACTGTTTTGAAAAAGCCTCCTCTCTAATTGGCTCTCAGGCTATAACTCGTCTTTGGGGTTGATCTGAGTCCAGAGATGCTGGTTTTCGAGGGCTTGAACTACTTCATCAGCTTGAAGCCTCTCCTGCAATTCAGTCCAGCACAGTTACATTAATCTCAGCAAAGTTATTCATTTTTTAGGTTTTCCAAAAACACAGCTAAACTGTTTTACATTATGTTTTTACACACTACCACAATCTGGTTCTATATTACTCAGCACAAGCAAAGGACAAAAGTGGCTTCTTGTTTGTAGTGGACCCTGAAGAGATGATGTTGATGTTGGAAGACACCAAATAAACCGCATTTTTTTTTTAAATTCAGTGAAATTCCCATTTCCAATTATAACAAAAGGAACTTTACATGCTAAATGTTAACCAGACACTAAACAGTTTTAATTTTTTTTTATTTACTTTTTATATATTTAAACTGTTCTTTTAAAAGAATCTAAAGCATCCAGTAACTGACATACAGGGTTCCAGAAAACTGAAGTATTCTTGTGAAAAGTAGCTAGACTAGTAGAAGACTCACCAGTTCTCTGTAGAGAGGATCTAGAGTGAACCAGAGTGCTACAGCACATCTCTGCCCTCTGGTGACGGCACGTACACCATGTGGGTTCTCACCACCAGAGGAGAAACCTACCATCCTCCCACACCGTGGCTTCACTGACGCCTGGAACAGGAAAAGGACTGTTACACGAGAATTCACTCAGACACACCAAGACAAAGACTGTTCTTTAGTACAACGACATTAACTTTCATACCGTAATGGTTTTGGCATCCATTTCAGTGAATATGAACTCTCCACCTTCAAAATCTCCATTGAGATACAGCAGGGCACTGAAAGTGACAGATGAGAAGCTCTCGATATGAAGCATAAAATGGAAAAGACTACAGAATTCAGGATGTGTAATATATATAGATATATACAAACCTTGTATCTCTAAAATGGTAACTTTACAGTAGAAGGAAAAAACCTTCTTTGCTTTAAATGTAAGTCAAAGGAACCAGACTTCCTTCCCCCATGTCATTTTTGGTCATTTTTTTTGGTCCATTCAGCATGAAATTTACACACAATGTTTACAATGTAAAGGGCAACAGGCATTTTCAAATTGTGTCAAAAACTGAAAAATGACAAAGATGACAAAGTTCCAAGCAATTTTGGGTCTTTTCTTTTAGTCTATACATCATGAAATTTACATACAATGTAAAGGGTAACGAGTATTTAATTATGTCAAAAACCGAAAAACAACAAAAATGGAGATATGAGGTTTTCTTCCGACGACAGCGATGTGATGTTAAATTTTTGCCTTGTCGCCCACCCTTACCCTAAACTATCATTCTAAAATACGACAAAACAATGCCATCCTAATAACAGTTGTTTCTACCTGTAGTCTCTGTAGGTGTATGCTGGAGGCTCTTTCCAGCACTCGTTGGCTTCTGGGTCTAGCAGACAGTTATCAGCATGGATTGGGTGACTGAGGTCAATCCTGTGGTCCTGCTGACCTTATGTGAGGAAAAAAAGAGGCGGCTTAATCTATGCCTGTCACAATCCATATATGTTATCTGATGATTAATTGCCATATAGATGTCTCTGATAAACAATTAATTGATTTCTTTTGCTCATTGTTTTCAATTATTTAATTACAAGCCTAAAGGGGCCAAATTGGCTTATTATCTATCTTGCTTCTTAGCTAGCTCCCAATTAAGAGACAGACAAAGCTGGAGCTCAAATAAACATTACTCACTGCTGCCCTCTAAAGGTTTTCTAGCGTCGTTAAGTTATAACTTTTGTTTTCATAAGACCCATGAGGGGTCTCAATGAACGTGTTTTTTGTGTTTTTAACTGCCTTAAACCAACTGAAAATGTACTTAATTCACATTCTGTTTACTGTGACGCAAATATATGATGGTGAAAGCTAAATAACTGCAGTCAGCTTAAATAACTGCAATCAGATGATTATGTAATCTATGTGACAGGCCTAGCTTCATTTCACATACAGTCTAATACTGCAGTAATGTCAGTAATTGTCAGTACTGTATTAAATACTGTTTGTTTACAATAATGGTATAAGAAAGACTTTTTCCCAGCCTGTGATAGTGGTTTAGTACAGTATATATGATACCTGTGATCGCTGTCCTGCACACTAGATGAGTGTATGAGAAGTGAAGGGTGGAGTTCAGCATGAAGTAAGACTCGACTATCTGCCTGGCCTTCTCACTGATGTCGTAGAAGAGGCGGGCACTTTTCAAAGGAACACGCCCCTCATAACCATACTGTAAATCACAAACAAGAGATTAACATATAGGCTGGTAGAGGTGATGAGGGAAAAACAGATATCAACAAAATATCATAGCCATAAGGAAGGTAAATAACAAAGATTTTCATCTCACCTGCAAGGTTTTAAGCACAGTTGTTCCTTCAAATTTTTCATTTGGTGTGTGAGGGGACATCTTCCCTCGATAGCCATCTCCAGCTATGGTCGTAGTCTAGAATAAACAGGACAGTAATCATTACAACAGTCCTAATAAACAGAAGATGATCATTAAAAAGCGCAGGGGACAAGGATGAGGTCCATAGTGCTAAAAGACGACAGTGATTAGTTAATATTTCTATTATCTCAGGACACACAGCAGCAGAAGTTTTCTTATTGATGGTCAGTGCGTCACATGTTAATGTTTTGCTGAGTAATGACCAAAGTGGTGAGGACTAAACTGAGTATTTCAGAAAGTGGTGAGGACATGTTCCATGAGTCCCCAGCGCAAATCACACCTACAGCAATGATCGCTGTTATGGCACATGGGTGGCACTTTACAGCAAGACTACTTTTGTTAGGAGTTTATGAATAGTTTCAAGTTATTTTAATAATGTCTATTAATTAGATATGATAAAAAATCATTAATAAGCAGTTATAACACATAAATAAAAAAGGGCAACAGCGACCTGCTGCTTGCCAAATAGTGAGTCCATATATCATGGGCCTAGAATTATACAGTTCAATTCTAAAGTGTAGATCTGTTTTTTCACTTGTTTTACACTAAAATTACCTTTGTTTTTTAAAGAAACTGTGTTTTTACTGATTAATACTATCAAATAAAACCTCAAAGTTGTGACAAAAATGATTATCATTACATCATCATGGCTATATTTTCAAAAACCTAAGCACATGATTATAAAAGAAATACACAGCAGGTGCTCTTTTCCTACTCGGTTATGTTTCTCTGCATTCTGACTCATACAGTTTTGAGTCATACTGCTCATAGTATCAGGGAGAAAAAGTAGGTGGGCTAAATGCACTTGTTTTTTGTGGTCTGTGAGCTGTGGTTTCTGCTGGGTATGAGATTCTGCTGTTTTTCAGCTGGACCAATCTTTGGTTAGCAGTCCACATTCTCAGTAACTAGCTTGTTTCCTTCCTGCAGCTTGCCTCATTACTGTGGCGAGCGTTTTCTAGCTTACTTCTGCGGGGGTTATGGGATGATTGCTGAAAAATATTACATTGGCCTGTATGTTTGACAACATACTTTACTGTGCTAAAGGTACCTAGGCATATTATTTAAAACCATCTATCTCAGCAGTAAATACATGTTTGCTAGTAAGAACATCATATATGATTACAATAAAACAAACCTAAACTGGCAAAAATGTCAAAAATTTCTTAGAAGTTAAAAAAGTAGTTATCTTGTGAGCAGTATTAGGACAAAGTTTGGCTCTGAATGTTTTTTGCTGATGACTCCAGCTATCATATAGGTTGTTAAATATGTTAAATTTCATCACCAGCACACTTCCTTTAACATAACGAAGTACTGATTAGCCAAAAGCAGGTGTTTGATGATGATGACTATTAAAACTGGGCCACCATGAAAAGAAGTTTGGAAATGGTTAGACATCCATAAAACATATACATAAATATTTATTCAGATATTAGTGTTTTTCTGAGTGAATAAACACTTACTGCCCAGGTAAACGGCTTCTTAAAACAAAAAATAACCCTTTTATTTCAGGTGCCAAAACATTTGCACAGTACTGATTTTATTTTAGAATTTACTTTTTTTTTATGAAATCTCCCACATTAATGATAACCCAGTTCTCTGAGTGAGTAATGTGAAGGTTACTGTGGTGTACTGCAGGGTGAGTTGTGAGAAGATCACAGCTCAAAAAAGTACAAAATCTGGTTTATGGAAAATACTGGAAAATTAATGCTCAGACTTTGACACCATAACCATAACAATCATAGCCATAAAATACTCACATGTGCCAGATGTTTCAGCTCAGAGCACTCATCTTCAGAAATGACATCATCAAAGACCACCCTCTGTGTACCATTGAGATCCACTGAATTCAGTGTCACATGAACATTGTCATACAACAATGGACCTCCTGTACACAAACAAACACACACACACACACACACACACACAATATCCCAATGAAATCTACTGAAGTGTCAGTCAAGATCACCACAATACATGAAACACTCCTCAGTGAGAGTCAGGTGTTCTAGGCTGAGGCAGTGTACTATATATACAGTATATAACTGACTATAAGTCAGTTCTCCAGTGGGTGACTCTCACATGTTGCTAAGCACATCTCCATCACATTTTAACACTGTAACTAACAAACCCACCTTCCCTCAGCTCCTGCACCACAGTCAATGAGGTGTCCTTCTTCTCAGAGATGGGAACATACTCCATCCAGCCATCTGTTCCAGAGGGGATCCTAAGGGCAACAGGAAAAACACTGGTGAGTACATGAGTACTACTGCTATTCAAATACTGCTATAAACAGTGTACACTTTGAATTATTTCTCTATTACAATCTAACCTCCTTAACAAGAGAAATAACAATAGATTATTCTGATATTCTGCCTAAAATCTCATCAGGAATAATACATACAGTACTGTGCAAGTCAGAGACCACGTTTCACTCATTTTAAACATGCAATGAAGTACAAGTTATTCTTTTTTTAGTACATACTTAACAGATAATTACACAGAAGGATCAACAACTGAATGTAATATCAATTTTTTCAGTGTTTAGTGTGTTCACCCTTTGTCTTTATTACAGCTTCAATGCTTTCTGGGAGACTTGCTTTCAGTTTTTCAAAGAAATCTGCAGGGATGTTTTTCCACACCTTCAAAGTTCAGTCTTAGAAGTTGGTTGTATTTTCTGCTTCTCACAATCCATGTAATCCCAAACACATTCAGCGATGCTGAATACTGGATTTTAGGGTGGACAGTCCATTGTTCTGAGAACAACAGCAGCTTGTTTGTTTGATCTGAAAATTTCTTTTTTGTCAATTTCCTTTTCTTAGTAAGGGCTTCTTGATGGCAACATGTCCTTTCAGACTCACAGTGCTAAGCTGTCTTCTTACAGTGGAAGGATGGACATAAACAGCTGTGGATTTGTTCAGATCTGAATCAAGAGTGGAGTTGGATTTTCTCCTCTTTCTCAAAGACAAAAGCTTTAAATACTGTTTATCTGATGGTGACAGTCTTGGTGGTCTGACAGGCCTTGTTAGAAGTCCCATTATCTCTGTATCTCCAGTTTTGGAAATTATTTTTTTTACTCATCTCCTAAAAATGAGTAACTTGTACTTAATGCCTGTTTTGATTGAAAATAATATAAATGAAGGGTGATCTATACAATGGATATACCGGTTTGCATCTTCTCTTCCTCCAAGGCTGTTCCAGTAGTTCTAATACAGGAAGAAGCAAATAAAAAAGAGAACATATATTCTGTTTATGCACACAGACACATCATATAAGGCAGCACATCTTTATCACAGGCCATTGGCATTTTGTGTTCTTACAGCAGCTGAAGGGCCAAAAATTCTCCACACAAGGGGGAGCTATAAGGAAGGTTTATGCTTGCTGGACTCCCTGAAGCACCTGCTTCTTCTCTCAGCTCACACTAATTAAAAACAAAACATGCCCCGGTTCACTGACAGGGTCAGCCTGTCACAGCTGTATCATAAGCCAGTCACAAAAAAGCAGGAAAAGACACCTGGTGACAATCAAGTACTCATGAAGCTATTTAGGTTCACTACACATGTCAGGAGCTTCAGTTCCAGTCTAATTATTCTACCACAGTATATGACAAAATAGCAGAGGCTTTAACCACAATGTCCAAACATTCAGATTTTAAAAACAAGGTACCTTATTTTACAGACCTTTTCTTGCATTTACAGCTTAATCTGTGGCTTTAGTTGTGCCTTCAACTCATAATCGGTTTGAACATTGAAAAACAGACAAGTGCCTCTAGTTTTTCTCCATCTGAGGTTGTGAAATGCACTCACCCCTTCTGTGTAGGGTATTCCCAGATTTTCTGTGCCAATTTGGAGCAGCTCCAGCTCTTGCTTGTGCCTCTGCAAATACTGCACAGCCTCCTACAGACATGAAGGAAAAGAGAAGGTGTTTTACTCCACTGCTTTACTTTGCACCAGATACCCCCTACACTGATTACAGAGAACACAAACTCCTTTACCAAGAGCCTCTGGCATTTGCAAAAAGAGACTGAGAATGACATGAATGGAGGTTCAGGCTTTTAGAAAAATACCAAAACCTGTTGACAATATTGAGAGAGCGTGAAATACGACACTACACTTGCGGTTTTCTAAAGGCCATAGATTGGTTCCTTCAAGAACCTTCCAATGGATGTTTCTTTAGAGAGCCATGTTTGAAAAACAGATCTATGAGCATGAAGAACCTTTTGATGGAAGAACACTTAAATTAGTAAAGATTCTTTACATTTTGTGAAGATTCTTTAACTCTTATAACCAAATGTTCTTCACAAAAATGGTTCTGCTACAACCCATGTGTGAAACACAAGGCCTGCGGGCCAGATCAGGCCCACAACACAATCCCATCTGGCCCACAGAAGTATTTTAATTTTCTGTTAATATTAGCCTGTTTCACAACACGCTGCACTACAGTCCCCAGCATGCACTGCAACGTTATGTTCAATCCGACTCTCCTACCCCAACAACAATCTATAGGATAGCGGTTACACCTCACTTTTACACAATGCTACACAATTCCACACCAGTCATGTCACCAAGCACACTAGTTGCACTTCAGCTGCAGTTCAACCAACATAAACATCTCACGTCAGCTCAGCAGCTCAGAAACTGAGCCTAAGTTTTAATGAATCTCCTGAGGGCATTTAAATTTTGAATAGTTCAAGTATTAATGTAATATTTCAAAGTCTACTACACATGCCTATATTTTACTACTGAAGTTTTTGCGTATTTTAAATAAACAATGGCCAGTTCGGGTTATAGCACAACATTAATTAAAAATGAAATAATTTTTTTTTTTTTTCTGGTCCTCGGATTTGTTAAGATTTTGTAATATGGCCCTATGATTCGTTCAGTATGACACCTCTGTTCTATACAATAATTTAATGAATCCAAATCAAAAAAAATAATAAAACCAATATAAATAATACAAAATCAATTTGGTTTCAAATAAACGTATAAAATGAATTCAGTATGTTACTCAACTAATTGTCGGAAGCTACATTGTGCTTTAGATGTGATGAACAGAGCTGTACTTGCTGGCGTCAGATACCCTGTGTTCAAGAATTTAAGAGAAAATGGGATTAATCCATCTCTATCACTAACACTAAGTGGTGCCTTTTTCACGTGCCTTTTTTCTATCCATTTCTGGAACTTTCCAAAAAGAGCTTCTTTAAGTGGGGCCGGACTAAATTAGGGGTCTTTTTGAACCCCCCTTTGGCGGTGAAGGGTGTAAAGGCTGCTATTGTGAAAGTTACGAAAGCAAAGCAGACGGTAGCGTTTGTGGCTTTGGCAAAATTATCCCCTCTCGCGACAGTAATGTAAACAGCTCTGAAACGGTTTCAACATGCGCTACCCCTCCTTCTTTCTGTTCCTGAAATGCAGAGCACGTTGGCAGGCCTCTCTCCCACGCACGGTCGAAAAAGAGCTGCTGTAAAGCAGGCAGTTGCCCTGTGAGAGCTGAAGAAATGGAAAGAATTGCTGAGCATGAATGAAAAATGCAAGTCGGCCACTTTAGAGTGAGCTAAGTGCTGCTGGACTTGGTGCTGGAGGCCCAGCCAAGCCACTTGCTCTGTAATGAACATGAGGAAAGTGGCATTCCTTTACAATGCATAATAGGCTTTCTGTTTCCAGGGATTTGATCTAAATGTGTGCTCTACTTTCTAAGGCTCTGAATATGAATTTTTCACCCAGGTCAACAGATTAAGACTTAAGTTCTGAGTGCAGATTAGCGATATGCAATGTAAATAAATATGGCATTTTCTGCTCATTTCAGGGCACTTCTATTTATTTGCTTAGGGCATTTCTATTTATTTGCTAAACATGTTTAACATGTTGGATAAAATAAGCCAAAACGTTTGCACAGGCCACATTTTATGTTTTAGTTTTTCCTGATTTTTTAATGCTGTATTGAATCTGTTACACTCCTAGAATCGGAATATGATTTCTTTATCCTGGTCAGTAGATTAGACAGTGTTCAACACAAACACGGCCAGGGATAATCAACTACACGATTAGCTGAACTCTGTCCCAAAAGAATGGAAACTTTTGATTCACTGGATCAGATCCAGTGCTTATAACCTCTACTGTTACTTCTTACACAGCTCGCTTTTCTAAGTCTTGTTTAATACGTTCTGTTCATCTGAATCTACTTGATTTTTTTTTTTTCACATCATTGATGTCTTCTCTTCATTTAATCATATTTAATCACAGATTCCTTTCTCACAACTGCATTCTGTAAGACAGAGTAAAGTCTCTCACCTGGCGAGGCTGACCGTCATGACCCAACGTCTCTGAAAAATGTTCCACGTTTTCAATCATGAATTCCGCTCCTTCGTGGAACAGCAGGTATGTCAGAGCACAGGACAGAGCCTCCTCCAGTTTATTCACTGAGAGAGAGAGAGAGAGAGAGACTTTCAAACACCTTTAATGTACCATCAAACTCACCAAACAAAAGTAATCAGCCAACATGAACAATCAACACAATAACAGAACCCTCACTGCAGAGAGAGAGAGAGAAACAGAGAGTGAAACAGAGAGAAAGAGAAACAGGGAGAGATACAGAAAGACAGCAAGACAGTGAGAGATGATAAAAGAGAGAGAATAAAAAAGACAGACAATAAGAAAAAGAGAGGAAAGAGATGGAAAGAGAGACAGCGAGAGAGAGAAAGACAGAAAGAGAGAAGAAGAGAGAAAATAAAATAGAGAATAAGACAGAAAGAGAGAGAGAGAGAGAGAAAGAGATGGACAGACAGACAGAGAGAACGTGAGTGTGACAGAGTGAAAGATGATAAAAGAGAATCAAGAGAAACTATTTGAGAGAAAAAGAGAGAGAGAAGGGGAGGGAGAGAGAAAGAGAGACAGAAGAAGAGAGGAAGAAAGAAAGAATGAGACAGAGAAAGAGAGAGCGTAAGACAGAGAGAAAGGAATGGAGTGTTAAAGCAATAAGCAGACAGACAGGAATACACAGAGAAAAAGAGAGAAGTGAATACACAGAGAAAAAGAAAAGAAAAAGAGAGAGAGGGATGGATGAATACATAAACAACAAGAAAGAGTGATTTCAACAGAAAAAAGAGAGAGAAAAGAGATAGAATGAGAGACGGAGAGAGACAGACAGAAAGAGAAAGAAAGAGAGACAGAGGAAGAGAGAGAATAAGACAGAGAGAAAGGAATAGTGTTGAAGCAACAAGAAGATATAAAGAGAGGAATACTAAGAGAATAAGAAAAAAGAGAAAGAGAGAGCAGGAGAGAGGGACGAATATATATAGAATAAGAAAGAGATTGACAGATCAAGAGAAAGAGCGAGAGAGAGGAAGAGAGAACAAGACAGGGAGTGAGCTCAGCAGTTGATCCTGTTACTGAGAGTTGATGTAACGTGTGCTTGTGTTTGTTCACTTTAACAGACTATGTGCGTATCCTGTCAGTGTGTGCGGGATCTTTTCTCCCTCAGGGCAGTGAGATATCCCTCCTGCAGGGGTGTGGGGGGGCTCTGAAAACATATCTCACACACGCTACACTAAAACACTCACATTCCAGCTCAGTGACCACAGCGGAGCAGACACTGCACTGAGATAGTGGAAATAACAAGCAGGTCCAAGATGCTCGACAGACACGTCCAACACACACACACACAGTTTGGCTCGGCTATCCGAATGACTTATGAGTGAAGCAGCTCATTTCAGAGCCCATTACTCCACAACCAGAGTAAAACTCGCTTCCACATTTACAGCTTTATGGCTTACAATCACTCAGGGCAAATGATGTATGGTACCTTTCTGGGGAGTCATGACACATTCTGGACAGGACAGTAAATTAGTTTTAAGCCTTTTAAAATAACTCTTTTAATTAAAGAAACTGCTGCCAAAAACAAAAAAATATTATTGTTTGCAAAATTTTTACTCCACTGGTCAAATTGTTTCGTCGATATGAAGCTGAAAAAAAAGTTTACACATCCTCTACAGAGAACACACTTCTACACATTTTACTGTTTATTTGATGATCTGAACTGAAAATATTGGAAAAAAAATATTGGGAAAAAATATAAAATGTGGCCAGTGCAAAAGTCATGGCACATTTTAAGTTTTGTGTTTCGATTTTCTCGCTGAAAAAAAAGATGATGTACAATAAAAATGCAGAGAAATCTCAAATTAAATGTACATGTACTCTCTGTACAGAATCTGTGACCTTATGTTCATTTGGAAAATCACATCTGTACATCCATGTTACACACCAGATAAAAGCAGGATGATCCTTCTTGAAGACACTGAAAGACTAAGGCTAAGACTTATCAACACACTTAACGTCAGTTTGTCACAGAATGTCTTGTTGAGTTTGGGCTACGAATAAGAACTCAAACTTCCAGATCTCCCCAGAGATCACATGACACAAATAAAGCTAAACTTACTGGATGGGCCTGTTTGTGCTTTTATGCATAGTGAAAGTGTAAACTGGGGATTAATATGGGGCTGAGAAGCGCTGATACTGGAGAAATGTTTCACTACAACCTGTAAGCCGACTTGAAATTGTAAGGAGAGTGATCTGACGTTTGGAGCCAAACATTATAAACATGCTAACGGCTCTTATTTGCCTGGGTTTTACACGCAGCTCCTCTGTCTTCTCACTCCGCTGTTCAGGCGGTGTGCATGCACATCTCTTCACCTTTCTCTCCACTCTTCTAGCTCTATGACTGGTTGTTGTTTGAATCACTGGGTGAGTAAATCTCTGGCCTTCTCACACTACAGGACTCGTGAACATTTCGAGTCATAAATATCCAACATCTTTGATAATATTGGAGGGTCTCCGATCGCTTCAGCTAAGGATTCACTCATTGCTCCACTCGCACTACCACATCAGCCGCGCGGTCAGTCACTTCCAATCAAGATTCCAACCTGGAAAATCGCTTGAGATTGGACAAATTTGTCGCAAGGGACAAACTGGGGTTAAAAACAGCCAAAAAACTGTACAGTGTGGGCCCAGCCTAAAATGTTCTCATGTCTTTCTTAACCCTGCTAACTTTTACATTTTGAAAGTCATTCAAATTATAAATAAGCTTTAAATAAATTGCGGCAGTTTCACACAAAGGCTCAGCGTTCATTTTGGGGACATATCCTGTTCAGAGGGACACTCTGTGGTCAGCAAGCAAAGGTTTGTCTTGCCAAGCTTCCTTTCCTCTGCACACTTTTTCCATGCCATAAAAGCTGCTGTAAGGCACAGTGTTATACATGGTTTATATAAAATGAACAGAGCAGGTTTTGTTTTAAGATTCATTCAGATTCAACAGTTCAGCTTAAGAAAAGTTCATTGCTGTTAAAGTTGGTTATTATTGATTTGTTCAAAGCATAACTGCTACTAAGCTTTCTTTGGGTCCTATTTTTAGGACAAAACCTTCTTAAAACTATCGAGAAACAGTTCATCAGGCATCAGGCAAAATATCTGTAACCACTTCATGTAATACCTTTCTGTGAGGGAGCTTTAAGAGACATTAAACTCTTCAGACGTCTGGTTCCTAACACCACCACTGCTCCATAAGTTTCTATAGAATGATGCACTTCACATCAAACCACTCTGAATGGCTTTGTTTACATCTTAATGGTCTAATTGTGTGGAAATGTCAAATAATCAGTGGAAAAGCCTTTAAATAATAAGTCTACAGTTTAAGGGGCTAAAGGAGGAATAATAAGTCTGAGGTCTAAGCCTGGAGTTTACCTTGGAAATAGGCGAACTGCAGGTAATCGTAGTGCAGGGGTAGGTAGTTCTCCATTGGCGAGAGTCGGCCAGGGCGTGTGGCCAAATCCCTCACACACTCGTGCTTGCAGTGCAGTACCTGAGTGTAGTGATCTGGAAGATGCAAATCAACAGCTATTAGGACCGAGTCAACTGCACAGAGTACTCTCAGGGTTTAAGGGCTTTCCACATGTGTTCCTGGCATGGAAGAAAGGACATGACTGACAGTGCACAATGTTCTACAGCTCCTAATAACACCAGTCAAGTTGGAGCAAAGCAAACAAATTAAAGCAAAGTGCCATCAGGCTAAAACCTGGCCAATCAGAATGTTTTCAACATTCTTTGTTATTTAATGAGATGCAGTTATCATGCTTCACTCTTAAAAAAGATGGCTCTTCAAGGGTTCTTTAGTAAAGAAAATGGTTTGATATAGAACCATGAACACTCAAAGAACCCTTTGCATGATTAAACGGTTCTTTGCATCATGAAAGGGTTCTTCAGATTGATGGAGAATGTGCTGTAGATGGTGTATAGCACCAAAAAGGTTTCTGAATCGAAGAACTCTTTTTGGTACTGTACAGAACCTTTTCAAAAAGGTTCTATATAGAACCATTTGCTCTGTCAATCTGAAGAACACTTTCACAATGTAAAGATCCCTTTAATCAAGCAATGGGGTTTTATGAGCATTCATGGTTCTATTTAGAACTATTTTCTTCACTAAAGAACCTTTGAGGAACCATCTTTTTTAAGTGTCTATAGTTACAATGTCAAGCTTATAACAATAGAACCCTTTTCAAAAAGGTTCTATATAGAACCATCTGCAGCACATTCTCAATCAATCTGAAGAACCATTTCACCATGCAAAGGGCTCTTTGAGTGTTCATGGTTCTATATAGAACCATTTCCTCTAAAGAACCTTTGAAGAACCATCTTTTTAACTGTCTGTAGTTACAATGTCAAGCTTATAACAATAGAACCCTTTTCAAAAAGGTTCTATATAGAACCATCTACACCACATTCTCAATGAATCTTTCACATGCAAAGGGTTCTTTGAGTGTTTATAGTTCTATACAGAAACACTGTTTTTACTAAAGAACACTTGAAGAACCATCTTTAAGAGTGTAGACTACTGGAAATGAAAGTGTTTGGGTGAGCTTGTCTTTTGTTGTAATCAGGCCTCTAAAACGCAGTGTATCAGTCTCCATCAGCTCAGCTCATTCTGTGTTTATCTGGAACCTGATGGCTCATTAGGTCTATTTATACTGTAATGTAATTACTGACGTGTTCTTAACTTCGCAGCTGCAGCACTACTGCAGACCGCTGAAGTGGGAGGTACTGCAGCTCAAGCAAAGCTCTATAAGATATCCTACAGGAGTTAAGCACAGATGCTAATGACCAGCTGATCTGGCAGCCCCGTTTAATGTGGCTAGACGTCACCTCACAAGGCTCTGCCCTGGTTTAATTAAAGAGTTAAAGAGCTGCCAGCATATATACCATATGGCGGCCTTTGATGATAAAAAAAGATACGTTGAGAGATTCATACTGCACACGCGGAAGTAAAACTAAATGAACAATGGCCATGAGAAAAAAGGATGACCCCTAGAACGGACCCAGTTAGGAAACAGGATGTCCACTGTTTGGAAAGAGCATGGGCTTGCATTGTTCTCTTTTTCTAGGATAACTTGATAGTTTTTATTGACCCGTGATCCCTTTTAGGGTTTATTTTTTCATACAGGGTCATGACAACGCAAGAAAATACAGAGAACTTTGCTCTGTTCATTGTAAGCAGACCTCTTTTGGTGTTTGGCCAAAAGTCCTTGCCAATACACAGACCACCACTCTGAAAGAAAAAAAAAACAAAAAAAACAAAGCATTTCTCTACTTCCATGCTGTGTTCATAAGTGGCTCCATGTGGTGGGTAGTAGGACATACACTACCTTTCAAAAGTTTAGAAATCACCCTTTTCAACAGTACAGAAACCAGCCCAGTTCCACATACAAGACTGTGCAAGTCAGAGACCTTTATTCACTTAAAGTTCAGCCATCAAGTACAAGTTATGCATTCTTCAGGAGATTTTTGAGGAGAATAGACATAAAATCCAACCATGCAAGACCTGGTAGACCACCTGGTAAACCACCAAAACTGTCCCCATCAGATAAACAGCATTTAAAGCATTCATCTTTGAGACAGAGGAGAAAATCAAGCTCCACTTTTGCTTCAGATCTGGGAAAATGTTCCACTGTGAGAAGACAACGCTATGGATCTGAAAGGACGTCTAGCAGTCAAGAAGCCCTCACTGAGAAAAGGGTATAAAGTTGCCTGCAAAGGTTTGAACACCCCTGGTCAAATGATATATTCTGTTACTATATATTTAGTTAACACATCCTACAAGAAACACATTTAAACATGGCAGTTCTGCACATTTTAGTGCACAATTTCTAATCATGTTTGGGGAGGGTGCCATTACTTTTGCAGAGGCATTTTTTTTATTTTGTTTTCTCAATTTGTGGCATTCAGAAAATAAACAGTAAATAAACACTAGAGGACATGTAACTTATTTTCACTTAAGAAATCAACAAAACATGCAATCTGACAAGGGTGCCAAAATTTTTGCTTACAACTGCACACAAAAAGAAAACTTGCTAATCGAAAAAGAAGCTGCTGGTGTTCTCAGACCAATGGACTGACCACCCCAGAGTCCAGATTTCAATAGCACTGAAGGTGTTTGGATTTACTTGGATTAAGAAAAACAGAAAATGCAACCAACTTCTAAGACTGAACTTTGGAGATGTGGAAAAATATCCCTGCAGATTTCTTTAAAAAACAGAAAGTAAGTCTGCTAAAAAGAATGAAAGCCGTGAATGCAAGAGTTTTTTGTAATATTCTGTTAAATTCACCATTTCTGCCTTTCCCCTGATGCTGAGAAATCAAGAACTTGTACTTAATGGCTGTTTTGACTGGAAATGAAAAAAAAAATTAAGGATGGTTTCTGACTTTTGCACAGCACTGTACGACGTAACAATGACATTATTATATATTGTTTAGGTAAAGGTATAAGGACCCTGTATATCAGTTCTTGATCATGTCAGGCCTTTGTCTTAGTTTTCTATTTAAAACTCTTACTTAAACACTTAATATTGCGCACATATTGAAAAGGTATTCAAATATGATGCTGGTGCTGCTTAAAATCATTGTCTAAAAAAACTTGAAATGTGAAATACATCCAAAAATATATTTTAGTGTCTAGTTTTAAATCTGTACTTGTTTTTACTGCACATAAAATAACATGTTCACTGTGCTTATAAGTGGCTCCATTTGGTATGTATTAGAACTTAAGTACTGATACCTGAAATGAGCTCGTAGAGGCTGTAGCGGTACAGCACATGGTTTTGCTCCTGGAACTGCTGGGGTCCCTCACACAGGGCTCGACACTCCACATCTGCTTTGTAGTATTCAGTCAGAGCCTCCTCGAACAGGGATACAGCCTCCTCGTAGTCCTCTTTATCATACAGCTTCGCTCCAGCTGAGAACGCTCTCTGCACAGGGAATAATTACTGTCAGTGCAGTGGAACAGCTTAGCAACTTAGCAGCCAAATACTGGCAACAGCATTTCTTAGAAACAAAGCACAGGATTTGGCAATAATGCATATAGAGCGTGTAAATCTCTACTGAAACTATACTTTGAGTCTTCCAGCTGTTAGCATTTCTATGGAATCTGAATATCTGGATTTTCTCTATTTCTAAATGTAACATATCAGGCCTTTTGGCCTTTTAATCTAATGTGATTTCTTAATGCTGCTGTTGCTTTTTCTTTGATGTGGTGCGGTTTGGCAAAAACCTAACATTATGATTGATGAATTTTGGCGTATCTAACAACTATGTAGTTACATATTAACAATACATGCAACAAAAAATGTAACTACTGTTAAAAATGGATTACAGTAGTACAAAAGACTTTTGTATTTACTGCTGTGTAATTACACATGTAATAAGGTGGATTTACTGTTTTTCAAACAAGACTTTTCTAATTGTAACAGGTGGTGTGTAATAACCTGCACTGTAAGAGTACTTCCACTGCACCTGCACAGGAAATACCAAACTTCCTAACATTTAGCTAGCTGTAGTATTACCCTTGACATGGTGACCTTAGCAAAGTTAAACAATGTGATGGTAATCATACAGCAACCTCAGATGTCCCTTTATTGCTAATGTCTTTATGTAGGTACTGTTAAAATACAAATTGGTATTAATCCATGTAATTTGATCCAGTTACCGTGTCACACAACACAATATTCAATAGTAACTATATAAAAGTTACACTTTAAAATAAGTGGATCATTTCTGTGTAGTCATTATGTAGTGACAGACTGGTAATCCAGATATTGCTTTTGGGGTTATATACTAATACAAGATATTAAAGCTTTTAAAGCTTTTTAAATTATAAAGATATGAGATTTGCTGTTGCTGTGTAAATACCATCACATTTCAGCACTGTTTAAGGTCAGCACTTTGCTAAAGTTACCATATCATGACATAAATGTACTACTACAGCTTAGGAAAGTCGGTATTTCCTGTGCAGATAATGTGGATAATTACACAATCAGAAAAGTCTTGTTGGAAAAACAGCAGTCTGACCTATTACACATGTGAAGTTACATAAGAAAAAATGTTATTTCAACCATTAAGATGCACTTGTGCAATTACAGAAGTAAAAACTGAAGTTGATCCACATGTGTATTTACATAAGCTGTGTTAGCTTCTGTAACAGTGAATAAGTAAGTAGTTACATTGTTCTTGCATGTACTATTAATGTGTTACTACACAGTTATTAGACACTTGATATAAAGTGGGACTGATGATATGCTTCAAAATTTAGTTTTTCTGAGGTATAACATAAAAACGCACCAGTAATGTCACATTCTATAAAATACTTTTAAAAACAATAAACACAATTTTTCTTTACTGTATTACACATAGCACTGCACTAAATCTAGTTAAACTAACAAAACATGCAATTGGTAATGTTATTTAAGTATTTACAAAAGCATATTGCAACGTGATTTATCGCTTAACATCTGCTTTTCTTTTGGTCAGTTTGACTGTCCTGACTGCTTAGAACCTTTTTCAACTCAGTGCATCTTTAATGCTCTGCACAAAAGACAGTCAAGCAGTGTGCAGAAAATGCATGGTGCACTGCAGGTAAACACAGTACACAATACACATCTCGGAAACCACAGAAAAAAGGCTCCATGGTCTGCAAAAAACAAAACACATGTACAGCGTGAACCCTCCTTTAGGATCTGTACGGACAGCTTGCAGCTGGCTTGATAATAGCACTACAGCTAGTTACAATGTAATAATAAAATGTGTCTAGCTAAAATGAAGAACTATTAAACATTACAGGTTTGTAAAATTGACAAACTGGTGCTTCAGAATTTTGCATTTGCTTGAAAAACAGTGGTAGCATTCATTTGATTTTCAAACGCCGGCTAATCGATACAGAAGTGCAGTAAGAAACCAACAATGTGACCTGATTCTTCTACGCAGTAACAAAACACTTGGCACGGCAGTGCAGACTAAATAGGACAGGGCAAATGGTACGCAGCTGGCATGATCGTGCATGTTTTGGGAGTGCCTGTCTTCAGTAGCCCTCAGACAAAATGCTGCAACTGTCACGTCTGATGCCAGGATGTCCCACCCTCACTTCCCAGGAAAGGCTTGTCATTGCCACATTCTATCTCACCTCCAAAAATACTTGTTCTGAGAGGTGTAAACACTACTTTAATGCTTTGAAGCCGGAAAGGGCTGCAGCACAATTTCTGAAATCAAATTCGGTGCTTTTTAATAACCACTTGAATATCTATTTTATTCAAAGCTATTGGTTAAAAAAAAAATTATATTATACTGTGAGATTTCACAATCCTTACAAAGTCTTTTCGGTGTGTTCTGCTTTATCAGTTCTCCTGTCCTCTGGTCCTTCATCAGTGGTCAGTTCAAGTCAGGTGGTCTTTATTGTCATTCCTCAATATAATTTGCAAAACTTGGAACATTCTTCAGACCCCATGGTGCAAGCACATTACACCAATTTGTTTTTTTGCCCTCCTGTGACTTTAATACTGAGCATCAGGTGATACCAAGTCAGACTCTCTATTTAGGTCGTCATAGATAATATTGCCGCACAATTTAGGTATGATTATGCTACAGTGCCTATTAAAATCTCTTTATTTTAATTTGAGCATATAATGTGACTTTCTGGATTTATCCTATTTTTTTTCTAAATGACCTTTTTTTAGTGTGTTTAACCTTGTCTTATCACTCACTTATCATCTAAACCGCTTATCCTCCTGGGTCGCGGGGGTTGCTGAAGCCTATCCCAGTGCTCATTGCACATTGTTTAATCATAATATTTAATTGACTTATCTGATGACTGGATAATATAGCTAGAGTTACTTTAAAATGCAATGAAATTGCTTCAGTTTTGATATGTATGCAGTAGTATCCACTACGAACTGATAGTTCTTGTTTTATTGTGAAATAACCACTTTATGAGGTCGTGAATATGCTGTGATTTCATATTGCTCTAAAGTGTGCAGTAACTGCTCATTTCTCTCAGCTTTGATCGCAACATCTTTGCTAACAGCTTTAAAGAAGAGCTTAAAAGGTTTCAGCTGTATTTTAATTTTTAACCAGTTGCAGGTGAAAAACATTGCAGGAGTGTATTTAGTTTATGGTTTTAGAGGCACATTGTTTGTGGGAAGTGGCAGGAAACAGTCTCTAGCCATTCGTTCACGTTTTATGTGCCCATGTTTAGACGAAACATGGCTTGTTTAAACACAGCATAAACACCGGAGTGGCAGCACATGTTTTAAGCTTCCTTTAAAAAAAACTGCAGACTTTTAAACCACATTGTTATTTACTAATAGCACAAACCAAGACATTTTTAGATATTTTATGACCTCAAATTTTCTAAGTTTATTTTAAGTCTTTTAGAATCTCTAGAGACCCTGTGCAAAATCACAAAAGCATGTTTTTACATTGTATTCATTTTTATCATAGCTTAAGAACACAGATGCTAAGCAGAAGGTGAGATATTGTATTATGATTTCAATCTGATGAAATGTTATTGTTGCATAATCTTGCTATGTGTTGTAACATAGAAAACAGAATATATATGTTAATGCAATTACATAAAGAACTATGTCAATAATGATGTAATTACATTTAAACAGTGTAGGAAAACAACAACAACAACAACAACAACAACAACAATATAGAACACTGTGTAGTATTAATCTTTTAATCATAGCTGCATTTCATGGGCAGCACTGTCAGTATTCCGATACCTGGTGTGGACGGGCCTCTCGGTCAATGAAGTGTTTCTCCTCCACACCCTCCAGGGTCTTATACTGCTCCAAGTTCTGGCCCATCTCCACATGCTCAGGGTTTGCCTGGAAATATGTGTGAGCAGCAGCAGCTGCTTTGTCCAGCTGATTCAGCTGCATGAGAGAGAGAGACCAAGAGAGACAGAGAGAGGGGGGTTAGTAAGGCTGACCGCTGGTACTGGACTGCAATAGATCCATGCTTTGTTGATAACGGTCTGCCTTTCACAAACCAAGAAACTTTTCCCAAACGCAGCTGAATCCGGAAAACAATGTCAGCATGTGTGTAAAGAAAACAGAGTTCATGACCATCCGCTTGATCTATACAACGAAACACAAGCTAAGCTCTCAGGAGATCCAGCTCTAAACAGAGAGAGAGAGAAAGGGCTTGATGAAGCTGTCAGATTAGTAACTCCTCCTCCGGCAGGACAAGGCTGCTGGCAGGAAGAAAACCCAGCAGACATTGACCCCTGACGTGCAGCTGGAACTACACATACTGCACTCTTACTAATACTTAATAATACCATTTTCACAACGTAACACTCACAGTAATAAGGCATGTATTAAATATGTACTTTATTCAAACCTATTGATTGAAAAACATCCACATATGCTTTGAGACTGCACAAATAAGACTGTTACTACAGCAATCAATTCATTTTAGTGTGAGCGTGATATGACATTTTAGATTAATATATGTTTTTTTCAGTTTTGATATGTGTTTAGTGGTCTGCACCCTGAACTGGCAGCTTATTGGATTTAGCTTTTTTATTGGACTTCTTACATGAAACAATAAGCATATCATATCATTCATAAAAGATGGAGGATATTGAGTAAAACACCTAAACTGTGTTAGTCACAGCTAAAAATTGAGTTAGGAAAAAATTTTCTCTAAACTCAGATGAGTCAACTTGAAAAAGCTGATTTTGAAAACTTGATTTTAAAAGTCAACTTGAAAAAGCTGATTTTGAAAATGCAATTAAAAGCTTGGCAACAGGAACATGGAACATTTTATGGCTATTTTATGGCCATTATATGTCATATCAATGTCATATATATATTTATATATATATATATATATATATATATATATATATATATATATATATCACAGTGCATCAATAAATACTGATAAATACAATATGTTGTAAGTCAATGTACACCGATACATACGATACGCTGCACAGCCCTACGCTCATTAATCAGTTCTTAAGGCTCACTGTTCAGTAACTGTTAGAATTATTCAATAACTACTATGAAACTGGTTGGGTATGTAGTTATGAGAGTGAGAAAAGACAGTCTAAATGGGTCCTTAGAATTTATGGGCTTAAAAAGGTAAAAAGAAATGGTCGCCAATATATTGTCTATACAAGTATGTCTGTGCTGGCATAACAAAACAATACTAGTGCTATTGCTTTTAACAGATAACAAAACCATAATCAACTGAACTGCATGACATTGTATGCTGCTTTGAAAGTTCTGGTTATAAGTAAAAGGGCTCTTGCTGTAAGTACACTGATGGTCCTGGCTTTATAAGAACAAAAGAAAAGCAGAGGTTTCTGCAGTACACTTTTCCCATATTCGATGGATTAAATGAGCACATCAGTTCACCCACAGCCTCCACTGTATGGCCTCAATTAAGGGAAGTTCCCCCATTCTAAGGAGAATTCATATGAACTGGGTAGCACTGGAGGAAAATGTCAAAACAAGTTCATGGTGTAAACCGAGGGGCCGTTAGCTGATATTTTCCAGTCTTGATGAAGCGCAGACCTCAGATCTGCTCCGGAGCTTGGCATCCTCCACGCTTTCCGTAAACTTTCTTCTTATAATAACATACTAATTTAACTCCCTTTTGATTCGACTGATCCAAATGAGCTGCATTTATTAAAATAGCTGCCAAATGAATTACTGTGGAAAAAATACCAACAAGAAAACATCACCAATCTAAACCGAACTCTGAGCTCTTTTAGAAAGGAACTGAGATACCATATCAAGGGGATACAGATATATCCTTGTGAAAAGGATTTGCACCAGCGGTTCTTAACCTTTTACACAGAGCGACTCTTATGGTAATAAAAATATTTTGCCACACCATGTTTGTCAACCCGCCCCACGAAAGGCCCCTGACCAACACACACCAGTGTACACATTAAAGAATATACGCATAATCAAACAGTACGTCTACACACTTACTGGGCCTGCGTTCCTTAGTTAGAACTCGCCACAAATCACATATCTGTTGCCTAGCATTGAAAAAATGCTTCAAGTTTAGTGGTCAGTCAAGACCCTCCCTCTGTAATGACCTCATGCAATAGGAATTTATAATTGACATAAGCTTCTCCTCTGTGGCCTATAGTTGGAGCCATTCAGCAGAATTTGTATTACATATTACGCATTATTACAAAATTATTTTCTCTGTTTGATAAGGAGCACCATTCTTGAACCGCAGTTCATGCCCCCCCCCCCATGGGACCATGTTGCAAACCCCAGGTTAAGAACCCCATCTACAGTAATACTACTGGAATTGTTACATTGATATCAACTTAAGTACCTAAGTATACTACACAAGTATTAAAGATTACTTTTTGTGGGGATTTTTTAAAACCCAATTTTCTCTCTAATTTAGTCACTGTCAATTCTAGATGCTAGCTAAGTCCCCCTTTATGACATGATGCTACCAAGTTGTGAGGGTTAAGGCTAGCACACTTCCTCTTAAACATGCGCAGCACGGCCACTTCCTTTTGACCTTTGAGGAGGCAAAACTATTATTAATTATTATACAAAATTGCTATTGATCGCAAGGGTGTAGGATGATACACACATGAGGGAAGGTATGCTGGGAGAAAAGACCAAAAAAAGCCAGGATCCTACAGAAAAGATGTTGAGTTTTACTACACAAGGTTGCATTGACCAAACCAACACTTCTCAGGTAAGCCTGACAGTAATGTATTTCAATGAAACAACACAACTGACTCAGTTTCACTCAGTTACTAACATTTAAGTAACAGCAACTACAGAAAACTAACAATTGAATTTGATCAGTATTTTGCACTATTATTAGCTCAACCCACACGTTTTGGCTTGGCACGCTTAGTACCCCAACAAGAAGGGTCCCCAATTCATCAGCTGTACTCAGGTATAGTTCGGTTCACTTGGCAGTTGAAATGACAATAAAATATTTGATATATAACCACACTGCATTATACCATACAGCCGGTAGAAAATCATATGATATGTTATGAGACGATGTATTTCTAGCTTTACAGTGTCTGAGAGTGATTAAACTGTTAAAGATGAATGACAAATTTTCTGTTTATGAAACTGCAGGCTGTTTACGGTGAGCAAGTGTGTTGGATAGAAACAAGCCCACATCCACTTAATGACAATAGTCAAGAATCTTATCAGATTAAATCCCTTTCAAGTTTCAAGGGCATGACTTAACCATCTGTATTCCATAGATTGGCATCAAGCAAACAGCCACAGGGTGCTGAGGCAAAAACATCCCAGTCAATTCTAGGATTGAAAATTCAAAACCTTTGTTACTGGGTTCCAGGTTAACCTACAAGGGCTCTATTCTACATTTTTCTTGTAGCGCTGTCACCTCACAGCAAGAAGGGCCTGGGTTCGATTCCCCGGCCGGGCGTCCAGGGTCCTTCCTGTGTGGAGTTTGTAGCTTCTCCCTGTGTCTGCATGGGTTTCCTCTGGGTACTCTGGTTACCTCCCAGACATGCAGTCAGGCCAACTGGAGATGCTATATTGCCCCTAGGTGTGAATGTGTGTGTGAATGTACATGTCTATGGTGTGTCTGCCCTGTGATGGGTGTCCAGGGTGTTTCCTGCCTTCTGCCCGATGACTGCTGGGATAGGATCCAGATCCAGCACCCCCTGTGACCAAGGAGGTGTGTGTGTGTGTGTGTGTGTGTGTGTGTATCGTTAAATGTCTTATATGACATTTTTGCCACAAAAGTAAGACATTTTTGCTAAAAAAAACACATCTAGTTTTCCATGACCATATTTGATCATTTGTTACAAGATGTCAGCACAAAGTCATACCAATCCTCCTGACCATGACAGAGAGCCAACACCACTCCTCCCCCATGGAGGGTGGGCTGACCCCAAATCATTCTGCTCTTTCCTTTTTTCCCCCACTCCCCTTTTGCGACACAGCCAAGGTTTGGCTCTTTCATCTGCAGGGGAAAGAGCGGAGAATGAAAGGCTCTGGGGGCATGCTTGGCTTCCTCTGAAAGGCTAAAGATCGAGCTGGCATTGACTGCATTCCTGTATGCCCTTCTGTCTGTCACACGCGCACACACCACCACCACTGGGCTCAAAATAGCAGGATGGGCTGATTAGGTGTTTATATCATGTATTCAAATGCTGGTCTGTGTACTACATAGTTTTGCCAGTCATGCTGAATATAAACAATTTCCAATGTAATCAGTCAAGACAAAACTTGTCAGACAACAATGTTATTAAAGTTGCATCCTTTCATCCAAATTGCCATAGATATAAAAACTCTATTTCAGCCATAGCTCCTAGGGGTGGAGGAAAAAATCAATTCAGCATATTATTGCGATGTTTTGCATGGAAATGCTGTATCGATACACGGGTGCCATGTATGCATATTTTATTATATAAACCGCACAAATACAAATTAATCTTTAAGGTAATAGAACAATAGACTCAATTGCTTTTCCAGTGCACTAAATGGTGCTAAGTTTTTTTCTGGTGAGGTCAGCAGAAGTGACAGTTACCAGAGGGACAAAGGACATGGATATGACATATGTGATTTGCAAAGAGTGTCGTATGAAAATAAGGTACTAACTCTGGGAACACTACAAACATAAGGGCTAATCTCACAAGCCACCATCCAGATATAGCATTAACCGATGATAGCAAATCAGGCCGAAGTAAGCTTCCTATTCACCAACTTCTTGTTCGGATTTTCCCGTTTCACATTAAATGGTGCAGCACTTACATTCTGAAAGGCACCAGAAAATAACAGTTCTACAAACTATTAAGTGGTAACCAATAAGTTCTTGTTTCACTGGGGTAAGAGCTTCTTGTTCGAAGTCTTATCTTATTTGCCGGTTTCTTGTTTGGATATTCCCGTTCCACCTCACATGGTACAGCTGTTTCATTCTGAAAAAAGAAAATAATCTCTGCATTATTTAAGGTGGAATGGGAAAATCTGAACAACAAGCTTGCGAATAAGAAGCTGACTTCTGGTTTGTTGACGGCAGAGCCAATGTTGAATCAGCTTCACTGAAAAACCAACAGCACTGGACACACTTGGCTTGACTAAGCTACCTTCCAATTCTGAGCGAGCCAAGAAGGTAACACAATTCTTACCTACTTCATGCGTAAAGAGTCCATACAATGTTGTAAAAAGCTAAAACTTTTGCTACATGCTCAAGACACTGGAACCCAGGTATGTGACTACATTTTTTCAGTGACAGAACTTTACCACTGCTCTACAGGGAAGAGAAGCTTAAAGGTGAGGAATCTTTGAGTACAGCAGAAAGAATTACATTGAGATGCACAGACGTCACAGGCAGTGGATGCCTATGTGACTATAACAGCACCTTATCCCATTGAGGACTGGCGACTGCTGTCTCACATTCTCTAGACTAGAGCAGTACACAAAAGTTACACCCGGGCAAACATTGTAGACCTCCTGCGAAATGTAGCGCAAGAATAGGAGACTGCTAACAAAAACCTGATGGTTGCATTTAGAGATGAAAATGGGTATGGTACTCCAGGTGGTTGCTAGGGTGTTTTGCTGGATTGTTGTTCTGGTATCCCAGGTGGTTGCTAAGGTGTCGCTAGGCTGTTTCTATGCTATTCCGGGTGACTGCTAACACAAGTGTTTCTATGTGCTAGTATGTACAGTATGTGCGTCCTTTTTGACATCATTTGGGGCAGGTAGACATGAACTTTCTTAACGTTCCACTATTTTTGTGAACGCAATCCATGAAAATGGTAAAAAAAAAAGAAGCTTAGAATAATTATAAGAAGAAAATGATAACAAAGAACAACAGGTTGGCTTTTTCAAGCCAACTTAAAAAACAAAAGTAATGGTTTACATTAATTCAAACCCCAAAAACACTTCAAATCAACATTTGCCCTTTTCCACTTATTACAGTGTTGGGTCTATCATGTGCATGCATACTGCAATCTATAGCATGGGTCAAAAGTACAAACAGCTACTGTTTTTGCTATGCAACATATTTTTGTCCACTTCATTTACTACATTTACTACTTCTGATAACCATCACCACACTACAGAAGTCAGAAACGCTCTTTCAAGTAAAAATTAGGCTCCACTGAACAGTAAGAGCACCTGTAGACCTGCTGATTACTCAGTCTGTCCAGCCACAGCTGCCCACTGCCAGAATACACAAACTATTAACCTCCAGGCTGTAAAAAGGAAAAAGTCCACCTTGATGTGGGGTTTAACCGCGGCCAAGTTAAAGACGGCTTTCCAAGTTTTTCCCAGCTGACGCCCAGTGAAGAGCATAAATAGAATGGCAGTAAGGCTGGAGATGCATTCAAGCTAATGAAGGTTAGCAGATAGGCTGACTGTGTCACTGTCCTGCAAATACAAAGTGTTCTGTGTAATTCAGAATTGGACCAGCCACACTATTCATAACAGTTATAAAGTTTAGGGGCCCTGGCCAAATTACTTAAGCACACATCCTCTACAGAGAACACAACTCTGCACATTTTAATGCACAATTACTCTTTATTTGCTGAATGGAACATATTGGGGAAAAAACAAAGCATAAAATGTGGCCTGTGCAAAAGTTATGGTACATTTTATATTTTATGTTGTATTTTTTTCTATAAATTCAGCTGTTTAGCTCAGCAGATAAACAGAAATTGTGCACACAAATTTGCAGAAAATGCCATGTTTAAGCTTGTTCCCTACAGATGTTACCTGACCTGGGCTTTGAGACTATAGCCTAAATATTTTTTAACCAGCCATAAAAAAACCTTATAATGCTAACATGTCACATATTTCACCCCAGCTTGTTTACAAATCATTCTCATCATCCATTGTTTCTTTCAGGGTCATGTTCACCCACTCCCCAACCTCAGAGAGGTACAGGGTTACTGTCAATGTGTTTTATACTCTTTATGCGTTGTTAACTGGCTTGTTTGGCATACCAGTAAAAACTAATACCTTAGGAAGAATTCTAACTGCTTTTCCACAAAATAGAGGCGTTACAAAATTTGCCATGAGCATTTTAACCGCTGCTAGTCGACCCACACTGTTACGTTCTAAAGGCCTATTTTCAACATTTATTCATTCTTTCTTTCAACACATTTATTTATCTGTTTGTTGATTTATTTATTTAAGGTCAGTATCTCACTCTTCAATAATAAACAAGAAATTTGGCAAATGTACAGTGTACTGATTCACTCCGTTCTAAATATTTGTCCTTGGCAATCTATAAAACAAACTTTCATGTTTCTGAAGTCGCTCTGCTACGTGAGAAAAGAAGCACCCGACTACTTGTTAATTTTCACCACCACTAATCCACAGCTTGTTCAAACAAGGAAGGCAAAGTACTGTAAAGCACGTGTGACACGGCCCACGTACTCTTCAGAAGACACCGGCAGCTTGTGGGAAGCTTACTTATGATGTCATGCGTCTGCTTGTGGCTTCCTTGCACCTCCCTCCTCATCGGCACTCAGACACACTAGCTCCTTTCTGCCTTTCCCCACCGTTTACCGCTCTAGACACACTGATCCAGTAAGGTAATGTCTGAAGAATGCCTTTAAGGCTAATGGCACACACAGCCTCTTTCATTAGGGTCAGCACGTGGAGACATGAGACGGCTGGAAAAAGCTCAGAGCTAAAAGAGGCATGGAATAATCCTCCTACTGTACACCGCTGGACTTAAAGCCATTCCTGAATGGAAGGCTCTGTAGCCTATGTGTGGTCTGCTTCTTGATGGGGCTCTTATGGTTGGTTCTTGTTTGAATTAAGCATGTTGACTTTAGTTAACTTCAGTGTACACGGCCACAGGGCTTAGACAAAATGGAGATAAATTGGCATCAGCGCTGCCCATAAATGATCTACGACTCAAACTATGCACCTCCACTGTTAGACATATGAAAGCAATTGGGCAAAAAGTCCTACTTGGATTCGGAGCCTAAATCACTCGAATAAATATCTCGCTAGGCAATGCAGTAAGCAAAGAGGCAATGATATACAAGGCTGTCAAATAGTAATTACAACAAATCTTATTTAAAAGGATGTTCTTTTGTATCTGCAAAAATATATAATTTATATTTATTATATATATTTAATATATATTTTTTAATTTATAATTTTATATTATATATAATAATTTTCATAGATTTTACAATAGTACAAATTCATTTTTAACAACTAACCCAGAAAATGTCAGGTGGCAAAAATATTGTGAAGCTTTTTAACCATCATTCAAAAATGACACAATTTGCAATATTCAAGAAAGGATTAGTGACCTTGGCATTTCACTATGAAGATCACTTGTTGTGCTCTTTATGATGCAATACGCTGCTCACTCTTTCTTAAAAGCATCTCAGAATTAAATTTCTTTGTAGTCTGTTGTGCCGCATGAAATCTGAAGGAATCTGAATTTACCGCCAAAGGTTTTTAAATCAGTTCATTATTTAAATGGTTGCCCAATTTTCAATATGCTGTGATTCTGAAGGTTTTAAATCTAAAATCATTCTAAACTCTGTTATTTAGAACTTCATATCACTAACCTTTTTTAATAGTTTATGTAATCTGCATATGGGTCATTCTCCATTTGTAATTTATTTTTAAATTTTTAATTAAATAAAATTCTTTCATCCGACAACTAAATAATCTTAATATGTCCATTAACATCTCCTATTATCATACTTGCAAAAAGGAGAGCTTAATTCCAAACATATTTTACAGACCCTGGTGTTATATGAAAATGGTTTAACACCAGTGACTGTGACTCCAGTGATTCTGGTTAAAACTGAGGATTTTGTAAATTGGCTGACTCATTGATAGTCAGGTGACCTTGTGCAACTATTTGAAATCAGTAATAAAAATCATGTATGGCATTAATTATCCAGCCATTAAAGCACATAACACCAGTGACACACAGAAGTTATGTGTAGACTGATAAACAAAATTACTAATAAATTAATGAAATAACACCAGTGACTAAAATCTCTGTGACAAATGTATTTTTTAAATAAAATATATATTTTAAAAATACAGTATAACATCAATGATATAAAAAGTACACACATATCTGTTTTTTATACAAAATTCCTAAATTAGACCTCTTAGAAATATTGTCTTATAATAAAAATGGTTTCTCAAATGTTGAAAACTGGTTTTGTGACAAGCTGTTTTACAGATGCAGAACAACTATGAAACAGGACAAAAAAAGAAAAATCAGAGAAATCATCAGGGAAAAATATTATTATTGCGCCTAATATTTTAAGCCCTGAAACCTTTGTGACATAGTTTTCCACTCCAAATGGAGAATGACCCATATACGGTTGGAGGATCACACCAACTGATATTTTTAGAATTTAAGAGGCATTAAATGAATTTTATTTGGATGCACTGAAAATGTATTCACATAAAGAAGGCAGAAATATGGCCTAGGGCATCATGTCATCAACCCAAAGACAAAGTTGTGTTTGTGAAAATCTGTCGGGAAAACACTCCTAAAATATCTTCCTGAGGTTGGTTAAGTTCACTCACCTAAAAAACACTTATTCTCGATCTCCTGGGAGCTTCTGAAAACATGCTGTGTGTGTGCTTCGGAGTTATTTCTAAACATGGATCTTCCTTGGTTTATACAGGAGCGGCACAAAGGGCCTTTTCTAAGAGACTGAAAAGTTTCCAATTAGGTATTGACAGTGTAAATGTGTCCGGTGGTTCTGTCTTTCTGCTCGTTTTGCTCTTCTCCTTCCACGCTGCGGGGTTTCTTGGTCTAGATCTCAGAGTACTCAAGGCTATACATAGCAAATGTTCTGCCGCCTTCGAGTCTCATCTCGCATTCTTCCAGAGCCCTGGGCCTCAGAGGTCAATATCCCTTGGACTAGTTTACCCTAATACCCCTTAATGACCAGCACCCCACAGGGCAGCTGGGAACAAACCAACCAAACCTGCAACATTTTTGCTTTCCTCTAGGGAGCTGTATTCAAAGGCCAAATGTCTGATGAAATCAAGGGTGGTTTACTTAAGTTAAATTTGGGTTATGCTTGGAAAGATTTCTCCTACTGGACCGTGGTCACAAAGCACTTTAAGAAGGCTTACATGAGTAGGCAGCCTCATACGCGTCTCTAAGCAGCCCTTGTCCAGGCAGGCGGGATCTGTTCCACCACTGTATCCATACGATGTAAGGGTGGAAAAAGAGGGAGCGGCTGGCTTCACAGTGGTGTTGGGAGTGTCAAATCTAAAGCACTTTGTTCACACACAGCAGACCCTTATGGCAGACACAAAGGGGTCAATGGTATCTCTGTGCCCAGACAATGCTACCATTCATCCTCTCACAAAACCAGCCAAAGCGTGTTTCCTTCAACTCTCCTCCCACAAGATCTGTGAAACGCATTTGTTCGTGCTGAAATCCATCTGTAGGACTGGAAAACTCTGTAAGGTTAGCTGGAACAAAAGCACGGGACACTCCAAGACATTTTGTGATTACGCAACATTACCCACTGCCTCAAACAGGATTTTGGTTTCGAACCAGAGACACTCATTGTCAGACTAATCTTGCATAGTCAGGAACAATCCATCTTCCTTTGAGGGTCTTTTTCTGTGAGCTTTGAAAGATCTATAGCAGCTGCCACAGTCGCCCCCCTCTGACCCTGACCAGGGATGCACTGGACTGGAAAAGCATCATAAATAACGCTAACAGATAAAACAAGAGTTTTACTTGGCATTCTTAACATTTCTCCACTCGAAAAGACGCTCTATTTTCTTTTGGGCAAAGAAAGTTAAATACGTGCAAAAACACACCGTGCCTTTATTAGCTCTGATGAGGCCCACAGCTTCTCCGCACGTTCTCTTAAAATACTAACGTCACATCAGATGTCCAAACCATTTTTTCTTCTCTGACAACATAAACAACCAAAGAGTTCTTTTTCCATTTTTCTTCAAAGACAGGTTCAGGAGAAAAGGCAAAGGGCTTCCAGTGATTCATATTTTTGTGCTGTTGAGTTCAGGCCCAAATTCAGTTGCTGTCAAAACTCTAGGGTCAGTGTGATCTGGTTCACATTCAGGATCTTTTTGTTGGAAACCTGAAGAGGAAGAAGGATGTCAAGGTTAGGTGCGTAAAGCTGATTAAATCAACATGTGTTCCTTTGTATCATTCAGCTGAATCAGTGGAAATGGATACGCAAGGAACTAACTTGAATGGAAAACTCGACAGATCCGTCTGTGAGACACAAAGTGATATCATATTGAGGAACACTGGAGGAAAGAATGATTGTCTATCACTGAGAGCTTTGGTTGGGGATGAAATGGTGATGATCTCATTGTGTGAAAACAAAAAGTCATTTATTAATTTCCAGGCAAAATGGCCTTAAAGTGAAAGTTATATATTAAGCACAATTTAGATACAAGATAACCCACTTGCATGAGGAAGGGGAAAGTTAAAGGAAAGTGAAGGAACACGAGAGTTCAAAAAATTGATTAAAAGATGTAGAGAAGGTGGGACTCTAATCAACCACGCAAGACCTGGAAGACCACCAAAACTGTCACCATCAGATAAGCACTACTTAAAGCTTTCATCTTTGAGACAGAGGAGGAAATTAAACTCCAACACCACAAGTGTTTCTGTCCATCCTACTACTGTGAGAAGACAACCCTATGGGTCTGAATGGACAAGCAGCTAAAAAAAACTGTTACTGAGAAAAAGAAATAGACAAAAAAGGAGAAAACTGCATTAGAACACCAAAACAACGGAGATGTGGAGTAAGTGTTTATGGACTGATTAATCAAAATTCATAATTGAGATTATTTTGATCGGAAGAAGCAGAAAATGCAAACCAACTTCTATGACTGAACTTTGTAGTTGTGGAAAAAATATCCTGGATTTCTTCTAAAAGCTGAAAGCAAGTCTCCTAAAAAGAATGAAAGCTGTACTAAAGACAAACACACTAAATACTGAAACACGCAATATTACATTCAGTTGTTGAGGCTTTTGTGTTGTCTTCTGTTAAATGTTTCCCGCTTTTGAAAAATGAATAACTTATGCTTCCTTGCTGGCCCTTTTGGCTGGGAATTAAATAGATGAAAGGGTGGTCCTTGACTTTGCACAGTACTGTGTAAACAACATAACACCTCAGTGGGGATATCTGCTTGATCAGACAGTCTGATGAAGTGAACATCGTCCTCCAAGCACACTGAACTGCGCAATAATGCTACATGGGCCAGCACTTTAAAAGATATAAACCGAGCAGTGAACTTTACACATAACTGTGCCTCTGGTGAGTATGTGCCGTCCCAGGATAGTGAGGTTTCGATACAGTATGGCAGAGACTACATAGACAGAGGTTTTAAGTAATGCTGTGGTATTTATGACAGAGGTCATATCATGGAAAACTGATGTGCCTGGTGTAAATGTAAAAACGTGATCCTTACATGGAAGCAAAGTCTTTTTGGTATATTAAAACATGCAAGCATTTTAAGTGGTATTTATGGGAAAAATAAAATCCAATTTTTAAATTATTGCTCTTTTAGAGGGCAGTTACAAGGTCAGCCAACTCACAATGAATTCACAGTTCTGCACTGATCACATGCTGATATGCGCCTCTCATTTCAGGACACAGGGAAAGGCAGTTACCTAATGTGACTCAGTGTTGGGGGCTGTTAGCTTTGGATGACTGGAACCACCGTGTACTGACAGCAGCCTGCCAGGCAGCTTCTCTGGGGGAGAGCTGAAGTGGATCTCATGATGGAGTCTGGAGGGTGGCTCTTCAGGCATCTCTCTCAGTGTGGATCTTGATAACATGGCTTTAATGAGAAATGAAGCCCCTGAAGTACTCAGAGGGAGGTGGAACCCATCTGACTGTGCATAATGATTTATTAGGGCTGTTATTTTGTTTTGTTCTGTTTGTTTTTGTTTAATTTGATATTGTTTTCTTTCTGGGGAGGGGGCTGGGGGGTATGCAGAAGTGAAAAGGCTTGTTTGCTCTCTAGAAGCTCAGCAGAGACCAGAGAACAGTGAACAATTACTAAGAGTGGAGTTAACCCCTTGAAGTTGGCTGAAAAGTAAGCTTGTTCAGTTAATTTAAAGGCTTATTATTCAATGACTACTCTTTTACAGTAGTTAGGAGAATGAGAAGTGAATTTTAGGGGTTAAAAGGGTCATTTTTATGATATAACTTATAAACACTGTTACATAAGTTTTAAAAAGTTTTTTTTTACTGCACAATCCATACAGTCCACATCTATGGAAACTAAGCTGCAAAAAAGCCCATTTTGAATTCATTGACTTTATGATGTCACACAAATCAGTGCATTTACATCTATACAGCAACTCAGCCCACAGCAGTTCAATCAGTTCATTTATTCTTAAAGGGCCCATATCCATGAACAACCTCTGTTCTGCTTGGCTAACCTGTATTGTGCCTCATTTATAAAGCATTCCATGCTGAAATATTCCATATAACCTCAGCATTAATGGGCGTGGCCAAACTACTGTATGCTGAATAGGGGAAAACAAATCATAACAGGCTGCTTTTAATTTCATATACCGACTGTATGGACTGGGGAGTCAAATGGTATGTTTCAAAACTTTTACACAAACTCTTACTTCAAAAAAGCAAGGAAAAATGTTTTATCACCTTTAAGTTATAAGAAGGCAGCAGGGCAGCAAATCGGAAAAGAGGTCATTTACATATATCAGTCTTGAAGGCACAGTACAACTTGAGGGATAAAGAGCTATTGGAAAGTGGCCCGCAACAATGAATTACGACTGTTTTTGGAAACACAACCATGTAAGTGGACCTCAAAGAAAAAAAACTAAATACAAGAAAAACATATGACATGGGCCCTTTTATAATGACACAGCTGAAATGCTGGAATGAAGCAAAAAAAAATATTCACACTGACCTCATTAACTTGCATACCTAGTTGTACGGCCCTCAAACCAAACAGCAAAGCTTTTTCTCAGATTTTGAGAAGAAAGAACACTGAAACGTGAATGTTTCAGTTTAGGTGCAGTTCTGCACTGTCTAAAATGAACTGTACTGTACGTAAGCCAGCTCAAACACTGAAACAAATGCATGAGCGGAGCTGTCATCAGCCAGCTGATGTTAATCACACAAAACCAGTCGAGAAACATCCACAGCCAGCACGGCTGCAGCACATACAGTGTGGTGTGGACTGTCCTGGAAAGACACCAGCTCAGCCTACTTGCAGTTGCACAAAGAACTGTGTCTCCTAAGTGCCTCTCAGTCCTCCATGGGCCTGCTCATGATAAATGCCTGGAGTCACAATGTCAGAGGGTCAGTATGTGTAACATTTTTGTACCGGCTTGCCGAATCCTCTGATTTATGGCCTGCAAATGGTCTATTCAGCAACACTTTGAAGGAAAGTGTGAAAACCTAAGGATGTTTTATAACCATTACAAATACATTACACTTCTGCACATACATTCTCTCATAATTAGCGCTGGTACTATCATAGTAATTGCGAAATCAATCAATTATTTTGATGACTGAGTAACCAGATGTTTAAAAAAATCATGAAAATTGATTTTACTGAACAATTACCAACCACATATAGACTTTCAGACATTAAAGACAGACAGAAACATCCAACAAGCTTTTTAATCTCTTTCTAGAGGCGACCTGTTGGCCATTTTGTCAGCGGAGTAGAAGTTGACTCAAATATTTTTAATTAATATAATCAAATAAAACAAGTTTACTTTTGAGAAATCATGTTTAATCAAGTAATTGAGACAGCTCATGATTTAACAATGTCATATTGATCATATTGGGGCATAAAGCCATCAAATTGACTCAGATTTCAGATTTTCTGTGGCCAAGATCCAAACTGACTTTCTTTAATTAGTACTTAATTAATTATGCATATTATTTTCTATATTATATTAATTATTAATATATCTTGACCGTACAAAGTTCTAAATTATATCTTAGAATATTTTCATAAATAAAAGACAAAATAAAATAAAGATATAAATGCATAGCATAAGCCCTCCCACTTTACTCTGATAGTACACAACCAGATGTCTAGTAATGGGCAAAACAGTTTTTAAATTACGATTTAATGTTTAATATGTTTTATACATTACGGTTAGTGTATTGAAATCAGCACACCCTTACTGTGCACCTTATAGAAGATCAAAAACATGCTGAATATGTAACTTACAACTCCCCTTTAAAAAGCATCTAACCTCCCCCTGCATCTAACCTCCCCCGCTTTGTCACGTTACACTGGGCAAGCAGGCCTGACTGCTCGGCATGCGGCTTCAAGAGCAGCCAGCATGTGGCCTGCTGGCTCATGATTTAACCTCCCTCTCAGTTCACCTCTGCACTGAGTCAACTGTGAGAATAGGAGACTAATCCATCAAGCAGGCCTGGCAAACCCACCTGCGAAATTACAAAGCAGATTATGGAAGTGCAATCCAAGAGAAGTAGGAGGTGCAGATGTCTCATGCAATAACAAAATAATAAAAAAAAATCCTCTAATTACTCCTGCACTGCAGGAAATGAGTCAGAGCAAAGTGCACGTGCCTTAAATAATTATGTCCAGTTCAGTTTAGTGATTAAAAAAACAGTTATGAGCACAGGAGCGGTATTTGGAATTATTTGGGAAGTTAATGTGGTTGTCTCAGGTTACACTGAGCAGGGGAGGGGTTAGGGGTCATGACTTGCCTGAAGATGACCTCATCGGTGGGCAGGCCCTCTCTGCAAGCCTCGTGGTAGTGATCAGAAACAGCAGTGAGGTCAAAGATTATGTCTGTTGGGATTTGTTGCACATCTCTTACAAAAACAAGTTGAGAGCTGAGGTTTCCTAGGCCACCCAGAGTGCACCGGGGCTTAACAACACAGAGATCAATAGTGAAAGGAAATGTTGTGTATTTATAAAATCTCTTTTATAAAGAATGAAAATCAGGTTTACATTAGAGGCTGATCACATTAATGGCCAATACCAGTACCAATAAAAGGCTAGAATAACAGATAATCTTAGACAAAAACCTCTCACACATGAATCAGATTGTACTTTTAAACATGCTGGGCGACGTGATATACATTCATAGCGCATTGATGCGACTGTTGCAGCTGTTGAGCTGAGCTGGTTGAACACACTGGATGCCGCGAAAAGGTATCAACCCTACAAAAAGCCATGTATGTTTGGCCACACATTTTAGCACATCCTCAAAGCAGGCGAAGCTAAGTGACTACAAAGACATTGGTCTGCGTGTGACATTTGCAGTTCCGTTCATTCTTATTAGGTTAATTATAGTTTTTAGACAAATCAAAGATGACAGTATACTACAACCACAGTTTTTACTGATCTGCAAATGTATTATGTTCTTTTATTTGACAAATATAAAAGCTTCAACTCACACACTATTACTGTCCTTGCTCCCATGTCCACTTAAGAGTTAGGAAGAATCTAAAAATTACTTTTAGACCAACTTCCCATCAGTGATGTTGCTGGAAGCATCAGCAGATGTACTGTATCAAAGTTAATTTCCACATGTTTAGTGTATCTTTTAACCAAAAAAGGCTTTTCCCTATCATTAGAAGATCCCGAGCTCGATGTTGTTCCCAAAAAACTATATAGTTGCTTATTATTGTTGTGTTATTGGATATATTTTTGCTTGTACCAATGCTTCTTGTACGTAGTGTATGAACAACAGTGCTTGTTTAACTTGATAGCTATAGTAGAAGAAAGGCATTCCAGTTGGATAACAGACAGCAAGACTTTATTCCATGATTTTATGTAATAGTACATACTAATTATTATTATGTAGCATTCATTTAAATGAATCTCTCTTCATTCCTAATTCTGCAGTGTTTTTATCTTTTAACACAAGCACAAGTATCAGATTCTGCAGCCAGCCCCAACCACAAGACAACGGATCAAGTCATCAGTTAATGTCTTAAGCACATGCCGACTCATTTGTGTCCTGAAGGCATTCAGTCAGTAGAAGAATTTAGAAATTTGTACGTCTGCAAGCGCACCCAGCCAGACATTGTGTAATTTAAAATGAAAAACAGAAACTTAATCGTTCTGTTTGGTGTTCTACATTCAAACAGAGGTGGTGAAAGGAATAAAGGTTTTTTTCGTGAACTGGGGTCACTGGTTGCTTCAATTACATTTTTGAACTCTTCATCTCATATATTTCTCCTACAGGTTTGCTCTCCATGTTCAGAATTAGCTGTTGTCATGTCTAAACTTTGCACTGAATGAGTTTGCCTGTCACTGCAAGCTGCCAAACAGCGGAAGAAAAACTATTCTGGCTTAAGCTCCTCGTTGCGAAGAGCTGTTCCTAATTTGTCTAATTTGCCATATGATCTTTCACTCCAACTCAATAAGCCTACTCTAGTAAACTTTCAGAAGGATAAAGACTCAAGGAGAACCCACTGTCGGAGGTAGAGTATGACCGAGGGCAACAGTGAGATTTCCTAATAGAAGCCAATTGACCATGGTCTGGACTGTGCATTTGGTTTTCATTGTAGCTTTAGCAAAGACTTTTCTGCTATAATTAAGCTCATTTCAGGGGGAAATTGAGCACTTAAGGCCTCCAGAACCGTTTTTCCAAATAGCGACATCCGCCACAAAGTTATGAAGATAAAGCAAAAACATGTTTCAATCAGTCTGGTGTTATCTTTAAAGCTTGTACAGACACGTGCCAGTCCCGTGCTCCAAAATGATGCATGTAAACATGCTCCAGCTTTTCAACAAATTGAAAATGCTTTGAGAAACGCTCACTGACAGAGACAAAAACGTTCCTCAAAAGCAGCGTTTTCCATGAGTGCAAAGCCAAACAGTGACCGAGAGGAAGGCCTCTAGCTAGAGCACCAGCCGCACAAATTGCAGATTTCTAACAGATGTCCGAGACCGCTAGCTTTACTTGGGCAAAAAGCCACACTGGAGCGCAGCTTGTCTAGAGCCAAAGCAGCAAGCGGACCAAAAAGTGTGGCTAAAACAAACAAAAAATCATCAGCCTTGCATGAGGCCCACTTTGACTGGTATCTGCAAGCCTCTTCTATATCTTTTCATCTGATCTTCTCAGAAGTAACTGCATTGTGTTTATGTACTGCTACTACACACTTGCACTGTTTTGATGTCAACAGATGGAATTTTCTAGATTGTGTTCTGTGTAACAGCTCTAGACGGTGTGTGTATCTGTGGCAGTGGACAAGGGCTATATGCTTCTTTGTCCTTTCGCAGTATTTTAGGAGTGATTGACAATTTGACAATCATATGCTGTACAGATCTTGTAGCGTAACTGAGCTGGCACTGTCCTCTCCGAGTGGGCAGAAAGCCTTGTGTGGGAGGTATCCATCTGAGCAGATTATGTTCTCAGTAGAGCTGGACAGAATTCCTCCATCTGGCAATGGTTTCCTATATGCACTTTGTAAGGGAAATCCTCATAGTGAGATTGACAGCTCTTCAACACAGGCTTGTTCGAAGACATTTAAGAAAAAACTCACTATTCGCAGGCAAGCATTTGCATGCTCACTATTTGAAGGGTCCATATCATGGAAAATCTCATTTTCTAGGGATGCACGGATATGGAAATCATGTATCGATGCTAATGTTTTTCATGTACATATCCGCTTATGCCAAGGCCCATACATAAATATTTATAAATTGTAGAAACTAGCACAAGATTTACTGAAATTAGCATTATGTAATATAACTCTTGTTTCTGTAGGTTTGCAACTGCAGTAAAATAATTAAAATACAGATATTTCGATATTTAGAATAGCCTAACATTGTCTACCATACATCATCATGTACTGGTTTAAAACTTCTGTCTGATATTTTGTTTAAAGCAAATATTCACAATACCATGTGAATCTAATATCAGTGTGCATCCCCAGAATTTTCTTGAATTCTTTAGAATAAGAGTTTTTTTTTTTAAATAAAGTAGTGCTGTAAACATTGTTAAAACTTCAAAACATACTATTCACTCCCCAGTCCATTTATGGGAACGAAGCTGCAAAAACAGCCTGTTTTGAATTTACTGTTTTTGCAATGCCGCAAAAACCTACATATTTACGTACATCCACGTACAATGAACTTTTGAATAAGGCACAATACAGAGCAGCCGATCAAAACAAAGGATACTTACATATATCAGTCTTAAAAACACAGTAACAAAAACACGAGAGGCTGGAAAATGAAAAAAGAATTTAAATAAACAACAAAAAAGTTTAGATCCCCTTATTAATGCACAGAAACGGTTTTAAATTGTTCATAAGTGATAGTAATGAGTTAAAGTCTTTGTTCATATATTTATAAGTCTCAACAAGTACAAACAAAATGTACACATCTTCTAGAATCTGTTAGCTACATTGACCTCATACCTTAAGTGCAAAACTAAAGTGAACTTCGGACACCAGACCTGCTGACTGACTACATTTGGAGTAAGGAAGAAAATGTGAAACTATAATATCCTATGTAAAGTTTCAATATAACCAGAGAATCATTTGCACAAAATGCATATACATCTTGTACATCTGATAATACCCATTTTGTGAGTTCAGACCATGCCTTCAACATGTAGTGGTAGTACGAGGGAAGACTGAGGAAGGGGGGAGAACTGAGAACTTGGGCTGGAGTTCTGGGCAGCTTCTGCCTGCAGCTAGAAGGCCAGATCCCCCCTCTCAGCTGTAGTTGGACTGATGCAGGACTGAGGAACGTGGAGGAGATGGGGTGGCGGTGGGGATTGCGAGCACTTCATCACAGGAACGGAAGGTGAGAATGTGAATTTATAGGGCATTAGAGTGAAAGAAGGAGGGGTTTCAGCAATGCTCCTCCCCCCAAACTTCAGTTATAACATAACTACATTTGCAGCCCACCAACTTCTACTTACATACAGACTTATAATAAAATGCTGTTGACATAAATACATGAATATTAAAGCTGAGGCCACTTTGTTGAAAATGGGCATGAAACTTTGATTAATTTTAGAATTTATCTTTTTTTATTTATTTTAAATGCATGTGTGCTTTGTGCTACAATCCGTTCTCCGAAAATCCAGTCCTGGTTTTACTTTATTTACACATATGGTTGCCCTGTGAACCACGGCATGAGTGAATGTTGTGTACCAATACTGAACTTTCAAAATTGTCCCAGCCCTCAAGAAATATATACACTTAAAATGTAGCTGCTTAAAAGTCTGATGAAACAGCAAGAGGCCAATGAAAACAGTCAGCTGCTACTGGTCCTGGCACAATACCACATTCATCTCCAGAGAGACTACTTAAACAGCTGAACCACACACACACACACACACACACACACACACACACACACACACACACACACACACCACACACACTCGTTCGGAAAAGCCTGCTTGAAAGGTTACAGACTCCTTCGGTTAATTGGGCAAGCAGAATAAATGACGCAAGCACTGACCCTCGCACAGAACACTTGCGCTTCATAAATATTTGAACGTTCTCACCTTAAAAGTCTCTCTCCTGGACACGGCACTAGACTACAACACCCCTAACTGTTCTAAAGCCAAAATGGATCTATTCCCAGGCACCAAATGCAACTGCAAATGGCTCTTGAGTGTCAACTCTGGCATCTCTAGTGTGAAGGCCAGGTCCTCAATAAGTAACACACCTTTTCCACCTGACCGAAACTTTAAAATAAACATCCAAAGTTCCTATAAAAGTCCAAACATATATATCTTGACTACTGAAGGTTTTAATAAGTTCTGCCAGAAACTATTTATAAGGTCATTTAAGTGAGTCTGTCCGTGCCAGCTCAGCAGGCGTAAACACCAGTGAAAGGACTGCTTTCAGGATCAGGATCAGTCCTCAGTAAAGTAAATGCTCCATTGAGAGCAATCTATCGTTAAAGCTCCGTTTCCTAGAAGCCGGATTCTTTCTCTGTTCCGGTAGTCACATTTCTATTGAGCAACCATGAGCTATTTTTACTTTGTCAAGGACCTGATGGTGGAATATTTAACCCCGGAAACTGCTGAACTAAGATCTTACTTGAAGGTTCTTCAGTTTTATTGAAAGGAACTACACATAAACTGGATTTCAAATGTGTTTCATATGAATCTTCAATCATGTCACATGAAAGGTTCACCAATGTATTTTACACACAATGTGTAACAATATAATCACAATATGGTACTTTATCAATATTATTAGGCCTGTGCCCAGTGATGGTTAATCAAGTTGCTGTGATAACAGCCCCCAATGACAATAAAAACTGATTTACCGACAGTATAAAAAAAAAATGTTCATTTGATTTATTTTGTGAAAACAAGACACAGTCGGAGCACTAGTCCCACTTCACCTCCAACGCCCCCTCCACCCCCACCCAGGAACTGACTATTTTTGAATATTGAGTTATTCAAATAGAAGGACTCTGTTACCAACACATTCCTAGATACTATTTAGTCCTACCTTAATGTTGGAAGAAGAACATAAAGAACATTGTCTCACAAAGCTGTAGTGAAAGCTGTGCCTTGCCTATATCTCACTGACTAACTCACTTTCTCACATTTAGCAGTCTGAAGATTCTCCACAAGGGGGAGACATTAGTTTTGTGTGCATCACTGGAAAGGAGAATAAACTATCACAAACCCACACCAGCATAGGCTTACAGATTTATTCAAGGACTAACAGTAAAAATGTATCAATAAAATCAAAGAATATGTTATCTGCATGCCCCTTACACAGTAACATAACAATGCGAATCTCATAGATACGCTAAAATAATAGTTTTTTTGTAGTGGTCAAAATGATTTAAATGATATTGCAATTATTTGACCTAATCAAAAATATTTTTCGGGAACTGTTCGCTGTACGTTTATGTCACAAGAAACAATGTGAATTGGGTATGTTTTAGCCATTGGCTTAAGATACATTCATGTAAATAAAAGAAAGCAGAAAACATATCATGGGTCTTACTAACTTTTCATTAGTAGAGGGAAGCGGTGAGTAATGTTTATTTATTTAAGCTTGAGCTGTGTTTGCTGTGAACTGGAAGTTCCCAAGTTCCCAAGTATTGATAACTAGAAAGTTAGCTAATCAGCCAATTTGGCAACTTTAGGCCTGAACTTTAATACACTGTAAAAAGTGGCTCGTCAGATATACCTAAAAAAATTACTTCATGTGGTAACAAGTATTTAATAACTAGTTTTATTTAACCTAAATAAATACTTTGAATAAACGATTCTTTCAATGTAGTTTAAGTTTAATAAAACTAGTTCAATTACTTGTTACCACATGAAGTAATTGTTTTAAGTAGATCTGACGAGACACTTTTACAGTGTAGTTAAATACAATTAACCAAAAAAAGTAAAAATTGTAAACTGTTGTGTAATAATTTTACAGCAATTACTTATCAGCTAAAATTTCATGACTGTGACAGGCCTACCAAGAATCAATAAAGCACTGATAAAAAATATATTTCAATAATATGCCATAGTCCCAAGACACTTACTCAACCTCTCCGATCTGCAATGAAACAGTTGCTATGTTAAAATAACACAGCTATCAAGCACGGCTCATCCGGCCTTTTCAATGTGCTCTGCACCTGCTGTCTTCTTATATTCAAATAGTGCTAGATTATTCACATTTCAGTAGGTGCTGCTGCTATAATAATGTTCAATGCTTTATCCGTTTTATATAGATTTAACATCTAGATTTTATTAGAACCGAAAAAGGTCTGGAGGATGGGTGTGGAGAAAACATGCTCGTGGGCCAGATCTGGCCACTATTTGATGATACCGGCTCTAGACTACACCAACTCCCTTCCAGAACATTGGTACTGTAGCAACTCCATATGGTCATGACACATCCAGAGCACATTTACAGGGAGGTTCCACATGTACCCCCTCAACTCTTTCCAGACAATGAAGCAGTTCTTACTCTTTGCACCCCCTGATTGAGCAATACAGCATGAAACATATGAGCCTTGCTTGGCCAGACAGCTATAGAATGATAGAGCACAACTGTGGCTAGAGGAACAGACGAACATATGTTTACATTATCCATAGTCTAATCACGACTGCAACAAGCGTTCTTCCTCTCTGGTCAGGCAGAAGGCTTTCCAGCCATATGCTGGCTTCAGAACTACCATAGACTACCATAATAGAGAGGAATTATCCCTCAGCTCCCGCTGATACTCTCTCCAGGGATCACCCTCTGCAATTAATGAGCTACATGTAAAAGTATCACTATCAACTTTTCTGAACTCTTGTGGGGCCTTTAGAACTTCACTTAATAGTCTCTTCACTGGTACATGTAATTGGAGTAGCACATGATTTAACCATGCCCATAAACATGCGGCCATATGTTTCCAAAATTATTCTGTTAATGACTGACTAGAGGACACAAGAACACATGCAAACAGACCACAGTGCCCTTTCAAAAAGGGGGAAATGATGACAACACTAAAGTCATGCACATTAATAACCATGAGGTCTTTGAGTGCAAAGCTTGAACTGTGTAACTGTTCAGCAGCTGGAAAGAAACTTTCAGTAGCACGGCCAATGCCATTAATGAATCAAAAAGAAAGTGTTAAGCATACTGAAGATAATTAGGCACACTTTTACTCACCAAATAAAGCCATAATAATAATAAAAATCAAAAGAAAATAACAATATAAGACTACTGGCATGACATGATGTGCATCACAAGCAAACCATGACTTTTGGTTTTGACTTTGTGAATAACATAAAAAAGCTTAGCACACATTCTGACCTTAAACTAGCAATTACTATGCAATATTCTGTAGCACAGTACTGCATTCCTCAGCCTAATTACGTTGAAAGAATTTACGATTTTCAATCATTTTTGTGTTTTCATTCAACGCTTTCTTACTACAATATCCGGCATGCATTGTGCAAAATACATCATACAACCATTGGGGATTCCCTTGACTGCAAAAAAGAAATCCACTTATGAACGATGACATGTTGGGTACTATGAGCAATGCTGGCTATCTGGCTTCCTCCTGCATTAGCTAGCTAACATGAAAAAAGACTTCGTACAGCTCATCCTCAAAGTTGTTGTTGGAGTTTTTCAAATATTCCTCCCACCTTTAAGATGCATCATCCTAGGCTTTAAACTGGAAACCATCACTCTACATTCCCAAAAAAACTGTCATCCTTAATTATTCACATTTCAGTAGGTGTTGCTGGTACAATAGTGTTCAATGCTTTATCCTTTTTATATAGATTTAACATCTAGTCACTGCGATTATCTTTTTAAGCTGTACTAACTCCATCCATCTTGTCTTAAATCCAGCTTTTTTATTTTATTCACTTAACTAAGTGAATGTAATATCTTTAAAACTCATTCAAAGCACAAATTTGGACTTTTTAAGGTACACTTACATTGATTTTATCTTGAGGAATTGACCAGCACAGTACTCTTTTTACCAACAGTTAAGAGCCTATTGTGGCACCACTGTAGAGGGCCTCTAGGCATGGTTACCACCAGCTGGCAATACTGCCGCCCCCTAGACAGCAGACTGGTGTTTGAGTACCGCAGAATGCAGAAACATGTGGTATGCTCGTCTGTAATTTATAAGGTCATAAATTTTGGCGTAATGTTGTATTTTTGAAGGTATATTTACATCGTCTGTATCTTGAGGAATTTACCAGCACATGACTCTTTACAAAACAGTTTAGAGACTATTGTGGCACCATTGTAGTGGGCCTGTAGGCATGTTTACAAGTGGCTAGTAATACCGCTGACCCCTAGACAGCAGACTGGGGTTTGAGCACAGAAAAATCATGTGGTTTACTATTCTGTAATATATAATGTTAGGTTTAAAACTACAGTATAGTGTTTTATACACTACAATATAATGTAATGACCAACAAGAATTCGTTAGAACTGCCTGTTTTAAGACACATTCCAAGAATTATTCAGTCAAATTAATTTTTTTCTGCTGTGCTGATGTCTGGATTTGTGCCATCTTCAAAACACCATTCCTTCATTTTCAGCTCACAAACACTTGTACTGTCTGAGAACTTTCTTTCTTTTCTATTATTCAGCATTAAAGCTGCATAATATTGACTTCAGACGGGGTCTTCCAACACAGTTAACATAAATCTCTCCATTGTTTAATGAGCTGTTTATGTACAAGTTGTGCTCGCTCAGAAATATTTGCAACCATTTCATGTTGCCTGCTAAACATAAACAAGATCACAAAGGCCCAGGCAGAATACCCAGTGTGAAGTATTTCCCTTGAGGCTACAGTGGAGAATTTCAGATGCTTGGTTGCAGCCCAGTTGCTAAATCACTGAAGGAAGTGGCTGAGTGGAAGACAGCTGTAAACACAAGACCTGGTTTGTGATAACAATTTACATTTTAAAGCTTTAAATGGTTTGTTCATACTTCTTTGTTTGTAAACAATGTGGCTTTATTTTGGCTCACAATCAGGTAAAAACCACCCAAAATGGCCACCCATAAAGCACCTCTTATCCAACAAGCTCCTGGGTCATTCAGTATTTCAAACAATCAGAAGGTGATTGCTTTGGTAATAAATACAAATTCTCAACAGGAAGAGTCCCAAATGGAAGTTCGATACATCTATGTGGTTCTATAAATATATGTATATTTAGGAATCTCTGAGGTTCTTTGAGATCTTTAGGAAGTTAAACTGCTCCTGTATTTTGCATTTGACACTGTGCTCCAATAAACAGGCTTAGAATGTCAGCTCTTCAAGGCTGAGGTGTCCTTGGATCAGTTCTATAGACAGCATCAACCCTGATGTAGCCTAAACAAAAGCTGTCTGTACAAACCCTGGTTATGGCTTCAGCTAGGGCTGCATGGTTCTTGATTAAATCAGAATCACAACTTTTTTTAAGAGGGGCATTTCGGCCTAAAGCTGGCACCGAACATGTTATCATGCTGTGTTTTTGTGGTGGTCAAATACTCTGTATATTCTGTATATGCATAAATTCCCCTCCACGGCAATAAAAAATCCTGACTGCTAGTTTAGCCACTGATGTAGATGCTAATAAATAAAGATGTGATATTCGGCTTCTTAGCAGTATCGTTATCTAGAATTCTTTCTGCTTTAGCCATCTAATAGAAAGAATATATAAATATACATACACCAATCAGGCATAACATTATGTCCTTGTTTCTATGCTCATTGTCCATTTTATCAGCTCCACTTACTTTAAAGGTGTACTTTGTAGTTCTACAATTACAGACTGTAGTCCATCTGTTTCTCTGTATACTTTGTTAGCCCCCTTTTACCCTGTTCTTCAGTGGTCAGGACCCCCATGGACCCTCACAGAGCAGATACTGTTTGGGTGGTGGATCATTCTCAGCACTGCAGTAACACTGATGTGGTGGTGGTGGTGTGTTAGTGTGTGTTGCACTGGTCTGAGTGGATCAGACACAGCAGTGCTGCTGGAGTTTAAACACCTCAGTGTCACTGCTGGACTGACAATAGTCCACCAACCAAAAATATCCAGCCAACAGCATCCTGTGGGCAGCGTCCTGTGACCACTGATGAAGGACTAGAGGATGACCAACGCAAACTGTGCAGCAGCAGATGAGCTATCGTCTCTGACTTTACATCTACAAGATGGACTGACAAGGTAGGAGTGTCTAATAGAGTGGACAGTGAGTGGATACAGTGTTTAAAAACTCCAGCAGCACTGCTGTGTCTGATCCACTTGTACCAGCACAACACACACTAACACACCACCACCACGTCAGTGTTACTGCAGTGCAGAGAATGATCCACCACCCAAATAGTACCTGCTCTGTGAGGGTCCATGGGGGTCCTGACCACTGAAGAACAGGGTAAAAGGGGCTAACAAAGTATGCAGAGAAACAGATGGACTACAGTCTGTAATTGTAGAACTACAGAGTGCACCTATATAGTAAGTGGAGCTGATAAAGTGGACAATGAGCGTAAAAACTTTTAGGTGGTCATAATGTTACGGCTGATTAGTGTGTGTGTGTGTGTGTGTGTATATATATATATATATATATATATATATATATATATATATATATATATATATATATATATATATATATATATGTATATATACACACACACACATACATATAAACACACACATGCATATTTCAAACATCCCACCCTCAAGTATCCACCACAAAGTGCTTGTAGTTTTTTCGAAAGTTCTTCCCGTTTTTATGATGCATTATCAGAAGGGGGTCTTCCAAGTTTTTAAACCATAAAATCTCACTCTAGAGAGAACTGCAGCACCACGGCTCGAGTCCAGTAAGCGTTTTTACAAAAGATGTAGGGATGGTTACATTTTTCATTTTGGCCAGAGTGTCTCTTTAAGCTTACACCTGAAACTTTACTTGAGATTCTTCAATATGACAATCTGCTTTGTGATGCTGTTTTTATTGCAATACTGACTGATTATCTTTATACCCAAATTCCACACAATGTCAGAGGACCCATTTTTCGCTTACACGCTTCAATTGTTTCTCAATTAAGATTTAATTAGGGTTGTTTCTGTGTTTGATTATCAATTATGAAATTCACCCACCGATTATATTTATGCTTGAGGTCATGTGACACAATGTCTGTGGTCACTGGGAACACCAGATAAAAGAAACAGGGGTGCTCAGTTTTGAATAAACCTGCTTTAAGAAATAAACTGAGACTGCAACTTTAATCAATTGACTGTAAAAAATGTTTTACCTCCAAGTTCTGTCTCTGCAAGACCAAACTGTCTTTCCTTGGAAATTCTTCACTTGGGAGGGCAAAAAGATGCACAGATAGGCCAGAGGCTCAGACAGCAAGCTAGTCAATATTTGGAGAAAGTCAACAGATGGAGAAGTCAGATTCATTCCCTGCTGAGATGATAGCATATTCCACAGAGTGCAATCTCTAAGGACCGGCATGAAATGTTCCCTGATGAGTCATATTCCTTAAAAATAATTGGACATGACCAGACAACATTGAGCTCACTGTCCAGCGCCGTCACAGAATACATTCTAATCTCCTTTAGCATCTGGCAATTAGACTGGGGATGCACAGTTTGTGGGAAGCGTTTGCTGAATAGATGGCTAAACAGAATGTGTTGAAACAACGACAGTCCTGACAGAATAATGATGCCATCAGACATGCCAGTGAACTTGAAGCAAATAATTACCGATCTTTCTTGGTAGGGCTGCGTGATATAGATGAATCATCCAACTTTGATTAGAATTGATACATCTTATTATATAAGTTATTGCAATATAACTTGCAATATTCTAAAACCACATTAGCAAATGCCTGATTAGAGCTTGAGCAATTTATCGGTTGGCTAATAATTGTTTAGACAACTTGTTAATATTTTAGCCCAAGTACTGCTGAAAATTGCCCATTTCTTTGGTCTCAGCAACACTAGGATTCAAACGCAAACGTTTTCCACTGGGTAGCTTGAGCACCCCTGTTTAGCTATATTATGGCAATACAGACTCTTATAAAACACACTAAATACATGAAGATAATCAAAAGTTGAAAAAAAAAAAAACGGAAGGTGATCCGATTTTTTGCCCTAATGTGACTCAGATTTGATGTTTTCAGGGCTGTGTGGACACCCAAATCTGATCTTTTCAAATCTGACCTGAGCCACTTTCATACGTAGTCCTAGAATGGATTTGTGCCCATGTGACCTTAATGTGACGCTCAGATCGGAATTCATGTTTTTTTTTTTCACCGCGCGTGCGCCATCATTCAATGTTACCATGGCAGCAGTGCCGAACAGAAGTTAAGGCCTATAAACAGTGGAAAAGCAACACATCTCACCTTTTCGCCTTCGTCTCGCTCTAATAATGAACAGCTGAGAGCTGATCAGAGTTAATCATCTACACAGTGAAGGCTTGTTCTGCACGTTAGTCTGTTTGCTGATGATGCATGTGACACACGATTCATTCACGTGACGTTACTAAGTAGGATGTGCCCATGCGGGTCATTTCAGGATGCCGGCTCGTTCACATTAATGACAGACTTAAATCACTTACCTAAACTAGTGTGAACCATCATGTCAGAGAGATCAGATTTGAGCAAAACATTGGATTTGAGCAATGATGCTTATAATGTGAACATAGCCTAAGATGTGAGCACAAACGTGTCTGATAATTAAGAGTTTAAGAAACATGACAATTGAGAACTGAAAATAATATCAGTTAATACAGTATTACTTAACTAAAATTACTGGAATACAAAATGAAAAAAAAAATTATAAAATTATTGAGGCCAATATTCACTGTTATCATAAATATTAACTCTTTAAATCGGTATTGGCCACAAATTCTCATATCAGTCGAGCCCTACCTATGTTACCTATGTAGACTATTTTACTTCATTCTGTAATGCAATCAGTGATGCACAGGTTGATATTGCAAAGACGTTTCACAAACTAAATACTGTGCAGCCCTAAATCCTGGTCAAAGAAACTGATTAGAACACTTAACCAACAAAGAAGCTCTACTATGTCATAACCACCTTAAAACAGCACCTCTAATATACCTGTATATGCAGAAAAAGGCACTGAGATTGGATAAACCTTTTAGCACAAAAGCTTATTTTTACACTCAACCTTTATAATAAAGGTCACAAGTTTGAAACCCATCATGTGGTCCAAATATTTGTTAAGGGAGAAGTTCAGGAATGTTATTCTCCAAAGTCTACAAGCCTGAAAACCGCAGGAAGCACTGCTAATGTGTGCAGAGAGGAAAATCCCACAGAATATACTTAATTACAGAGCAGCTGATACCTACCAGTTTGTTTCTCCTCTGCAAGACTTTACCTAATTTGTGTCCTCAGTGAAAGTGAGCTGTAGTTACAGGCTAACATAATAAATGGCTTCTGTGCATGGCCTCCAGGGCACTCACAGTTTTTTTTGGAAGTGAATATCTAACGTCAGATGTGATGGTACAAGAGATAAGGTTAAAAGGAAACATCGCTCAGTGTCTCACACCCTTTTCTCTGGGGATGCACTGATGGGGATACCTTTACCCACAACTACGATTTTTTTATATATATTTTTGCATTTTTAAAGCAAGTTTACACTATAAACCATGCATGAAGTGTGGTAAGCATAAGGCTCTCATGTTAGTTTATGCTGCTGTAGGCTATACAGTTCTCGGAGAAGACAACTCTTCGAATGACTAATTCGATTAACAATACATTAAAACACAGGAACATGTTGCAGTATCTCTGTAACTGGACACATTAAAGAGCATGACTGTATGTTTGTCACAGCTTGCACAAGCAAAAATGAGGCCCCAAGTTATCTGTTGCAACTATAGGATGTAATTCCAATATTAGACCCATACTAATTTTGTGAGTTTGATCTGTGCCACCAACGTATGGGTGTAGTATGAGAAGAGATTGTATGACTGTAGGCGAAAACTCTTAACAACTGGAGCTGGATTTCAGGGTGACTTCTTCTTTAAGCTCGATGGCCAGAAGCTCTCTTCATCAACAGACATAGAACTGAGAGGGAGCAATAAGATATAGACTTGAGAGACAAAACAGAGATAGAACTTTATTGGTTTTATAAATATATAAATATATATATATATATATATATATATATATATATATATATATATATATATACATATATAGGGGTACGGGGGTATGCACCCAGACGTTGCAGACAGAGGTTAAACGTGCTGTCCGGTGCCTACCTCAACGCTCCAATGCAGGGGCATCCTAGCTTGTTCGAAACTACATATACTGAGGAGCACATTGCAAGTTGTGTCGTTCAGATTGCTTCGTCCCAGTGAGAGCTATTACAGAATATTTGGGGCCTCTTTCGAGTGAATCTCCCTATATATATATATATATATATATATATATATATATGTATAGTGATCCATTATTTTTCACTTGTTTTAAGATAAAGACGAATCAGCTGAGAAGGGGAGCAGTAGTTTGTACATCTTGTCAAAAGTCTTTAAATCCTTGTATATCCAAAGGCCCTGACGGCTAGATGAACTGACGATAGGGGCGTTCATGATTTTGGTGTGCTGTCTCAAATGGAAAGGCGTAATAACTGAGAACTCGCAGAATAATGCAAACACCTCACTCTTTAGCTTGACATTTGACACTGCATACGTCTCAGCACCTCTTTCTGGCTGTGCTCCAGCTCTGTTTGACTCTGCAATACAACATATTGTTTGTGCAATACAACAAAGATGTTTCAGTAGAAGCACCTCCAAATTCGAGGCTAACTGATATACTGATTCTTAGGAGGTAGAAGTTGCTAAAATTAGTAAAAAATTACTCACTCCAGTTCAGCCTGCAATGCTGTTGATGTTTCTCATATTAGAGGTATTTGTTCATTACAATACAAGACAAGATTCAAAAAAATATCAGCACTATATCAGTGGGATTTTTACCTGTACTAATAAATCCATACAATTTTAACCTTAATATTGGCCAATTTCATCAGCCAACCAATATATCAGTCAGGCTCTACTCTACACATCACGGAAAGTCCACGACTCAACAGCCAGTCCAGTCTGAAGTCCAGGGTCACATTTGATATGTGAACTAATTAGGACAGATGACAAAATAACATACCGCTGAGAGTTAAGTCAGGATAGAGACCTGTCAAGGCCAACTAATGAAATTCAAACAAGCTTCCTGTTATGACTAGACTGTACAGAGTTTCAGGTCGCTTGTGCCTCCCCACAGAGCTGGAAACTGTTGATTATTATTAAAATATCCAAAATATCTAAAGACCTCCCAGAGGAACCTTGGGAAGTTCCCAGCTTTTCCACAGCTTTATAGCCAATCTCATGCGGCCTACTCTTTCCCAAGAGCAATCTGGGAAGGATGCAGTGAGCTGACTACTGTAGGGCTTTCCTGAACATACTATTTAAGTTGTTCGAAGTCTGAGTATGCAGAAATTAAGCTCAGTCACTCTTCCAAGGCCTGTGAGGGCTTTGCTACATGTCAGTGAATACATCAAACAGTGTGTTACACACCCAGGCATCTGAGCCAACCATATCACGTTCCAAATAGGGAGCTGAAATTGTTATTGGCAGAGTTAACACATTAATCTTCAGCTTTAACCGCACTATTTCCTGGAAGAAAGTAAAAGGTCTACCATAAAGCAATGTTTGGACGTACATTCAAGCAAAGTTCTGTTGAATGGATTATTGCTAACGTAAATATGTTATTCGTAAAAACAACAGCAAGCAAAATGTTTGAAAAACGCACACCACTAAATTCTCCTGTCTTGTTCTTAAACAATGGTGCAAATAAATCCTTCACAAAGAAGTTGTATAATGCTGCTGTCAGAACAAAACCTCGTATCTCCATTTTTGTCATTTTTCAGTTTTTGACATAATCTGAAGATGCCTGATGCCCTTTACATTGTGTGTAAATTTCATGATGAATGGACTAAAAGTAACGGCCCAAAATGACTTGGAAAAAAGTCTGGTTCCATTGACTTACATTAACAGTAAAATATGTTTTTTCCTTCTCCTGCAAAGTTACCATTTTGGAGATACAAGGTTTTCTTCTGACAACAGCGACACAATAAGTGCAGAGTAAAACTAATGGAAAAAGTAAAATGCTGATCTTATGGGCTGGCTGGATTACAAGCTTCTTAACACAAATACAAAGCAATTTTCTAGACTGATTGCTTCACTACTATACATTTTATAGAAACTATTAATAGAGTTAAAAAAAAAGAAATAACTAGTTATAATAAACTAGTACCTTAAACATTCTAGAAAATATCGCTTCCAGGGTACTTTTCTATGTCATTAACTAGTGCCAGAAGCCGCTGCTGAACAAAGCAGCAAAGACGTCACCTGCAAACTTTCCAGCGCTTGCAGCATTTTCCAAGATGGAAATAGGGCGGGGAACAGATTTAACCACGGCCTGGGGAGCCGTTTAACGCAACAGCCTTAAGTACCTGCTTCACAGATTTTCTTTAATATCAGATATCATTTCATGTCCTGTTTCAGACATTTCAATGAGGGCGAACGTGGGCGATGTTCGAAATGTTTTATGTTATAACATGAGCCTCCCAGGCAGGGGCACACAAGAGAATAGATTAATGATTGTTGAGTTAATGTCCTGAGGAAATGCCTGGGGTTTTTCTTTGAGACCTAATACTACAGTTGAGACAGAACAGATTAGACTTTACCAAAGATACGCTGTTGTACAAACTTTAATACTCTCTTTGCATCCAAGTCTTTGCCAGCTTCATGGTTTCATAGTCTACACAGAAGGCTTATTAGCATAAAACTTTTAGCTTTATTTCATAAGATACTGCTCATACCCTACATACTAAGGGAGACACTCTGCCCACAGGAAAGATAATATATGCAGATATAATGCAGAACATTTTAATGCGAAGACATATTAGCACTTCTAGCATTCCTTTATAAGAGTGGCAGGGAAGGTATATAAACCTCTACAGCATCTCAATAAGCTCACATACCAAATTAAAGTAAATTGCCTACTTAGTGACATAATGGGCTTGTGGAAAACATTAGTAACTGTCCAAACCAAGACACTAATGACACTTTGCTTAACATACGGAAACAGATTTCAATGATTTCAACTGTAAAAAAAAATGATCATCTGGGTAAAAAGAGTTCAGTTCATGAATTGATTGATTTTAACAGTTTACATCACTGAGAACTGTAACGCAGATAAACCAGACAGTGTTTCCGCCTCTCTCAGACAACTAATCCTGAAATTAGCCTCTAACAGACATATTTATTATTCTACATGAGTCACATCCTGCAGTTATCAGCAGGCACTTTAAGAGCACGACACAACATCTCACATGTATCATATCCACATGTGGCTACAGTTAGCATTGCTGACTTATCTGTATTATCACAGGCAAAAATCTGACAGAAAGAGTTTTGCTAAGCTTAGACATGGATTTTCTGTCCTTTCTCACCTTCACAACCACAGACACAGCTGAACTGCTTAATCGTTTAGGCTTTTATAAGTATGTTAGTATTAATAGCAGAACCAGTCGTTCCAGGTAGCAGCTAATGCAAACAAATTATACAAACCTAGGCTCCTGTTACAATGATGTCTGCCATCATCTATCACACCTGATCCTAGGGGTGGGTGATATGGCAAAAAATGATATATATGATATGCATCACAATATTTGTTTTTTAAAATACTATCAAAAACAACAAGGACAGTGATTTGTCTTCATTGTTTTACATACTGTGGTACAGTAAATCCAGTTATACTGGATTATTTATGCTCTCTTTGTAATGAATCATACAGTTGTTTAGTGTTCTTGAAGTAGAGACGATATTCATAATGATAAAATATTGTATATTGGCCACCCCTATGTGATCCTGATACACCCTCCATAATGTTAGGCTGTCTATGTAGATATCATTGCTCTAATAAGTCAAAATGAGGACGGTTATACCACTTCCTCTCAAAAAGACTGACAAGACACTGTGTCTTTTCATAGTCAAAATACTATAAAATGTATTGGTCAACAGGCAAAAAAGGTTAAATACATGTAATAAACAATACATATACTGTATTTTAACACTGCTATTCATTTACAGAAATAGAATGTAAATTCATAAAAACAAAATCATTTTATTTTAATTGTATATGTTTGAACAGTTGTTGTTTTTATTATGGTGAAATATTATGTGTCAGAATGAACTGGTTACAGAAAAAGGCAGCATTTCTAAGAAATCAAATAACTGTAAATTTACAGATTTTTACCATCATTGAACAAAAAACATACTTTTACTGCCAACTGACATTTTTTTCCCTGGCACCCCTGTTCATGGACTTTTTCTGTTTTTTTAATACAGTGTAGTAGTTTTGTATTTATTCATATTTTTGTGTTGGCTCATTGGTTTACATTGTTTATTTCACTATATTTCAGACAGACTTACTTAGGTGTTTTCACTGGATTTCAGATATACTTAATTCAGACTTGCTTACGTGGCTTCAGACACTGTGTTAGGTCCTTGATGGACAAAGTCATGAACAACAATATGTTGCAAAATGCAGCTACTACTGTTTTTAGCTACGCAAGCCTCAGAGCAGCAAACACGTCTTGGCTGATTGACTGTATTTGGAAAAAGAGGGTTAAAAACTGAATTATTACAGAACTATTACAACATTTAGAACCAAATAAGAAAGAGATATGTTCTACATCAAGAGTACATTATTAAAATCAATTAGGAAGCATGTACACACTGAAAATTGGTCCTTTGAATTGACATGATTAAAACATATTAAGTGGTTGCACATGAATATAAAATGTATCACAAGAACAGAATAACTGCCAAAACAAGTAAACCTGAAGACAGCAAATGTGCAGATGTAACATTTTGTGTGTAACTACTTAACACAATAAAAGCACGAACCCATTTTTCAGTGCACGTGAGGTTAATGAGGCTCTGCACACTGAACAAAAACGTTCCTTTGAGTTTACTTGATTCTAATGTGTACATTGGTTCCAGATGAATAAAATATATTACATCAACACAATTACATTTTACTTCCTTCTGGCAAGAATTGTGTTGATGTAATGTATTTCATTAATGCAGAACCGATGTATGCATGTGCATTAGTCAGTGCATTAGCCCAACACAACACCATTTTCAGTGAAAACTACATTAATGTCAGAGACTGGGCTACAGTGGGGAGATAGGATTGCATCATAGTCCAGAAAACAACAGGATAGATTGTTATTCCTTGAGGCACATTCCTGCACCTACCTCCTCAAAACCCCCCTCAGTTCCACAGCACACTAATGTGTAGACGTCAGGGAGCAGAGCTACTTAAAAATGACATCAACATGAGCAATAATGCAGTAAAGAGGTGTGCTAGTTAGAATCAGATGTGGGTAAGCCATAAAGTCTTGGCTGGGTCAGTGCAAGGTCATGGAAAGAGCTCCTATGCCCTCCCTTAGTGTTAGGCGGATCCGATAAAATTCACTCTCACAATATTTCCCAAATATTTTATGGAATGAGATGATATTTTAAGTTTGCATTAATAAAATGAATGAACTCATGTCTCCTGATTACTTGTACTGGTCCAACAAACCTTATATATAGTATATTTCTACTCAATGCTCTCCTGGATATAATGCTTATTAGCTATCAACACTGGGTCCAAACAATACCAGTTTTAAGGGGCTAAAAATTCTGATAACTGAAGATACTGGCCATCATCATTTTGTATATTATTTCTATATTATCCTCCTTATTTTTCACATGACCAGTGTTTTGAGATTATGGCTGGAACATCTGGTTAGGGAATGGAAGTGTTGTTTGTTACGGTATTTAGCGGAATGTGTGCTAACTTTGAAAGTAATCATTCTGCCCCACTAAATGAGCATAAAAAGTGCTAAGCTTCAACAGACACAAGAATGTGGCTTCATTATGACTCCTTGAAAATTCAATCCAGTTGTTAGCATGTTAGTGTCTGTGACCATAAACGAAACCAGATGACAAACTGCCAGTTAAACATCCCTGATTGCTGCTAACAGACTCTTTTTAATTGGTGTACATTTTTTTCTCTTTATAACTGGATATATTCTGGCCTCAGTAGAGTAGATCAAGCAGGTCAACAGAAAGCTAATCAGCTAACATGTTAATGCTCCAGTAATAAAAGACATACTTGAAGTTCAAGACTTTAAAGAAGGAGTTACTTAAAACTGAGACATACAAAGTGAAAAATGTTACTTGTACGCCTTTTATGCGCTTAAAGTATCTGTATTCAAACTGCCGTTGCTAATGGTTTGCTAACGGTCTTCTCTTAATACAACCGAAAAGAACCTTATATAGTATGTATATATACAATGATCAGGCATAATATTATGACCACCTCCTTGTTTCTACGCTCACTGTCTATTTTATCAGCTCCACTTACTACATAGGTGCACTTTGTAGTTCTACAGTTACAGACTGTGGTCCATCTGTTTCTCTGCAGACTTTGTTAACCCCCTTTTACCCTGTTCTTCAGTGGTCAGGACCCCCATGGACCCTCACAGAGCAGGTACTATTTTGTGGTGGATCATTCTCAGCACTGCAGTAACACTGATGTGGTGGTGGTGTATTAGTGTGTGTTGCCCTGGTCTGAGACACAGCAGTGCAAGAATTTCACCAATACCTATACATTTGCAGGACCTCATCATCAGCCAATACTATCAGTGAAACAGTGTATCAGCTGGATCCTATAAATACTGCTAAATCAGCATTATTAGATGACATCAATACTGGAATATTGCCTAACACTACCTTCAAAGGGGGAGCAATATGACAGACTCTGACACAGAATCAAAAGGCCATATCCTCCCACTCTACTCACTTGTTTTCTTCTTCTAGCTGGAACAAACTTGCAACATCTTGTGCTGGATGTTACTGCTTGTACTGGATGTTATGATAAGCAAAATTCTAAATAACATCCCTGTTATAATGCAGCATAACTAGGTTTCAACTGGTTGTCATTTGCCAAGCTCTAAAAGAATGTTGTCAAGAATGGGCAAAAGTTGGAAAAGGATTCAATTTTCCAGCACAAATTAAGTTTTCGCAGAAATCTCACTTGAGGAACAGAACAGGGTGTTCAGAGCTTGGTATGTAAAGCCCCTGCTGGTGTTGACACTCTCATAATAAACAGCCTCTCTCCACTGTGGCTGTGTAGAATCACAGCTTGTAATCAAGGACACATGCTCTTTATCTCAGAGACACAGAGGTGCTCCTGCTACTACAGTAAACTCAACACCACAGAATTGTACTGTAACCGTGAAGGTGTCCACCACAGGTGTACAATTAAATACTGTAACCAACGTCTTTTGCACTAATACTAGGGGTGCAGGAAAAAATCGATTCTTAGATGCATTGCAATGCGGACGTGAACAATTCTAGATCGATTCACAAATGTCAAAAATCGATTTTCTAAATATTTAATTTATAACGTAATGTTGACGGAATGTAAAAGGCGGAACTTTGAAGTGGGTAAGTGCAGCGCCTGGACAGTCTGTGGCGGCTTATAACAAAAACACACATGGATGAGCGAGAAATCCAACCGGCTCCCTCTGCATTAAAAGCCAGGTTAGGTCAGGAGTCACAACCCAAATGATAAGAAGAGCCATTTTGTCCTTTCAACAAAAATCAAACCACCTTGGGAGCCACAACATTTAATGTCCAGTATGTCTCAGTGTGTGATAATGTACTAGTATAGGCTAAACAATATAAATGAGAGTGCAGAACTACTTTGCTCTGCTTTAAGCTTCGCCTACAGACGCTTTCCTCCCATCTCCGCCAGGAAACTTTTCCTCAAAAGTTCAATAGTTTCTTCTAAAATGTCTCTCATCGTTGTCTGTTTTACGAAGCTGAAGTCGCTTCTCATCCTCCAGCTTCTTGTTCGAATTTTCCCGGTCCACCTTAAATTCTGACTGAGGCGCCGAATGTAACCACCATTTAATGCGGCACCATTTAAGGTGGAACAGGAAAATTCGAAAGAGAAGCGACTTCATCTTGGCAACTTTTTAGTGTTTGACCATCTGTCGCTGCAGATTTAACGTACCAGGAAACCAGAAACCAACTGCGCTGCTTATAAATGCAAATAACGCATCGTTGCTATGTGATCTGCAGTCTGCATCGATAATCGTTTTATAATCGCATCGCAGCCCTCTGAATTGTAATCGAATCGTGAGGTGCCTAGAGATTCCCATCCCTAACTAATACTATAACTGTGACATACCCTCTCCGCCCTCCACACACACACACATTTTTCAGTTTTCAACATATTTTGAAAATGTCTGTTGTCCTTTACAATGTGTGTACATTTCACGCTGAACATGATGAACAGACCAAGATACAAAGTTTTATGCAAACAGCAGCAATATGTGTGTGTGTGTGTGTGTGTGTGTGTGTATATATATATATATATATATATATATATATATATATATATATATATGTGTGTGTGTGTATAAATAGATATAGATATATAGATGTATATATAGGTATATGCGTGTGTGTGTAAATTTGTGTAAGTCACTCAGAGTGGTTTGATGTTCTCTGTTCTAGAAAAACTTGTTGAGTCAGAATTCTTCACAGTGGTGATAGAAACCAGACGCCTGAAGTGAAGTGTTTAATACCTCTAAAAGCTCCCTCACAGATGTTATTGTCTGAAATGGTTATGAATACACTCTCTAATGCATGAGACATTCTTTTACAAGCGTCTTGACATAATTTTGAGCTTACAAAGTTTTTTTTTTTAAAACATTCATGGTGGAGAGCTAAAGAGGCCATTTTAAGGCAAAATAGTCCCCCAAATCTTATTTGTTTCAGATTTACCACTATTTCACTAGTATACACATCGCACAAAAAATTCAGAAAACACATGTAGGTTCACTGGTGGTTTTGGATAGTAAATAAAATGGCTATATCTGTGTTGTATACAATGTGATCCCTGGTTACTATCACCACCACTGTGAACAACTCTGTGCCTGTAAGGTCATTTTCACACTAGCGTTTTTTACTGGACCCAGGACTGCTTGCTCTGCGAGTTTGGTATGTTTGGTCAAGTGAGAAAGCTGTTCAATCTCAAAACGTTGCACATTGTTTTGCCACGGTTTTCGGGTTGAATGGCATGTTTCATTGCAACGGCGCAAACCAGTGTACAACTGCCTTTGTGGTACGTTTCTCTCTCTTGATGGTTGTGTCAGACATGTTACCCAATCAGCAGCAATATGTATACAAACCCTGCCCTATTAAAAAGGCAGTGCACACAATGGGTTCTAATAAAGTCCTCTACAAATGCGTCCGCTGCAGCTTGGTGTGCACAACAACTGAACACATATGTTGAAGTATTAAACATGGTTCTTAACTCATTTCATCAGACTGGTGATGGCAGAGGAAGGATTGCTGTGGACAAAAAGTGCGGTTCTTTGCCGCTTTAGTGTTTGTATCCAAGGAAAATTTGGATGTTCGGATGGAATTCTTGTGTGTGAAAGCAAACCAGCAATAATGTGCTCCTCCCACAAAGGAGCCCAGAGTCGGCCCTGGGTGCAGATTCAAGTATTTGGGCAAAAACAAGTTTCTCTACAATTAACATCACTTCACATCAAACCACTCTAAACGAGTTTGTTTACATCTCAATGATTGAATTATTTAACTAATGTTGAAGAATTGGTGGAATTCATCTCTAACTTATTTGACATTGAGAGTTGTTACCATCATTCTGATATTCTACTTCAAATTGTGTAATTACACAGTTAATTACATAGTTACATAATAAATTACACTTGTATTTGATTTACATTTTGTACTAATTGTCAGAGTCGGCTCTACTGAATTTCTTCCATTTTCTTTTTGCTGTAAAGAAATGACAAAATAGGTCTTTCTGGAAAACAAGACAGTAAATCTTTCATTAAATTCAAAACAAAAAATATCAGCTGTACTACTGTTTATCCACAATTCCTATAGCATTGTTTGGTTCTTTTTTAATATTTTAATGAGCTACAAGTGAGAAATAATTCAAAGTGAATTACACCACACTTTTATTATCAGCAGTAACTGCAACTTCTAAAGGTTAACATGAAAAATGTGGTTAGGCTGAGTACTTTTGAAAGGTATTTTATCAACTTTCTCAGAAGAGATTACAGCGATCTACGTAACTTCATAGTGTTCTACTGATACCAAAAAAGAAAAGAATTATAGCATCGATGCATTACACAATGAATGTAATCTCCTATAGAAAATAGCTTTCAGCCTAGGACCAAACTAAAGCTGAGGCAGTAAAACTGACCTGAAGTTCTTACATCCCACCCATTATCCAACTCTGACACTTCACAATTTGTCTGTCCAGATTCTCCCCACCTCCACAACTCACACTCAACTGTGAAAAAACAGGTGACACTGCTTACTGTTTCATGATGATGAAGATAAATGTGCACCCAAATTGTCCACCGGTAAACCCTCTCCAGCTCAGCATTTCTCATTTCAGCCAGATGCTCAAAAACTTTTAATTGTGACTGTGTAAATACACAAAACAAGCACTGTTTACTAAAAAGGTGGACTGAATTTGTTCAAATGTATACACTGGTTGAAAATGAATAAAGTACATTACATGAGCACAGTTGTTGTCTTTAAGTTGAGCTTTTTGGCAATAATTGTGTTGATGTTAAGGCTGTACTGATATGAGAACTGTGGCCCAATGCCTGATGTATACTTTTCAGTTGGTATAGTGTAGTGGGTAACACCTCTGCCTCCTACACTTTAGACTGGGGTTCAATCCCTGCCTGGGTAAGCACCCTACACTATACCAATAAGAGTCCTTGGGCAAGACCCCTAAAACTACCTTCGCCTACCTGTGTAAAAATGATCAAATTGTAAAGCGCTCTGGATAAGAGCGTCTGCCAAATGCCGTAAATGTTTGTGTACATATCTGCTGATACTTTTATAAAATGTAAAACATGGGACTAGATCTACCTGAATTAGCATTACAGAAAAATATGACATTTATTTCTGAGGTTATAAATGCAGTAAAATGAAATAAAATATAAAATATTATAAAACAGAATAAAATAAAATACAGATATTTTAGCACAGTAGACATTCCTAAACATTCCGAGGTTTGAAATATTGGTCAAATCTAAACATCTGTGCAATGCCAATCATTTTTAACAAAAAGCTTTTATGTACCAAAGCAAATATCGCTGCTGTTTTAAACAAAACCTCGTATCTCCATTTTTGTCGTTTTTCAGTTTCTGACATAATTTGAAAATGCCTGTTGCCCTTTACATTGTGTTTAAATTTCATGATGAATGGACCAAAAGAATCGGCCCAAAATTACTTGGAAAAAAGTCTGGTTCCATTGACTTACATTAAAAGTGAAGTATGTTTTTTCCTTCTCCTGTAAAGTTACCATTTTGGAGATACAAGGTTTCGTTTCCGACAACAGCGACATGATTCTGATACCACTCTGCATCCCGACACGTTCGCATGTGAATCAAAGCACAATATGAGGCTGTTTACATCTTGCACCAGCTTGTGTTTTCGCTGACTTATCACACATGGATTTCACCTGACCACACGAAAAGCTCCAGGATGCATTGTGAAAGCATCCAAGTCAAGCTTGCTGATTTGTATCATAAGAGTGTAGCGGTTGGGGGGAGTAAGTAAATGGATGTAAACCAGAAATTACGTAAGTGCTGAGGTGCTTTCTACATTGGAAAGTCCAATCTAATCTCATCTAGTCACAGTGGGGATTATTATGTTCAATGTAGTGTTCTCTTTCAACGGAGGTCCGGCATGCTTGCTCAATGCAATATCCAAATGAAGCCTCAGACTAAACAAAATTTTTGTTGTCCTGTGAGCTGTGTCTGTGTTGCCCAATCACAGTGCAAAAAGCTGTTCCGTGAGTGTTTTGATGAATGAAGGTGTTTACAGTCGTGTGCAAAAGTTTAGGCACCCCGATCAAATCACCTTTTGTTGATTTTCTAAGTGAAAAAAAGTGAATACATCCTCTACCCTCAACACACTTCTTCACATTTTAATGCACAATTACTGTTTATTTGCTAAATTTAAAATGCTGCGGAAAAAAAATGTTGCTTGAGCAAAAGTTATGTCACGTTATCGCTGTTGTTGGAACAGAATCTTGTATCTCCAAATTAATAACTTTTCAGGAGAAGGAAAAAACATACTTTACTTTTAATGTAAGTCAATGGAACCAGAATTTTTTTCAAGCCATTTTACGCCATTTCTTTTGGTCCATTCATCATGAAATGTATACAGAATGTAAAGGGCAACAGGCATTGTCAAATTATGTCAAAAACGAGGTTTTGTTCCGACAGCAGCGATATATAAATACGTATTTCTTTTCCCAATATGATAAATTCATTAAAATGCCACATTTCACCAAGTTTGTTCCCTGTAGAGACTGTGGTAACTTATTTTCACTTTCATGACTGTGTACAATCCAATAAAAGTACATTATTTTGGTTACAATAATGCAAGCTACTTTGTGTTCATGTCATCTTACTGATTCAGCAGTGCATTTTAATATATCGCTACTGCAATATTTAATAAAAATCACACACAACACTACATTTTGTCCATGTAGTGCAGCCGCAGAAAGTGTGCCACACTGGATACAGGATAAAAAGGGGGAAGTATAATCCTTACATACATTAGAACTTCAGCTAAAGAAAACACTGTTCTTCAGACACTGCCTGTGTAAAGAAAGGAAGAACCAATCTCCTTCAAAATAAGAGGAGAGCCAGCCAAGAGTGATACAGAAACAGTGTACTAAACTCCAATCAGCCATTTGTCAGCCCAAACAGATGTCTGCCTGGCTGCTGCATCTCCTTTTTCCACTAAAACAGGATCCTTCCTAATCCCTGCCAGAATTCCCCAAGAATCGGTCCCTTCATGAGCTTCACACACCAGCTCCAAGCTCTTCCTCTGTATTTCTTTAACCATTTATACAACTAATGAGCTTTTGCAAGGGATCTACCGGCTCCAGGCCATTCACATGCATTAATGTGGCACGAGAACTTGTCAACTACTAGTGAATAAGCATAAATCAGGATATAGCAAGAATGCCAGAAGGCTGGTTTTCCAGACACACATCATGTCGAGCATTAAATTAAATTTAATGTCAGCGGCGGTTTGGAGATGCTAGATAAATGAAAGTTTATGTTAAGTCACATAGACAAACGGAACACTTTTGTTACACAGTTCTCCAAGCATGTGAAGCTGCTCTGTAACACTGCAAGAGCTGCTAATAAGATTGTGATTGGCTTCATGAAAGATCCATATCATCATTGTTGGAACAAAACCTAAATGGTAGGACTTTCCTTTACAAGAAAAGGAGAAAATGTTCCAAAGTTTTAGGCTTTTCCTCTGTTATTCTGGACCATTTCTGCTGGTCCACTCAACACAAAATCTCCACACAACCTAAAGGGCAGCTGGCGTTTTCAAGTGGTTTAAAAAAAATGAAAAGGTTAAGCGATGAAATGCTAGTTTTTGTCCAATTAGATGAGGCCCAAAACTTCATCTGTGAAACAGAGAGGTAACTAATTCTTTTATATCTATCATGTCATCTGGAACTGTTATCAAACTGCAGCTTCCTGATTATTGTACTGTTTGCCATTCCTGTCCCAGAGGCTATAAAAACAACTGAAAATGCATTTTCCTGAAGCTGCTTTCTACTTTTTTTAAACTTGACTACTGGGAAAACAATACATACATCAGTTCTCTTTTACTTCTACTAAAATGAAATGTTGCTGCTTATCTTTGATTAGAATGATGCTCTACTTCTTATTTGCCTTTATTTTGCACAATAACACAATCTATGTGAAATCACCCAACTGTCAATCTCAGACTTGCTTAATGCTTTCAAGAAATAATACCATTGTGTAGGCCTGAACCCTGTGCCAAAAGTTGTTTATGTTTCAGAAAAACACTGGATTTTAGGTGCAACGGGTTCAGGTAAAAGGGGCTCAGGTATAACAGGCTCAGGTAAAACAGGCTTAGGTAAAAAGGGCTTAGGTGAAACAGGCTCAGGTAAAACAGGCTCAGATGAAACAGGCTCAGGTAAAACAGGCTCAGATGAAACAGGCTCAGGTGAAACAGGCTCAGGTGAAACAGGCTCAGATGAAACAAGCTCAGGCGCAACGGGCTCAGGTGAAACAGGATCAGGTGAAATAGGCTCAGGTGAAACAAGCTCAGGTGAAACAAGCTCAGGTGAAACAGGCTCAGGTGAAACGGGCTCAAATGAAATAAGCTCAGGTGAAACGGGCTCTGGTGAAACGGGCTTAGGTGAAACGGGCTCAGGTGAAGCAAGCTCAGGTGAAACAGGCTCAGATGAAGCAAGCCCAGGTGAAACAGGCTCAGATAAAACGGGTTCAGATGAAACAGGCTTAGGTAAAACAGGCTCAGGTGAAACGGGTTCAGATGAAACAGGCTTAGGTAAAACAGGCTCAGGTGAAACGGGTTCAGATGAAACAGGCTCAGGTGAAAGGCGCTTAGGTGAAACAGGCTCAGGTGAAACAGGCTCAGGTAAAACGGGCTCAGGTGAAATAGGCTTAAGTGAAACAGGCTCAGATGAAACATGCTCAGGTGAAATGGGTTCAGGTAATACAGGCTAAGCTGAAACAGGCTTATGTGAAACAGGCTTAGGTGAAACAGATTCAGGTAAAATGGGCTCAGGTGAAACAGGTTCAGGTGAAACAGGCGCAGGTGAAACAGGCTCAGACAAAAAAGCTTTGGACAATAAAGTTTGTGTGACATTCGCAATTCTTTTCTTTCTTTCTTGATCAATGACAATTTTGTGCCTAAATTAAAGATGATAATATACTCAAAGCAAAACTTTTACTGAACTGCACTAGTTATATGTTATATATTATATGTAATAATAATAATAATAATAATAATAATAGTCCTGATACACCCCATTTATTGGAAGAAAAGGTGTTACTGTTATTTTTATTACTATAATTATCATTATACCATCCCCATCCTGTACCCTGTTTAATCGTTTTTTGAATAGATGCTTTCGTTCCTAATAGTATGTTTTTGTTGGAACTTGGATTTTGTTGTACGTGAACGGGTTCGCCTGGGCCTCAACTACGACCAAAGGCGCCCATGTTTCAGAAAACATCTACACCCAGTTTATTCCACCGCTGTGGTCGACTGCAAAAGTTAGCAAAACTGCACTCGCGGCTCCACTGAAAATAATGGAATATCCGGTTCGCCATCAATCATCTACTGCTAACATGTAAACACAGCTTTTTCTGTAGCTCTCCTTTCAAGGCAAAAAATAAATCTAGACCACTTTTTAAAAGTTTCTATATCTACTCAAAACACAACATTTTTTTTTGCACTGGACACAGTTATTCTTGTGGGACATTATTTCCTAAAAGTATTAAGCAATTCTGAGATGGTCAGTGGGGAACTTCTTCAGAAAGCTGGTGCTCTGGGGTGGATTTACCCAATGGAAGACACACGGCACTCTACTGTGAAGTACTAGCCCACCTGTAAGTGGAGCTTTGTAGTGTTTTCTTCTCATAAATCCCAGGTGAGGCTATTTAAAGTGAAGTGCATGAATATGTGGTCCTACTTTCCTGCTGCACTCTTTATCCGCTTAGTGCCAGTCATGCAGAAGGAGGCTTGCAGAGGAAGTGCCATGCTGTGTAGCAGAACGTTTTTATGGCAAGGAACGCGTTTGCTGAGGAAACTCGGAACACACACACACACGCACACACTCTCCACAAGCAGTGCAGGTGCACCTCTAAGTCCATTAACTCACTATTCAAGTGAAGTCACTCGAACAGAGCTCTCATTTTATGAATGGGCAGCACATTAAGTTAACCTTTTCATGTAAAGCGGTTACACAAAGGGTTGTGCGGTACATGATAAAAAGCACTATTTATAATTAGTGCTATAGACTGAAAAATAAACATGTCATTGTCCACCATCAAAGAAATCAAGGTGAGATAAGGTGAAGGCTTTTTGAACAGGACGGATCAGATCATTTACAGTGGACATTTTGATGTTGCTGAGATTCCTTCTGGCAGTTTGAAGGAGGCCTTTCCATATAATGTAATCACATTAGGACTCTTCTTCAGAAGTGCTTTTAAAAAGGTCATACATAGACAGTTTTTCAGTTTGATCCCAAAGACTTCTCAATTTCCAGGTGTGACATGCAAAGCAACACAATATGGACAACATTTTCTTTTTCTATTGCCGCATTCTTAAAAACAAAGGTGACATATGATACAATACTACTTTTCCTTTTCCAATACAGATTACGATACTTAAATCTTCTGTATTGGTTGATACTGATATATATATATATATATATATATATATATATATATATATATATATATATATATATATATATATATATATATATCTTTTTTTAAAAACTACATAAACTTTTAATTGATGCTTTTCACCTAAGGTAAGATACACTTATGATATCATGCTCTAAAACTCTATCACACAGCAAGAAATACCAAGCTAACACAATGTGAGTGAGTACTGTCTCAGGACAGATTTGTTACAGGATTGAATTAGATTCATTCTTATGCATTTTTTTGCTGCAATCATGTGAGTGCCTTGAAAACGTGCACAGAAACTTATCAGAAACATCTGTAATTGGTTATGATGCTCAGAGCATCAGAGAAGGTTTACTGACCAGGCTAGTGGGGTCAGTGTGGGGGCCTCTGACACAGGAGGCTTCAGGGAGCCTCAGACTACAAGGCCTGAGGGGGCTCACACACTAAGGACAGTCCAATGCAGACATGAACATTAGAACGAGTAGTATGGACAAGTATTGTTTAAGCTTGCTTTCACCCACGGTGGCGCAGTGGGTAGCGCTGTCGCCTCACAGCAAGAAGGGCCTGGGTTCGATTCCCGGCGGGGCAGCCAGGGTCATTTCTGTGTGGAGTTTGCCTGTTCTCCCCGTGTCTGCGTGGGTTTTCTCCGGGTACTCCGGTTTCCTCCCACAGTCCAAAAAAAAAACATGCTAAAATTGCCCCTAGGTGTGACTGTGTATGTCTGTCTGTCTGCCCTGCGATGGACTGGCGGCCCGTCCAGGGTGTATCCTGCCTTCCGCCCAATGATAGCTGGGATGTTATTGTGAGGCCTACAACGATGTGCATGCCCAGAGTTCTTGCAAGACTATGATCTGTCCCAGTTTTATGATTAGTGAGGGGAGCTGTTTGCGATTTACAGCTCTCTGGGTTATCAGCATCACACAGGCCAACACTGTGACACCAATTAACAAATGATAGACTGTGCAGTCCTCGTTGCATGACTGCGGGTTTACTCACTTTACTCTGGAGCCATGAGAGAAGATTTCTTGTTTATGTTCACTATTTTGTAACCCCAAACTAACTGCTAATATTTTTTCCAAAGTTTCTACAAGATGATTTGCAAAAGGCCTCTAGAGGATACATGACTCCAGCATATTGCCCAGGGCAGGTGAAAACAGAAGCTTTTAAGGATCTTTGATCCTTCTGCGGCTTGGCACCCAGACCCAAAAAGGAACCAACCAATAACCCCAACAGTCCCTGGCATAAATATCACCCATTCATATGCCAGAACAAGGAGGCGTCTTTCCGCTTAGCAAAGCAAACAGGCTGCGAGGGGGGAAAACAAAATATTTGGCTGAATAAACACGGAGTGAACTGGACAAACTTGTTAAAGGAGGAACAGTTGGCGACTGTGGCGACCTTCAGCCTGGCCAGAAAGCTTCATTATACCAGAGGCAAGGTGGGGTGAAGGACTTATGAGGGCTGGAATGTTAGAATGTGAGGAGTGCTATTTATTCTCACAAACATTACTCCTAAAATATACATAACTGGTGGCTCTTTCTGACAAACTTTGACTAGGAACGCAAGCAGGAATGCGTCTGATCTCAGCCACGTTACAAGGGGCAGTGAAAAACTAGGCTGCCTTGATCAACTGCCATCAAGTCCAGTTATGAAAGCTAAAAGCTGAGGGTTGTGCGTGTGTGGTTGTGTTTATTTTTGTAATATATGTATGGCCATGACTCTGTAATCACTAAACTATTCTCGGTGTCGGTATGAAATGTCCCATTTATAGCAGAGGTGTCCAGCTCTGGTCTTGGAAGGCAACTGTTTGGTGACTCAGCTACCAGGTTTAGTAGAAGCATTAGAGCAGGGAAATCACCATGCTGTGCTGGACTCCAGCCCCCCCCCCAGGACTGAAATTGACATCTCTGATTTATACTAATGGTTTTCCCTTTCACATGTCAACTCAGTATGGCTGGACTGGAGTGCCACTCTAGATCTCATAACATCTCGCCAAAAGAAACTTTAGTCCCAAATGTTCTGTAGCCTTTCAGCTATTTGGTTACGTGTACATGCAGTTGTACTGTGCTGTGTACCCCTGGGCTTAGTAACAAAAAACACATTAGGGGAGGCCTCGGCAGGATTTTTCAGTTCCTTAGTCCAATTCAGTGAGGGGAATAAACTCAGCTTCTTCTCAGACAGCGATTTATCAGGAAAAGGTATCTTCACTCTCTATACTTATTAGTGAGCAAAGTGAGAACTAAACTGTTTCACAAGTTTTACAGTACATTATAACAAACCTCAAACCACCAGGGCTTGTTTGGTCTGACATATTAAACTGAACAGACTCCTTTTAATAATGCGAAATATGAAATAGTCACATGTGCTTTAAGAGTACAATCGCCATATATGCCAACAGCCTTCTTGCACATTAGACACTTTGGATTACTCAGCTCTGAAGTAACCTGAACCTGACATTTTCTTGTTGAATTTCACACAGAACAATTTCTAATACACATTACTACTAAAGCCTTAAGTAGAGATTAGCCTACTTAACAGAGCCATGCCCCATTTAGGTTAATAGAGTAGAGTCCTTCTACAATTACATGTCTTATTTGTTTCCCCTTACAGTCCATTTACGATGTTTGTATGCTTTTATGCGCCAATAACAGTTGTATTACACTTTACATGACCTCTTTCCATCCTCTTGTTATCCCTTAGATTTAAACAGGCTGTTTTTGTAAATGTGGCTGTAAGACTGACCTATGTAAATGACCTGAAACATTCCTTATAACTTCAACAAAAGTGGGTGGGGCTTAACTGATGTAGGGTGTATTGACCTCTGAAGTCACGCTGTCATTCTTTGTGTCATGCCCATATTAGGAGCTCCTGGATTTTCTCTGTGACAGAAATAAATGGCGTTTTTGGAAAATGGCCACTGTCGCCTCCTGTGGTGAACTAAAATGTTCCAAAGCTGATGCGGAAATTTTTCCTCCAAATGTCACTGGATCCTCTGAATTATGAGGTCATTAAGGAGCTGAACTGTGACTAATACTACATGCAAAGCCAACACTGCTGCACATTGAACTGACATCCTAAGGTTGGCAACTTCACCAAAATATCTCATGCAAACCAGTCTGTCAAATGTGGCAGCTTAGAGGCTTTGGGAGTTTGCAGTTTGAGTAGTAATAGTGCTGAAGTTTAATAGTAGATGTACTTTCATGTGGCATCATTTCAGTGTGCAGGAACATGAAGTATTATTTAAATTTGACTGCAAAATGACCTTATAATACAGAGGATCTGGTGACACTGGGAGAAAACATGTACACAGACAAAACATATTGGCTTTGGGGCATTTTAGTTAACCACAAAACACAAGAGCAGCAATTCTTGTTCATATCTATTCTTTTTTATCATAGAGAAAATCAGCATAGATATGCAGTTCCTAATATGGGCACAATGTCAACTATGGAATGACACTTGACTTCAGAGGACTGATAAGTGAACAGGAGGCTTAAATTAAATTTATTAAATTTATCAATGTATATCCACTAATCAACCAGTATATTAAAACCACCTCCTTGTTTCTACACTCACTGTATATTTTCTCCACTCCACTTTCCATATAGGTGCACTTTGTAGTTACAGTTACAGACTGTAGTCCAACTCTTTGTCTGCAGGCTTTGTTTGCCCCCTGTTCTTCAATAGTCAGGACTCCCACTTGACCACCACAGAGCAGGTATTATAAGGGCAGTGGATCATTCTCAGCATTGCAGTGACACTAATGTGGTGATGGTGCGTTGCACTGGTACGAGTTGATCAGACACAGCAGTGCTGCTGGAGTTTTTAAACACTGTGTCCACTCACTGTCCACTCTATTAGACACTCTTACGTTGTCAGTCCACTTTGTAGATGTAAAGTCAGAGACCATAGCTCATCTGCTGCTGCATTGTTTGCATTAGTCATCCTCTAGTCCTTCATCAGTGGTCACAGGACGCTGGATCATTTTGGTTGGTGGACTATTCTCAGTCCATCAGTGATACTGCAGCATTTAAAAACTTCAGCAGCACCGCTGTGTCTGATCCACTCGCACCAGCACAACACACACTAACACACCATGTCAGTGTCACTGCAGTGCAGAGAATGATCACCCAAATAGTACCTGCTCTGTGGTGGTCGTGTGGGGTGCTGACCACTGAAGAACAGGGTGAAGGGGGGCTAATGGAGTATGCAACAGATGGACTACAGTCTGTAACTGTATAACTACAAAGTGCAACTATATGAAATGGAGCTGATGAAAGTGCGTGTAGAAACAAGGAGGTGAAATAAGAGAAAACTAATTCCTCAGAGTTTTGGAACTCTCTAGAACCTGTCAGAACATTCTAGAAAGTTCTATCAAAGCCTGCTCTTGTTCTCAGCATCACCATAAACATTACCTATCATTTGAGCACTCCTTCTCATTCAGCGTGGGGAAAAAACAGGTGACCACCTGGGAATTTTATATACTTTTTTAGCTCACTCCTCTTTACCTTTCTGTAGGCCAGCTGAAGGTAGTTGTAAGGGATTCTTCTGTGGAAGTCCTGGATAACATCCTCGCTCACTGTGTGCATGGACTGGGTGCCGATTTGTCCCTCGATACAGGCGTTCAGACAGGCGGCTCTCCGGAGGACCGAGTCGAAGAAGAACAGGTCGGTGTTGATGTTGCTGTCGATGCGATGCTGGTCCTCACACTTCAGCCTGCAGCGGATTTTGGTCTGACGAACTCGGGAGAAACTCGCCAGCGCTTTCTCCATGTACCGCACCACACCGGCATAGTCGCCTCTGGAAAAAGCCTCCACTCCGTTATCGTACAGCAGGTCGTACGGCTCGAGCGCCCACGTTATCTGAAGGATGAGGGCCAGGACCACGCCGCGCGGAGGAAGAACGTTCACGTCCATCTTCGGTAAACTCAACTCAGCCTCTTCGGAGTCTGTCTCTCGGTCAGATAGACCGGCACCGCCCAGTGTGGTGATGTTAGAAGCCGGGAGCGACTCACACGACCGGGCTAACCTACCATTCCACAGTCTGTGTTAGTCATTGTGAAGGAGTGATTAGTCGGGGACATTTCTGTGACCCCCCTCCTCCTCCTACAAATGGACTCCTCCTCCTTTCCCACAAGTAGGAAATAAGTAGCTAACAGGGAGAGGAACGACTCCCCTGTTACCTGCTCTGTCCTCCACACTGATACTTATTAACCAAGAACACAGATATACACTATTACTCATACAGTCAACGCGTTTAAAGGGGAATTCCACACGTTTCCCAAAATTTCTAAACAATGAAATCAGGGTGGTTTGGTGTGAAATGTCCGTTAGAGACACTTAACTGAATCCGTATCGTTGTTGTTCACACTGGTGGTCATAGGAACCAGACGTCTGAAGAGTTTAATGCCTCTAACACCCCCCTCACAGAAGATGGTTATGAAATGGTTATGCCTGTTGCCTGAGACTTTGTTTTACAGTAATTTTGTGATAAAGTTTTGGCCTAAAATATCTTGTTAACCAGTTTATTTTAATCCAGTTATGGCGGAGGGATACATGCGGGGCGTTGTAAGGCAAAATAGTCCTCAAAGAAGCCGTATGAAGGTTCAGCAGTGGTATTGGATAATAAATAAAATTGCTATAGGCCTATTTGTGTTGTAGACATGGTGACCCCTGGTTCCTCTGTCACCACTTGGTTATTACATTACACATTAGATGAGGCTATTACGTGACTATCTAACGGCCGTGACATTGTTCTGTGGTACCGTTTTGGCTTACATGTTTATACATTTAGTACCCAAATATAACACGTTTTCCCGATTTACCTTTACCAGCGTTACATGTAAGTTTGTAGACATTCAAAGTCATTTTGCATGTTAAATAAAACTGGTTCCTATCACCGCCATTGTAAAGAGATCTGAGAGGGTAAGTTTCTCTACAGTGCACAGTTTCATACTTTAAATGACTTACTTTACATTTCAACCATTTTTATGCATTTATGCATTTTATTTTTTAAAACTCTGTCCCCTTTAAGTGTGGTAAGGGTGTTTACATTGAGTAGCCTAAGCATGCAGTTTATGATTTTGTGTCTTTATTATAATTTATGCCATATTTATATACTAACATACCCACAGACTCTAATTTCCTTCTCTATTTACTTAACCATATAGCCAGCACAAGACAAAGTTATACCCCGTGCATGCTGAATTGCTGTCCTTTAATTGATGGAATTCTGTCTCCCCCTAGTGGATGAATTCAGAAGCAACAGTAGGACTTGAGCCAAAGTGCACAACACCTGTACAGACTGGTTATGTACCAGTGTGGTCATATTACAGAGTTACGAGTTCGTATTTGTTCATATTTATTTAAGTTGTTTGTTTGTCTGTTGGTTCATTATCAAAACATTTCGCAAGAAATCTTACATATTGTGGAAACATCTGAAGAGCCCGATGCGTCTAAAAGCTACCCCACAGAAAGTTTTTACATAAAATGGTTATGAATAGGCATTTTTACAATAGTTTCACAATAAGGTTTTGGCCTAGAACATATTTTTAAATATATTTTATGGAAGAGTGCTTCAAACAGGGCATTATAAAGCAAAACAGTCCATGAAAAAGACATTTTTCTCCTATTTACCATTATCGACATTACATATAAAAGGTAGTAGGTGGTTTTGGATAGTAAATAAAATGGTTATATTTGTGTTGTAGACATCACAACCCCTGATTCCTATCACCACCACTGTAAAGAAACTAAGTTTCTCTATGATGAACCATTTAACACCAAATCGGTCTGAATGACATTTCAATGATTATGCTGAAATTTTGAAAAATGGGTGGAATTTGCCTTTAAGGTTGAATGAAGTTCACAGCTTTTTCAGAAAGTTTGTGTCTATATGGACAATGAAAGTTGTAACTAGAATTTGAAATACAGAAAAGTAAATATTTTGAAAAAAGCAAGACAATATATATTTTAATTGCTTTAATGTGTAGTTATTAAGAAAATAGTTTATCAGTGTATTTTACATTCACATTAAATATATGAAAAACAGCAGTATTACGAAACAGACCAGTTTATATAATAAACACATACATAAAATTAGTGAAAAAAAACGTCATTCATTACTTCTGCAGCTGTTTATATATAAAACTCTACATATAGATTTACATATATATATATAGATTCACATATAGTAAGGATTTATTAAATAAAGAAGGCATTCATTACTTCGTGGCTGTAATCAGTGACTTGTACAGTCTTAAACAGCAAAAAAAGGAAGACAAACACAACTCTGACCTTCAGCATTGTAAACTAAGTAAACTCATGGCCTCACTGACGAGTATATTCACATCTCTGGTAGATCTCAGACGCAGCGGCTGCAGATATCTTCAGACGTACTCTGTGGACTGAGTCTGGGAGACGGATGGCTTCTCTGGATATGACCTGAGGTGCTTCGGTGGTTTACTGCTAGCGCACAGGAGAGCACCTCCGATGATGGAGAGCAAAGCCGCAGCTCCTCCGACAAACAGAGCCTGTCCAAACTCATACCTACAGAGAGCCAAAAAACATTAGACACCTCAGGTAGAACCCCACAGTGCACAATCTCCACCACTCTTAAATACAGTATAAGAACCTAAAAGTACAGAAACAGAAGACGTACTTGATCAGACTGGTGCTCTGAAACTCTTGGGCAACTTCATAAGCGTACCAACAGATTAATCCAAAGGCGCAAAGACCTGGAGGAACAGCGACAAGAGCATGTTAGGGCAGACCAACAATTCCAGAGTCTCATTACAGAGTTCATTACAAAGACAGCAAAAATAGGCCTGCTTGGAATTATTTTTCTGTTGGAATTAGTGCAGCACAGCATGTGAAACATTGAATGAAATTATTGTGTTATTGTGTTTTTTATGACAGTTTTCAAATGTGGCACTACTAGTGAGGGCATTGTCAAAATATTGTGATATGTATCATGTATCGTAAAAATGTCTCAAAGAATCATGATATGTTTTCACTGTACCAGCCACCCCTAGATACCCTCATATCAAAGCCGGTTTGCCAGAAAAATGAATTCATTTGATTCATTCATGTCATTTGAGCTCAGCAGCTGTCCTTTACAATGAGTGACAATTTCATAATGAATGGACCAATAGAAACGCTCCATTTTGGAGATATTTGTTTTTTTTTTTGGACAGGAATGATATGCAAGTCCCTCAAACAGAACGGATTAAGGTATTCCGAGCCGGTTTAAGGTATTCCAAGCCATCAGGTAACTCTTGTTTATTCCTGTTTTCTAATTAGCAAAAGAGACACTGTAAAAATGTCCTTTACATGACATAATCAAGCCATAAACACGTCACGTATGCTGTCATGACTTTTCACGAGAGATTCTGTTCAGTAAAATAAGCAGCGTCATGTTACTACTACCGTTGTCATGACAGATGCCATAATGTTAGATGTCATGACAGATTACAATTTACGTGTGCCATAAGCTGTCGTGACATCAAACATTACGACATCTGTTATTACAATTACCAGTAAGTCATGACAGCATATGACATCTGCCATGATCATGATTACGGTTAATTATGTTAATGTCAATGAGAAAATGTAGTTTAAGTGTTCCCGAAAATATAATAAAAGAATAGCTTTGTCATATGACATGTTCTGTATTACTTAACACACTGTCCATATGACCAAATGTTTTTCGTTCTGCTGAGAGGGCACATCAATGATAACAACTCACCACCAATAATGGACAAGCCACCACCAACAATGGCCGGTTTGCTCTTCATCTGCTCGCTTCCATCTAAACACGTGGTGCATTTGAGCCCAGGAATGGTCAACAGCAAAGCAAGACCACAGAAGATGATGCTGCTTAACATCAGCCCTCTGCTCACATTGATCTCCCCTGCAATGGAGAAAGGAGAAGCGTTATTACAAACTAAAAGAGCATGAGTGCATTTAAGAACACAGCTGTTAAAGTTACATTATGTAAGTTTTGGGGATTTAGAGACCTCTCTGGTGGAAATGTGTAATTGCATTTTATAATGTCAGTTGAGCTTAGGACCCCTTCCTCAAGTGGATGAATCTGATGATTGCGAGTGATTTGAAAGAGCATTTAAAGAAAACATGGTGAGCGGCGTGTCTTCCGAGGATGTGAGTGAATTATCTACTATTGTTATCATATTTTCATCAGTATGATGATGAAGTTCATTTTGCATTTGAGGTCTGACCATAAATGCTGTTTGAGTTGTGCAATGTTAAAATATAAAGACGTATAATGTGGTTGGAAAAACTCTGACACGACACCTCTTTACAGGGTGACTCACAGCACCGTACGCACACCATATTTTAGCATGTTTCTACTCATTGCTTATGCAAAAATAGGAATTCTGTATTCTAAACATTTAATTGATCACTTTTGTGTTTGTAAGTAGAAGAGAAAATATTTCCTTATGATTTTAATTTGATGAGAAGTTATTGTTGTGTGCAGAATCTTGTTTTGCAGGGAAAAAATATATATACTTTACATTTTTTATGCTTTTTTACTGATGTTTGGGCAAAATATTGATTATTTAATATATATGAATACATGTTTTTAAGTAGTCTTATGTAGTTTGGGTGCCCCTGGCCAGATGACATGTTAATTGAATATAAGTTAACACATCCTCTACAGAGAACACACTTCTTTGAATGCACAATTACTGTTTATATGCTGAATTGAAAATATAGGGAAAAAGTAAAACATGAAAAATGTTGTCCAAAAAATGTAAAAATGTATTTTACGTTATGGCACACTTTCATTTTATGTTTCACTCTTTGGTTTCTTCTGAGGGTCTCTCATCTGGCATCTTTTGTGGAAATGCTGCCAATTATGAACAAATTCAGTAATTTATAAGTGAAACCTTTAAAAACTGAAACAGGAACTTTTAATGTTTAGTGTCAGACTTTTTGTATGTACTTTAAATGTATATATATATATATACATATATATATATATATATGTGTGTGTGTGTGTGTGTGTGTGTGTATACTAGAATATATAGTATAGTATATATAAACTTAATATATATACTTAAATATCAAATGACGAATTACAGCTATTATAGTTATAATGTTATTTTATTTTAATGAACAGTTTCTATTAAGACCAGTGTGGCTGCAAACGTCAAAAGCAGACTTAAAAAAATGAGATATTCCTGTTTATTAATTCCGAGTGGAAAACCTAAAGGACTATTGATTCCCATGTTTTTTTAATTTCTGTGAAAACTAGTTATTTTCACTTGTTTTCTCAAAATCCCAAGTTATTTCATTATCACAACCCAAGGAATGTTGTTTTCTCTAGATATTTATGCCAACATCTCCATTGATCTGAAGAACATTTCACCATGCAAAGAACCATTTAAGCATGGACCAGTTCTATATAGAACTCATGGTTCTAAGCAGAAACATCATCTTTACCATCTTTTTTTAAGTGTGTAGAATCAAAACGTTTTGTAAGACATTCAATATTGAAAATCGAATCGAATCTCGACATCAGAACCGAAAATCGTATCGACTCTGAAAGTATCGTTAGGTCCCTGGTCACAGTAGGTCAGTAACAGGTTGCTGGACTCACGCGACTGATGGAGGATGGAGGTGAAGGGCGTGCAGGTGATCGAGGCCCCGGCGCCTGTGCTGCATCTCATCCATAAACCCACGCGCTCCACCTGCGGCGCCGTGTCCCCGTTAGCGCGCGCAATGATCTTCCACTCGGTCATGCAGGTGGACGCGATCAGACCACACAGTCCAGCATAGCAGAGGACATAAGCGAGCAGCTGCACGGCCGTGTTTGCCATCTTTGAAGCCCCTCTGAGAGAAAAGCGCGGAAAAAGTGGTCTCGATGGAGCAGCGGCTGTTTATTCCGTGAGGAAAGTTGGATCGAGTCTCTGATCTCGGGTCGAAGTAGAGCTGGCAGAGTATTAACGGTACCACTGAGCGGTGAAGCTCTGCGTGCGCTTTTTATGCGCTCTCGCGGGGTCGCGCACGGTGGCGTTATGCAATGCGCGCGACAGGCAAGAGGATGAGCTTATTGCCGAGAAGCCGAGCATGAGCAACACTGTACCCCGTCCACTGTACTCAGAAGAGGGAGTAACCAGTTCCATTTACTCATTTCCACTTACTTAACCCGTTAAAAAGGGGAACTCCACCAAGTTTTCAACATTTTTACACAATTAAATGGTTAAGATGTAAATAAAGTCATTCAGAGCGGTTTTGGTGTGAAATGCTTCGTTTTTGAGAAACTTAGTGAGTCAGAATTGTTGGTGATGGAAACCAGACGTCTGAAGAGTTTAATGTCTCTGAACGCTTCCTCACAGAAAAGTATTACATAAAGTGGTTATGAATACGCAGCCTGATGTCTGAGAGACAGTTTTACAGTAAAATTGTGGCCTAAATATTTATAAATTTAGTACCCAAATATAGGTCTAACATTTTTTCCCTGATTCACCATTACCAACGTCATATGAACAGTTTGAAGACGTGTAGGTTCACTGGTCATTTTCGATAGTAAATAAAATTGTAGGCCTCGCAGCCCCTAGACTTATCACCACTATTATAAGAAATCAGAGGTGGTAAATTTCTCTACAAAACATATTGTTAATATGCTTTCATGCATAAGAGGTGGAGAGGTACATGTAGGGTGTAATAAGACAAAATAGTCCCTAGAGAAAACATATTTTGATAGTTCTGTGTTAAAGTTTTGGCCTAAAATGTCTTGTTATTCCATTTATTTTAATCCAGTCATGGCAGAAGGATACATGTAGGGCATTGTGAGGCAAAATACCCAAAAATGTATTTTTTCAGATTTTCCACTGTATTACCATCATCAACATTACATATAGAAACTTAGGATGCATGTAGGTCCACTGGTGCTTTTGGATAGTAAATAAAATGGCTGTATTTGTGTTGTACTCATGGTGAACCCTGGTTCCTATCACCACGACTGTAAAGAAATCTGAGTCTGTAAGTTTCTCTACAACAAACGATTTCACATCAAACCACTCTGAATGACTTTGTACATCCTGATGACAGAATTATGCAAAAATGTTGAAAAGTTGGCAGAATTCCCCTTTAATATCAATTTTTACAGTCACGTGCAAAAGTTTGGGCAATGCTAATCATTCTAAGTGAAATTCTCTACAGGGAACACAATTTAATTCACAATGACAGTTTATTTGCTGAATTGAACATTATGAGAAAAAAGTAAAACATAAAATGTGGCTGGTGTAAAAGTGATGGCACATGTTATACTATATGTCTCACTTTTTAAATAGAATTTGTGCATTTCAATATGCAGAAAATATTATATCAATTATATATGTTATATTAATATTAATTATGTTGTTCAATGTAGAGAACATGTTAACTTATTTTCACTTAGAAACTCAACAAAGCATGTCATTTGACCAGGGGTGTATAAACTTCTGCATGCGACTCTGCTCTGGTTCACGTTGCCTGAGCACAAATCTGTAGAATGGTTTCAAATCTATCAGCCCATATGAACCAAAAAAGTGAAAACAGTGAGATTTTTTTTTATCACATCACATTAAATTCAGTGTTTTTAAATTCATTGTTTTTAACAAAAGAAAATCCAAATCTGAACACGAATAAAAGTTTGAACATGAATTACAAAGTACTGTGCAAAACACACCTGAGAAGAATTTATTTAACTGGCCAATAATCAGTTACCTGCACAAAAAATAATTAACACAAATAATACTAAAACACTAAGTAGTGATTTTATATATGTCAGCGTGTCAATTACCAAACCTCTCCTCAAAGAAGCCCACTGAGCCTTGTAGTTGTCATCCAGCACCTGGTTTGATTAATCAATGCTTCATTAGATCAGCCCTCCTCCTAAAGATCTACCTTCCTGCAGGCTTGGCCTCCAACCCAAATCTACCACACCTCATTCAGCCCATTAAAGACATATAAAGGCAACAGTTAGACTAGAGGTCCGCAACCCAAATGTTAAGATGAGCCATTTTGTCCTTTCAACAAAAATCAAACCACCTTGGGAGCCACATTTTATGTCCATTTTATTGAAGTAAGGTTTGACCATCTTGGTTGTAAATATGTCTCAGTATCTGCTGGTTTACTAGTACAGGTTAAAAATACAATATAAATGAAAATACTTTGCTCTGTTTTCAACTGTAGCTCAGCTATAGCTGCTTTTCTTTTCCTCAAAAATAGAATAGTTTCTTGTAAAATGTCTCTCAACGTTTGATTTTTTTACAAGGCTGAAGTCAGCTTCTCATTCTCCAGTTTCTTGTTCGAATGTTCCCGTTCCACCTTAAATAGCGAACGTAACTGCTGCACCATTTAAGGTGGAACGGGAAAATTCGAATGAGAGGCTAACAAAAGAGAAGCTGACTCCAGCTTTGCGACTTTTTAGTGTTTGACAGTTTCTCGTTGCAGATTAAACGTATCAGAAAACCAGCTGGAGTGATTATAAATGCATATAGGTCCATTCATCTCTAAATTATCGGTGTTGATCTTAAATCTCTCTTTTAACTTTTTCAGTAGCTACTAGCTAGGCAAGATTGTTGTCTGCGTTGCTGTAGAGACCAGCAGTCTGCGCGCCAACCTTCAGGGTTAATAGTCGGGGAATAAGCAGTTGTGTGTTAACTCCAGTGTTTAAGACCATTTATTGTTAAAACTGTATTAGAATGATCAGCAGAGCTTTATTTTACTGTAAAGTAGGATTATTTTCCCTAAAAATTGAATTCTGCTGTGGAGCCACAATAGGGCAGTAAAAGAGCCACATCCTGCATGGAAGCAGTTAGAGTTGGAGCTGACGTCCACAGGAAGTGAGATCACCAGGAGCAGGGTCGGTGACCACTGGATTAGACCAATCAAAACAGGTTCTGTGGCATTTTTCCTTATTATTTTAAATGTATCTGATGGATTTGAACTTCAAATGGTACTTTTAGGCTGCCCAGTATAGCAGTTTGTAAGGAAAGAATTTCATCAGTTCCTTTTCATTTGGGTCCTGATTCCTTTTCTAGGGGTTATTTATATTCTGTTCTGCAGGTTCAGCTTTTGCAGGTTTCACTTCCTGTGCTGATACATGCTAGATATGCTGAGATGTTCCACTGCGGTTCTACAGGGAACCTGGTGGTGGAGGAGCTTTTGGATCTGTACTCTGATTTGGCAGCATAGTTTTTATTTAACTGAGGTGACAGGACATACTGAAGTGCGGGTGTAGACCCCTGTACCCACCCCTGTGATCTAAAGGCCTTGGCACTGTGGTCTGGATTTTGTAATACAGGGTGCTGCTGTGGCCTCTGACTGACCCAGACCTCGTGGGTGAGTGTGCGTGACAGATCAGCACATGGCTGTAACGTCACTGTGCTTTTGTACTGTAACACGAAGTCAGTCTTGCTCACTTCCACACCTCGGCTCACTGCTCTCATCCCGAAAGTTCAGTGGTTCAAACAACAAGAGCCACAAGAGAACACCCAGATCTGTGCGAAAGTTTTGACACCCCTGGTTGAGGTGTTGATCTTCTAAATAAAAAGTAAGTTACACATCCTCTACAGAGAGCACGCCTCTGCACATTTAATGCAAAATTACAGTTTATTTGCTGAATAAAACATATTGAGGAAAAAAACATAAAATGTGGCCTGTGCAGATGTTTTGTGTTGTGGGTTTTTTTTTCCAATATATTAAAAATAAACAGGTACTTTGAACTACAATTTCCAGAAAAAAAAACTGTTATTCCCTGTAGTTGTAGTTGATGAATTTAACAAATTATCTACTTATTATAAATTATGACAAAACAAGTCAGTTGACCAGGGCTGCCAAAACTTTTGCACATGCCTACTGATGCAGAAATTACTCCTTCCTGTAACATTGGTGTCCATTTTTTTTGTGATGCATACAAATTACATCTGCACCCATTATTATTATTATTATTATTATTATTATTATTCACTCTTAAAAAAGATGGTTCTTCAAGGAGTCTTCACTAAGGACAGTGCTTGTATACAGAACCATAAACCCTCAAAGAACCATTTGCATTATTAAATGGTTCCTTGCATTATGAAAGCATTCTTCAGATTGATGGAGAGTGTGTTGTATACGGTTCTATACAGAACCTTTTTTAAAAACAGTTATGTATAGCATTAAAAAGGGTTCTCATATTGTAACAAGCTTGATATATCAATAGCAGAACCCTGTCTGGTGCTATATAAAACCATGTAAACACATTTTGCATCAATCTAATGAACCTTTTCATCATTTTCTTATGCAACTGGTTCTTTAAGTGTTCATGGTTCCATATAGAACCGTTGTCTTTACTAAAGAACCATTGAAGAACCATCTTTTTTAAGAGTACTGGCGGTGCCAGTGTTTATATAAAAGTAAGGTTGTTGTAAATTGTTTAATATGAAGTCACAGTAGAAACACAGCTGGCTTGAAGAGGCGGTCTGCTAATAAAGCATTTTAACCATTTTAAAATGCTACTTTATTAGAAACACCTACTTTACATTTCCATTCTTTGGCCACTTCGTAAGGTCATTATTTTGCCACCTATCCTTTTCAGTTTCAACTGATCTGCTGTTGCACTGTTGGATTGAGAGTGGTCTGTCACCCAAAATGTCCAGCTTAGTCTCTAACTGTACACCTGCAAGGTGGATAGGGTTTCCAATAAAGTGGCCAGTGAGTGTACATTCAGTAGTGGTGTTTCAAATCTTTGAAATAAAAAAAAGAAAGAAAAAAGATGTCTAAAATGTGGTACTTGACTCAATTAAACAATTAACACAATTTGTCTTGTACAGTACAATACAGTACAATAAAGGAATCTTTGGAGTGATGCCACTGGAGAACCACTGGAACCTTTCAGTTCATGTGCAGTGATGTGCAAATGTGAAGAACCTTTAAAGAATCTCCACGTAAAGGTGTAAATGTTCTACTCTAAAGTGTTTCCTAAAATGATCCATCCATTCAGGCCCCTTAAATGGTAGTACGTGTGCAGTACGTGTGCAGTACGTGTGGACGGCTGTGGACAGAGGTGTGGTGTAAACATGGGTGGTGGATTTACTGTACATGCTTCAACCATTCATTCTTCCACAGTGCTCACAGTAGTATTTTATGGGAAGTCTTCGTTATCTTACTTGTTTGCTGTAATGCTGAGATGTGGGAGGAGTGTCTCAGAGTGGGTGGGGCTTCTTCTTTTAACACCAACATATTACACAAACAGTGTACAATCTTGCTGAGGGCAGAAAAAATATTTTCCCACAGTGTCGAGAATATTTCAACATTTCAACTCGGAACGGAAAGATGAATAAACTGTTATAAATAGATGAGAAGAAGTGCTTTTTTGGAAGTGTTTACCAAAGAAGAGATTTTATTGAAGGCAGAATTTATTAGAATATTAAAGATTTTTGAACTGATTTGTTCTGTTTTTGCTCCTAAGCTTCCACTTAAAAAAACATGTAATTTTCCAAAAGGCAGCATTTGGCAAAACCGTCGCGGTCTGTGTTTTTATTTTGCAGCTCTTACTAAAACTCATTAAGTCAACTTTTCTACCCAGTAATACTCAAATCATAATTTCTCACCAGTGATTAAAGACTGCATTCATTTATTCATTCATTCATTCTGTAAATGTACTTTATTGGTAGCATATCTATCTATCTATCATTTTTTATTATTTTATTGTATTACCTTTTTAAATTGATTGATTTTACTTTTTAGCACATATTGTATCCTTCCTTTTTAATCTAATTAATTCATTTTTACCTTTTACCTTTATTTATTTATTTATTAAATGTACTTTATTGGTAGCATATGTATTTATTTATTCTGGAATTTTACTTTATCTATCTATCTATCTATCTATCTATCTATCATTATTTTTTATTATTTCATTATATTACCTTTTAAAATTGATTTTCTGTTTTAGTACATAATGTATCCTGTCTTTTTTAATTTAATTAATACATTTTTTACTTTTGGGCAATACCATTCACATACATACATACATACATCATCTAAACCACTTATCCTTCTGGGTCGCAGTGGGGTGCTGGAGCCTATCCCAGCTGTCATTGGGCAGAAGGCAGGATACACCCTGGACAGGTCGCCAGTCCATCGCAGGGCAGACAGACATACATACACAGTCACACCTAGGGGCAATTTTAGCATGTCCAATCAGCCTGACTGCATGTTTTTGGACTGTGGGAGGAAACCGGAGTACCCGGAGGAAACCCACGCAGACACGGGGAGAACATGCAAACTCCATACGACCCTGGTCGCCCAGCCGGGAATCGAACCCAGGCCGTTCTTGCTGTGAGGTGACAGCGCTACCCACTGCACCACCGTGCCGCCCAACATTCACATTTATTTATTTATTTATTTTTGCATTTTGTAGTTTTAGTTTTGTGTTTTTTTTTATTTTCAAAAATAATAAGCCATAAAACGCCTATTAAACTAATAGATAAAAAACAATGAGTCATGCATGGTTGAAGAAAGAAAATGGGCAGAAAATAACACAGCAGGCTAAATACCACAGTTACTTGTAAGGTGCAATTGCTGACCATCCTAAAGCCAAATAAAGATCTAAAGTTACTAGAAAAGGTGAATCATGGCTTTGGTCATCTCGTGCCCCATGACCTTCCATAAATCCAGTCAGTCAGCAACCACAGGATCATTCTGAATGGTCAGGTCCACATTTGCATGTACGAAGTGAGAAATAGTTGTGCAAGTTAGACTTATGCAATATGCACAAACTTCATATGCTAAAGAAAACAATAACAGCCCAGCACTGACTCCCCCTCAGTTATGCAAAGACTTGAATAGTCCAGTTTTTCCTGGAACTGAATTAGCATGTATGATCTGTGACTGAGTGTCTGTTTTGGGGGAAGATCTGATATAGGAATATGAAACGTCGGGGAATCAATCAGTGTATTCAATAAATAATCTCATAACATGCAATCCAGTACTCTGAACTGCTGATCAAATCAAATGAGGTTAGTATTATTTACCATAAACGCCTTTGGATCATTCAGAGTTGGAGCTTAGTGGCTTCTCTAAACCAGTCTCTGCTCCGTTTTCACTTTTAACATAAAGGTTCGTGAAAGGTTCTAGACTTCGGTGTGAAGTTCCTGGAAAATCCTTTAGCTTGAACCATTAGAATCTTTACTGAATGAAGAGGCAAAATCAAATTTGAAAAGTTTCTCTATATTTCATCCATCCATCCATCCATCATCTAAACCGCTTATCCTTCGATCCCTTGTGGAGGGGTGCTGGAGCCTATCCCAGCTGTCACTGGGCGGAAGGCAGGACACACCCTGGACAGGTTGCCAGTCCATCGCAGGGCTTCTCTATATTTGTGAATGTTATTTAAGTGGTTCTTCTGTAGCACAGCTTCAAAGAACCCTTTTTGGTTCCATTTAGCATCTTTATTTTTAAAAAGTGACAGTGTCCCAAAAATATTTGGGCCTTATAGTGTGTATATTACATGCAAGACCTTAAAATAGAAAAAAAAAATCATTAGAGAAATTCTGAAAAATTTTCTTCTTCTTCTTTTTTTCTTAATTTTTTTAACAGATTTGTGTCCACTAATCAACATTTGGAACATTCAGTCTGATCGGGAATGGTGTGCTTGTATACAGCTTTTTGATCTGGCATACGTTTTTCGTAAAATCTTCGTTAAATTGCGTTTTTTTCCCTTAGCAATGAATGGGGTAAAAACAGCACGACCATCTACTGTACTCCTGCTCAACCAAAAAACACAGTTTTGCATATACTATCTCAGGACAAGCCCCTGAGCACGACTTCGATGTTGTTCTAACCCACACTCATCTGTTTGTCATTTTTTCTCATCCCTCGTTTCTCCCATAGACCCTCATTCATTTTTGCCCCACACAAGCCCAATTATTTCTTTGCCCGACAGCAACCAAACTGCATGTGCTCACTTAGGGCAGATCCTCAAACTCTAATCCACAGCTATACTGACCCACACTCCTCTATGTGTTGTTTTTTCATCCCTCGTTCCTCCCATAGAGTCCTATCCATTTTTGCCCCCAACAAAGCCCTATCATTTCCTTTGCATGGCAGCCATCAAACTGCATGTACTCACTTAGAGTAGGTCCCCAAGCTTTAATACACAGTCATACTGACTCGCACTCCTCTGTGTCGTTTTTTTTGCATCCCTTGTTCCTCCCATACATGACCATTCATTTCTCTCAACACCTGGCAACCACTTAGCAATCCCCTAACAATCACTCAGTTCCCTCCCCTTATGCCATAGCAACTGCCTTGAAATACGTTACCTACCCCCAAGAAACAAGCTTCAGCTGCACAATCACTCTGCATTTATTTATTTATTTAATTAATTAATTATTATTATTATTTATTAATCCAGAATAAAACTTTTAGTTCTTCAGCCTACTAGGTTGGTCTTCAGCCAACCAATCATCATGCCCCCCTAAACCCACTACTTACTAATATGTTATTATAGAGGCAGGTGGCAACCAAACCCTCCCGCCAAGATACACAAGATTCAGCTCTGATGTTAGACGTGACCAGGACAGTACAGTACTGTGTGCACTGTACACACGTAATGTCTGTGGTCATTTACCCTTAATGATCTTTTCCACCCTGAGCTAAAGATCCACCCATGCTGTGCCGCACTTTCTCTGGAAGAAATGATACAAAAGCAGGAAGCTTGATTGAGGCCTTGCTGGTAAAGGCAATCAAACAATCCCAGCTGCCGCTAAGCTTAGCAAAAGCCAGGTTTCTTCCTGTAGGTCAGGAGCTCGTCTAATGAAAAAAACATCCTGACGGACAATACCCTCTAATATCATTTCTCATAACAACCATTTTTATTTGGAAACCTATCAGCCTACAATGGTATTCTATCTAGCATTATCGGTCAACATGACATCACTGACGCAATAAAACCTCTAAATCGGTAACTGTACATGAGAATAAAGAACTGTTCCTAACTTTGAATAAAAGTTAATGGAACAAGTAATTTTGGAGCATTTCTCTTGGTCCATTAAGCAAATCATTGCTTAAAGGACAGTTGGTGTTTTTAAGTTCTGTAAATAAATAAATAAACAAACATACTGGCTTGGAGCTCATATGTTTGACTTCTTTTCTTTAGATTGAAGACTTTGGGTCCCATGTTCTGCTCCTGTCTGATTCGCCAATTGTGAAAAAATATATTTTTTTTATTTTGTGAAATAATTGTAAAAATTATGAAAATATATACTGCAACTTTGGACGTTACTGAATAAAGTAGCCTGATATGGTTGAGGAGAAGGCTGAGTTTACTACAGACATTGTTTACAGAGACTCTAACAGGACAACCATCTGTCCCAGCTTTAAGCAGGAGTACATACAGGCCATGTTTCCTTCCCAACCAATTATACATGCCCCCCATACATTTACCCCAATTTAAAATCCAGTCAAGGCTAGATACCAGTGACAGTGAGGGACAGAGAGGTACAGGACATTCACAGATGATCTGAGGGGCATGAAGTGAGACTGCTCTCGTATTCAGTATAAGCATCTAGACAATTTCCAAGATTAGCCACCACTTTCAGCTTTACAGGACATGCACAAATAAAGCAAACCCAAAAAGGACCTGGTGGACAGTGACAATATGATTATATGATACAATAAACAAATATCAATCCAAAATGAAAAAAGTAAATTAGAAGTGAAAAAGTATAACTAAGTAAATTAAGCTAATATGATAAATACAAAAAAATCATAAAGAAGCAAAAGCAATAATTGTGAAAAGCAATATTTTACAGTCATATGCAGAAGTGTAAACACTCACAGTCAAATGACACTTTGTTGAGATTCAAAAAACTGGGAAAAAAGAAAATATGAAAAATGTGCCATAATATTTGTACAGGACACATTTTATGCTTCTTTATTCAATACAAAAAAATCAATGTGAAAGTTGTCAAATAAACAGTAATTAAGATGTGCAGAAGTGTGTTTTCTGTAGATGTTGTTCAATTATTTACACTCAGAAAAACAACAAAGCATGAACTTTGACCAGGGGTACCCAAACTTTCAATCAAAACTAACTTTTACTCAGAGAGCACCACATTTTTTTTGTTCCCCTCAAAGACAAAACTCTTATAACAAAAATAAATAGGAATTTTTCTTTACATCATATTAAAGATATTGATTGTCATGTTTCACTGTCAATTTTTGACTTTTATATGAATGTTTATTTAAACATCATCACTACTACAAAAAAAGCCTCCTTTTTTTTTTTACATCATTTCAGCACTGTGTAAAATTTCTTGACGAATGGCCCAATAGAAATACTCTAAATTGACTTGGAATAAAGTATCTTAACATTAACTTAAACTAAAAGTTAATTACATGTTTCTCCTGTAAAGTTTCCATTTTGGTTTCTCAAAATGCACAAATGTAGTGATGATCAGACGAGAAAGGGTCCTCAAGTGTTAGCTTGTACTGTGAACACTGGATGTTTGAGGAAAAGGCAGCTACTTGCTTAATCTTCTGTTTAGGAACTTCAGTTTTATAAAGTTGTCAACAACTTCATGTGGATGAAGCTGCCTTTTTCTATCAATGTCTGCCATCTAGTGTCAGATACAGTCTATTGCAGGGCTTCTACACTGTATCATATATAACTACACGCTCAATGGCCCTTATGCTGATCTGGGGTCAGCTTACAGGTTTTATATAACACTGAACAGACTTACATAAACCGATCAAACCCGACTGTAAGATCTGCTCACTTGGAATTGTTTAATAAATCTGGGCCACTGACTCTTCCAGTCCTGGTGACTCCATACTATACACAACTGATTCAACTCATGAAATAATGAACAAGCTCCATGTTGTCTGGGTCAGGTGTGGAATAGGGAAAACACAAGAGTGTGCAGAGCATGGGGTCACAGGATTTGGGACCCCTGGTCTAGGGTGTATCAGGCTCAAGACAAATATTACATCTAAAGCCAATTATTATTAATAAAAACTAATTATTATTAAGAAAACATGTTGATGGTCTTGGTTTTTATCACCTCGTATTTCATTCAGCAAGAATAGAAAAAGTCTGAGACCACCATTTATTTATTTCATTTTCAGTCAAAACAGCCACAAACCACAAATTATTCATTTTCCTTAAGAGATATTTCTGAGAAGACTTAGAAAAATGTGACTCCTAATAAGACCTGGTGGGTGTGTAGCCGTCTAGAAGCCTTCACAGAGAAAAGGAAAGAAGCTGCTGGTGTTCTCAGAACAACAGACTGACCATCTCACAGTCCAGACCTCAACATCACTGAATGTGTTTGGGATTAGTTTAACTGTAAGAAGCAGAAAATGCAAACAACTTGAAAATAATGGAACATCCATTTAATCAATGCAACCATTCAAATTTATAAAACTGTTTGAACTAAGATGAAATATTGACTGGATATAAATGCAACACTTTCATTGTAAATGACCTACATTTGTGTTCATAAAATTCCCACAAGCTAATTAGTTGAAGAGTGTAATCTGTAAATTTAATCTTCAGTTAGTTTTCCATAGTTATTCTTACTAAATTGTGACTGTTATATTGTTTTATGTTACTGTTAATTTTTATGACATCTATGAATACATAATTTCATGTGACATACTAAGCTACAGCTTAACCCTCGCATTATGAGAGCAATTGAAAAATATATTCAGTCCACTTTTCTTGCATAAAATTATCCTTGATTTATTTTTTTGGACCTGATTATTAAATGCAAAAATATAAAAATGAATGAATGAATGAATGAATGAATGAATAAATAAATAAATAAATAAATAAATAAATAAAGTATGCTTTTGGCGTATGTTGCCTTGAGGCAACATTGTGCGACAATGGGAAGAAATTATATAGAGCCGAGTTCCCTGATTTGTTCCAAAAAGAGATTAAATCAGTTTCCTTTCCTCTGAATAAGACTGAATATAAGATATTCAACTGACAAACACAATATAAACAGTAAACAGTAGTAATTCTACAGGATGTCTTTTTAATATTAAACTTTGTAATAATAGTCCCCAGTGTTTTATCTTCATTTTTAACTTCTTTATTTCTGTATGAATACTGAAACGTGTGAAGCTGCACAGGACCACCATGTCAGTTTCATTCACACATTTCAAACTTCTGTATTTCAGCAAATTGCCTTTCAGACTCAGAAAAAGGGGCCACTTCTAAAGGTCGAGCAGACCTGACAAGTAGGTCAGCACACAGGCTGTCACCTCATGTCACACACCTGTGCATGTTAATGTCACAGGGTTGAGGCTGAATACTCCCACTCTCTGCTGCTGTGCCTGAGGCCTGCCAATCTCAAACCTGTCTGATGCCATTCCTACATGGGGAAGAAAGCCTGAGGCACAACGGCCAGCCTATTTTTACACACACACACTCACGCACACACACACACACACACACACACACACACACACACACACACACACCTACATTTTACCAAAACTACTTACTGATTACACTGATTGGACTAAACCTCAGTTTTAACCTGCAGAAGAAAACAGCCCAGAATGGTTTTGCTTTTTTGTAAAAAAAATAAATAAATAATAATAAAAAAATCTAAAGTGCTTTACGTTACACACACATATGACAACAGTCATATATATATATATGACTGTTGTCGGAACAAAACCTTGTATCTCCAAAATGATAACTTTACAGGACAAAGAAAAAACTACTTTACTTTTAATGTAAGTCAATGAAACCAGACTTTTTTCAAAGTCATTTTAGGTAATTTCTTATGGTCCATTCTTTATGAAATTTACACACAATGTAAAGGACAACAGGCATTTTCAAATTATGCCAAAAACTGAAAAACAACAAAAATGAAGACACAAGGTTTTCTTCTGACAGCAGCGATTTTATATATTTATATATATATTTATATATATATATATATATATATATATATATATATATATATATATATATATATATATATATATATATATATATATATATATATATATATATATATATATATACACACACACACACACACACACACACACACATACACATATATATATATATATATATATATATATATATATATATATATATATATATATATATATATATATATACATACTGGAAACAACACATCCTCTTCAGGGAACACACTTAAACATGGCTTTTTTTCTGCAAGTTTAACAGAAAAAATAAAACAGGAAATATAAACTGTAGCAGGACACATTTTATGTTTTTATTCATTTTTTCCAAAATGTTAAAGTTATCAAATAAACAGTTATTGTGCAGAAGTGTGTTCTGTGTAGAGGATGTGTATTTATCAACAAAACTAAACTTTTTGCAGACGACCATGTATATAAATACATATACTGTCTATGTCCAAAAAAAAATGTATCTGCATTTTTTGAATTGTTGCTTTTCTACATCACTTGACCACAGCAGCTGATGAATGGAGCAACAGAAATGCTTGAAATAAAACCTTTCACATTCACTTCATTAAAAGTATAAAATAGTTTTGTTCTCTCCTGTAATCATTTTGGAGATTCTTATCTTTTTTTTAAGCGACAATATATAAATATGTGTTCAAAAGTCCACAGTTTTGAAAAATTTAAAAGAAAGAAAAGTTAAACCTGTAAAATTAAGAAAAAATTCCGCACAATTTCTAGGTCACTATTCAAATTTAAGCAAATTTGTGACACTGACCATGAACACAAAGGTCAGATTTTGTTTTATTCTTATCTCTTCTACTGAAGCTCGTGTTTAGACAACTTTCAGGTGGCTTTGACTGCTCATCAGAGGCTTTTGCACAAACTTATCAGCTGAAGCGGACAGTGACATTATACACAAAGGCCCATACAGGCCTACTACATACTAAGAAAGTCTGAAATTCATGTATAATTTAACTTTTCATGCAGTTTATTTTCCATTTCAGTATTAGCTGCAGCTCAGGTGGCATTTTCTGTATTTCCCAGCCTTTCTGTAGTCTAGTGAAGGCCTGGCTGACACACCCTCATGACCACCTCTACCGGTTTTTCCTGAAGATGTGCCCAAGGCTTATGGGGGAGCAGCTAAGGAAGGCTGAATTAAAGTGAAGGTTAGAGTGCTGCGCAGGCACAGGTGAGCTCTGACAACTGAGGGCTGGACGATCGAGAAGGTACACCTTTACTACACAAACCGGCCACGGAGACGGTTGCTTTGGTTATTTTCCCGCAACTAGGATGGGTGTGGAAGATTTCAGCCTGAACCTTGTTTGACGTCTGACTGCTCGCCGTGCCCTTCGCTCAGGTAAGCGCTGTGGCTAGGTAGGTGCTGTCATAACATGCAGAATGAATTCCATTTAATTGCACTATTTTTTAGAAACTGCATCAATGCCTGAAACCATAAGACTTTGTTGTAAAATTGCTTGTGTAGACGGATCATGGAACAAGAAATCATCATTTTTGAACAGGCAGTTTAGAAATACGCAATAAATAACAGGCCTTATTACAACAAAATCAAGATGTGCTGTCAAAAGCGTGGACATAGCCAACTGCTATTACTACTGTAGTCTAAGTGACCTTATTGAATGCTGATGATTGCCTCTATTCTTCTGTTTTACCTTGTTATTAGCCAAATGCAACCTTACAACTTTATCGGACCCATGACATAGCCCTGCAGAACTTTCTTAGATAAATAAGATAGATTTGAAGCTTATGCTGAATACAAGCCTATGCAACCTAAAACAACTCATAACCCTCATGATTTCAGGTGGTGTGACCAGCTCTGTTCCCGTCCCAAAACGCACAGATGCTGCTACGCACTCCGCTGGGAACCGTGGCTGAAATGGACACTTGAATTTCAGTCATTGTTTCTGGTAGTGGGCGCAGCAGATGATCAGCTCCACCACTTTCTCATGGAATGACATCACACCCTCAGGACAGAGGAGGAATGTGTAGGTGTAGGCCAGTCATCTGGCAGCTACTGTGGTGTTCTTCTCACAGTCTCTAGGTGGCAGCAGAACGAAACGCAAAGCATGTTTTTCAAGCTAGTGTTTCACAACTTTCACACCCGATTCATCTCAAGAAGCATTTGTATTTCAAATGAGCATATTACATCACGCAGCAACGGTCAGTAAACTGGAAATGTAAGATCTCTCCAACAGCAATGATCTTTAGTTCTTCTTTTGGACCCTATTGAGTTTGGGCTTTAGTTAACCAGCTAACTCAGAAATCCTTAGAAATACCCTCCAGGACTGGAGTTAGGAAGCTCCACTAAAGCTGTGCAGCTTTTAACACTATTATTCTGTAGGAGGAGTTGAGTTGGCACAGGCAAGAAGCCATGAATATCTCAGGCATGCAGGTGAACCAGCCTTAGACCAAGGTGCTCCTCCGCTCCCTAACTTCCTCATTCATTAAGGCGTTCTGTTTTTGCTCCGAGCCATCACAACATGGCTCATAGTACATCCACATTTCTTACGCTGCCATTCTCCCAAGATGACTTTCTGTTAGAGGCCTCCGACAAGCTCCAACAGCTCTCACTGACATCACCCCACTGTTTTCAGTTCATGTTTTCAATCATGCAACATGTTTGGTTACAGATAAATGTAGAAAACTATTGATATGCCAGTCCTGTGCAGATTGTAAATAACTAGGAAGCTAAAAATCTAAATAGATGTTTTACATGAATGGGGCTGTTGAAGATTCAACGGCTGAGAAAGTGGATCAGCATTGAAAGTGAAAAGTGAAAATGTAATAAACATTCAGAATGTCTCATGTTTCCAAACTGGTGATCAAATTTCAAGGCAGATGACTGTAAATACTCGGGCGTATGCAAAAGTTTGGGCGCTCAAACCTCAAATAACGTTATGTTGATTTTGTAAGTGAAATTTAGTACATGTTCTGCACATTTTAATGCACAGTCACTGTTTATTTGCTGAATCAAATATACTGGGTGTGAATGTAAAATGTTGCCTGTTCAAAAGTTGTGGCACATTTTATATCTTTTATTTTTTATTAAATTCTGCAACTAAACAGAAATTGTGCACCAACATTTGCAGAAAAGAGCATTTTAAGTTTGCTCTCTGTGAAGGATGGGTTCAATTATTTTCACTTAGACCAGGGGTGGTCAAACCTTTGCTGTATTATTTAATCATTTGATAACTTCCTACTGTCCTCAAGAACCTAAATTGTTGAATAAAACTACATTACATAAACTGCATTTTTTTGTGTGTAAACAATCAAAGCAAACGTGATTTAAAGGACTGTACACATGCAAAACTGAATATTTACACACATGGATTGATAGCAGTTGATAGCAACAGCCCTTCTTATGTATAGGACTGTATTTCATGGTATTTTAAAAGAATAGTGAAATTGTTTTCCAAAATCTAAACTTTTACAGTGAGGTCATGAACTACAATCTTGAATTTGAAGACTTGTGGTGCATTTCTTTATTGAGCCATCTGGGGTGCCAAGCATAAATGTGCACTGTACACTGCTGTGTCTGATCCACTCGCACCAGCACAACACGCACTAACACCACCACCACATCAGTGTTACTGCGGTGCTGAGAATGATCCACCACCCAAATAGTACCTGCTCTGTGAGGGTCCATGGGAGTCCTGACCACTGAAGAACAGGGTAAAAGAGGGTTAACAAAGTATGCAGAGAAACAGATGGACTACAGTCTGTAATTGTAGAACTACAAAGTGCTCCTATATAGTAAGTGGAGCTGATAAAATGGACGACAAGCATAGAAACAAGGAGGTGGTCATAATGTTATGCCTGATCGGTGTAGGTGCTAAAGAAGGAAACCTTGCTGATACAATATGTTTTCATAAGACTCAATTTTACCACTAGAGGGCTTTTTCAACCGTTCAAGCTTTATACAGGCTGCTGCAAACCCAAGCACACATCCTAGGTCTAAAAAAATAAAGTAAGAAATAAAAGAAAGAAAAAGATGTTATTTAAAAGTTATTTATTTGATATTTACATAAATGATACTCAATTGGCCAGTGGAAGCTATGAAAGAATGTACAAGATACAAACACTCATGGTAGGTCACAAGACATATACAGCAGCTGACTGCAGAACAAACGGGTAATATGGGTGCGACGTCCTCACTTCGAGCATGAACTGTACTGTCACACACACGCATACATACGCACACGGGGCTGATTTGCCCTTTTTGTTGTAGCCGTGTAGAAAATGTGTTTGTAAACCAGACGATATGAGATGCTGACAGTACTTGGAAGTTTTTTTTACAGCAACACTTTTGTCCCTGAAAGTAGATCATTTGGCACAGGGCCCGAACAGCCAATTACGTTCATAATTTAAACACATATCTGTATCAAATTCCAGAGTGCAATACATTACTGCACCAGCATCCTGACAGAGAAAGAAAAGAGCAGACAAGAATCTTCTCAGCTAGTCACCTTGACCATCTTAATATGTAGAATCATCACTGAAATATACATAATTGCCGATTCGATACAGTTCAACGAGAAAAATCTGTTGAATAATACTCAAGAACATTAAGCACAGCAACTTGGCAATACTTCCCTTCCACTTCTCTATTTTTTTAAAAATCATGCCATTCAGATGTCAGTTCACCAAGACAGACGAGTGTGTTTGTCTCTGTATGAATGTATAATGGAGGCATACAGTACTGGCCATTGAACATTGGTCTAGTATAGGCACTAATGATACCAAAGTAGAGTTAACTGATGCTCGTCTTTCAGTACAGGAAGCTACATATAGTCCACACAATCATGTCCCATTTGTCCAATGCAGAGTGTGGGTGGATCCCTATTTATAGATGCAGAGGCGCATAATCCCTTTAAACCGTGTATGACTGAGACAATTCTGGAATGTAGCAATGTGATCATGAAGATGCCTTGGGAAAAAAAAAAACGCTTGAGGAGCGATAAACATTTGCTCCTTTTCTGTCCATTTGTTGCATTCGTCTTTACAGGCATATTCAGCGCGCCCAATTCAAGGCAAGTTTGCATCCAAAACAGCAAGCAGAGAGACATTTTAATGGCCATGAAAATGAGTTCTGTTTGTCTTTTTGCAGTATTAGACTCATTTGTACTGGGTTGTGCACACCAATGTAATGTCCCAAAATAAATTACGACTTGAATATATGTGATTTTATACTTCATTCTTTGTTTTTTTTTTATTACAATTATACTAACAATAAATTAAAAATAAATAAAGAAAAACAATAAAGAAAAGCTGTGATGTGTGATCATTGGCTGTAAGCAGAGAAATTAAAATGAAATTTAACACTGGGCACTCTACCTTCAGTCAGCATGCACTCAAAGAGATATTATATACTATAGCTCAAAAATTTGGAATCAACTGTGTATATATATATATATATATATATATATATATATAGAGAGAGAGAGAGAGAGAGAGAGAGTGTACTTTTTATAGTAATTTTAAATAAGAGGCATCATGGATTTAACGGTATTATAACACTCCACAATGCTGTACAGCTTTCTCAGTCATTTTGGAACCATTTACTGTGTCCTCATCATTCTGGGTCTAAAAATGAATCAGACTCTATAAAACTGCATAGTATTCCCAACATCAAAATCATTTTACAAGTGTATCTGTAGAAGAACTAGTATTATATAACTGAAAACGCTGATTCCAAACTCTTAAGCAGAACTATGAGTGCACTGCTGCAATAAAAGTTGTTTTCAAACCTCAGGCTTGTGTTCTTTACTCTTGTGCATTGGAGAGCGTGACTAAACATTTCTCCTGAGTTTGAGCTTGATGTAGAATGATGGCTAATTTTAAGCATCAAGAGCTCAAGTACAGAGCTTAAAGTGACCCAAATGTCCTTTCTTCCTTCATTAATCAGAGTGAAGACAATATACTGGGCTTCCCATTAGTTTAAAGGTGGGATAACTTCATGGTTATTGGAGAACAGTAAAAAAGGAGACCTCGGGTCAAGTCAATAAACATACAGAAAGACCCCATTCATGTTTTTCTCCTTAACTTCACAGAAATGTGTTTCACTAAAAGGGGACAAGGTCTTAAAAGGGAGCGAGAAAAAGTGAAGAAGTTTTGGATAACACTATTTGGAGTGGTCCTTTGTAGATGATTAATAAACTCTTAAGAGAGTATCAGTAACACAACAACAGTAGCAGTAGTAAAGCATCTGAATACATCGAAGTAAATATGTTGTAGATGTTCGGTTGATACTTTACTTACATTAAGTAGATGTGTTGTTAATATGTTACTCCCATTACGCAAAACCTAACCTTACCAACCTTATCTAAAACTTAACCCTAACCCTGGCCCTAATCCTAACCTTAACCTCAACCCAAAACCTAACCCTAACCCTCATATGTTTTTGACATGTTACTGAGAGTCCACTGAGTGTTTGTTTCATCTAAACAGGACCACTCAAAATAAAGTGTCACCAAGTTTTGTTCTTTTAGAAGAGTGAGTGGGTGAGAGAAAGGACAGTGGAAGTGTACAAAACTGATGACCCTCTTAGTAGCAATGCAGAGAAAGGAGAGGAGTGATTCGCCCCCAACAAAACGAGACACATACGTAAACAGAAACAGTCCTGTTTCACAACAGTACAATAGATCTTGGGTCCATGATAAAAGACGCGTCATGTGATAAGTCCCAATGTCATGTGGAAATATTTCTTAAAGCATGAAATAAACGCAGACAAATAAAAAAAACATGGGGAGATAAAAAAACAAAAAAGTGAAAGTATATAAGTAACTAGCCAAAATCAGAGGTCAGTCTTTGAGAACAAAGTGATTTCTCTTTAAATCGGAATGTCACCCACCCCTTTGTCAGAAGGTTACGGCTGTCTTCAAAAAGTGAAGAGAAAAACAGCACAAACCATTAAAGGACAGCGACTGAGGCCTGGGTCACTGTCTGTAGTAGGCACCTATCGGACAAAGACGGCAAGTGTTAAAATGCATTCTCATCACAAAACGTAACAGTTCAGCAATGCTGCTTTACCAACCTTTGTAAGCAGCATCAGGTCTGGAAGGTGGCCGAGCTGAGTAATTCTCTGAATAGGCGTAACTACTGTCCACATTCTCATAGTTATGGATGCGAGGAGGAGGAGGTCTGCAGAAAGACAGATAATAAGTGTGGGGTTGCAAAATGATGCATGTTAAAAAAATGCGTATGAACGCTTCTGGTACCTGATTGGTTTAGGATTATTCCGAGCTCTTTGGTAGTCGTGCTCTTCTCGTGTTCGTGGACGCACTACGTCCTCCTGCACAGGCTGAAGCACACAATACACAACTGTTTACATCCAGCTACAGTTCTGTGCAGAAGTAAGATTCATTTATTTAATTTCCAGTCAAAATGATCATTGAATAGATGTTATTTTTCAGCATCAGAAAAAGTGCAGAAATATATATTGAACAGAGAGTTAAACAGAAGCCTCAACAATAACATTTTTTTTCAGGAATCCTAGACATGTTCAGTGATGCTGAGGTCCGGGTTCTGTTGTGGTCAGGCCATTGTTCAAAGAAGACCAGCAGCTTCTCTGTTTAATTTGCAAAGTTTCTTTTTTTCTTTTTTTGTCTATTTTCTTTTTTCAGTAAAGGCTTCCTCACAGCTACACATCCTTTCAGACCCACAGCATTGAGCTGTCTTCTCACAGTGGAAGGATTTTTTTCAGATCTAAAGCAAGAGCAGAGCTTGACTTCCTCCTCTCTCTCAGATATGAAAGTTTTAAGTGCTGTGTACCTGAGGAGGGCATTTTTGGTGGTCTACCAGGTCTTGCACGGTTGTGAAGAGTCTATTTTTTCCTATAGCTTTTATGAAACAGTTTTGATTTTTCACTTATTTCTTTGACTTCCCCCGTCCTTATGCAAGTGGATTCTCGTATATCTAATCTCAGAAATATTTCCAAGACTTGCACATTTTTATTCTGACTGGAAATTAAATAAATAACTATCTCTGACATTTACCATTTTGAACATCATGTTAGACATCGCTACAGGCTCACAAACATCAGCCAGTGTCATGTGAATTACCTTGTAGTCACCCTCAGGTCGCCTCTCCCTCTGCTGTCTCTCCATTGCCTGTTTCTCTTTCTCTCTAGACCTCTTCAACTCCCTTTTCTCTTCCTCCATCAGCCGTCGGGCTATTTCCTTTAACAGATAACAGCTTCTTTTTTATTTTTGCACAAATAATGGCATTAAAAACGTCCCACAAGAACCTGTAATACAAGTTAACCTATGAGAGCAAGTCTTAAAGTGGCAGTTCACCTACAATACCTTTATGGCTAAAACAGTTCTACCAGTTACCATAAAAGGACAATACCTAGCATCATAATAATTGCCTTAATAATAACACCATCATTTATTCACATGCAGCTGCATTAGCACTGTCTGAATGAACCACCCCTTTAAAGGAAAGGAAAACAAACATCAATTTATTTTGCTTAAAGTTAGAACACCACCAACCTCGTCTTGTGCAACTTGAGCAGCTCGTTTGTCAAGCCGACTTGCCTGCACAAAAGACAAATAAATAAGAGAGTGAATGGACACTGTATTTCTTTTTGTTCCTCACAAACATTTTTCCTTTATCAGGATTTATCCTGCATACTTTCAGTTCCTCTTCTTGTAGCCTGCGTGCCACCTCCATGTCCTTGAGCTCCTGCTCACGAAGGTCCATCTGTGCCAAACCTTGCGTTGCTTCCTTCATGCCATATTCTCCTCGCACAATTCGTCCTACAGGGGGCATCAGAGAGGAACGTACACAAACAACTGTTAGAGCTCACTTAGATTAGGGGTGGAGAACTGAGGGCCAGAGTTTGGTTATTTCCCTGCTCTGGCACACCAACTACACCTAGTAAATAAGTGACGAGCTGAATTAGGTGTGCTTGAGCAGGAAAATAACCAAACTGTGTATGAAACTGTCCCTCCAGGACCACAGCTCTCCACCCCAGACACTTTGTAATGCTCGACATGTACACAAGAACTGGAAGTGCAAACCTCAAGAAGTAAATTTGGTTTGAAGGATCACAAATCCAAACCAGGGTCTCTTATGATTTGACAATGACTTGGATTTCAAGAAACAAGGAAAGCCCTACAGATTCTGGACCACATAGCTTCTCATGATCACAATTACCAACCTGGCTTAGGCATGTATATATTTAATTTCATGGATTTTCACAAAACAGAGAAACCATATACCTGGTACATGTTGAACAGAGTAATCATCCATTAAGGGTGAAAAAGAAAACAAAAGAGGTTGGAAAAATGGTTCGGCAGCAGTCCCTCCACCAGTTATTGCTAGGGTACTATCACGAGCAAGACCTATCCGTATCGTCTGACAATCTGGTGTGCTTTGATGCTTTATGTGGCCAGGAACCACCTACTTTGAAAGGAAAGGTCCGATTTGTTTCCAAATGTCTTCCTCTGCTTGTGCTACATTTTTGTGCTCCTGATTTTTTGATTAACACCTGTGCTATCATCTTTAGCCTCCCAACATACATTAATTCAGTTTCCTTAAATGTGGCTGACTGTAAACCTGTCCAAAAACTTTTAAAGATACTTGAATATCAGGCGATTTTCAAAAACAGGGTTAGAACCAAAACAAACCAGTGGGCAACAAATTGGTATGGGTCAGCAAACACATCAGGATTTTTCACTTGAAAGCTACGAAATACTCCTGAAATATCCTGAATAACTTAAGGATGTTATGCTGTGAACTTTCTTTCACAAACCTTTTTCTTGCTCTGAAAGGCTCAGTCGCAGCAGGTAGTTCTATCTTTCCCATTAGACTGATAAAACCTGTAGCATGGAGGTGCATACGGACTGAGAGCCAATCAGAATGCTACTGGCAAAATCCTGACAGTTGCAGCCAGCTTAACCTAAAGATATCAGAGGTTCTGTGTATGTGTGAGGCCAAGATGAGGCCACCATCAAACAAACCAGAATTATAATCAGACCATTTGAGAAATGTATGTGTGCTTTACCCTGAATTTTCACAAAAGAAGAGAAACCATGATCCCCATATACACCGGACCATCCATCAAGTGGAAAAGGAAAACAGGAGATTACAGGAGGACAGTTTGGAAACAAGTCCCAGAAACATGGATTTGCAGCAAACCCATCACCAGTTTTCACACCAAAGACCCAAGCAGAAAAAAAAGCATAAGCACACTCAAACACATGGGCCCTTCTCCATACCTCTCTCCCTGGAGGGATGCCCTGGGGACCTGGGCTCACCAGAGTGACCTCTGGAACTGGGCTCCTCAAACCCATCATTAGAGCCAGAGCTGACCCTCTGCCTGCTTCCATAGTCCGCATCCTCCAGGCTCTGTTCTGACCAGGCCCTACTAGTTGAAGGTAAGTTTGCATCATCCAGTTCTCGCCCTCTGCTTCTGTCTCTACTCCGATGTTTTTCCCTGTCCCTGTCCCTTTCTTTGGCTCCATGTCTGTCTCTTTCTCTGTCTCTGCTCTTAGCTCTACAGCCATTTCTGTCCATGTCCTGTTCCATTTCTGTGCACCAATATTGGTCTCTAACATTGTCAAGATTCAAGGACCTGTCTTGACTTCTATCTCTATCTTGATATTGCACCTTATCCCTATTTCTCCTTCGGTCCCTTTCCCTTTCTTGATCTCTGTCCCTTCTCCTTGCCTTGTCTCTCTCTTTATCCCAGGCCTTGTCCCTGTCAACTAGGTCATCCCTGTAAGGTCTCTCTTTCAGGGGCACCATGGGTTCCTGGTCATAACAAGGTTCGGCCCACTGGTCCTGGGTCTGGTTTTTCTTGTCTCTTCGATGTTCAGTATATTCTGCTTCAATGTGCCTGTTTCTTTCAGACAAGTATTCGTCAGGGTACTTAGTCCTACCCTCTGAGGTGTGGTGTTCAGGCCGTCTGCCCTTTCCATCATGTCTACCTCTGGTACCTTCAGAGTTATAATTCTCTGGGGCTCTTGACCGACCAGTTTCTGCAGGGTAATATTCAGCGTATCTGTCCGGTCGTCTTTTTTGGTCCAGTGCTGGAGACCGGTGATCTGGTGACCGACCTCGATCATGGTGCCTTTCCCTGCTGGACACTGGCGAATCAGAGCCGGGGTGCTGCATGCGTGGGTCTGGAGAGTGTCGGTAAACTGGTTAGGAGCAGGTGTAGAGAAAACCAAGTAGTGTAAAATGTGGAAAAAAGTTTGAAGGATATACTGAGCTACGTTAGTTGACAAAAGGTTAGTTCAATGCACACTGCAGAAAGTGCAAGGTCAAACATGGCTAGGTCTATCAGGACCTCCATGACTTTGAATACACAGTTCATATGCAGGCACTGAGGGAGACATTCTAATATTTAACCAGGGTTTAATGGGTTGTTTATAATGAGAGCCGTTATGGGCATTCACACCGCAAAAGCTGTTTCACTTGGTAAGTGTTGGGGCAAGAGTGGGACAACTGTTGCTAAGGTAAGTAAATATGGCTAATCAGCAACTGAGTAAGCCATATCTCATAATTTATACTTTTACACACCATTATTGTTTACAAAATGTTGAATATATTTTTATATAAGCCTTTTTCAGCAGGACACAGTCATATCATTGCATTGTTTTGCACTACAAAAAGATTAGCACATAATATTAAAACAGTACTGAAACTGAACTGTTTTTTTATCCAATGGACCGTAAACACACTAATGTGAAGCCTGTATCCTTGGATACCTTGTACAGAACTGCTAAATAATCACTGCATCATTTCATATCCAAAGTGATGGAATGCAAGAAAACTTTAAAGATACATAAAAAGAAATGTTAATGTACAATGTTAGCACGTTTATTGGGTTAATCAGTATTAGAAGCAACTTTAGGCCAGCTTTTGGAGATCAATGAGCACTGAATGAAGTGTGTTATGCTGGAGTGGTTGTGAACTAGTACAGGGTTCATTCACATTACTGGTGGGTGGGGTTTATATGAAATGCCTAGTATAATGTATTGCTACGCTAAATACTAACCAACTGATAAAGCACTCTCTAACACCAGTGCTGCATGACTTATCTAAATCTGTCACTTCTTCCTCCCAGACAGAGCAAAGCAAGGCGAGATGCTCCTCCCACGCTTCCCGTTCTAGCTGTGAGAGCTTAAAATTTGGGTATTTAAACCTTAATGCTGGATCCCCCTCCTCACTTAGACAGGGAGGAGAACTACACAGCACAGCAGAAACGCTGCTGGCGAGATAAACACGCACACCAGTGTGCAAATGGGGCTTAACCATGCTGTAGTGGTATTCACATTAAAATCGAGAGGAGGGAGACATAAAGAAAGAAAAGCAGCTCTCGTCTGCTAAAGATATTCCACCAAATAAGGCTGAGACGGTGAATGTTTCCTGCTGTGTGTGTATGTCAGGTGCTTATCTATGCCTCTTTATAGAACAGGGTACTGAGAAAAAGGAAGAGTGTGCGGTAAACAAGAACAGGAGCCTTCGTTTAGGCTGCACCTGCACTTTCCATCTGTTCACAATACAGTCAGGTACGGAAAAACCTCAAAGAAAATACGTTTTAAACTGCATTCAGACAAGAGATTAAGTGGCAGATCTGAAAGGAGTGCTTGTGTACCGAGGCTCATGGTTCATATGGGTGGAATACCAGCACTCAGCGAATCAGCGTTTCAAATCCACAGGCTAGCCTGGGAGAAAACGGTTGTTGCGTAACATTCAAGAGCAAACACAGGCGAACAAGGGCAGCCTAGACGAGAGGGTGGGGTCAAAAGGAATAATGAAACGCAATCTCGCTTTTCCAGTTTCGTATCACTACACTGACGTTGAGCCGTTTCAATCAGCGGCAGTGGTTAAAGTGGCTGGTCAGTCCACGAGAGCCCTTGTAAGATGTTTGGTAAACACGCAGACTTTAAAACTAACATGTGGTCACCTCGGCAGGCGTCCCCAGCACTTTCACAACAAACACCCACCACTCTCTGCAGTGCCTGAGGCTCTTAATAGAAACAGAGCGGTGTGGTTTGCTGTAGTGTAATGTGATGTACAACACACAAAGGCTTTAAATACACAGCTTTCCCCTCAAATGTAGTCAATCAGCCAAGATATGTTTGGGGTCTGAATCTTGCTTCTTTTGTTTTGCACTAAAGCTACGAAACTAATCTAACAAACAAGAAATGAAAGCTCATAGCCACGATTTAACACTGAGCAAACCGCATGCCTAAATCATCACACACATGCTTGTGCTGACTTGCTAACAGAGCTTAACTGAATATCAGTAGACTGCAACTGTTGGCTGACGTTGATGACCCACAGCTTTATAATGTGCCTATAATTACCGACTTTTTTTGATCGCACCATCAGTAGGATGTGTTCCTGAGAATAAGGTGGAATTTTAAATGGTTGTGCAAACAGGAGCCCAATGTGAGTCACTTCATGATTAAATAGATGACAGCAGTACAGGCTGAATGGGTAAATCTGAACATAAACAGTCATCTTAATTAAAATAAAAAAACAGAAAAAACATACAAAATGTACCCAAACCTAATCTTTAGCATGAGAATGGCATGCTATAACACTAAAAAAGAGAACTAATGAAAAATAATAAAAAATAACTCTAAATAATTCCTAACAAAAACAAAAACCACAAATGATTGGGGCTAGCTCATGTCCCAGTGCTGCAATATTTATGAAACTATGAAACCAAATATATATTAACTTCTGCTACCTATTTGAGTTTAAGAAGTGTGACTGTTAAAGTCTAGCAATGATTCCAGTCAGTAAAGCTCTGTTTAACTAAAACTGTTGGGAGTATAAGACTGATATCAATGCTATAAATATAAAACTAGACCGCCCCTATCGCCATTATTAGCCCATTAAAATCAGAATCGGCCACAAAATTTTCATATCGATCAGACCCTGGCTGTCGAACAGATGTGGAAGCAACCTCCAGATTCCAAGCATGTCTTGACAGACCGACTACATTTGGGGTATGGGTAAGATTGTATAACGCCGCATTCAGAAATCAAGTCCCTCAATGCTCTGTGTAGGAGAGCACCTGCATAAATGAACACAACACTCTCCAAAACATGGATGTCAAGCTTGGTGCTTTACCCCATAGGCTGCTAATTCTCTGGGATTCATTCACTCCAGAGCTAGAGGGCACTCTACACACCTCCTCTGTCTTCATAGTACTGCTCCTCAAAGTTCGCCTCCAGGTGCTTCTGCCTCTTCCTCTCCTCCTTCATTTCTCTCTCCTGCATCTTACGAGCAATGGCCTAATAACATAGAGATAGAGAAAGAGAGAGAGAGAGATGTACTGAGTCACTTTAGAGCATAACATCAGGTCTTTGTCATGTATACTGCTGGTCATATACATCAATAGTTTTTCCCCGACAAAAAAGAAAAGGAAGAGTAGCAGAAATGTGACACTGTAAGAATGAAGTTGGTGTGGACTAAGTGACATTTCTGTAGGTAACAGACACTATGTGGGGCAGTCTGAGACTGAAGGAGTTGGTGCTCTCTAACCTCATCCTTCTCCTCCTGCTGCCGCTGCTGCTCAGCCTGCCAGACCAGTTGTTCCTGAATCTCTTGAGCGATTTCACTGTCAATGCGTTCACTAAAGATAAAAGGAAGAAAATCAACTGAAAACAAACATCAGAGAGACAACATGGTTCACAATGCTATTACACAACACTTCACCTTCCTCCAGTCATATCCAGTTAAAATCACAGTCCTATTTATGTTGTAGTCATAAGCCTAATACTCAGATGTTATTGTAACAATCTGTTAAATTTTAAAGTCTCATGCTGTAGTGAATAAAGAAGAAAATCTTCTTTCTACAAATTTAAAACTTAACTTTCTCCAATATATTTTTAAAACAAATCCTGAAGCTAGGAAGACACTTTATATTCGCCTCCCCTACTGCATGCACAAGCCTATTTTCTGAAAATGTCAACATTTGCCTCAACTGTTTCTCTAAAATGATCTAAGGGATTATTTATAGTGCTTTAAAAAAGTATTAATATGGGACCAGATTCAAATGAGGCCCACTCTCTTCTGCTCCGGATGTGGGAGGGGGACAGCTTCAAAGCATCAACATCAGAAGCAACCAATGAAGCCTCAGACAGCTGGGTTTTATTCACATATTACAGCAGTGAACTACTGAAATGGACCAAAACAAAACTGTAGTTTGTGGTGGTTTAAACTGTGTAAAAAAGCTTGTTTATGGGTTTTTCTAAACACAATGTAAACAAAGTGTAAAAGGAACAGAGAGTATCACACGATCAGCAACAGAATGCAGGACTGATTAAAATCTGAGCTGTTCTGTTCTGACAGATGGATGAACAAAAACTGCGACGTCAGTATGATGTGGTCTTGCAGAGAAGGTTGTTCTGCATAAGACCTGAAAATAAACATCTCTGCTGCTCACTAATCCGCTGAATTGTACAGAGTAGTACAGTTACAGTCATATGCAAAACTTCAGACACGCCAGGTTAAATTACATGTTTTTTTTGATTCCATAAATGAAAATAAATTAACAAATTTACAACAGCGAACTTACAAAAAAAAACATAATACAAGACCTGTGCAAAAGTTATGGCACATTTGATGTTATTTTTTTGCAATATGTTACATTCTGACGTATGTACATAACATTTATTTTTTCACTACCATGCAGGTGCAGAGGCGCCACTATATACACATGGTCTTCTGACAGATTGCAGTATAGTACAGTATGTGTTAAGGGGGTTTTATGGTCTTAATTGTTTTGCTGCACCAATGGTCTATAGATTAATCAATTATAGAAATAGTCATTGCAGCCCTACTTGATATGTGCTCTGTTATTCAGCAAATAAACAGTAATTGTGTAAATGTGCAGACGCGTGTTCTCTGCAGAGGATGTGTTAACTTATTTTCACTTAAGAAATAAAAATAAAAAAAAAAGACACAAAACATCTTCATTTGATCAGGGATGCCCAAATAAAGGACATATCAACTAGGGCTGCAACTAACAACTATTTATAGTCTATTATTCTGTTTGTTAACTCAGTCTGCTGTTGCAGTTCAATCTAGGGGGAAAATAGATGGTGCAACAAAATAAAAAAAAGCCATATCGCTTACAACGATAGCTCTTCTCTAGTACTGCAAACTATCAGAATGACCATGTATATGTTGTGCAGTTGTGGCATGCAAGGTAGTGGCCACTCATTTGCATACCCGTGAGCCCCTGTGGCTGCCTGCTGTTAAGCTACTTTGTGTCTTTGTTTTATAGAAAGAAAATGTTAGCTGTTAAAAAGGTATGTCTTTCTTGCTTGTCTGTATCCTTACGGGTTACATCAGCATGTTGTGTTGTGTGCGTTCTGTGTTTTTCCGTCAGCGGGAGTCTGGCAAGTTTAGTTTAGCCTCCTGCCGGCCCCCATAGCATTTGGCTAACCACCAAGGATTCAGTTTTGTGCTGTAAGAGTGTACTGCCAACAAAAAGCAACGTGGTCAGGCCTGTGTTGTTTTTGCTTCTAAATAAACAAACAAAACATTTCTGGAAAACAGGAACCTTTTCCTACTCTCAATCTGTATAAATGCACACATTAAGTACAATTCCATGGTGCAGTGTCATGTCTTTGCAGCACTGGTAAAGCTAAAGTCAGCGCTGCAGTTCGTTCTCTGCAGTTACACTTAATGTATGGGCTGCTCACATGTCTTTGTGCTGCCTCCGGCTCTGGGCCTTGGCACGCAGCTCCTCCTCTTCCTGCAGACGCTTGGCCACCCGAAGGTCCTGCTGCACCAGCTTGCTCTTGTGGACATTGGAGGCAAGGTGGCTCTCAACTGGTCAGGTGAACAAAAGAACAAAAAAAAGAAACACTTCAGTCACCTCACTGAGTAGGGAGGTAAAAATACAGTGCATCATAATGTTTCATGTTATTGTGTCTAGCATCAAAATCTACCATACTTTAAGAAATGACTTTGGAACGGCCCTCACAGTCCCCTGACTTGAACCTCAAAAAATTGAAATTCTGGGGGAAGATGCTTTGCAACAAGACGGCTAAAGATTATCGCAGAACTAAAAGAGTGGGTGAAAATTCTCAAAACAGGAATACAAAGACTCCTTGTTGGTTCCAAACAAAAATGTTTGCAAACTGTGATATATGCCAATAGGGGTGTTACCAAGTACTGACTTCATAGACTGTCCAAACTTTTGCACCAACCACAACTGATCTTGTTTTTTTTTTTTTAAGTTATGCAAATATATATTTAATGTGGCACAGGTGCACAAACTTTTGCATACAACTGCATTCCTAGTCAAACAATTAGCTTTAATGTATTTGTCGGTCTGTAGTAATTCGTTATTTGCACTTTAATTCTGTAACTCTGGCTCTGGTGTGGCAAAACTGCAGTGATTAAAATGTTACCACACTTTAGATAAAGGTGTTCTCTCTGTGTGTGTGTGTGTGTGTGTGTGTGTGTGTGTGTGTGTGTACACAAGTACAGGAATTCCAGCAGGTAGTAACTGCAAAATTTACACTTTAAAATAAAACAAGGCACAGAAATTAGACAATCAGCAACCACATCAATCCTCTTGTTAAGTTGTGTATGATGATGCTGTAGAGCTACACAATGTGTTGCTAGACTAACAGCAAGGATGTTCACTATTGATCCAATGTAACCCTGACAAATACATCTATAAGTACAAGTGTAGGGCATCTAAAATAACAAGGCAAATTACATCACATCCTCTGTCTTAATATCTGTTTTCAATCGATACTGAACACATCCTGGATTCTACAAAGGCACCTGAGAATAACCAAGGCTGTTATTTGAGACAGCAGCGCTGTGGTGTCAAACTGCATTCCTGCAGAGAAACACTGCAGACTGTTTTCTTTGCTCTCACATACCTGATGAAACTCATGAAAGGCTTGTAAATTGGATGATGAGTTGATTTAGGTGTGTTAAAGCAGGGAGAACAGTGAACACTGCATTGCTGTGGCCCCCAGGAATGCTGTCGGACACATGCGCACTTCAGTAACTGGGAGTAGCTCATACAAAGCTGCTTTGTATGCACACTGTCATAATGTGAAATATTAGACTTACTGACTAGATTGAAGATGTTTTTTTTTTTAAACATCTTCAATCTGATCAATATATCTAATATTTCACTACTACATTTTTGTAATAACATTAAAATAATCTGACATTTTTAGACCTTTTTACTTGCTTTAAGTAATTATCTAAAGAATATGTAATGTTATTTTTACATAATTTTACAAGTATTAAATATTGAAGATCACTGGCAGCTTAAAGAAATAATGCTTCAAAAACGAGCAAAAAAATCGTCAGTTAAGTAAAATACATCTAAAAATAATGTCAGCAAAAGAAATATTAGACATATTTAAGACATTTTACTTGCAAAAAGTATTGTATATATACACTTAACAAATATGTGACTTCTGAATTCTGAACAATTTTCAAGAAAAACATTCAGGCCATTTTTGCTTCTTTGGGAAGTATAAAAAAGCAAGGTAACTTTTTTTTAAGGAACACATACTGGGAGTTTATTAGGTTTTGTTGCATACAGTTTATTTTGGCAAAAGTTGTGCTTCCTCTGTTTAGTGGTTGTATATTTGCTCTAAGGCCTCATATGTTAAAATTTTTGTAAAAATAATTCTGTTGTTCTGATTTTTGCTTGTTTTTGCTCTTGGTAACATCTTATTTTAAGGGCCACATATCGGGTGTTATTCTTTGTTCAGTATAACCCATATCAGACGTTTCTAAATGGTTTATTCAGTATGCAATGAGCTTTCTTCATAATAATATCTATTAGAATGTAGTTAAAAGGTCTGCTTGTAAAAATTTGCATAATAAAAAAATGCATAATAATCATTTTGTTTTGGCCTTATTATACAAATTACTGATCATGAATAAATCTTATTTGTGTCAACATTTTACTCCAATAGGCTCTAGCTGGTGTCAGCTGACTCACTGCATTAGCACTAATTAATTTAATAAACCACCAAATATTCAAGATGCATGCAATATTCTGAAGTAGAGTTTTACTCATCACTAATTGGTGGCTAAAAGCACTAAACAAGATTTCAATTCAATCTGTATGGCAAATTCAATACCCATGATTTTTTTATAATAGAAAACATGCCTTGAAATTATCTTTACTATAGAATCTGTGATGCAAAATAAATGAGCTGATTGACTTAAAACTTGTTTAGCTCAGTTTAGCCTGTAACTACAACTATACTTTACAATATCTAAAACATATTAAAGCATTATTGACTTAAACTCTTATTTGCTCTAAAGCAGTAAACTGCAGCAGTCATCTGACACTACAGAGAACGTGCAGGAGTCAAATGTCATAATGAATGAAGCCTAATGCAAAGTGAATTAACCAGCATGTGTTCTTTATACTGGTTCCTTAAAACACCGTATTACCAAAAAGGCAAAAACAGAAGCAAAAAAGAGAAAAGGGACCCATTTCATAAAACTCCTAACTCGATATTTTAAGTTCCAGATCAGGCACAGAGCCACTAAACAGAGGAAGCAAAACTTCAACCAAAAATACATTGCCTAAATTTAAGTCTGAGCCATTTTCCGAACCACAGCAATTCATGTGATCTGTGAAACTGGCATAAAGCTGTCAAGTCTATTTAAAGGGATTATCAGATATTTTTCAGTGCAGATAAATTGATGCAGAACAACACTTCAACCACTGACCTTTATTCCCACTAATATCAGCAACTGCTAAAACAGCTGCAACAGCTTTATGGACTGCAGCTAAACAGAAAGCACAATAAAAATGCACATATCATGTGATTTACTTGACTGAGGCTTCCAGCACTGCTGTAATGTACTGATGTTGCATTACTGTCACATTTTGCTTGTAGTTCTTGACATCAGGCCACACTGTAATCATCTGGGGATACAAATTTTAGCACTCCTGTCATCCCTTTTCTTGTTATTGCTGCTGTAACATGTCAAACCTGTTACAAGTTGTAAGAAATATCGATATCTAGGAATTTGGGGGGCTGAGGGCGCACCACCAGGTTTTCAGGATTGCAACTGCTAAAAATAAAAATAAAACATTCTGAACTTCATAATGTCCTGAGTGTAGTAAAGACCCATATGTGCTTGTTTCAGAGTGGGGTTTGTGTTGTTTTATATCTTATTTATATCCTTTATTTATACATTTTAAAAACAAGCAGTAGTCATGCAATATTTAAGTTAACACTGTACTTTCTTCACAGTGAGCCAACAGCTGTTGGTGGCTCTGGGGCTGTGTCGCTAAACACAAGCAGGTTGAGGATGAAAAGCAAGTGTATGTAGAGTTAAAAGGCAGGTCTGCACCCCAAATCAGCCTAATAGTAATAATGAATGTTAAGAATGTAATAATAAAGCTTTTATCAACCATTATATTTCCTGTTGCTTTCAGGTTCAAATCTTGCTGTGTGACTGTGGCTGTGACATAATCGGTTACAGAGACACAAATCTACAATCTGATTGGTCACCACTCAGCACATTTGCATAAAGTTCGTCCAGAACGAGAGAGCAGAGTGATGTCGTGCGTCAGTGATTTGATGAGTCAGTTATACGTATATATTGTCATCTCTCGCCTCAATATAGTGCTGCATTACACATTCTCATGTAAATCAGCTCATCCCCCCCCCCAAAAAAAAATTAAAAAGACATAATTTTACATGATGTCATCATTCATATCATATATATGCTACTTAAAACATCAGCACACCAAAACTCTGGATGTCTGGATATAACATTGCTGACATCAATCAGACCCAGTTAAAGGATGTCAGGACAGAGGCTTTAACTTTCACCCATCCTTTTACAGTGCTATGCACAGCAGAGGCCAATGTTATGTCTAAGTTACTCTGTATATCCTCATGACCTCAGAGATAACGAGGAGCGCATGCTCTGCAGCGCAATAAAAACCATGTGCGACTGAGCTTCTGCCAACCAGCCACACGCACGCACACTGAGAGCTCAGCGAGCTAAATTTTCAGCCAATTTTCAGCTGTGAGGGAGAGCAGACGCAGCAGGCTGCATTTAAAATAATGCAGATGTGCAGAGAAAGTGTAGATTCACCACCAGAGGGGTGGCTCTGCTGTTACTGCGGCCACAAACCGCCACACCGCCGGCCTGCAGAACAGATAATGAAGGAGCTCGAGTTTGAGGTTCTTTCCACTTACACAGTGGTTGTATGTCTTGATTTCCTCAGGGAAAAGAGGAGCAGCATGGTGGAGCAGTAAATCTGAACCGTAATGGCAATTCTACTGCCAACGGTTACGGTCAGATGCAAAAGTTTAGGCACCCCTGCTCAAATTATATTTTGTCGATTTGAAGTAAAAATAAGTTAACACATTCTCTACAGGGAAAACCTGTAAAAATGACATTTTCTGAAAAAATTTAGTTCACAATTTCTATTTATTTGCTGAGTTTAACATTTTGGAAAATGAAACATAAAATATAAAATGTCTCATAACATTTGCAGAGGCCACATTTTATGTTCTATGTTTTTGCGCAATGTGTTAAATTCAGTAAATAAACAGTAAACTTGCATTATAACGTCCAGATGTGTGTTCTCTGCAGAGGATTATTATTATTTTCACTTAGAAAATCGACAAGTAGCAGTGTAATTTGACTGGGGCACCCAAACTTTTGCAAACAACAGTACTTGATTTAGGACAGCTGCAGTTAATGTATCTGGGATAACAGCACGTTTGATGCATCACAATTAAGCATTTCTATTTATACAGCACTGCTCACATAAATATTCTAACAAAGCTTGACCAACAAATCCCAGACGCATAAAAAGCATTTCTAAAGTGGGCAGGATGAACGTATAGTACTGTTAACTGAGATTAAAGATAAGGCTGGGGGGGTATCAAATCAGCCCCTTCCCCAAAATGTAGTCTGAAATGTCTGAAGTTTGCTTTTTTCATTTACTACTGGAGCTTCGAGGCTAATGTTGCTAAGTAATGGTGAACAACTAGCACTGCATACCTACATCATTTAATTAGTATAAATTAGTTTTAAACAGTGTTGAGTCAATACAGTGTCATGTAAGCGTGTAATTATTTAGGCATGCAGGTTGTGCAGTGCTACTGGTGGGGTACAGGCCTATGCTTCCATTACTCACAGCTCTAGCACAAAACATGCCTTGGACAGTCAACATTTGGTATATAAGGAACATTGTGATTTCAGTTGATTTTTTTTGTTGAACAGTTCGTTTAATAATCAAGAATCACAGCCTCATGAACAATTGTGAGGATATAGCAGGGCTGCACGATTCTTAATTAAATAGCAATCGAATTTTTTTTGTCATTCAATTTTGTCTAAAACAATATGTATATTTAGAACACATTTAATAAATTCTTAAAAAGCCACGTGTAGTGGTATGAAAAAATTTGGCTGCCTATAGTAAAATGACGTTTTGTTGATTTAATAATGCCACATTTTTTATTGTATGCCCTATTTAAAAAAAGAGAGAGATTTTAAGAGATTGTGCACTTAAATTGGCAGAAATAAATGCAACAATTAAGTGAGTTCCCTGTAGAGGATGTTAACTTACTGTCACTTAGAAAATCAACAAGTAATTTGACCAGGGGTGTTTAAACGTTTGCATATGACTGTATAATAGCAGCTCAGACATAAATACAAACCATTACAACAAACATATATAAATGCATAAAGGTGCACAACGATCTCAGAATCATATTGGTATCGACAGTTGATTAAAAACAGACAGATGTTTAGATTTGACGGATATGCTAACTGATATCAGGTGATGTATTTACTGTACTACAGAATGACATAATATACATATTACAATTAACAGCGTAAACTATATACTATATATACAGAGCATATAATATGCATAAAACCAACAGCACAATTAGTCTAGCGCAAGCTTGCTTTATATACAAAAATAATGCAGCACAGCAATAAAGCGGAACATGAGTGACTTGAAAAAAACGATGCTTGAAATTATGAACACGACAACCACCCGTCCCTTCCATCACTCTGTTGTGACAGTGACGTGACCACCTCAGTTAGCATGCTACCACAGTGCTGTGGTAAACATTGCAGACCCGTCAAAATCATGAAATTTTTGTTGATGACTGTCACATTAACAACTGCAATCAACAATTCGATTTTCTTTTTGTTCACTATATGCAGGTATTAAAGTACAAGGCTAGCATGGCTGAATCAGGTGTTTAGACATATTGCTTCCTAGTTGTGTATCAAACAAATGTCTACAGTTACACAGAATCACAGGTAAAGTCAAAGCTATGTTTTGACTTCACTGCAAGCACACATGCTAAAAACGTTAGAATCAGCTACACAGCTAGCAAATAAACAAATATTGGACCTTTATTTTTTTATGAGTCCCATAGTGCATCTTAATGAATGCATTTACTGATTTTTATTTATATTTATTTGTCTCAATCCAACACCCCCAATTCACATTTTGCTTGTTGTGGCATAACATGACCGAAGTCTAATGACAAATGCAGTGGAAAACAAATGCAGTACGCTTAAATATCATCTCAAATAATTGTGATACAGTTTACTGAACTGAGTGCCACAATTTCTTTATTCTCTTTAACAGATATGCTGAGATTGACCAGTGCACTTACTTTCTTGCTCTTGAAGGTTGTGGGCCAGGCAGTGGTCCTCTAGCACAGCAAAGTCTCGACACACTGTGGAAAGAAACACAACACCTTAGTCATCTTATTAGTGTCATTCCCCAGCTCTAGGAATTCAAACTACTCTTAGGAAATCAGTATAACAACATTATTTATGGTCTTATGAGAACATTCTGGACAAATTAACTACAGAATAAAATAACAACAGCATTTCACTCTCCACCCTAGCTTTAAAATGTCAGTGATGCAATAGCCACACATTTATTTGGAGAAAATGACTGTTTACAGTTCTACAACACAATTCTGCTACCCACAACAAAGCCCTTTCTAAGAAAGAGTCAGGAAAGCAGCGTCCAGCTGTGTAAAATTATGTCACTGGAGGCTAATGCTGTCCACCTCCTGCCAATAATGCCTAAAAGCGGGAAAAAAAGAACACACATTACACATTTGACATGCTTTCTTTTCCAGGATTTACTTATGCAGAGACATTCAGCAGCAGGAGCTCCACATTTTAACCAAGCAAACACATTTCAATACATTCTGCAGAGCACAGGTTTCCTGCCTGAATTTAAACCCTCTTTTCGGTGCAAAAGTGAGAAGTGGAGCATAGAAGTGGCCTATCCGAAAAAAGACTCCAAGTGTGGGGTGGACAGCATTTCCTAAGACATTCAAAGAAGCATGACAAAGTCACAAAGAGCACTGTAACACATTTGTGTAGCAGACTTTTCTTATTTCCTCAGTTGGTGAGCTTGTTCACTTTCAGTTCGCTTAGATCAAAGCTCTGATGCATCGAAAAAGGAAAGAAAAAAGAGACCAGATGCACTGGAGGGTAACAATGCTGACAGTGGTTAAACACAAGCTATAAATACACTGTAGGCTGGCGCTATGTTTATAATTCAGACAGATTAGCACATCATATGCACGCATATTCCACATGGCAGTTGAATGTACAGTAGAATGTATACAGTACTGTGAAAAAGTGAGAGACCACCACTTTATTTATTTAATTAATTAATTTGAGGTTATTCATTTTTCATTTGGGGGGGGGGCACTAATATTTTACAGAAAATTACACTACAGAACAACACAAAATATAGCATCAAACCTATCAGTATTTTTGTACTCAAACACATTTTAACTGCCTTATGTGTGCGTTTTCTCTGTTTTTCTCTCACGTGCAACTAAAATGGCCAGATACTTCTGAGGAGATTTCTGTTCATTCTTCCACTGTGAGAAGACAACTCAACGCTATGGGTCTGCAAAGATGTGCAACTGTCAAGAAGCCTCACTGAGAAAAGGACACACCTGAACCTTTACACCTGAACACTACAACTGGGCATCTGAGCTGTGGAGTAAGGTTTTGTGGGTGTTATGAGTTTAAAGTTTAGAGATTACTCAGATTGTAAAAAGCAGAAAACCAACTTCTAAGACTGAACTTTGGAGGTGTGGAAAAATATCCATGCAAACGGACAGCAAGTCTCCTGAGACGAATGCTAGCTGTAATAAAAGCTAAGGGCTGACACACCAAACACTAAACAACATAGATATTATATTTAGTTGTTGAGGCTTGGGTGTAATTTTCTGTTAAATATACATTTTCTGCTTTTTTCCTGACTCTAAAAAAATGAATAACTTGTATTTAATGGCTGTTTTAATTGGAAATGAAATAAATAAAGGGGTGGTCTCTGTTTACACAGTACTGTACTTATACTATAGAATACCGATCATCTTCAGCTAGGTTTGACTGCATTTCAGTGTGCCCTATCTAAACATGCAAACTATCTGAGCCTAAACAGGAAACAGCATAAAGGTCCCAAAAAAATCTGACTTCCTAATACTGTAAAAAGAGTTCTGAAACTTACATTAGTGTCTGTTTCAAATGACAAACAAGCGTTTGTTGCTGGTTGCACTGTGACTTTAGGCAACATAGGCAATTATACATTTCCTGATAGTACAGATTTGATCTTGTGGTAAACTGGCTGCGTCCTTGTGTCGGAACTCGCTAAGGCACGAGAGGAGGATAACAGTAAGCCACGATTACAGACCAGTGATTAAACATATCCCCATCTGGTGCTGAGCTCTGGGTTAACTAAGCCTTATTTGAACGTAGCAGACAAAAGCACTCAAAAGGAAATTAAACAGGCCTGAAAACAATAACTGGTCTTTCGTTGCCAACATCAAAAGAGCAGCTTAACAAAAGCAGTATATGGGCTGTTACACCAATACAGCTTTTTAATTGCACTGACTACTCTGTGAGATCAGTCGTATCATGAGTTTCGCCTTAAAATACTACATCCACTTACGTTAGTTTTGGCTATTAGGCGAAGATTTAAGCTAAAAAGGAAGTAATCAGAGGATTAACTTGAAAAATGAAGGGCTCAGGTCTAATACAGGAAGTGCTACTCATTCACAGTATCATCTGGTTTAAAAAAAAAAAAGCCTAGATTATATTTCAGGATTACCAAAAGAATCTGTGGGCCAATGCTATAGCAGTCTATAGGAGAAATGTAAGCCAATCTATAGCAGAAGTGCAAGATAATATCAGAATCATATCAGTAATGGCAGACAATTGCTTTAAAAAAAATAACAGCAGAAGAGAGATCTATTACTCTATTACTTTTACTATGCTCATAACTCTGCACAATGGTGATACACCAATATAGGAAATGTGGGCCGATGTCGATACTGGATATTTTTCACCAATGTCGATACACAAATGCACAAATTGGGACTAGATCCACCTTAATTACCATTATAAAGAAACATAGCATTTATTTCTGTAGGGTTATAAATGCAGTTATAAGAATAAAATGCAATCAATACATTAAATTTACATTTGAAGTAAATATCTGCTGATACTGATATGATTCTGATATCATTGTGCATCAATGCTTGACAAATAAAAATTATATTTAACTGTAATGCTAATCCAGGTAGATTCAGCCCCAGTACCTATATAAGAGTTCATGTTTCTGCACTGGCAGATATCTACATAAAATATCAGACGTCAGCACAATTCCCACATGGTGCTCCCTTAATCTATAACATATAACCACACAGAAGTCCAACACATGCGCTAAGTGAGTCTGACGGAAAGTGCTAGACTATAAAGTAGTCTGAAGCCTGCTGAAATATTAATGCGATACGGCATAAAAACTGCTTTTTAATGCCGGTAACTAAACGAACCTCAGTTTCCAACACAGAAAGACAATGCTTCACGCTTGTAGAAGAAGGCTTTGGATATAAAGCACAGAAAATAAACATGGTGGGTATTACCCTTTAAACTATCCCACGTCACACACATAAAGCATGTACAATTAAAGCTTGAAAGCCTTTACACACAGACAAGTTCTTACACTGATTATAGTCTTTTCTAAACAGTAAAATACACTGACTACATCTTGGTCACCTTAACTAAATGTGGCCCATGTTCCAAGAACCTAATACTTCAGAACTGAGAGGAGATTCTTCAAAGTGAGGAAGTGAAACTGAAAAGTGGCCTCACGCTGCACATGTTTAGGTTATTGCAGATAAATAACGTGGCATGTAATCGATCTGTACTGAAAACGTAAGGAAAACAAAGCAAACTGGAAACAGAAAGAGAAAAGAAAGCTTCGTTTACACCTTTTACATCACTGTGAAAAAAAGGTTTAAATAAATCAACCCATCCTCAAAAATTCCACCAATATAATTCATCTGTGTAAGAGACTATTCGAAAGCTCATGTCAACAAAAACACTTTTTAGAAGTCTTTTTATGGAAACCAAGCTCCAATAACCTATTTTGCATTAACTGGTTTTGTGATTACGAAAGCCAATGCATTTACATATAAATGCCCCCATTTAGCCAACAGTTTACCACACAAATAGTGTGTGTCCCTCAGGGGCAAAAATAAAATACTGAAATGTAGGATATGGCTCCTTTAAAGGTTTCACTAAGGTGGCATGACATGGACAAAACACTATTATGTGACTATACATGCTACATACTGTGTCTGTGATGCATCTTGAAATATTCTAAAAGCACAATAGTGAATTCAGTATAATGTAGTTGAACATTATTCTGCAATATTTCCAAACAGTATTTACATTTGCTGGATAACACAAAGGTTGACTCACACAGAGTCCGATTTTTACAGAAGGAAAACCCAAAGCATATTAATGCTCGATTTTCTGCATTGTGTGGATGCATTAAAAACTTAGCTGACCAATCAGAGCTCAGCTGTCATGGCTGCAGTCCACGCAAACGTGCATCACGATGGCAGCAGGACAGCACGAAAGATTCTACCACAAATAACATGCTGACATGTAAACACTCCGAAAACATCTGTGATCAGTCAGGATTCTCACAGCACACAATAAAGCATTAAATTACTGGTGAGAGGTTCATTTGCACTGGGGCTTGGTGATGAAATCGGACATCATCGATGATTTACTAGTAACCTGAGGAGGATTTACACAATGTTCCAAAAAGTGTCCAAATGATTTAGATGAGTTCTGTTATAAAAATTATGAAAATATAATACTTCTGCATCTGAATTCGAGAGTGATATAATCGATAACCGTGATTTTAAACAAGAAAATATCGTGCTGACTGTTTATAGATAACGCCCAGGCCTAATTTGTTAACTGCAGAACAAAACCAGTACTGTTAAAGATGTTGTTGCAAGAACAATTAACAAACAAGTAGTAAACAGCTATAAGCAATTAACTGATTAACCGTTAACTGAAAAAACTGTTCAAATCAAATGCAACTAGTTTAAAAAGGTTACTTTCATTTTAGTTTATTTTATTGACAATAACCCACCAGGCAGCTGGCATTTTCAAATAATTTCTAAAAATAGACAAAAACATAGATAACAGGTTCTCACAATGACAATATATAAGCTTGACTCGTCAGGCGCTTGTTCATGACTACTCTTTAGATGTTAGATGTAGTGACCTGAAGGGGAAGGAAATAAGTCGTCTGAATAAAGACGACAAAACCTCCAGCATAGCGAACGTTTGATATGTGGGTTGATGTCTGGGAGGAGTTTGAACAGATGTAAGACAACCTGGGTTCCGTGTCAGCCAGGGTACACCAGCAAGACCCATATGCTTAAGCTCCTTAACAGCAGAACACCACAGGTCTGTGAAGGACTACGGCCAAGTGAAGTTGAACATGTCTGCATGGCAAGTGTAATCTGGCAAAAGCAGGCCTGTACACATTAGACGTTAAGATATTTAACATGCAACCCGCTATCTTGGATTTCAGCAGGTACACTAAAAGGACTTTGGACTGTGTCCTACATTTGGAAAAAGATCCACAACTTCCATTTTAAAAACAACCACCACGGACAAATACAGGCTTATAGCCACTTATCAGTCTGCATCAATGACACGCAATGTTAAACGAATCAACAGAAACACTTCAGGAACCTAAGCAGAACAAAGAAAACATTGAAGCCATGCACACATGAAACACTAACCCACACTGAACGCATCCCTGAAGGCCTGAGCTACGCTAAGTCAACACTCTCACAGCCTTCTGCTTTTTATACTAGCATCAACAACATTCCAAGGACTGAGGCCAGCTGTTTCCTTCCTACACAGAGTCAAAACCTTAAACTGTTTTGTCTCAATACACGATTTCAAACAGAGGAGTGAGCAGCATTAACAAATTCATATTTATTAAGGACGTACCGATTAAGGAACGCCGGGCCGATATCCGATTTTTTCATGTTAATATCTGCTAATGCCAATGATGACACTGAAGCATAAACATTTATAAAATTAAGAAGCTGGGACTACATCTACTTAGACCACCACTGCAGAAATAAATATAAGATTTCTCGGTATAGTCACAAACAGGGATGTGCATTTGAAACTAATTTTGATATTTAAACATCTGCTCACGAATGGACATCTTGACTGGGGTAGGAAGGTTGGGGGAAGGATCTTGGCTAAAATTAATGTAGCGTTTAGCAGTTTAGCATCACGCAGAGTAATACTTTTCAAAAATTGTTTATTATTCAGAAATAATAGAGAAATTAGTAGGTTTTTTGTTGGATGAGTAACATAAAGACAGTCTAAGATGATCTTATGAGCTAAAACTACAGCTATAATGATGGAGACTTCTACAGGGCTTTTTCATTTTCAGTGGACAATGTGCCAACATGGTTTGCCAAAGAAACCTATTTTAACTGTCTATCAGCCTAGCTATCTAGTGTAGTCTAGTCTGACAGTTCCGCTTTGTCCCAGCAACTAGAACTTTTTTCACAAATATCAGAAGGATTTATTTGCCCTCTACTTCACCACAGATGTGGTTAGCATCTCCAAAAGCAGCTCAAACTGAGTTACAGAGATCCGAGCTGTATGCGAAAGCTCTCATAATGTTCTAGCGGCTAAAGGAGGTGGTTTCCTAAACAGATATCAGCCTACACAATGTCATCATTCACCAGCCATTCTTAAGAAATTTCTTCTTCAAACCTACTTAAGTTGTTGTTATGAAGCTTCTGACATTTACCAGTGTTTTCTTAGTTGGGATCTGTTCTTAGGTGAGAACAGAATCTACATACGCTCCGGTGCACAAAGGTGTGAACAGTTCTGCAGTTTAAGAACATGTCATTAATCTGACATAGACCTTTTCTTAGGACCTTTCTCAAGAAGATATTGATGTATGAGGCCCAATGTCATTGCTTGCCTGTTTTTTGAGAAGCAAGGGATACCTCTGTCACTTGGAGACATCCTGACTGCTTCATTTTTAAACATGGCACCTGCATCACGTCTGGTGTGTATAGTTTTGATGTGAAAAAATTGCATCAAAATATTTCATATTTTCGTGTCATTTATTTGCCTCCAGTTCGGTGAGCAACAGCCTTAAAAATACATCCTTTGGCCACGAGCCCACATCACAACACTATAGCATTTTGCGTTATGTTCTGACATCATCGCCATCACAACAAAACATTGTGTCCCCAAAAAGGTAACTTTACAGTAGAATAAAAAAAAGTTTCTATAGCTATTTCTACAGTTATTCTGTTAGTCAGGAAAATTGGACACAGTCTAAAGGGCAGATGATGTTTTCATATTTTGTTTTTTTTCCCAAAAAAGAAAAAAAGAGGAAGATACAAGGTTCTGTTCTCATAGCAAAAATACTTACTTCCTCTTAAATGTAGCACATTTTACATGATTTTGCCCTGTATATTTTCTCACTGACCTTCCGTGACGCAGCATAATAAACCTCCAAACAGTGATTTCAGTATTCAAATACTGCCACCTGGAACCTTTAACCTTAATTATCTCCTTAACACACGTTAAAATGACCATATTACAAATTCACAACTTACAACGACTTCATAGATCTACAAATCATCAAAACAGCAGTTCTGACACCCTTTATGTCACGCTCACTGATTCAGGAATATGTCAAGCAGCTGAAAGCCTTGGTCTCCAGTCTCCAATCTATAAGTAAACACAGTGGCAGTTTTGTTGTTTTGGCTCAGTGCTCCAGCACGCTGGATCCCTTATGGACTGCACCGTTCTCTTATACGTTTAGGTGTTCTCCTGTGGTTTAGTGAATATAGTGCACATCAGTCGAAAGCCTATTCACTACCTGGACATCATATTCACTCATGGTACAAAGAAAGCTAACAAAAAAAAAACAGCAGAATACTGAACCTGTTGGTCAAGATTTTAATGGCACACAATCTAAGGTAGAATAACGACAAGTGGGAAAAGCACTGACTAAACAAGTAAAGTGTTTTGGCTTTTGTCAAACTGTTAATATTAACTGAGCAGAAAAAAGGGAACGTTACAAAAATCATGGACTTGTCAGCCTAAATGCGAGAATGTTATAGGTTTTAGACGAAATTATTCAGGGTAAGCAAAAATGCTAAAATTATATTCTCTTATATCCATAAAAGCATCATGTTGGTGTTCTTACTGATCTTTCTGAATCCTGCACCAACCACAAACGATAAGAGTCAGTGATAAGAGTGTAATGTTGTTCCACTGATAGGCTCTATCGTCATCACACAGCAATTTGTCCTTCGTTCTTTTCACAACACTGAGGCCTAATATCTGTGTTCTTAACAAAGACACAGTACAGTATATAAGTGACTTTCAACAGTGAACAAAGCTTACAGCATACAAAAAACGACTCCACAGTGGTTAGTTACAAAATCTCTCATACTTTTAGCCCTTGATTCCTGAATGAAACAAGTATTTACTCCGATGAAGCTCATGAAAAGGAAAGGGGGCGATAACATCAAGGTATTTTTTTTCTTGGCCAAAGTTTCGTGAAAAATACATTTTTAAAAAAGAAATTAAGTAGTTAGAAGAACCTTCTTGTGAACATTTTCACTGCCCAAAAGTGACCTTTTGATACCAAAATCCAACTTTCTATCAGATTTTTCTCATGCCATAGCTACTACAACACGCGTCCTTACAGTTTCTTTATGCAGTAACTTACTGGATGGGAATCAGCATGGAAGTCAACCTTAATACTGGTGCTGGTTGGTACTAACAAACTTTAAAATCACAGTATTTTCCAAGTAAATCGTGTTATCATGGCATCAGATGATATTTTGGTTAACACTAATAAAGCTAACGCACCCATGTGTCTTGAGTAATGGTACTCTATACTAAAATAATATCTTAAAAACTTGACATAGACTGTTCTGCACCAAACAGCAAATTCAACCATATTTCACCCATTATGGCAAACAGTATTTAACAGAATATAATGGTGTCATTAAACTTAAAGCTCGTTATCTATCAGTACCGCTGAAAATCTATGTTGTTCAATGACACCAATATCGGTATATCGATGCGATATATTGCCCAGTACTACTTACTAGCACTCCGTCTTTTGCCCTGATTAAACTACTAACTCTACTAACTCAGGCCGATATCTATTGCACTTAAGATTTTGTTCAGACATAAAGGAGAATTTCACCAGTTTTTCACAAATTTTGCATAATTCAGTTGCTGGGATGGAGACAAAGTAATTCGGAGTGGTTTGATGTAAAATGTCTCATTGTAGAGAAGGTTACAGGCACAGATTTCTTTACATTGGTGGTGATAGGAACCAGGGGTCACAATGTCCACAACAGAAATACAGCCATCTTCTCGGTTTTTCATGTAATGTTAAAGGTAAATTAGTGGAAAATCTGAAAAAGTGCGTTTTCTGTGGGGGCTACTTTGCCTTACAACGCCCTACATGTATCGCTCCACCATGAATGGATTAAAATAAATGGATTAACAAGATGTTTGGGCCAAAACGTGAATCACAAAACTATAGTAAAACAGTGTTTCAGGCATTAGGTAGGGTAATTTCATGCAGCTAGTAGTTAACTTTCTGTGAGGGAGCTTTTAGAGGTGGACGTCTGGTTCCCATTACCACCACTGTCAAAAATTCTGACTCTGTAGGATTACCCTAGAACGGAGCATTTTACACCAAACCACTCTCAATGACTTTGTTTACGTTTTAACCGTTTAATTATGCAGAAATTTTGAAAGACTGGTGGAATTCCCCTTTTAACGTGACACAGCTGTGAGGACAAAGCGCAAAGCGCAGATGAGGCAGTGTTGCCTGCATTAGACATTAGCTAGAGCTGGGCGTGAAGCACTACTAGCTACCTTATGTCCAAAATTTGGGCTAAGACTGTAAGATTACCCTGTATTGAAGGTGGACACCAAACCCAGATACTGTGTTATGGAACAGGCAGCTTTGTACCGGAGACAATGCGACACACCTGCCTGACCATATCTACGATGGAGGGCAGTTAACGTTAGCCACCTTTGCTAACCAACAAACCAGTGCAGCGCAAAAAGCAACGCTACTGCGGAACTTAAAAACTAAAGCTTAGGCTGACTAACCAACAATTAGATAAGCTATTTAAACTAGATAACTGCCGTTAAAGACTTGCTCAAAGCCCCAGAAAAGGAATGACTGCAGCTGTTTGGCTCCTTTCTGGTGCCGCAACGGAGGAAGCTTCTCACTATTCAAACACCAGCCGCAGCGGCGGCAACGCTACTGAGACAGCGCTACGTTCACCCCGTTTAGCCTGCTTCGGACAGCCGACAGTGAGCGAGTCTCAGTCCCGACCGCCTAATTCTGACTGAAAACCTTCACAGACATTTCTGACTGAGCCTTTACAACACGTCATAAAAACTGGGAAGGCAAACCCATCACACACACGCGCACGTACCACCTCCGCACTCCCAAACTCACCCTGTTTGACGCCAGGCAGTTTTTTCTGATCGATACTGAAATCTTCCATGTTGTCAAAACATTTGTTGTCAAATCCAATGATTCTCCGAAGGTCGCCGGTGATAGATTGACTGCTTTTTTTGTCAGACGTTCAATTGATGTCTCGAGTGTAGTATCCCCTTGATTGGTTTCTGGAGCCAACGAACGCTGCCAGAAAGCCTTTTCTTTTTTTTTTTCCCTCTCTCCCTCTCACCCCTCCCTCTGTCACAACACGGGCACGTTCAGCGCCATTTTACGTCGCGCTGCGTTGAGCGTGACGCACCGTTCGCTGACGTAACGCGCATTTAACGCCAATTCGCGGATCTCCAAACGAACAGCAGCACAAACTCCTGCGTGTAAATTATATGCAGATCGAATGTTCTGAGAGTCGCTTCGCAATGTTAATTATGCGCTGTATGTGCTCAGACAGAGATGTGTATGATAAATATGGCCCTGTTATGTTTTGCATGCAATCAGATTAGTGTTGTGTAGGAAACAGAAAATGTGCTTTAATGGAACGGGTGCCAGAAAGAACACTATAAATAGTCAAAACTCACCTCCTTGTACACTCACTTTATTATACGTACACCTGCATTGTACACCCTTTCATACATTACTGTCGTTGCTATTGTTACTGCTATTCTTTTCACTTTTTGGACGATTTATCACTTGCGAATTCATGAACATCTTTCGTTTTTCATTTGCCACTTTATAGACATTGCTGTAGATGCGTTCAACACACTGTCAATGCACCTGTGCATGCATATTTCTGCATATTTAGTTGCATTCAAGTTCAAGTGTTTCAGACACACACATTGCTAACGTATTCAATCAAGCACATGGCCAACAAGCTCATATAGGTGTGATGGTCAGGTGTCCACACCTGTCCTTTTGGTCATAATGTATACAGTTCTCTGTATATCATCTATATGTGTACTGTACAGCTATAGAGAATTACTTGAGTTTCACCGCTAGCATTTTAATGTATGGAAGTCCTTGGTGTACTCGACTTTCTACACTCATCGCCCATTTTATCAGGTCTACATACCATATAGGTGCACTTGGATCTACAGTCCATCTGTTTCTCTTACCAATGGTCATGATACCTACAGGACCACCCCAGAGCAGGTATTATTTGGGTGGTGGATCATTCTCAGCATTGCACTGATACTCACACAATATGCTTTGTTGGAGACTGTTGCGCTGGTAAGAGTGGATCAGACACAGCAGTGCTGCTGGGGTTTTTAAACACTGTGTCCACGTACTGTCCACTCTATTAGACATAAATACCTTTTTAAACCAATTTGTAGATGTCAGTTAGAAATGATGGCTTATCTGTTGCTGCACAGTTTGTGCTAGTTATCCTCTAGACCCAGCTTCTGACAACAGGACGCTGTTGGCTGTTTATTTTTGGTTGGTGGACTTTTCTCAGTCCAGCAGTGACGCTGGGCTGTTTAAAAGGCCCATATATTGGTTTTTTTTGGTTTTTTTTTGGGAATTAAAGAGTCTGAAGTTGGATGTAAACACTGTCAAATTTTCAAAATGTACCACTCTCTAGCCAGTCTATACAGTCAATAAATGGAAGCTATATTGCAAAAACAGCCTGTTTTGAATTCATTGTTTCTGTTAAGTCTTGAGGACCAACTATCCACTTATTCAGCCTACAGCAGTTTAGCTCCGCTGAAGTTCTGAGGTGTGTTTTGGTGCTTTTTGAATTAGGGCAGCCAATCAGAACAGAGCAGAGAAACAGATGGGCTACAATCTACAATAGTAGAACTAACTAGTGCACCTCTATGGTAAGTGCACCTGATAAAGTCGACAATGATTGTGGATACAAGGAAGACGTACCTAATAAAGGGAGAAGAGAAAAGAATGACTGGATTTAGACTGTATGGAACTGAATGTATTTTGTTTTTTATGCCTATGAGTATTATGAACAACATAATTTGTAAAATGGCATGTCAAAAAGAATCCACTTAATGGTCTGTCTTCGGTCCAAGTAGAAACCGAACAGTAGCCTAAGTATTGTGGCTGAATGAGAGCTTCTCGTTTATGTTTGAAATTCAATAACATCCCTAAAACGGCCAGCAAATGAAAGCATTGGAAAAACTGAAAGAATAAGAAGAAATGCATATTATTCCACAGAGTCTTTAGGCTCAGAGCTGGACACTCATTATTTCAGCAGTAACAAAGCTTGAATCTGTCTTCTGCACTGCTGAGAAGAAATGGTGCTGCTGATGAAGTGACAAAAGATTGACTCTTAATATTATCATCTCTTTAAGACATTTTATTTTAATGAGAGGCTATGCCATCGCCATGTCTGTCCAGGAGGACTGCCTGTTTGAGGCCGTTCTAGCTTGAGAGGCTGCTATGAGACATTACACAGATCTGCAAGCCAACCAATGATAGATCAATTATGTATACAGCTTCATACATTTATATCCAGTAAATACTCAAACGTGTCTAAAGGGTCCAGTTTTGCATTTCTAATTATAAGTGTCTCATAATATTATTTTCTAATGAGTAACTTAATTCACTTACATTTTAGCTTTATATGTCTCACAGCAGCTTTCCAGAAATGTAGGTTCAGTCCTCTAACAAGCATCACCGAGGACGACAGTGGCAGGACAATGGGCCGCATTCACCAACCGTGATGAAGCGTGCTGGCAAAATAACAGCTGACCCCTCTCATCCTGGAATCAACTCTTTCAGCCGCTTCCCTCTGGAATCTAGAAGATTCAGGGCCATCAAAACCAGCACAACCAGACATGCTAACAGCTTTTCCCCCAGAGCTATAGTGCTCATCAACCACAGTGGACACAGTGCACTTTAAACTGTACCAACAAACCTTCTCTACAGTATTACAGTGTAACTCCTCCTGTAGCATTATGATTATTTGCACTACTGTAGAAGTATTTTGACAAATATTAATATTACTCTGTAATATTCTATATATAATAGTTTTTATAGTATATTTCATAGCACATGTCTACTTGACATATATATATATATGCACAGACATTTATATCTGCATATATACACATCATATATGCACATCTCCTGAGCTTCTTTCACGTTGGCTGTTTTTTATTATTACTCTTTATTCTATATTGTATTTACTGTATTTGTATGTGTGATTCACCAAGACAAATTCCTGGTATGTGTAACATGTTTGTGGAAATAAAACGATTCTGATTCTGAAGTTTGTTCAAAAATTCTCCTACCATTTTTAGTCACTCTTCTCAGGCTTCTGATCATGGAGGGCTAAGTCAGCGCAAGATTTACATTCATGATCTCACATCTTCTGACAACTGGGCAGATAGACTGTTGTGCCACTGTTACGTGATGAACATACAAAAAGAAACAATGAACACTTTTACACTTTGCTCTAGTTTACTTCATTTATTTCATAGGCTGAGAGTACTGGGTGATGAGGGAGTGTAAGCCTGTGGGTGGGAATTAGTAATGACTAAACTGGGGGAGGAAGTGAAGACGTAAAAACACCAAAAAAAATCTTAAGCAGTTTCTACTCATACAGATTTCTTTTTGAGTAAGTTCAACTTAGAACTGTTTTGTTGATATAACCTAAAATGCAGTACTAAAAATGTTTTAAGGTAGGCGAATGTAGTATAAGGAGTCTTGCCCAAAGACACTTGTTGGTATAGCACACTGTTAGAAATAAAGGTTCTGTGCAGGTACATTTTTCATTCGTCAAGGTACAAACACTGTAAATGTTCCCTCAAAGGTACAACAGTGGTTTTAAGGGCCAATTGTGAACCTTAAATAAGTTCTTCCCAGATCAAAAGTACGTATTTGTACCTTTTCATAACCTAATGTTTTAAAACAGAACAATAAAATAAAAAGGCTGGAGACGAGACGGGGTGTGTGGAGTCAATACAGCTTAGACAATATAGTTTCTATGGATTATGATACAATTAATTCTCTGACTAAAGGTACTGAGGTATAACCTTGAAGGTACCACCCCAGTGACAAGAGGGGGACTGCCCTAGAGACAGCTTTTTACCTTTTTTTCTTAGAGTGTATAGAGTTCTTGCCTGGGGATCGAACCCCAGTACCATGAGGAACAGTGGACAGCAGAGTTTCTCCCATCTGCCATATCAAGATACATTCTAAATACACTCTGAATGTATTCTGAATATGTCCCTTTTTATGAGTTGTAATGGAATTTGTTACTGAATACGTTTAGTACAGTACAGTCAGTATCCAGACATCACTAGCTTTTTAAAGTATTCTGCCCAACTCTGCATTTAACCTGTTCCTGAGCTGTGAAGCCTGGAATAAAGCACTACAGGCAGCCCACGAAGTGCACGATTCAGGTTCTGGGAGTCAACATAGTACATCTTGCTTGGACATCATAAAGTAAGAAGTAGCATAAATAAAATTACTGTCAAAAGTTTAGACACACTCAATTACACATATGTTTTCACAAGCTTAAATCATCGTGATCTACAGGCTCATGTGGAAATGCTTGAAAAGATGTTATGTAAACAAAATCTAAAGGGCAGGTCATGTCTATTTATGAACTTCTTTCCAGAATTAACATTTTAAAGTATTTTTTGTCTCCAAAACAGAGCCTGAAAAGATAATTAATTTCTATTACCTGGCCATTTTCCAACCTCTCTTTATCCCTTAGAATGAAACAGGCTGTTTTTGTTACCGTGCCTTTAAGACTGATATATGTAAATGAGCTCTGTTCTGATTGGCTGTCTTTTATTGTGCCTCATGGGTGGAACGGTGGTGCAGTGGGTAGTGCTGGGTTCGACTCCCTGGCCGGGCGACCAGGATCATTTCTGTGTGGAGTGTGCCTGTTCCCCCCGTGTCTGCGTGGGTTTCCTTCGGGTTCTCCGGTTTCCTCCCACAGTCCAAAGACATGCAGTCAGGCCAATTGGACACTCTAAATTGTCCCTAGGTGTGAGTGTGGCTGTGAATGCATATGTCTGTCCGTCTGTCTGCCCTGTGATGGACTGGTGACCTGTCCAGGGTGTATCCTGCCTTCCACCCAATGACTCCTGGGATAGGCTCCAGCTCCCTTGCGACCCGGAAAGATAAGCGGCTTAGAAGGTGTGTGTGTGTGTGTGTATTGTGCCTCATTCAACAAGCAGTCTTGGCTGAAACATTCCTCATGACTTCAGCATAAGTGGGTGGGACTAAACAGCTATAAGCTAAATAGGTGGATATATGTAAATAGGAAGGTTTAATGACATCACAAAACCAGTGAATTCAGCACAGGCTGTTATAGCAGTTTCTGTTCTGTATATAGACTGTATGGACTGGAGAGCGAACAGTAGGTTTTGAAATTTGGACACGCTAATGTTTAAGTTTCACATACAACGTTCAACTTTTTTATTTAAATAAAACAAAGGAAATTCTCTTTTTCCATGATACGGGCCCTTTAAATATATTGTTTCAATGGGAACAAAACCTCTCCAGAATGGTAACTTTAAGGAGAAGGAAAAATGTTCTTAACTTTTATTTTAAGCAAGATTTTTTTCCCCGAGTAATTTAGTAAAACTTTCTATTGGTCGCTTTATCATGAAGAAATAATAATAATAACAATAAATTGATAAAATAAAGAAGATGTTTTCATGTGCTAGCAATGACATACAAAGTGTAACATCCTGGAATATTGAAGATTTTAGTGTGTCAATTATGCTTTGTAAAGCTATAAAGTATCAAGCCTTAAGATGAACAAGAGAAGTAGCTTATTGCCTCAAACAGTAAATCTAATTCTCTCCTTCTTCTCCATCATCCCTTGTGTTCTTGAAGCCTTTTAGGCAAATGAAAAGAACAGTGCCAGGTACACTTGCATATCCTCACTGATACACTGCATCCACATAAATAAGGCCTCAGTGATTTATAGGTGTTCCGGTGTTGTTGTTTTTATTAGTCTGATTGATAAGGGACATTGGCCCTGAGGCTGACGTCAGATCATCACTCTCGTCTGTCACCGTCCCGCGTCTGAAGACAGTCCGTTGACGAAAAAGTACCACGTCGTCAACGTATTGATTTGCAGCGATGACATATTACTTCGGAGCACCTGATTAAAAGTATCCCTCTTGAAGGGACCACGAGCAGAAGAGCCTTTGGTCACAGAGAGGTAACCATCACTGAGAGCATCACTTCAGGACCATGGACAGAATTCCCTCAGCGAACCTTCTCCCCACGCTCCTCACCTTTTTACTCCTGCAGGGCGTTCTCAACGTACAGACGAGGAGCCTCGTGGGCTCTGGTGAGTAAAACTTTCATCTCGCAGCATGTCTATTAGAGTCATTTTAAAGAAAAACTCAAGTGTTTTTCAACCTGATCTCTGTCTGTTAGATATGTTATATCTGAAACATACAGTTAATTACAGACAATTATTTGAAAGCATTTCTGCACACGTAGTAAAAGATCAGAAAACCTGTTGACATGCTTATAATAGTAGTCAATGGGCAGATGCTGAAACACCTTCCCATTGGCTCCTATTATAAGTGTGATTTTAGTTAACAGGTTTTTTCTTTTTTTCTGCAGGACACAGGAAAATTGCCATCAATCATAGAGAGCATATTACAAAATAGTTGTTTTGATCTAAAGTAAAACACACTTAATTTACTTGTGTCTCTTCTGTGGCTCATGCTTTTGCAGGGAACCAGGTTTTCCAGTCAAAGGACGATGCTGATATTCAGAACAGAATTCTTGCTTTGTTACTGCATAAAAACATTATTCCAGACCAAGAAGATATAATTGGTAATGGCAAGGCATAAGTATAGTTCTGTATTATATTCACAAAATGTGTTTTGTATATTTCTCATAAACAGTAGGCATACATAATAACACTTAGTTCATCAAACTGTGTATATATTGTAAACACAGCATATTATTTTGTGTTTCAGGACTTGAGTTGGGCAGTAGGATTGCAGAGCTACAAGAGGTAAAGTATAATCACTTATTTTAGAAGATTTGACTGGAGTAAAAGTGAATGAAGTGCATAGAAAAGAATTTACATTTGAACTGTGAGCATCAGAGTAACTGAGTACGCATCTCAGCATCTTAGGGCTGGCAGTGGTGTTTGTTCTAAACGCACCGCGATGTCTAAGCTTATTCTGCATTCTTAGGGTCATTATTAGGTTCTCTTCTTTGTTATGGACCACAGCTCATTAGCAGAGGTGGTTCTTCAGATTGATTCTATAAAGCACCAAAAAGTGTTCTTCTATCTTTTTATTGTTACAAGCTTGACATCAAAACAACAGCAGACCTCTTTTTGGTGCTATATAGAACCATATGCAACTCATTTTCCATCAAGCTGAAGAACCATTTAAGTGTGAATTGATTCTATGTAGAGCTCATGGTTCCAGATACATACATTGCCTTTAGTAAAGAAAGTAGTTTTCCTGTAGGACAGCTTTAGATCATTTTAGAAAACCATCACATGCATCTGGAATCAGTCCCAGAACACCTGTTAAACAATCAGAACATTCTGTAGTGTCAACACATCAAGAAAACAAAAATTAACATTAATGACTTTTGGACAACAACAGGAACGAACAGACATTTTTAATGGATTTTATAAATTTTTTCATCAGGGTGAATCTTTCGCTGGGCTGTAAACTGAATCTGAGAACATCAGGACCAGCTAAAAGTAGCTGACAAATTTGAGAAAAGATACATTCTGTACTATAAAGCTTATTGTATGAATCTTGTTTCAGCTGGAAGCCCTCAGAGAAGAACTGAACCTCAAGAGGCAGCTGGGTTCCAGAGCAATGGACAGAACAAATTCTCAGCCCAGCAAAAGGGGGGATGGTGAGTTCTGTTTTTCTCAAAAAAAACAAACAATAGCAGCAAAGATATACATATATATATATATATATATATATATATATATATATATATATATATATATATATATATATCGTTGCTGCTATTGTTTGTTTTATTTATATATATATATATCCCTGCTGTTGGAAAAAAAAACTCATATCTCCATTTGTATCATTTTGTAGTTTTTGCCATACTTTGAAAATGCCTGTTGTCCTTGTATGTTGAGTGTATGAATGCGACTTGCATTAAAATTAAAGTATGTTTTTTCCTTCTCTTTTGAAGTGACCATTTTGGAGATATGAGGTTTTATTCCGACATCAGTGATACATATACATTTATACAAATGCATACATGCACTGTAGAAATGGACATAAGTGAATGTGAAGCACCTCATGGAACTGGTTGGTAACTTGCTTACTCACTCGCTCACTCACATATGCCCAATCTAAATCTCCAGGCTTCTTCAGACTTGCAGACGTGCAAACTTAACATGCTTGTCACTAAGAAAGTCCACAGGACCCTAGGCTTGTCTAATTCGGCTGTTCACCTTGGCTGTGAGGGGACCTATACAGAGTTTTTGCAAACTCTGTTTGGACGCGGGCTGTAGCAGACTTTGCTTGTGGAGTTATTCAAAGTGGAACGCACATAATGAATTAAGAGTTGATGAGGAGTTCCAATACACATAGAAATAAACAAAGAATATCTTCCAACGTAAGCAACACACACTTCATCGGCAAATGTGTAGATTTTTATATTAGTATCAACCATGGAAATGAGTCCAGCTTAAGTTCCCTCTAAGTAGTCTTTTCATAAGCATGCATGTGTGTAGCTTATAGAACATATCAGTCAAACAGCTTTTGATGCTTCATAAGAGTGGTGTGTTTTATCAATGACACTATGTGTCCTTGTTATTTTATTAACAGGTTTAGGCATCTGTCTATGTGCTGTCTGCTTTTGAAATCCTTTGTTTTTGTCTTTGCAGCCTGTTTTTGGAAGTACTGTGTGTGATGTCCACTTCTGGAGGAAGAAAATTGTCCACTGCCTTAATATCACTACAATAACAACAGGGAAATCCTTAAGAAGATAGAAAAACATGATGTTTCATAAAAAGTAGCAAACCATTATGTTTTTTTTCTTTGATAGTTGTATGAGCTTCCTGTATCTTGTATGAGTATCACTGACTGACATAATAAATGGATTAACTAAACATGTGATCAATCCCTATTCACAAATGGCATAACTCTCTTGCACCAGCTATGTCAACTTCTGAACATGCATAATGCACCACGTTTTTTGATTGGCCAGTATAACCTCTCTCACTCTTTATAAACTGACTCTTTCATAAGGTTTTGTCTCCCTCTAGTGGCGAAGAATAAAGTCTCTCACTGATTCTAAACCTATTATGTCTCAGCTGTTGAACCTGAAACGTCTGCTTGTGTTCTGAAAAGCATCTTTCAAAAGTAGCAGTCTTTATATGGTGGGTTCTTCTTAAGTGGTTTGGTGTTAAATGTTAAGGTGTAGAGAAACCTAACAAGTCAAAATTATTCACAATGGTAGTCAATGGAACCAGACGTCTCCAAAAACTCCCTGAAAGTTATAACACAAATATGCTGCCTGATGCCTAAGACATTGTTTTGTGATGTTTTTGCTGTAATGTTTTGGTCTAAAAATATTTTTTAAATCCATTCATGGCAGAGAGATCCAAACAGGGCATTGTAATGGACAATAGGACCTAAAAAAGGCTTACCCTGCTGTAAAGACCAGCACAGGCCAGCATCAATTTCATGCTGGATTAAGCTGCTTTATACTGGTCTGGTGCTGGTTTAGCTGGACACTCAGCATGGTCTTGATGGTTGATCAGCATACCTAACACAAATACATGAATGCAAAACACAACAAATGCTGGTTTTCCTGGTGATCAGCACATTAACGGCCAGCACTTTCCATGAATAGAGTTCAGTTTAGGTCCCGTTACCTTTTTAGAAGCAATAAAGTGACTGTTTTTATCATCAACATGAAGGCACCTGCACTCTTATTTAAAATAAACCAATTAAAATTGCACTTAAATGATCACATGAGCACATAAAATGTTTGTATCCATGTTTAACATGGTAATTCTGGGCTGCCTCACTGACCTACTCTATGAAATGTATTAGTTCAAATCTTCCAGTACACCAAAATTACAGTGTTATTTGGTTAAATTAAAAGCAATTTATGCCTGAAATAAGTATTTTTCCCTAAAAATTTATTTAATTTAACAAAAAACGTAATTTTAACCCCATGTGTCCCATATTTTATGCACAACTCTGTTACCCAAACCTGCCCCCCTCATAAAAAAGGAACATTCCATTTATTATTAAATACAGGAATTTATATGATCTTTTAACCTTCAATCATTTTAAAATAAACGTTAAATGAAACTTAACAACAGGTTTTTAAATGGCATTTATACATCTCCCTAAAAATTGGTACCAGGGTAAAACAGCCTATATAGTATCAGATTTGACAGCCTGACAAACACAAAAGAAAAAAGTACATTTTTGAAGAGCTTTGAGGCATAAATGAGCCCCATTCATAGAAAGTGTTTTCCATTGTTGATGACCATCATACCAGCATCCAAAACACAAGACATGCTGGTTTTGTTGGCGACCAGCTATGCTGGCCTATGCTGTTTTTTCTAGCAGGATATCTTTGCAGATTTACCACTGCTTTATCATTATCAACAACACTCTTGGTGCTGTAGACATCTCAACCTTGGCCCCTATCACCACGATTGTAATCTGTAGTCCACTGTGGATGACTACATCTTAAAGACTGGATTATTTAGCAAGAAACTTACCTTTTAATAACCCACATTTCAGACATGTTCAGGCTTTGTTAATAGAAGCATCTTGAAGACGGCCTACTGTCGTATAAAAACCTGAAAACGATACTGAAATATTCTTAATAAAGTCACATAAAACAGGAGTCTTCTCTCCAAGCCCTAGAGGGCACCATTCAGCTTAGAGTTCTCCTTCCTTTAATATAAACAATAAAAGTCTTGCAGGGTTTGACAATTGGCTAATGCTAAATTAGCAGTAGTTGTGCTAATAACTGAGGCCCACCAGGACTGGGAGTGAAGAAGAGTCCATGAAAGTAAATAAACGATCAGTGAATAAAAGTCTGTTATATTGTGATATCAACCCATTAAACCCAGAACCCATAAAAAAAACATCAGGAACCAAAGGAAACACTTAATGGGTCTTAGTAGTTTGTAAAGTAACTAGCATAGCTATCATAACAGCTAACCCAGCTGGAGCCTTAGTGAGCTTTAAACAGAAGATTTTATTCATTTACCACATTAAGGTCGGTGTTCTTTACTCCGTTTTGACTGTGTTTTGTTGAATTTCTGGAATTCTGGTTGAAATTCTCATTTCTTATTAGCATTATACAAATGTTCCACTGCGCTGCTGAAAAAGGACAATTAGAAACCATTTAGATTTAAACCTAAAAGGTTTTTTTATGCACATCACTGTCACTGCTAAGTTAAGAGTGGTCAGCAACCTAAAAATATCCAGCCAAGAGTGCTTTTCTGATCACAAATTGACCACTGATTAAGGGTTAATCAAGGATCAAGGAAAACAGATGGGCTGCAGCCTCCAACACCACACCAGCAAGGAGGACCTACAAGGTAAGTGTTCCTAATAAAGTTGCCAGTAAGTGTACAATTATTAGAAACATATAGAAATGAACTGACCACGTTATACCATGGCCTCAAATGGGGCCTCTCACATTTCCCACCTCCAACAAAGACTGAAAGAAGCTTCGGCACGCAATTACTGTTTATAGCAGCTAGTGGTAGCTGAGTCACTGGCTGTGGCCGGACACTGCACCGTTGTGCAGATAGAGCTCTATCATCCACAGGCAGACACCATGTCATGAGAGGCAGATGAAAAATGGGAGGAAGTAAAAGAGAAAGAAAGAAGGAGACAGAGGAACTAGATTATGTCTCTGATATAAAACGCTGTGCCAAGTTGTCAGTTGTTCCCAGTACAACAAATGATGATCCTATATGGGCCAGACGATGCACTGATGACTCATACAAGGACCAGAGATGGATAGAGAGGGTGCAGGATGCTCCGTAATTAGTTGACCTTGTGTACATGAAGTGTGTTTGGGTATTTGCGCAACAAACCAGTGTTCTACCAACGATTATTTAATCTGTATATTTTGACAATTTGACAATCATAACCACTTAATTTGTGAAGTCCTCTTGCAAGTACAAATAATTGGTGAAACTGATGAATGCAAAAAATTGTTTCTCCATTTTGCTCTTATCCTTTTTTCCATTTTACATTGTGTGAATGAACCTTAAATAGTTTAAGTCTGTGAAGCCACAGTATAATCAGGAGGGTCAGTTCATGCAGGTGAGGTTTGCACAGCGTTGTACAGCAGGAAGCTCCATGGTGGTCAAACTGGTCCAGCAGAACAACATTTGAACAATATTTGAGCTTGTTTCTCTGGGTACAATTATGTTACATTAACTTAGAATAAAAATTGAAAGAATGTTGTTTTGTTTCCTTATCCTGTTACCACTTTGGAAATACAAGGTTTTGTTCCCTACAGTGATGATACGCAACTGGACAATACACACTACAAATAGAAAATGGACAATGCAGACTGCAAATGGTAAACAAATAATACAAATAAATGCAAAGACATTTAGAACAGCAGGTACACCAGACACTCCGCTAATAGACCTTACAGTTTTGTTATGACAGGGACGATATATATCACATACTATATCATATGTCAACTTTTAATGCATGTGATGACATAAATGAAACAGGAGGAGTTCCAAAACAAAATAAAATAAAAAAAAAAAAAACATTTTAAACAACCAAATGAAGAATATCTTCCACAGTAAGCAACATACAGTTCATGGGTAAATCACAGATTTTGGTATAAATGTCAACCAGGGAAGATTCCTCTCATTAGTGTTTTTATACAGTAAAAGTTTGAATACCCCCAAAAAAATTATGTTTTGTTGACTTAAGTGAAAATAAGGTAACATATTCTTTACTGTGAACCCTCACAGAGCAGGTACTATTTGGGTGGTGGATCATTCTCAGCACTGCAGTAACGCTGATGTGGTGGTGGTATGTTAGTGTGTGTTGCGCTGGTTTGAGTGGATCAGACACAGCAGTGCTCACTTACAACATCCACAAAACATGTAATTTAGCCAAGGCTGCCAGTTTGCATATAATCTTTATTTTATATACATACTGTATGGCCAAAAGTATGTGGTTACCTGACCTTTACACCTATATGAGCAATATGAGCAAAACCATGGCCATTAATATTGAGTTACAGCTATAACATGTGTTAGTGGGAATTTGTGCCCATTCGGTCAAAACAGTATTTGTGAGGTTGGACTAGATGGCCTGGCTCGCAATTAACTTTCCAGGTCATCACAAAGGTGTTCAGTGGGGTTGAAGTCAGGGTCCTGTACAGTCCACTGGAGCTCATCCACACCAAAGTCGACACACCATGTATTAATGGACCATGCACAGGGGTACAGTCGTGCTGGAACAGGAAAGGATCTTCCCCAAACTGTTGCCACAAATTTGGAAGCATAACATTGTCTACAATGTCTTTGTATGCTGTAGCATTAACATCACCCTTCACTTGAGCTAAGGGGCTGAGCTCAAAGCTTAAATAATAGCACTTACAGTTGACCAGAGCAGATCTAGCGGGGCAGAAATTTCATGATCTGACTTGTGACAAATCCTATGACAGTGCCACGTTTTAAGACTTTGAGCTCTTCAGTATGACACATTCCACTGCCAGTGCTTGAATATGGAGACTGCAAGGCTCTGTGTTTAATTTTACATACCTGTTAGCAATGGATGTGACTGAGACACCTAAACTCTGTAATTATATACAACCCCATTTCCAAAAAAGTTGGGACGCTGTTCAGAATGTAAATAAAAATAGAATGCAATGATATGCAAATCATGTAAACCATATTTTTAAGAGGGAAATACTACAAAGACAGCACATCAAATGTTGAAACTGGTTTTTTAAAATATATATGCTCATTTTGAATTTGATGCCAACAACACATTCCAAAAAAGTTGGGAAGGGGGTATGTTTACCACTGTGCTGTATCATCTCTACTTTTAACAACACTCTGTAAGTGTTTGGAAACTGAGGAGACACTGCTGTAGTTTTGAAAGTCAAATGTTTTCCTGTTCTTGTTTGATATAGGATTTCAGCTGCTCAACAGTTCAGGGTCTCCTTTGTCATATTTTTCATTTCATAATGCACCAAATGTTATCAGTGGGTAACAGATTTGGACTGCAGGTCAGTTTAGCACCTGGAGTCTTTTAATATGGAGCCATGCAGTTGTACTATTTGCAGAATGTGGTTTTACATTGTCTTGCTGAAATAAACAAGGTCTTCCCTGAAAAAGACGTTGTATGGATGGCAGCATATGTTGCTAAAACATGTACCTATCATTCAGCAATTACTATTTTATGTAGAGAAACGTTATTCTTGAATTGTTGCCCTATTTGATCATGCAATCTTTCACAGAGTGGTGAACTCCTCCTCATCTATACTTCTGAAAAACTCAACCTCTCTGAGATGCTTTTTTATACCCAATCATGTTACTGACCAATCAACCACCAGGTGTTTTTTTTTTTTAGCATTACACAACTTTACCAGTTTTTGTTGCCCCGTCCCAACTTTTTTTGGAACATGTTGTTGGCATCAAAATGGGCATATATTTTTCAAAAAACAATAACAACATCTGTTTCAAGTTTCAACATCTGATTCATCTGATTCAGAGAGTGTGTGCGTGTACATATATACCATTTCTGTTGGACTATTGTGCATGAAAATGCTTTGTTTCAGCAACGTGTATATATATATATATATATATATATATATATATATATATATATATATATATATATATATATATATATATATATACGTTGCTGAAACAAAGCATTTCCATTTTGTTTTTTATATGTTTACATTTTGTGCACATAGTCCAACAGAAATGGTCCAAAATTACTCATTGCCTTGACTTTCAGTAAAAATTCTACAGACCACCCATCAGAGCGGATTCAGGCATGCACGTGGTCTCCTGTTGCTCTGTAGATAAATTTTAAGGAAATACTCCCTTCCTAATGATCTTTTACAAAGGGGCAGCTGCATCATTCCAACAAGACATTCTGTGGTGTACGAGAGGTAGGCAGACTTTGATGATTTATTTGGTTCATTGAAGTACTTAAGTAGTATTACCTTATCACTGTTTATATCACTGAAGAGGAGATTTCTGTAAAGATATAAATACTTTCTTCATCAAATGTTTCAAACTTCTGGTTTTTATTTTTTTATGAATGTCATAATATATTTATGTTTTATGTACCAGTCCTCATCTTTACAGTGATATATTAGGAAAGAATAGAACAAATATTTCTATTTTATTGTATAATATTTCTGTTGCTATTTGTAAGGGTATTCAGTTCTGGTCCTGGAGCGTCAGTGTCTGGCACAGTTTGGTGATTTCCCTGCTCAAACACACCAGCTAATCCTGGCAGTTAAGGGATGAGTTGGTGTGTTTGTGCAGGAAAATCACCAAATGGTGCCGGGCATCGGCTCTCCAGGACTTGTCTGTCCAGGGGGAATTTGTATAACAAACACTCTTAAAAATGATGGCATCAAAAATGGTTCTTTACAGTGATGCCACAGAAGAACCACTTTTGGCTCACTAAAGAACCTTTGAATGGATGGTTCTTTAGATAACCATTTTAAGAATTTAATAATTATAATAATAATAATTTAACTAATGTAAATGTACTATACCAATTACATGTTCTTTCCCTTACATCCAAGCTTGTAACTACTTAAGAACCTTTATTTTTAAGCGTGTACAATTTACATTGAACAGTGAGACAGGAAAGATGCTAAAAAGTGTTTTTGCATGTTGCCATAGAATAAGCACTTTTGGTTCCCTAAAAACCTTTTTTGTAAGTATTATGTTTATGTGAAGGCTCTCTGAGTCTTCATACGCAAACATGGTTCTTTAGGGAACCAAAAGTGGTTCTTCTATTCATTCCTTGAAAACCACATTTTTCTTTCCTCTTTCTAGTGTGCACTCTTAAAACTAAAGGTGCCAAAAGGAACCAAAAAGGTTTATTTGGAGTGGTGCCATAGAGACACTTTTGGTTCCCTAAAGAACTTTTTAATGGATGGTTCTTTCAGAAATGAGATGTGGGAGAGTGAAGCATCTTTTAAAAGTATGTAAAAGTTCTACATAAATTGTCACTTTTTCATAGAACCACCGATCTGTGCCAAGAACCATTTGGGAATGTTTATGTTTTTCAAACAGAGAGATACTGTTATTAGTACCTACACGTCAACCTTAAAAGTAAAAGTGCCAAATAAACCCAAAAAGGGTTCTTTGCAGTGACGCCATAAAGCCACAAATGGTTGCCTAAACAACCTTTCAATGGATGAGTGTTAAAGAACCAGCCTATGAATGAAATGGGCATATGAAGAACCTTATGAAGTTTAAAGCATGTCAACATAATGCAAATGTTCTAAATCTATTATATGTTCTTTGTAGAATTATACATACAAGCCAAGAAGCATTTATGAACCTTTATTTTTAAGAGTGTACATGTCGTTTTGTGAGATAACTGTGTAAACCTGTTGGCTAACTTATTTATGTACTGTTCCACAGTCTGAGAGCATGTTGTTCATTCTTCTCCTCCTCCAACTGGCATCACTGCTCCCTCTCGGCCTCTTCTGCCCCAGTGGCTGCGTGTGTGTTTTAGAGGGGGGCGCCAAATGCACAGGGGCCATCACCGACATACCGCCTGTGGATGCCAGTCACACCTTCCTCCTGAGACTTAATGACACTTCCATTAAAGTCCTGAAAGCTCAAAGCCTTCAGCATCTCACTCTCTTACTGAGATTTAGCATCACCCACAGTTCTCTTGACACCATCCATCCAAAAGCCTTCTACGGCGCTTCTCAGCTCCGGTCAATCATGCTGTCTCATAATGCCCTCTCAGTCCTTCCACCCGAGGTGTTCAGCAGGTTAGGCAACTTGGAGCAGCTGCGTCTGGAAGGGAATCAGCTGGCGTCTCTCAGTGCAGACATATTTCAAGGGCTGGTCAATCTCACTGAACTGAACCTCAGTAAAAACCAAATTGCCAAGCTGGATGCCAATGTCTTCCAGGGCATGATAAGCTTGAGTGAATTGAACCTGAGCGGGAACCAACTGCGCAAGTTACCGCAGACATTGTTCCACAATCTGGTGCAACTCAAGTCACTGATTCTGTATTCCAACCAGCTGGAGACTCTGGAGAAAGGTTCCTTTGATCATCTGCCCAAACTATTGGTGCTAATGCTGAATAAGAACCAAATCCGAGAAATCCCTCCACAGCTCTTTTGGCGCATACCCTCTCTACTGACCCTGACTTTGTCTAACAACCAACTCCAGTACCTTCCAGTTGAAAGCTTTTACTTTCTACCAAGCATTACTAAACTCACCCTCTACAACAACCCCCTAATCTCTCTGCCAGAGCAGCTAATGGGCCACATGCCTAGACTACAGGAGCTCTACCTGTATAATACCAATCTTAGCACTGTGCCTTGGAACCTCTTTGCTAACATGACAGGCCTCAGGGCTCTCAATTTTCACTATAACGAAAAGCTCAGCTCCTTGCCAAGGAACCTTTTCTGCTGCCAACCCAATCTTCAAAAGCTATCTTTAAAATACAACAGTCTTCAGCATCTACACCCAGACCAGTTTTCACAACTTGTCAGTCTTAAAATCCTTCTGCTCAATGATAATGCGCTTCAGTCCCTTTCGGCAAGGATCTTTCGTAACCTCCCATATCTAGCCAAACTCGAGCTGAGTCATAACAACTTAAGCTATCTTCCTGGAGATGTTTTTGAGGGTGCAAACTCACTACAGTCTGTCACTCTTGGGCACAATCACTGGGACTGTGTATGCAGTATTATGGACTTTGTAGAATGGATCAAGAAGAACCAAAGGGTAGTTACAGATCTAGATGACGTTCTATGTGATGGACCTTATCGCTTACAAAACCACAAGCTCGTCTCTTTAACCTACGACAGTCTCCAGTGTGGCATCACGATGGCCTCGACCAGACATGAATTTGTGACGACTGCTTCAGTGATCCGTTCGAAAACAACAGCCCCCCCACGTCCCCGACAATCTCCCAATACATCCACCACCACAAGCTCACAAGCTAAACATACAACCATAAGCACTATGTCTGCTTCAACTCCATCTTCAGCCTCGAGCTTTTCACCCCATAGCTCTCCTGAGACCTCACCGTCCACTCCTTTAACCGAGGAACCATTCTATGTAGTAGTCAATGCATTCTATGACACCGTGGTCTTTGACAGTTGCCCTAATATTGTTCACAGTAATCGTTACAAGGGCTGGGTGTACCTCTGGACAGTACCTGCTACTGGACTATATGGTGGACTCTTGCTGGCCCTGCATATTGTGCTCATAGCCACTGGTGTTATCCTGATTGTTGCCAGCGCTTATGTATTGTATCGTCTTAACAAGGTGGTGTGGGAATTAGGGAGAGCTGTTACCAGAAATCACACAATAATAGTTAAAAGACTGCCAAGTTTCAAAGGCAAACGCTAGAAAAAGAATATGTTTCATTTTGAGTGATATCCAAGAATATAGTCCATTTCTCTGATTAAAGCATTTATTGTTTTCTGTTGTATTCATATATTCCTGTGGGCTTTCAAGGTTTCCTAGTCATAGTAAGGTTTCCTAGTCATTTTCCATAGTATAGTCCATTTTAAAGCATTTATTGTTTTCTGTTGTATTAACTCTTTCATATATTCATAAATTCCTGTGAGCCTTCAAGTTTTCCTAGTCACAAATACTTGACCTTCAGGTGGAAAAAGTTATGAACACACTTCTGCACATTTTCATTTATACTTTGCCACTTGTGTGGTGTTCGGGTCAGTGGGACTCATTTTCAATGTTTACCAAAAGAAAAAATTATGCGATTTATTATTATTTCAACCCCAGATTCTTTGGCCTTTCCTCACTTTCTGTGAAGAACATATAAAATAACACATTTTCAGTGACTTCACACTGTTACACCCCTAAATATTTAAATTACACGTGGTGTTGGGGTGAACCCGCAGGGAATAAAAGTGTGGAGGTGCTGTGTCCCTCCACTCTGTTCTACTCCTACATTACAGAAATTGTCATGTCTGTATTGATTTTAAGAAATAAAAATGCGGTGGGTCACCCAGACCCACTGAGTAACAAAAACATGAACACCACACAAGGGTTAAAATGCAGAAGTGTGTTCTCAACATGTTTTGCTTATTTGCTTCCATTTCTCTGTTGAAAGCATGCATTGTTTTCTGTTGTATTAACTCTTTCATATATTCATTTTTTCCAGTTTTTATTTTTCCATATAATTTAATCAAAGCAGCTGTCCTTTCCAGTGTGTACTAATGTACTAATATGCCTTTATGTTTACTTAAGGAATCTCTTTTAATGAATTTTTTTCAATTATTTCATATCTATTATAGCATAATTGAATTAACAATGATTTATGCTTATTTTTAAAGAGAGAATATAGAAAATGTATTTATAATGCTGATATTTATTCCCTCTTTCTCTCTGTAACAGCAAATAAAAAGTCCCTTTACAGTCAAGTTGTTGTTATTGTCATGCAACATGCAACCTGGCAGAATGATAGACGCACCTTTAAAAAAGGGGTTCAAGTGTTAGTAAAGGCAATGGTTCTATTTAGAACCCTGAACACTCAAAGAACCATCTGAATGCATGGATATGCTTTGCATGGTAAAATGGTTCAACTCCACCATGGAAAACCTGTTGTCTATGGTTCTTTACAGAAGCCTTTTTGAATGGTTCTATACAGCACCAAAAAGATTCCTTTATTGTTACAATATAGAACCATTTTTCCTAAGAGTGTGCAATGTACACTCACTGGCCAAGTTATTAGGTACACTCACCATATAGATGCACTGTGTAGTTCTACAGTCACATAATGTAGTCTATCTGTTGCTCTGCATACTTTATTTGTACCCTTTCATCCTGTTCTTCAAAGGTCAGTACCCCCACAGGACCACCACAGAGCAGGTATTATTTGGCCAGTGGATCATTCTCAGCACTGCAGTCACAAAACTGTGGCATGTTAGTGTGTGTTGCGCTGGTATGAGGGGATCAGAAAGTGTCCACTTACGGTCCACTCTATAAGACACACCTATCTCGTTGGTCCATTTTATAGATGTAAAGTTAGTGATGATTGATCTACTGCTGCACACTTTATCATCCTATAGTCCTTCATCTGGATACTGCTGGCTGTATATTTTTGGTTGGTGGACTGGCCCACCCTCAATTTTGGCCTGAGGACTACCAGAATGCCCAGTGGTAGAGAAAGGCCTGCTATAGAGGACATGTACTTATTTTCTCTTAGACAAATCAACAAAACATAATTTGCTTAGGGGCACCCAAACTTTTGCATATGATTGTGTATGGAGAGAGAGGGAGGGAGAGAGAGGGAGGGAGCGAGAGAGAGAGAGAGAGAGAAAACCACAACTGGAATAAGGTATAAGAGCAAAAAAAGCTTATAAAAACATTGCTTGCTCCTTATTCAATGGTCCCATTGTTGAGGTCTTCGATGCCCTTACTCAGCTGTATAGGTCGTGTGAGGTGCTTTAATCTGGTTTTTGCCACTCCCACATGACTAAGACTACAGTTCAGGAAGCCCAACCTTGATATGACACATTGCAAACCTTACACTGATAAGGAGCCACTCGTGCTCGTCATACAGACAAGGCCAGTTCAGCCCAGTGAAGCTCAACATTCAGATGTTCAACATTCACAAGCCATTACAAACTGTCTGAGCACAAATGAGAATAATAATGAAAGTACAGTTTTAAAAAAAAGAAAAAAAAAAACTTTAATGGAACAAGACAGGTCATCGGACAACCGCAAAACAAGAGGCCTGTTGTTTCATAATCTTACATAACATCATTGTCACATAGTTATCAAGTTTCTCTTGCTGTAACAGTTACACTCAAGGCGTCCTGCACACCGAACACTGTGCTACTACAAAACACAGCTATAGAATAAGTTGCATGGAGAGTGCAGATAAACGTTAAGTTCAAGCTCATTTGTACACTCTACTCATATAAATTTAATGTAATAAAACTTTCAACAACTTTAATGAATTCACTCTGTTTTCAAGGTGAAGGAAGACTAGGCTAGTCTAGGGATGTGTGCTTCTACACGGGTACTCGGTTAACCGTTCGTGGTATTTGAATACTGAAACCACTTTTTGGGTATTTGTTCAGTTCCATCACAGGAAGACATAAAATGGCTAACAATTCAGTGAAACATGATGGTTTTGCTCATCTGTTGCTAATACTTTGCTGCTATGAAACACATCAGCTTTAACATGAGCACATTGCCAAGAACATGCTGTTAAGGCCGTGACTGAGAAGGCGGAGATTGTGCGGCTTTATTTCTAACTAGGCTAACTGCCCTGCTGATGTTAGCTACGTCCAAAAACAGTGAAAAGATATTTCTCTGACAAATAACATGTTGACAAATCATCCAACATCCACTTATTAGCTCTGTTAGCTCATTAGCTCATCTGAAGAGGCAGCCTCCATTACTCAGCCAACACAAAATACTAGCGATGTCGCTCAGCTGTTTTTGAATAATAAGACATTTTCCTTTGTGTGCTGCCATATTTTTGTGCAACTACAGCGCGGTCACCTAAAAAAAACTAATTCTGTCCAGAGTCTGTTTTTTGCCATTGTTTTTCTTTTCCTGTGGTTAACCGGATATCCATTCATGAACTTCTACAGATACTCCGGGATCAAAATTTAGTCACGGTGCTGAGGTGACAGACGATCAGTGTTTGTCTGTTTATCCTGAAGACTTTACAATGACTGCTTTCTTCATGCAAATTTAAAGTGACCTACTTCAAATTTCACACATGATCCACACTGTTAGAAATAAAGGTTCTGTGCAATGTAAATTTTTTAGTCATCAAGGTACAAACAATGTAAATTTTCCCTCAAAGGTACAACAGTGGTTTTAAGGTCCATTTGTGCACCATAAATAGGTTTGTCCCAGTGCAAATGTGCATATTTGTACCTTTTCATAACCTAATATTTTAAACCAGAACAATAAAATAAAAGGCCTGGAGACGAGACGGGGTGTGTGGAGTCAATACAACTTAGAAAATATAATTTCAATTAATTATGCTACAATTATGTTCCCTGACTAAAGATACTGAAATGTACCCTTGAGGGAACCACCCCAGTGACAAGAGGGGCACCGCCCCAGTGACAGTTTAGTACCTTTAGTACCTGTTCTGTTCTGTTCTTTCAACCCATGACCTGCCACAAACATTACACTTTGGTCCCCCAAGGCAAAAAGTTTGAGCACCCCTCTTCTACACCAATTAAAGTTTTTTTCTAGAACTATAAATCCAAGTCAACTGTTTTTGAATCCTTATTTTTTTAATGTACTGTATATTTTATTTACATGTGACCAGACTGTGAGTAAAAGCTAAAATATTGACTGCTTAAACAATAAAATGTCTCTATTGCGTCAGTAAGCTGTGCAATGTACATGAATCACTGTGATTAGAAGAATCAGTTTTGGTCTTGTAGTGCTTTTGGCATCCAGCTGCCTGTGGAAACATGCCCAAGTTTCAGCACACCACAGCAGCTATAAACCACGCTTGGAAAACACAGGAGCATTTCAGAACAGCTGGCTTCGGAACGAAGAACCTGCTGAATGAGAGACGACCTGCTATGCCAAAACTACTCTTCTCGAAGATAAGGATCTACGAGTTTAAGGAGCTCATTCGAAACAAGAAGCAAGTCAAAACGTAAAAGATTTTCATTTTTCTTGAGGCATTAAGATGATGGGAGAGGGCAGAATCATAGACGGGAATCGTTGTGAGATTAGCCGGCTGTGGAAGCCAGTACTTTCTCATCATGTGCCAGAATGAAGAACATCAAAGCCAGAAATATTATTATACGAGGACTCACGTCACACGTGACCTTTGTGTCTTGTTTTCCCTAGACTGGACGTTCTCCTGAGCAGAAGGAAGCAGAAAAACGATATCAGATGTGTTTTAGTCCAGAAAATTACTCTCACATCTGATGCTGATTCTCAGTAAGTTTACAGCTGATGTTTTTGGCTATGACATATTTAGGCAGCACTACAATACAAAATGAATGCAAAAGAGATCCTTTAGATAAACTGAATTAGTGACTCTGGAGATCTGTGATTTCTCCTTTTCTATCCTAGCCTTCAAGAGGATGACATACTCAAGCCAAAGCTGGAGAAGCTGTTGGAGGACAAACGTAAGACCATAAAACCCTGTTTTAAAACACTATTTATAGCTTTAAAGTTTGGAAGACTCCACATGAAGTCTGTGACAGCAGCATCTCTCTTCCAACAGGCTACCTCGCTGCCTTTCGTGCTTTTCTCCAGTCTGAGTTCAGCGAGGAGAACATTGAATTTTGGTTAGCATGTAAGGAATACAAGGAGTCCACGTCGTCCAGCATGCGCTCCAAAAAAGCAGCAGAGATCTACCACGTGTTTCTCGATCCCATGGCTCAGAAAGAGGTCAGTAGATGAATCTGAGTTATGTCTTACGCCCCATCCGAGCAGAAGCCACAGTCAAATATGACCCATTCATTCCTATCACTCTCTAAGAGTTACATGTTTACTGGCCACTTTATTAGAAACAGCTGGGGTACAGCATTTCAGTAGTGTTCAGGTTCAGGTCAGGTCACTATTGTTAATATAAAATGTGAGGTAACTTGTTCAGGCCGCATTTCGTGCTTTTCCCCCGATAATATGTAAAACAAAAAAACAGCAAGTAAGTAAATTTGCATAAAAGTGTGCACAAGTGTGTGAGAATGCGTCAACTTATCTTTATTTAGATCAGGAGCGCCCAAACTTTTGCATATGACTATATAAGGTATACATAAGGTAGGCAGACCTCATAAAGTGGTCAGTGAGAGGAAGTACAAAGTAGTGTTTGTAATAAAGCAGATAGTGAGTATAGATGCCATAAAAAGGAAACGCATGATGGTTTGCGGTTATAAATTTACACTCTTAAAGAAAAATGTGACAAAGGGGGTGAGCGAGACCACAGAAGAAGGTTCCTAAAGAACTAAATGGCTCACTAAATGGTTCTTTAAAGAATCCTTAAAAAAAGATATACATGTGTGAATAACCTTCTTCCAGTGTTCCTTTAAAACGTCTGCATAATTAATTCATTGTCATTCTGTGGTCTGATGTGAAACCAGTGGTGAGAGAAAGAATTTAATGTCTCTGAAAGCTCTCTCACAGGAAGCTATTACATGAGATGGTTACATATATGTTGATGGCTGAGACACTGTATTACAACAGCTTTTAAAAAAGTATTTTGTTCTTAAATGCATTTTTAAAAATACATTCCTGGTGGAGAGGCACTTGTGAGGCAAAGTAGGCCCCAAAGAAAGCTTATTTTTTCAGATTTGCTATTCTGGATAGCAAATAAAATGGCAACATTTGTGCTGGAGACATGGCGACCCCTGGTTCCTATCATCCATCCATCCATCCATCCATCATCTAAACCGCTTATCCCTCTGGGTCGCGGTGGGGTGCTGGAGCTGGTTCCTATCACCACCACCAATTAAAAAAAAATCTGACTGTAAATTTCTCTGCAGTGCCCCATTTCACATCAAAGCACTCTGAATGACTTTGGTTACATTATGATTCAATATTTTAACCTGAAAAAGAATATAACCTGGTTTGCTCAAGACAAACAATAATAATCTTTGTGGTACATTCTGGTACACTCTTATAAAAAGATGGTTATTCAAGGGTTCTTTAGTTAAGAAAACGGTTCTATATAGAACCATGAACACTCAAAAAACTCTTTTGATGATTAAAGGGTTCTTCAGATTGGAGAATGTGCTGTAGATAAGGGTTTCAACCGCTGGGCCGAGGACCACAAGTGGGCCGCAAAGCACCCCTTGGTGGTTAGTGGACCTATACCTCGGGGAGCCAGTGGTCCATAGTGGGTGTGGAATGGCGTTTTGTCATAAAAGTCGGTGAAAAAATAATTGACTTAAACAACGAAAAAGAAATATAAAACATTTTCAGACAGTTAACAACATTAATACAAGCCCCACAAAAACAGAGCACAAAGGCAGCTTCTTCATTTATTTTGCCCTTTGCCTCAAGAAAAACCTGACCTTCATCACATATTGCAAGAGTAGGCCATTATACATCACTGTGTTGAACATTTCCCATTAATGACATTTTTAAGCAAAACTGTTGAGTATTTTTTTTGTGGGCCTTCTAGTGATAAACAGGTAGGCCTTGAGGTGGAAAAGCTTGAGAACCTCTGCTGTAGATGGTTCTATATAGAACCTTTGAAGAATGGTTCTATATAGGGTTCTTTTACTGTAACAATATCAAGCTTGTAACAATAGAAGAACCCTTTTGGGTGCTATATAGAACCCTTTTTAAAAAGGTTCTATATAAAACCATCTACAACAGAGCTTCTCAACCTTTTCCATCTCAAGGCCCAGCTGTAGCTGGTCCTTCAAGCTTTCTAGTGATAAACCTTCAAGCTTTCTAGTGACAAACAGGTGGGCTTTGAGGTGGGAAAGGTTGAGATCTTCTGCTTTTTAAAAATGGTTTATATAGGGTTCTTTTATTGTAACAATGTCAAGCTTGTAACAGAAGAACAATATAGAACCCTATATAGAACTCTTTTACAGCACATTCACCCTGTAATCATGCAAAGGCTTCTTTGAGTGTTCATGGTTCTATCTTTTCTAAAGAACCGTTGAAGAACCATCTTACTTAAGTGTGTAGTATTTGAAATTCATTGAACTAAAAGGCAACCAGGTCACTTACTTTTTTAAATGAAAACACAATCATTTTTTACAGTGTAGAACCCGCACATCCAACCTAGAACCATTTCAAAGAACCTTTTTTTAACCTTGTTTTTAAGAGTGTAATCAATAGTATGATCCACAGTGTATCTAGTTCTGCAGAACTTTTACTCAGTCTTCTTTGCTGATTGGGGCCGTGTGCTGTTTTTACAGGTCAACATTGACTATCACACACGTGAGAAGATCAAGAGATCCATAGTGAATCCTGATCCATGCTGTTTTGATGAGGCTGAGAGACTTGTGTTCAAGCTGATGGAGAGAGACTCCTGTCCCAGGTTCCTGAAGTCTGTGGCCTACCAGAACGTCAAAAGGAAAGCCATGGGTGTAGGGACCTTCCACCAAAAGATTACTTCTTGAGTGAAAACGAAAAGCAACAGAACGTCATATCAGACCATGACTCCAGGAAGTGTCTAGGAAGAGGATTTATGCACGTGGCTTAAGGGGAATTACTGAGGAGAACAGAAAGTATACAATGTGTAGAGCTCCTATATGAAATGTTTCAACAGTTAGTACAATAGTAAGGCGAATGAGTGGACATGTTTTACAAGCTGTCATGAAAGGATCTGCAATAAAAGATGGTGGAAAAAAAAGACGAGTCACATTTATTACATGTCACAAGAATCCTTTTCTTAGTATACAGTAATTACATTGTTAATCATGTAGACTATTGGTTTACCACCAGTAATTATAGCAACTAGCATGACTGTTTCATGCCCGAGACCAACGGTTTGGTGACACTGATTATAAACTGCGTCAACCGTGCAAACATAAACAGCAGTCAGACTATATTTAGAGGTCTTATGACATTGACTAATTATGAGCAGATAACAGACTTTGAGGAGAAGTTTTCCACCATTGGCGTGCAAGTTCTGTTTTGGTCACATGCCTGATCCGGGTTAATTGGTGCTGAGACAGGAGTCGGGCGACAGTGTCATGAAAGATGAAAACGAGCCACGCTACTGCTTGACCTTTTTCTGAAAATGGCTTAGTTCTTGCCATCCCAAGCTTAAAAAGGCAATTCTCAGGCGCTAAGAATAACTTGTTTGACTGACCTCAAATTCCACCCACAAAGTGAGATGTCATCAGTAGCCTAATCCGTGGCAAATCACCCTTAATACATCTCCTTCTTGGGAAAAAGTAATCTGATCAAGGCACTACTGTTTTACTGGAATTCTCTGGCTAATGAATAAGCTTGCTCTTCTGCCTAATTGAAAAATTACTGAGCACTTATTGAATTAAAAGTGTAAGTATTTTACATTCACCCCCAGTACATCTTGTCCCCATGCACTCTGCAGCGTAGTGGCGAACCATGACTATTATAGTTAGGCCTTCAGTTTGGGCCATAAAAATGAAAACTCAAAACAAAAATGAGGGAACTCAAACACTTCTAAAGCACAATGCTAATTTTTGCTAGCATCCCTATGAGTACCACCCCAGTGACAAGAGAGTACTGCACCAGTGACAGTTTAGTACCTTTATTTGTGAGAGTGTACCAAGAAGTAGCTTATGTGAGCTTGTGGATCAGCTGACTCACTGTCACGGCAATGCAAACCCATATCAGTAAGGAAAATGTTCTAGTTTTCCAGTGTTATATACATGGTGTGTTAGTGTGTGTTGTGCTGGTACGAGTGGATCAGACACAGCAGTGCTGCTGAAGTTTTTAAAGACAATTATTGTTCATTTGCTGAATTTAACAAAAAAAGAGAAAATGTGGAAATGTTATGGCACCCTTTCCCAATATGTTCAACTCAGCAAATAAATGTAAACAATACACTAAAATTTGTGCAGAGAAACGCCATATTTACAATGATCAGGCATAACATTATGACCACCTCCTTGTTTCTATGCTCATTGTTCATTTTATCAGCTCCACTTACTTTAAAGGTACACTTTCTAGTTCTACAGTTACAGACTGTAGTCCATCTGTTTCTCTGTATACTTTGTTAGCCCCCTTTTACCCTGTTCTTCAATGGTCAGGACCCCCATGGACCCTCACAGAGCAGGTACTCTTTGGGTGGTGGATCATTCTCAGCACTGCAGTAACACTGACGTGGTGGTGGTGTTAGTGTGTGTTGTGCTGGTACGAGTGGATCAGACACAGCAGTGCTGCTGGAGTTTTTAAACACTGTGTCCACTCACTGTCCACTCTATTAGACACTCCTACCTTGTCAGTCCACCTTGTAGATGTAAAGTCAGAGACGATAGCTCATCTGCTGCACAGTTTGTGTTGGTCATCCTCTAGTCCTTCATCAGTGGTCACAGGATGCAGTTGGCTGGATATTTTTGGTTGGTGGACTATTCTCAGTCCAGCAGTGACACTGAGGTGTTTAAAAACTCCATAATGTTATGCCTGATCGGTGTATATATATATATATAACAAGCATGCTGATTATATGGAATAATGAATTTTACAAAAATAATAGAGCCTTAGGCCCTGAGGGTTCCTGCTGAAATGTATGGGTGATCCATATGACTGTATCATGACAAACTACATCAAGCACATTTCATCACAATAGAAAAAGAACACTAACTATGTGTTTCATTACAAAGAAACCATAACTAGTCCAGTTTAATTGGGTTTAGAACAGTGCAGTATGTGAAAAGTTGCATGAAATCATTGTAACCATTGTTTTTGATAGTATTTTTTAAATGTGGTACTGCACTTTCTTTTATGTCTGTTTCAACTCATCAAAACTAAATACCGTCATATGTATTGTGTGCTTTGTGTGTATCACAATGTTATGTTTCTTTGCCATATCACCCACTTTGACTGAAACGTCAGCACTAATATTCAGCAGTTCTCTGGAGGTCTTGGGCTTTCTTGGCATTTACTGAGCCAAAAGGCAAACAACATTTTTCTGAATCCTGAAAACATTTCTATGTTATTTCTAACGTCACAAAGTGTTACACAGGTCAGGTCTGTGTTGACAGACATCCTTAATGGTTTCTAATTCTTCAACAATCCCACTCTTCTTATGTATTAACGACACTTTCTAACGGCAATTACTTCATAAGGTAAGTACAGCTTTTTTTTCCCAGTTGCTTCATGACCCGATGAGGTAGGACACAGCTATAGGGAAATGAACTTGCACAAGAGATGTTGCATGCTGTGACGTGAACTAATTTTGACCAACGTCCTCTCGAACGTATTTGGTGGGCTTTGTGGACTTTCTACTTAGCAGTGAAGGTCTTGCCGACCGCCGTTAATCAGGCCTAAGCCAGGGGCGACACACAAACCGATCACTGACAATCTGCCACTGTCTTCTTCTGCCAAAATACTGTTGCCATGACAACAAAAGGGAAATGAGTAATACCCTGTGCACTTTGACTTTGTCTGAGGCACAGAATTGCTCAATTGCTTCCAGTGGCGGATCTAATGGTGGCACACGCAGAATGGTCGGTTTGAGTCTGCTGGTCAGCTGACTTTATTTTGCACATATTGACTCATGGAGCACTGTACATGAGATGTTTCCGACACATGGAGGAGACACAATGTTTGGTGTCAACGCATGACTGGCCATAGCCATTTTTGGCCAACTCGGGCTTAAACCTCACCCAGTGAAATGACCTAGCAGGGTTCACCAGCCTGAGGGCTGTTGTTTGTTCCACAGCATTTGGTTGAACTGCATCACAGTCAAGCTTCATTTCTAGAATTCAGCAGAACTCAACCTTTAAACAAAAAACAAAGTAATACAGCCACGGCATGGCGAGGAACTGCACAATTGCACTGGTACAAAACAACTTACTCAAATTTGACCCTGACGCACTCTTAAATAAGCTTTCACTTTCCTGAATGGAAAAAAGTCATCTAAAACAAAGCATGCAAAGTTCAGTATTTGCTTATCTGCTGTTTTACTGTGCGCACATGCATTTACATGACTAAAAATAAGGCAAAACAGCGCATGCTTTGACAGCGTGAGCAATGTTGCACTCTAACAGGCTGGAATATGACGGGCTGGCGTGAAGGAGGAGGGGGGGGTGGTTAGAGGGCTTCCTCTTTGCTGTGGTTCGCTGACTTCTCACGAGTGACACCAGCCCTTAACAACTCTGGCAGAGCATATAAAGAAAAGGCGGATGCCGGGGGAGACCTGTTGAGCACCAAGTGCAGCATGACCACAAACAGGACTGCAAAGCTGTGGAGTTCCTTTCTCTAAGCTCCTTCCTTTAACATGACCGGCCTAATCTCTGAGCCTCTTGTAAAGCATTTCAACATGGACAAAGATGACCGCAAGAGAAGCAAGAACCTGTAAGTGCAGACTCGACTACAGTCGTACAGAATCTTCGGCTATATCTTGGGATTATGTGTCCATACAATGGAATACGTTGAGGGTTTTTGCATGGTATCACTGCATGCTGTAGCATAGGTACACATGTGTGAAGACTGAATTACCGACCACAGCTGACTTTCTCTCCATAGAGGAAAAAGCTTCATGTGCCGACTACAGTGTATGTTCTCCCGCTCATCTGCTCCGGAGAGGTAAGCATCGGGCTGTCTGTTTCCAATATTGAGATGAATCATGAATGTAAACAGTAAGGAATAGGGATGCTTGAGGTGAGCCTAGAAAATAGGGAGGGCACATGTGAATCATGGATGGAGCTACTTCTCTGGAATGCTATATTACTTTCCCATATGTTCTTGACGTCTTCACAAAAAAGTCATATCTCCTAACCTAGTCAAGTAATCAAACCTTTCCTTTTCCAGCAGGTTAAGTTTAGAGGACACACAACAATGGTCCCAGTCTTTGGAACGGCTCCTCGAGTCAAAATGTAAGCATCCTGCTTGTTCTTACACGGTTCTCAATGTCCTTAGTATTAACGGTCAAGTAATCAAACTCTTCAACCATAAATTAGTCTCTTGTACATTAACGGCAAATCTCTGTTGGTCTCTCCAGATGGTTTAGCGACATTCCGCACCTTCCTCAAGTCCGAATTCAGTGATGAGAACATAGAGTTCTGGTTGACATGCGAGGACTACAAGAAAATCAGGTCGTCTTTCAGGATGACATCGAAGGCGAAGAAGATCTACGAGCAGTTCGTCAAAGCAGAGTCTCCTAAAGAGGTAAGCCAGCATCCAAAAGGGAAACCCCATATGCCCTCTTCAAGCTCATCACTGCCTGACCGATGTGTCCACAACATCCTTCAGTTTCTCATTTGCATTGCAGATAAACATTGATTACCACACAAGGGAGCAGATCAAGAGGAACGTGAAAAGCCCAACGGTCCAGTGTTTCGACGAGGCACAGAGGATCGTGTACGGACTCATGGAGCGGGACTCTTACCCCAGGTTTCTGAGGTCTGAGACGTACAGAACTCTTCTGGATTCCCTTGCCGCAGACGCTTCCCGCGGATGAGGGGACGGAGGGAACCTCCTAGCAACACTAAAACTGGAATGACAAGGTTTCTTCCTGGAGAACCCACTACTAGAGAGGGCCCAGGACCCCCCTCCAGCCAAGCTGTCCGACTAAAACCCAACTTCGACTCCGGGATCAGAAGAAACTGAATGTGAAAGTGTGGTGCTGCACCCTGAAACACTGTTGGGTGGTGACAAATGACATGAAACAAATCAAGCCAAAGCAAGTCTAGGAAAGCTAGCAAAGAAGCCAGTCAACCCTCAAAAGCCCTGGAAAAGTGCCCATGGCACCCTGTCACTCGGAAACACTTCCTGTGCAGATAAGGATGAGGGGCACTGAAGCCCATCCGGTGGTTAGAAAAGCAGCAGAGTGGGCAGAAACACTATCATGTGATCACAGCACTTACGGTATGTCTTTGAGAGAGAAAGACAGAGACTTTGCAGAGTCTTTATGGACTAACCACATGACTATTAGGAGGAGAAATGATCTCACGAGAACAATTGGCCATATTTTGGCATCAACGCCGTAACGCCGCACAACTGTGTCGAATTAAAGGAATGCATGTTTGTGACTAAGCGTGAAACTAAATCAAAAATAGTGAGGACATTAGAAAATGTGTCACAGAGTAACAGAGTGGCTGAAAGTTTGATCTGTGTAGTTTCATTCAATCACTTAGAATGTTCAACTGTTTAATTTAAATGCAGATGTAATTAGCTACAGACTATTTATTATCCACAAACACTGGTTGAATGTTGCTGTGTCCAATGTACCTATCGAAGATGAGGAAATAAAGCTTGAATCTTCAGTGGTCGGCTGCTTTGGTGAATGGCAGTCTCGCAAACGTCGAAAGCCGCATGTCTTTTAGAAGAGATCTTTCTCCTTTTACGTCAGGAGAGTCATCTGCTGACTTTCAGACAGCTTCTGCACTCTGGCAGACACGTCTCGAAACTCACATTTTCTGTAAGACAATTACCCAAGAAAAGGGAACAGCTCGGTTTCAGTTCCGCCAAAACAGGGAATTAAGAAAGAAAAGACTTCACGAGATGTAGAATGTCGTGTTTGGCAAAAGCTGCTGTTGGTCATGCGCTCTTGATATTCTAATTATTTCGTGGTTGCACCCCCACCATTGCAAACTACTAATATTTGTTTGTCTTAACTGTTCTGTCCTCTTAAAAGTAGGGATTTTAGCTCAGAACTGACAGGAACAGTACATCAAATGATTAGGATCTACACCCTTGTTACTTTCTGTATACACCTCATGGACACTAAAAAAGGGAACATAGATGCACATCCTTATTTACACCATAACCTTTAACAGAATCAGGTGACAATGCCGCTTCCACCTCCGCCCAGAGGAGATGGAGAAGATGATCTTGCTTAAATTAGGTACTTTTAGAACGGCAGTAATGGTCATTGTGACCTCACAGTTTCATAGTTGTTATTGCTGTTGTCGGAAGAAAACCTCGTATCTCCATTTTTGACAGTTTTGACATCATTTGAAAATGCCTGTTACCCTTTACATTGTATGTAAATTTCATGATGAATGGTCTAATGGCCGAAATGGCCCAACATTACTTTGAAAAAATCTCTAAACTATCATAAAGCCTCAGACATCAGGCAGTGAATTCATAACCACTTCATTTTCAACTTTCTGAGCAGGAAGACATGTGGTTCCTATCATCACCACTACCAACATTTCTAACTTGGTAAGATTTTCTAACAGTGGTGATGATAGGAACCAGGGTGTCTACAGCGCAAATTTTGCCATATTATTTACAATCCAAGATGACCAGTCAACCTATACATGTCCTCTGAGCTTTTAGAAGATGTTAATAGTGATAAAATGGTGGCGAATCTGCACTGCAAACTTAAATTAGTAGACTTTACTTAAAATATAATGTAAAAGTTATTGCCTCAAAAAAGGGTTCAGCTTAACTGACACTATATATGAGTTACAGTTACTTTCTAATTTTCAGTGATCCACACTTCTGCAGCAAGTAAGGTTAACACAAACAGCCTCAGTAGTTATGAATGGTTTCCACTGAGCTAGCAGGGCTCTACTTTTTCACCTTCAGCTCACTTTTGACTCTAGTTAGGTTAACTTGAATCAAATATTCATCCTTGTGTGATGAACTGGCATCAATTAAGACAACTTCATTATTGTTTTGTATAGTAACGAATTAATAGCTTAGATAAGACTAGAATCACCCATTTCTGAGGACTCCAACAGCTTAATACATGTTTGCCATTCTGTTAGCATTCATAGCTACAGGCCGAACTAAACCTGAACTCAACACACCCTCATAGTGAGAATAACAAAACTCGTCAAATGCATCCAGACTTCACACTTAATATGAGAGTATTAAAATAACATTTTGCAAAGAGAATTACATTTAGAAATTAGAAAAAGAGGAGTTAATTAACAGAAACCAACAAAACTGCTACAAAGCTTTTCAGGGAAAAGAGTCTGTAGGAACTATTCAAATGAACTGATCTTAACTTATCTAAGTAAATATGGATTATACAAGAAATAGAAATAATAAGTGTTAATAGATTAATAGATTTGTATTAGTAATTAGTGAAAGTTTTTCCTTGGTTACTTTTTTGCCTTACAACAGCGTGTACCTCTTAGCCATTCATTTTTTTTTGTTGAATACATTTCAAGCCAAAATCTTATCTCAAAACCATCATAAAACCATGTCTCAGACATCAGGCAGTGTATTCATAACCACTTCATTTTCAACCTTCAGAGCAGGAAGACGTCTGGTTCCTATCACCACCACTGTGAACACCTCTAACTTTGTAAGTTTCTCTAGAATGGAACATTTCACACCGGACCACTCTGAATGACCTTGTTTATGTCTTTTCTGCCTAATTATGCAGAAATTTTGAAAAAGTGGTGTAATTTCCCTTCAAGTGGAAGTGTGTACTGTGAAAAAAAAAGCTTGAGTAAGAGGTTAAAAGAGTTGCAACACTCTTGCACTTTAGTCAACGTCAGCAACACGTTAAAAATGAATGAGCAATACTGGGACGCTGACATATGAAGCTGATTCTGACAGAGATATAAGATCAAGCAAATAATGTGGCTCTGTTGACAATGTGATCTAAACTTAGGAGTGAAAGTTTCAGTAACAAAACATTACCTCTCATGTCACATTTGACAAATGTAGTATGAGAGCTCTGTCACGGACTCCGAGAAGCCATTAGAAGAGTGACACAGACACGTGACACTAGATCTTTTGTTCTGGATGTCCTTGAGTGAAAGGACTTGCTATATAAAAGTAACCTCCTCTTGTAGCTACACATACAGTAACTGACTTTACACCCCTGAGCACAGTGTGTCTCCGCTTGCTGGGAACTTACAGTGTGCGTAAGGCCCTTCAGAGCATTCTCTGTTTTCGTGGAAACTTGGCAGTGGTCGCAGGGCGAGCCACTTAAGAGCAGGACGGTTATTTACAGTCCGCACATCATAACAGATACTGTAGCTCTCATGGCCACGCGGCGTAATATATGAACGGCTGGACGTTCTGGTCATAATATTTATGGAGCAGAATTTAGTCGGCCTGTTTCAATATTCCGACTCTCTGTGGCTGCTGCTGACGAAAGTGCACTTACACAACTCACAAACCACAATCTTTAAAGAAAACCATCCATTTCCGTTAACACATGCAAGAAATGATATCTTGGCAAGTGAAAACATCTTAAATCTAGTCAATATTTTTTAATATTTCTCATCATGAGTTTATTGTAGGAATATTATTCTGAGATTATTTAATTTGTCTGGATATTTACTTGTTTTAAAGAGCCCACATCCTCCACTTTTCTTGTACTGTACCCCCCCCCACTTACAGTCATGTGCAAAAGTTTGAACACCACTGGTCAATTTACACATTTGTTGACTATAAGTTAACACCCCCTCTACAGGAAACTCACTTAAATGTGACCTTCTTCAGCACAAGTTCTATTTACTTGCTGAGTAAAACATAAAATATAAAAGGTGCCATAACTTTTTGCACAGGCCACACTTTCTGTTTTTTTCCCCAATATTCAGCAAAATAAACACGAATTGTGCATTAAAATGTAAAGTGTGTTGAGGATGTTTTAACTTATTTACACTTAGAAAATCAAACAAACATGTCATTTGACCAAACTTTTGCATATGACTGTATGACATTTGTATATGTGTCAAAAATAAAGCTCATGTTTACTTGACCATATTCCCACTTTTATCCCTTAGAATTAGTTGTTCTTGTTGCAGTGCCTTTAAGACTGATTTATGTAAATGAGCTCTGTTCTGACTGGCTCTGTATTGTGCCTCCTTCAAGAAGCAGTCTACGTTCAAACACTCCTTATAACTTTAGCTTGAATGGGCGGGGCTAAACTGCTGTAGGCTGAATAGGTGGATAGGTGTTTCTGCAGTTAGGTTTTCGTATTGACTGAGGAGTGAATAGTATGTTTTGAAACTTAAATAGTGTTTACGTATTACGTCAAACTGTTTTATTTCAGAAAAGTTAGAAAATTTTGGTTTTCCATGATATCAGCCCTAAGTTTTTCCAGGGATATAGACAAATTTTGAGAAATGATGCTTGAAACAAGCATTATCTGCCATAAGAATACAACATCTCTAGGTATAATGACTTAAAACATGATGTAAAACATGTCTAGAAATAAGGTAAATATTCATATTATTTATTTTACAACAATCTCATAACATCATTTGAGCTCAGCAGCTGCTCTTAACAGTGTGTGAAAATTTCATCGTGAATGGACCAATAGAAATGCTCCAACACAGCTCAAAATAAAATCTCTTTACATTTACACTTTCATTAAAAGTTAAAAATGCTTCTCCATTTGGGAGATTTTTTATTTTTGTTTTGTAAGTTTAAGATGATTTCACTTTCCAAGATAAGATGCCTCAGATGATATGTTGATTTTGTTGAGGTAAAAATAAGTTGCACAAAGTTCTATTTTGAGTTCAAAACACTGCAAAAAATATTTATTTTTATATTTATAGCATAAAACATTGTCACTGTCCAAAGAAAAACAAGCATCTCCAAAAATGGTAACTTTACTAACTTTAGAGAGGGCAAAAACACTCTTAACTTTTAACACAAGTTTATATAAAGACATTTTATTCCAAGGATTTTTTGAAGCATTTTTATTGGTCTATTCATTGTGTATTCTACACAGGCCACATTTTACGTTTTATTTTTTCCCCAACATGTTAAATTGAGCAAATAAACAGTAATTGCGTGTAGAGGATGTGTACTCATATTCGTTGCGAAAATCGGCCAAATGTAATTTCACTAGAGGTGTTCAAACTTTTGCATATGATTGTAAAAAAGTCCGAAATGATCATCGGAAGGAACATCTGCTGAAACTGTGTGCTTTTCTTGCCGACGTGCATCAAACAGGAAAATGATGACAACGATGACACAACAAAAAGGAAGTGGTCACAACTCACAGCATGTTAGCAACTTTTCCAGTGGTCAGACTGGACGATGAGCACGTATGTAAATGCTTTTAGGTTATTTAAGAATTTGGTATTATTCTGTTCTGTTTTCCTTTGACCAGCAACCACAATCACTTGACTTTCTGAATGCAGTAACTCACAAGAACTCTCGGTGTTATGCTAAAATCCTGCAACACATTTACAGACTTTGAGTCTTGGCCTATTCCTGTTTGTTGTACCATCTTTGTCATTTGACCCACATCTATACTCGCTTGGGTTTCCAAATACAATAACCCACCAGTAACCCCTGAATTATCCTTCCAAAAACAAAACCTTCAAATTTATTTCCATACTTGTTGCAATTTGGCCCGCTTTTCAACTTCATCATTCTCAAATGTGATTTCAATATATGTTTTTTCCTTTGTTTGATTTGACCAGCAGCCATAACCACATGATTTTCTAAATACAGTAACCCAGAGGCAGCCTTGGCTGATCCCTCTCATTAAAATAAAATTTGCACATTTTGTAATGCTTCTGTATCTATGCAAATGCATGCATTTTCCATAGCACCATCTCCCTTAAATGATCTCACCGCTGTGACAGCTACCGCATTCAAATCTGCAGCACAATGAGGTCACCGGCCTGATGAGTGGAAACATGCATATCTTCCCTGCCAGCGCTGACAATGTCTCACCTGTGCTGCAAACAATGCTCGTGTGTATAAACCTGTATTTCGTGTACAAACTGAAAGAGCTGGAGTGATTAAGTCAGGAGATTAAGATCAGCAGATCGCTGTCTTGAGCAGAGTGAGGTGCTCTAGTGCTGGAAAGTCTTTACTCATATGACTACAGCATCTTAATTTCACCTTAAAGCTCCACTCAGGAGTCGATACAACATGCGAGCCATTTTTAGGGCTGCACCAGCCAGTGGAGTCATTGTTTTTTGTCCCTAATTCCTTCTTTCTTTTTATTTATTTGCATTGAAAGGCTCACCAAACCTCCCTTTTGGAGACTATATCAAGATTTTCAGTACCTAAATAACATACAGTACTGTGTAAATGTCAGAGACCACTCTTCTTTCATTTATTTCCAGTCAAAAAGGCCATTAAGTACAAGTACATTTGTTTTTTTAGTGTCAGGAAATAAAGCAGAAAACATTATTTTCAGGAGACTTACTTTCAGTTTTCCAAAGAAATCTGCAGGGTTTTTTTTCCTTACCTGAGGTTCTAAAGTACAGTCTTAGAAGTTGGTTGCATTTTCTGCTTCTCACGATCCAAATAATCCCAAACACATTTAAAAAAATGAACATTTTGTACCTGCATGGCTGTTTTAACTGGAAATTAAATAACTTTTATGCATTTGACTTTTGGATTCTAAATATTTGCCTGAGAAAAAACATTTATAAAGAACTTTTCGTTCACTTTGTAAGTAGAATTTGCTGATGAGACTGCCACTTTTTGAGACTTTTTTCCCAATTTATACTCCAGCTGAGCACAAATGCTTAGTAGGCCAAACTGTTTGGGTCACAGTGTTCACACCTGGTCATGAGTGACCAGCATCTGTCTCAGAAAAGCAGATTATACATGTCTTTCAATGTCCGCTAAACAAAATAGTAAACTTGGCCTAAAACAGAGGCTCTGTTCACAATGAGGCTATGCTAAGCTATCACGACACTTTAGTGAAGAGATAGCTTTTTAGCTTGGCATTATAACAACATCCGAAGACACTTTCATCTGCCACGGCTCATATTTTCCTGAGATCTCTGTATATAAACACAGACTCCTCACAGCAGGGTACATTCACACAGCACTGTCTTCCGGGTTTGTCAAACGCTAACGGGCGCTCCCAAACATGTCCAAAATGAATGGGTTAATATGGAGCATGTCAGCAAAATCACAGTTTGCAAATGCTTTAACATTTTTATATAGAAGAATGGATCCATTTCCTGAACACACAGCAGCATAAAGCATTTTAACACTGGTTTTGAGCATTTTTAAACTCCAGTGATAGAAATTCAGCACTCAGTAGCAGCAATGCTAACCAATTAGCACTCAGTAGCAGTAGTGCTAACCAATTAGCACTCAGTAGCAGTAATGCTAACCAAACAGCACTTAGTAGCAGTGATACTAACCAATTAGCACTCAGTAGCAATAATGCTAACCAATCAGCACTTAGTAGCAGTGATACTAACCAATTAGCACCCAATAGCTGTAATGCTAACCAATTAGCACTCAGTAGCGGTAATGCTAAACATTCAGCACTCAGTAGCAGTAATGTTAGCTTCCTACTGCCAAAAACCTGTTTTGGTGAAATACATCCTTCTATTTTCTAAAATTAAACAAAGATCCTTGACAAGTGGTTAGAAACTGTTTTAACTTTTCTTTTTTAGCCGTTTAGCTCCATTCATCCCTACGCATTTTGTTTTTGATATAATGGGAGAAATAAGAAGCAACCTGGGTCCCCTCAAGCCAGCTCTGGCTCAAGTTCTTTGCATTGTTTAAATCACTCACTTCGCGTAGCTTGTAGTCACGCTGTTGCTCGCCGGGTGTTGTTGGCTTTTGTTTTTTTTTTTAAATAAATGACTTCCGGTCTGCCTTGTCACTTTTTTTGTTACAAAGATCCTGAAGCATGTTGAATTCTCAGATTATTATGAAAAAACTCTTTGACAAAACTGCAATAACACACTGGCTGCGATTCTGTCATGGCACCTGCCCATCATCACAGAGCTAGCAGACTGGAGAGTAGGCCATTATGACAGAAAGCAGGGATGGAAATAAAGGTGAATTCATGCTGTAGTAACAACAATGAAATATTAGTCAAGGGATTTCCACAGAATACAGATGAATGTAGTTATAGTTACTTTTATTATTACCATTTAAGTATTTATTACGTTTTATGACATGTGTTTTCCCTACCTGCTCCTACCCCACCTCACATTCGGCCTAAGTTTCCATGTTGTAAAAAGTCATTGCCTGTGGGAATTTTTGCTGCTGACACCAGCACATGCTTTTAAATAATAACCCTTTTAATTACACTTTTTATTTAAATATTCCTGGTTACTTCTGTAAAGTCTATCTTCAGACTATTGCTGTAAGATTTCAGCTCCAGTCTTACAGGTTGGCTGCAAAACTGAATGTAGTTTAAAAACTCATAAAAATGTCCTGTATTATCAAAGTAAACTCAAAGTATGTGATATGCAGTAGCAATGTCTTGGCATTGCAATGGCAGGGTTACAGCATTAGCATTTTTTAGAAATATGCAGAAGTATAAAATATATGAAATATACAAATGCAGCCTATAATACACACAACTGAATTACAATGTGGAACTTATTTAAAATTGAAAATATATAACGGACACTTTGTTGGAGTAAATGAGTTTGATACAGTATGGTAACATTGTCTCAAAATGTTTAATTTCCTGTCCAGTCCTAGGCTTGTTTCAATTTCAGTGTTTCTGTGATGTCATGAAAAACCAAATCATTTACGTATATCATCCTATTCAGTCTACAACAGTTTAGCCCTGCCCATTCACCCTGAAGTTATATGGAGTGTTTCAGCCTGAAGTGCTGTTTGAATGGGAACAGAGAATGAATACATATATATCAGCCTTAAAGGCCTGGTAAATTCTGAGTGATAGATATTTTGGAAAATCATGATGTAAAAATCAATTGTGACTGTTTTTGGTCCATAAAACCACACAAATGTTATAAATTGAGCTCAGGGGGCAAATAAAATGCAAGAAATATGGAGAATTTGGGCCTTAGAGCACTGCATTTCCATCACTTTTCACCCTTTTGCCCATTCTTTCCTTGTGCTGCTGTTCACCTTACAATTTGCCTTATTATCTTAATGAGTAGCATTTTTAAAATTTTCCAAAAAATGTAACACAGACAGAAGTGCTTTATTTGAGTGTGTTCTATTGCTTTTGTACAACTGTTCTGCAAAATAAAGAACAAAATAAAGCAAAGAAGCCACAAACATTGTATCAACTGTGCTTTAATATTGGCAACTGCCTTAGCCAAAATGTAGCAGCCCTTTGCCAGTGACAAAACATCATCACAATCAGATAATTTTTTCAATACTGGGCAGATTAACCTGAATGTCGTTTTGTTCCAGTCAGTCTGTAAAGCAGTTCACAGGAATCTTGCTTGCCTAATTGTACTGCATTCTTTTCTGGATCACTCCAGTTTGTTTTATTACAGCTGTGGTCACAAGTCCTGACTGAAAAAGGACTCTATAGCCGCAACAACAGGTTTGGCATGATCAAACAGGCAGCAGGTCAAATATTATCTTATTGACGTTATCAAATATGTCGGTTTTCTGTTTTCGTACATGCTAAAGCAGGTTAGCTGCAGCGTAAAGCAAGTCGTAACTTATCAACTGGTGCTCTTTGGAAAAGAAATGGTAGAACGGTAGAATGCTTCTCAACCAATCAACAGATCACGAGTGTAATAGAAGGTTTTTAATATATTAGTAGAAATTAGAGCTAACTAGCCTAAACCAAGCAAATCACTATTTGTGTTAAAGCTACACCTAAGAGTTGGGTGGAAATGTGTTATTGCACACAAAAGCAAGTTGGCTGTGCTTTGGGCCCCTTCCCTGAGTGGACGAATCTGATTGTAAGTGCATTGGAAGAGCATTTAAAAGAACTCAGTCAAAACTTTTCTTTCGAAGATGAAAGTGTGAATTACACACTGTTTTCATCATATCTTTATCAGTTTAGTGTTGATTTTTCTTTTGAGATCAAAACATCAAGCTTGAGCCTGTGTGTGCGACATTAACACGTAAAGATGTATGACATCATCCTGCCAATTCTGGCTCAATGCCTCAGAAATTTAAATTAAAATTATTTCATAATAATGTAATAAGGCTAATAAGGTTTTACAGGGTAATGCTGCTACTTTCAGTTTGAACCAAAAACATCTTACACAGTGCTGCTTTAACAAACCAGTGGAGGTGGAAAATGTGACATCAGCCAACAACACAACTGAGATTCCTGATACATATATTTTTAGCGACAGCATTTCAGTATTTCTTAATATCTGGTGGGGGCATGATCCAGCCCATGGAAAATACATGCATATGACTTTATACATAATGTGCCTATAATTTAAGCATTAAAGGTTGTGCTGAATGTAAAGTAGAGCTCCAAAGTTATCACACTATGTGCTGATATAATACACTCACTTCTTACTGGACTGAGTGCATTTGAATATGAATGACAGATGGCAAAAATTCCAGAATAAGTAGGGACCAACATAGCAAATACTGGTTCATCTTCCATGGCTCAGTTAATGCATGTGATGCATGTGAAAGAAACAGGACACACTATACATAAACATGAGTTCTATAAATAAGACATTCCATTCGCCAGGACCAAAAACTGGTTTGTGGGTTGAGAACATTCAGATATGTTTGATCATGTTTTCTGAGGCGGATATTGCATTACAGCCGCCTCATGGTGCCATACAGATGAGTAAGCGCCTCTTATCTACTGCTTTCTTGTCTCCTTGTCAAGCACCTTCATAAATGGTGCTGGTAGAACTTTTATAATGGCAGCTGGCGTTCTAAGTTTGAGGATCTGAGCAGCTAAGTTTGAGGATCACTTTTCAATTAAATTAAAAGCGGCTTCATAAATGGTGCTGGTAGAACTTTGGGAATATTTGGGAATATTATGGAATGCTTACTGAATGTCAGAAAGTTCCCCAAGCATTTCAACGTATGGAGTCGCATCAATCAAAAGTTTGGGATCACTGTTTTCAATAAAATCAAAAGGGGCCATATAAATGGTGTTGGTAGAAATTTGGGAGATTTTGGAAATGTTATTGAATGCTATTGAACGTCAGAAAGTTCCCCAAGCATTTGAAAGCATGGAAATGCAAATCAAAAGTTTGGGATCAACGTTTCCAACAAAATCATATAATGAAAAGTAAAAAAACTGGTGCTGATGAATGTAATGCAATGATTGTATTGTGATGCTACATCTCTTCATCTTCAACAACTTCACAGATTTCAGCTCATTAGTAGGAAGCTGTGGAAAAAGGAGAAATTTTAGATGATAAACAGAACAGTTGATAATTCTCTCATGACTGAGAAAGCTGTAAAACCCTGAGAATGAAGCTGTGATAAAATTTGCATCCAGAGTGCATTATATCTGAAACGTGGTTATCAAATTTCAGGCAGATAACGTATCAAGAAATGACTATAAGTAAATATTTATAGTATATTATTTATCACTTTCGAACTGTTTAGACTTCCCAAAAAATTTTAATTGCTATCATTAGTTTTTCTATCTACACTGTATAAGTTATCACTGAATAAAACGTCAGCAATTATTAATATGACAAGCGAGTGAAAAGTTTTGAATGCTAGTGTTGTTGCTAGTGTAATGTTAGTGTAATGCTAGTGTAACAAGATTTTATTCAGTCATTTTGCACCATTCCTATTGGCCTATTGTTCACACAATATCAAGAGAGTCTGACAGTTTCAAATGCTGAATGAAAATAAAGATACATAAAATAAAAAAAAAGAAAAAAATGGTTATGAGCCGATAGGAAAGTGATAATAAATGCTGACCAGTGTTTTCCATGTAATAAATCTAGACATGAGCTTCTTGAATAAACTTGATAAATATAAATAAACCAACCACAGTTCCTTTAAGCTCTAAAATTCATTAATAATGCTGGGTTAAATATGGAACAGCCTTTAACACACCTTCCTTGAGAGTCTAATTTTAGCCCTCGCTCCCTTAGCCAATCCGGCCCAACCCTGACTTCTGCTGATCTGGAACGGCTCCAAGAGAGGAGTGCTCTGACCGAGTATAAAAGGCCCTCACCAAAACACGGTTGAGATTTATCCTATCAGCAGCACTGCTTACACGAGGGGAAGATGAGAGACACTTCATGTGAGAAGGAGATGGCGTGCTCAGCTTGTTTGAGGAATTCTGAAGGGGCCGTTGAGCAAAAAGGAAGCATGTAAGTCAGATTTATAGATGTCTTTGTGTTTTATGAAAAGAGCCATAAAGATATTTTAGATTTTAATACTTGTCAATATTGTTGCTCATGGTTTTGTGTTCTGTCTTTCACTGTATTGTATGTAGAAGCAAGAAAAACTGGAGATCGAGATTAGGAATTTTCCTGAAAACCTCTCCACACTCTTCACCAGCCAAGACACAGAGAAAACAATACAGGTGAGGCTTTGTTAGTGTGCTGATGTAACATGGAAAGCGTTTAAAGTATCATAAAGCCTTAGATTTCACTTTGACTTAATATTATTCAGTTATTTGGGCAAAATTATTTCTAAAAATACACTGAATAAACAAATAAATGACTAGATGATGTGTTGACACAGTAGTGGAGCACAGTCAACACAATGTATTCAGTTTAGCCTGAGACTTTTATTTTGGCAAAGAAATAAGTACATTCTTTATTAAATATTATTACAGTCAATTAATTATACTTGACGCTAACATCACAAAAACTGGTGCAGCTAACTCACCACCTCCAGACAGAACTTGTGAGTAAAATGTCCTGTTCTTTATGCAGACCAACCCCTGATGAGGTGAACCAGTGGGCGCAGTCTTTGGATAAACTGCTGAGCTGTAAATGTGAGTATCAGCTCAAACACAACTTCGCAAAAACAAAGACCACACTGATATCGGCATTCTTAAGGAGGCCAAAAAGCCAAACTCACAGGTTGAGTTACTCTTTCTCTCCTGTTATTTATGTTTCCCCAATTCCAGACGGAACAATCGCCTTCCGGCTGTTCATGAAGTCTGAGTTCTGTGAGGAGAACATTGAGTTTTGGTTGGCCTGCGAAGAATTTCGGCACATCAAGTCGCCAACAAAGCGCACAGCCAGAGCCAAGCGCATTTATAAAGAGTTCATCAAGAGCGAGGCTCCAAAAGAGGTAAGCTTCAGATCACTGGCTTTACAGTAGTGTGCAAAGGTTTGGGCACCTCTGCTGAAATGACATATTTTGTTGATTTTCTAGGTGAAAATAGGTCAGCGTGTCCTCTAAACTGCAAAAAATGATACCTTAGCAATGGAAATATCACAAATATAGTCAACACATAGCATATTATGATATTCTTTCAATTATTTTTAGACATTTTCTTAATTGAAGGTCATTTTATTTTCATGAAAGTGTCTTCCACTGGCAGATAAAAGCAATATTTCTTGAAACTAGTATAATGATCAGCCAGTGGAATGAGACACTTTCAGAAAAAAATGAAACATGAATAGAAATAATCTTGATTAGTCTTATAATGTTCTTACAACACCCCCATACTTGCAAATATTAGATAGATTCACTGCATTTAAGATGTTTTCTCTTTCTCAGATATCATTTGTTTGCAGTTTAAAGGGAACTTTTTATGTTTTTTTGTATACAAATTTTGCATATGACCGTACCGACTGAAAGCTAAAACATCAGCCTTAATGAGCGACCTTCAGTTACTCTCTTTACCCCACATGCTAAAGTCTTATCAACCTCTTCTTTATTTAGATCAATGTGGACTTTAACACAAAAGACGTCATCTTCAAAAGTCTTCACTGTTCTACACAGTCAAGCTTCATCGCGGCCCAGAATAAAGTCTACAGCCTGATGGAAAACAACTCCTATCCCCGCTTTCTCCAGTCGCAACTCTACACTCAGCTGTGTCAGCTCGCTCAGGGGAAATGAAGAGAGTGTGCGTCCTGGGAGTAACATATTACAGAACGTTTAATCCATTTCAACACAGATTAAACATCGATGCAGAAAAGTCACAACAACTACAAACACAGGGTTCTCTGAGTGATGCCAAAGAACCTGTTTTGTTTCCCTAAAGCCAGCTGTGAGAGTAAAGAGCCTTTTAAAGGTTAAACCTTCTATGTCTATTTAAGGGTTCCTTCTTGATCCTTTACATTATGCAGAAGTTCTTTAAACTTTATAAAGGTTCTTCACACTTAGGAAACTAAAAGAGGTTCTTCTATGGCATTAAGCACAGAAACCTTTCCAGGGCCATTACTTTTAAGAGTGTATATAAAAGTTCCTAGATGGTTGTTTGGTTTAGCTGTAGAACCTTTACATTACATAGTGTTTGTTTAAGCTTTAAAAGGTCCTTCACACTCTGATTTGTCATTTACAATAATAGTTCTTTAAATAAGCATCCCTTAAAAAGTTCTGTAAGGAACTACAAGTGGTTCTTCTATAGCTTCACTCCAAAGAACGCTGTTGGTTACTTTTTAATTTTTGTTCTTATGTTTAAGAGGGGTAAATGTCTTGCACTATCCTATGTACATGTTTGTAAATATTTGTAAAATACTTATTATTTTTGTGCCCTTTTTTGGATCCATTAATGTATATTTGGCCATTTACTTATGACTGGTTCAAAAAGTATATGGCATTTTTTCTATGAGGAAAATTCTATTTTTCCATCAAATAAAAGCTTTTATTTATAAAGCATTTCATTGTTCTATAGCTGTTGTTTTTGCTGTCAGAAGAGCGTCTAGAGTACTGGTGTTTATATTTGCAAAAATACAAGCTCCCACAATATACAGCTTATAGCCTCGGACAAATGCAGTCTGTTTTGATCACACATATATTTAGTAGCAATAAGTGGATTTAAATATCAGTGTCTGTGTTTCTGTGACAATGTTTTTGCTGCTGTTCTGACATTAGTTGGTTTAATCAGTGTCTAAGAAAATGATTCCATTAATGATTAGTTAAGTTGCACACACCTAGAGCTGCAACAGGATTACTGTGATACATTTCAGCAAAATATCTCAATCACGATAAATAGCATACAAATTAGGAGAAAAAGAAAACGCATCCTATTACTGATGAATTCATGTGAGAAACAAATGAATACAGTAAATACAGTAAGGAAAGTGAAATTATGCATTGTCTAATTAGCTACAGCCAGAGGAAAAACGCCTGTAGCCTGTAGTTAAATTATTTGCATTCCTTTCTAAAAACGGCAAAACGGCTGCAGTAACACAAACAAGAATACAGAACTTTAAAGAATGCCAATATAAAATAATGATGAATGAAGTGATACTACGTTCTGAAATAGGACAAATAAGCACGAAAGCAGAGAACTTGCTCTAGGGTGGATAACATACGCAGCACTGCACTGGTAAAACTCATCTTCTTGGGTCAATAACTTCATGAATTGTCATATAATCATTAACATTTCATTGCAGGCCTTATCATTCACTTTATAAGGCCCCCAGGCACATCCAAAAACAAGAGCAGACCCAAACATGAACCAACTAAACTTACAGTTCTAGTTCTGCTTGAGAGACAACTGCAACAATAACCACAATTAAGAATTTAATTGTCTTTTTGGTCATTTTATGTCATTCTAAAGTGTCCAACTTGGCCAATTAGCTTCCTTGCATGCTAGTTAGCTTAGCTTATTAGCGAATATGAACTAATACTGCACTGTTCTGCGCGCATATTCACACAAATGTCTACATTTACACAGAATCATGTGTAGAATCAATCAAAGATTCGACTTTTCTCTGTTAAGTGTGAAAGTATGAGCAAAAACACTCACTCTCTGGTGGCTAGCATAAATGCTAATAGTGTTAGCTCCTTATCTACACTCAAAAAGATGGCTTATTAAGGGTTCTTTAGTAAAGACAATGATTCTATACAGAACCATGCACACTCAAAGAACCATTTGCATGCTTAAATGGTTCTTCAGATTGATAGAGAATGTGTTGTATATGGTTCTATATAGAACCTTTTTGAAAATGCCACCAAAAGAGGGTTCTTCTATTGGTACAAGCATGACACTGTTACCTTTTTTTGGTGCCATAACGAACTGTTTTCAGAAAGATTCTATATAGAACCATATACAACACATTCTCCATCAATCTAAAGAACCATTTCACTATGCAAAGAACCATTTAAGCATGAAATGGTTCTAGATAGAACTCCATTGTCTTTATTAAAGAACCCTTGAAGAACCATCTTTTTTAAGAGTGTAAATAAAACCCATTACAGAGTACATTTGATGTTACAGCTTCAAAAACAAGATTTTATCATTGTCCAATGTTTTGTCTATGTTTGTATTCACTGTAAATTGTACTGTAAATTGAACTTCTTCCATGCTACCTGCCTGGAGGTATATTTAACCATTATGTTTACAAACATGCTATGAGCTCTTTCCCAAGAACTGTAAATATGTAAAAGCCAGCTAAAACAAACTGGAACTGTGAAAAGGGCCTATTTGGTCTATAAAACAGAGACCCATCTTTAAGCAGCCTTCTAGGGTATGGAACACATTGTTATGAATATGCTTATTACTGACGACTGCTCTGCTCTTAATGCAGAGGAACAGCATTTCACATAACATTCGTTGTGCTATTACTGTTTGTAAAGACGCAATAACCACAACGACAGACCCCTACTTTCGCCTCGTTCCTGCAGATGATGTCATCGCCGAGTCTGATACTAAACAGATGCTCGTTCTGTTTTGACTGTTCTATCTAAAGCCAAACTCAGACTGTGCAGTGATCCTCCACAGATTTCACACCTTCTGCTGCAGTTCAGCTCCAACACATCAGCTTACTATCTGCAAGGCAATCATACAACATTCAAGACTGCCATATTATTCATTAAGAAACAGGAATATTAAATGTATGTTATTTTAATTGTTCCAAGACTCAAAAGGGAAAGCAGGCAAGTTGCGTGTGGAAAGCACAAGCAGCTTTTGTACTCAACACATTTATATGAGAAGAGAGCAGAAGCCTGGCTGGTAAGTAAATATTCCCAACCCAAATGTTAAGAATAGCCATTTTGTCCTTTCAACAAAAATCAAACTACCTTGAGAGCCACAACATTTTATATCCATTTAACCATCTTGGCTGTAAATATACAGATATACATATTACATACAAATATACACATAATATATTGTAGGCTAAAAAAATAATGTAAATGACAACGCAGAAAAAGCTCTGCTTTAAGCATCAGCACAGATTTTAGCAGCCGCTTTTCTCACATCTCCGGCAGGAAACTCTTCCTTGAAAGTGGAATACTTTCTTGGAAAATGTCTCTCAACGTTAGATTTTTTACAAAGCTGAAGTCAGCTTCTCATTTGCCAGCTTCTTGTTTGAATTTTCCCATTCCACCTTAAATGGTGCCTTTATCTCCAAATTATCCTTGTTCTTTCTAAATCTTTCTCTATGCCTTGTCGTTAGCTACTAGCTAGGCTACTAGCAGTTGTCTGTGTTGGTATGGTGACCAGCAGTCTGCGCGCCAACCTTCAGGGTTAAAGGGAGAATTAGCAGTTATACATTAACTCCAATGTTTAAGACCATTATTGTTAAAACTGTGTTGAACGAGCAGCAGAGCTTTATTTTACTGCAAAGGAGGATCATTTTATTTTTACCTACAAATCCACATGTTGCTGACCCCTGCTCTGGAAGCTGTACAGTATCTCCAGACAACCTAATAAGACTTACCAAGTGCCTAAAAGTTAAAATGATGAAATTCATCTTTAATGCTCTTCAGAAAGTGAAGATTTTAAACTTTCAGTTGATCCCACATTTGTACTTGTGAGTAGAGCAGTTTATTTGTTAAAAGTGAAAAAGTTGTGTGTTCAGTTTTGTTTTGCAGAGAGAACAAAATTTCAGATGGAGTCAAATGTAAAGGCAACTCCTTATTTAACGGTGTAATTACATTTAAATAGTGTTAAACCTCACTCGCATCCATTGTTCAAAAACAACACACTCAAGTGCAACAGCGTTTTCTCTGATAAACACTATTGTGGTCAACGTGAACTGGAAGTCAGAATGCATTCTGCTACATTTCTGAGTGGAAATAAGTTTTAGAGAGTTTCTCTAAACTAGCTGAGCATTTCTCTCAGTGATAGGTTGGGGTGGTTGGTGAGACGATGAAACATTATTAGTTAATATTTTCCCCCAAACTTTAATTAACAACAATATCTGCTCTGTGGTGGTCCTGTGGGGGTCCTGACCACTGAAGAACAGGGTAAAAGGGGGCTAACAAAGTATGCAGAGAAACAGATGGACTGCAGTCTGTAATTGTAGAACTACAAAGTGCAAGTGGAGCTGATAAAATAGGCAATGAGTGTAGAAACAAAGAGGTTGTTTTGATGAAATGCCCCATCAGTGTATATCTCTACTGAAAAACTTACATTTGGGTAAGTAAAACGTAAAGCTTTCTTGTAATTAAAGTTAGCTTAGATTAGTGATTTTTCTCTTTTAAGGTGGCCTATAGGTGGGGTTGCTTCCATTTAAAGCTACACTTCCAGTGAAAACCTACTAACGTTCATAATTTAAAACACTATGATGTTTGTATATATGTATATAAATATATACCAAGTAAGAGTAAAATGATTTTGCATTGCATTTATGTAAAACAAGTGCACTGTGAAAACAGCTATATTAAAATTGAAAAGATCTAGAGATGTCCAGGCATGGTTTACCTCAGAACTCACGCACGTTTCATTTGAGAAGCTTTGACTCTTGTTACTGGTCAACCAGTGTAGATTCACAGGATCTACAGCTAATTTTCCCAAGTAAGTATTTGACGCTCATGTTTTACAGATCATACCATCTGCCTTCAAGCTCCTGAGGGATTTGAGAAATTTTAACATGTGAAAGGCAGAAAACTGACACGCTGAATACAGAAAAAATAGCAGACTCAAAACAGAAATTAAATTTTAAGCACTATTTAAATTGCCAGCAAGAAATTCACGTTGATTTCAATGTTATATCTACGTCAAACTCTCAACCAAAATCACCAACAATATTCTGTTGTTGAAAACTGGTTGTGTTTTGGTTCTTTAACGTTACGTCGAGAATCCAAAAAGAAAAAGACGTCATATCAACAATCCTTAGGCATGATTAGCTCCTCATGCAAAAACACAAAAATAGTGCCCTAACATATATTGATCAAAGATTAGGCCAAAACAAGAATATGTCATTTAAATTGAACGGTAAGGTGAATCAGAAAAAAAAAAAAAAGTCTATTTGGATTTCAGGTTGACTTTAATAAAGAACATCAAAACCAACAGGAACTGCTAGAGAACCACGCTGTATGCTAAAGGAGCGCCACTGGCTTTGCAAACAATTACATATGTGCTCACGTGTACGTGATGTACTGTATGACATCCTAATCCCTGGTTTTAACAAACACTCATATTTGATCAGTCAATATACCTTAGAAGATCGCAGACTGTTTTCCAGGAACCCTGGGCCTCCAAACAATATAGCGCAGTGAGAGCTCAATATCATAAAGCTGCTTCCAACCCACTCAGACTGATAAACACTAAAACCCCCCAGAAGCACCATTTCCAGGCACAAATCGAGGGTGCAAAGAACTCTACTTTGGGTAAAAGTGTGTGTTCTGTTCTGTTCTATTTAAGGCACAGCAGAGTAAGACTGTGTGTACTTTCCATACTTGGGGACAAATGTGAAACTACATGAGCTGTAAGACAAGGACAGCTTCAGTGGAGCATGAAACAATGTAAATAAACACAATGGCAAGAATAGAAACAAAAGACTTTGCTTAGTGTGTGGATAGTTCTCAGTGTACAATGTATTTAGCAATGTATTTTTCACCTACACTCTTAAAAAAGGTTCTTCAAGGGTTCTTTAGTAAAGAAAATGATTCTATATAGAACCATGAACACTTACAGAACTGCTTGCATGATTAAATGGGTCTTTGCATCATAAAATGGTTCTTCAGACTGATGGAGAATGTGCTGAAGATGGTTCTATATAGAGCCTTTTCGAAAAGGGTTCTATATAGCACCAAAAAGGGTTCTGCTATTGTGACAAGCTTGACATCATAACCCTTTTAGTGCTATATAAAAGCATTTAAAAAAAAAAAAGGTTCTATTCCATCTTCAGCACATTCTCCATTAATCTGAAGAACCCTTTCATGATGCAAAGAACCCTAATTATGCAAAGGGTTTTCTGAGTGTTCATAGTTCTATATAGAACTATTTTCTCTACTAAAGAACCCTTGAAGAACCATCTTTTTTTAAGAGTGCACACTCTTATAAATAAAGAGTGTACTAAGAAATGGTTCTTGACTTGAACATGCTGGACTTTGGAAAAATCTGTAAAAGGTAGAGGAACGTTTGTAGGGAAGGTTTTTTAAATCTATAAAAAGTTTTAATTAGATTCACAGGATCTACAGCTAATTTTCCCAAGTAAGTATTTGGTGCTCATGTTTTACAGATCATACCATCTGCCTTCAAGCTCCTGAGGGATTTGAGAAATTTTAACATGTGAAAAGCAGAAAATTGACACGCTCAATACAGAAAGAATAGCAGACTCAAAACAGAAATTAAATTTTAAGCACTATTTAAATTGCCAGCAAGAAATTCACGTTGATTTCAATGTTATATCTACGTCAAACTCTCAACCAAAATCACCAACAATATTCTATTGTTGAAAACTGGTTGTGTTTTGGTTATTTAACGTTACGTCGAGAATCCAACAAGAAAAAGACGTCATATCAACAATCATTAGGCATGATTAGCTCCTCATGCAAAAACACAAAAATAGTGCCCTAACACATACGTTTGTAGGGAAGGTTTTTTTTTTAATCTATAAAAAAGGTTCTTCACACTCACATATCATTTGCAAAAAGGTTAAAGAACCTTAAAGAACCACCCATTGAAAGGTTCTTTAGTAAACCAAAAGTGGTTCTTCTACAGCATCACTCCAAAGAACTCCTTTGGCATCCTTTATATCTGGTGGATCATTCTCAAACCCCCAGGTACACTGACGTGGTGCTGGTGTGAGTGGATCAGTTTTTAAACACCTCAGTGTCACTGCTGGACTGAGAATAGTCCAGCAACCAAAAATATCCAGCCAACTGCATCCAGTGAACACTGATGATCACCAACAAAAACAGCGCAGCAGCAGATGAGGTATTGTCTCTGACTTTACATCTACAAGATGGGCCAACAAGGTAGGAGCATCTAATAGAGTGGACAGTGAGTGGACACAATTTAAGAAGTCCAGCAGCACAGCTGTGTCTGATCCACATGTACCAGCGCACAGACTAAACACACCTCCTAAAGTAGAGCTGATATTAATCTACCATAAATTTGATGTTTGTAGTGTGAAAGTTTACAAGAATGAAACTACTCACAATTTACATTATATGAATATTAGAACAAAATAAAGTCTACTGAGCTTTAGACAGTATATGCTGCAAAGAAAAGTTTTAAAGTTATCTTTAAGCAGACAAAAATAATCAGATCTCAATGACGTTTGTAAGAAAAAAATCGAGCTCAAAAAGGACAGAGCTTGCCCTTTCAGAATATGGGTGCAAGCAAGAAAGCCTAGATAGAGACTAAAAAAATGTATAAAGCATCTGAGCTATCATGCAGTAAAACCTGTCACTACCTGCCAAAAATGTATTTCCTGCGATGATACAATGATTAAAAGGAAATGGCTCGTTTAGTTTAAGCAGAGCAGTGGAATCTTTGGAGGTAGGGAGCTGCAGCTGTCTGTACTTTTATCAAGCAATAATAGAAATGAAAATGACAAAAATTGGGTAACTTATTTATTAAAAATAATAATGCAAAATAATAAATTTGGCATAGGCACACACATATTCTGAACATGCTCAAACTACTACAGAAGCAGTTTGAGTCTGCACAGCATGTTTGCTCCCATGAACAGAAACCACACTTTAACCAAACAAGATGGTCCCATTTGAGAGTTTTGCCAAACTTTGACATGTACCTTTTCCTCTCACTGTGGAGGTGCAGGCAGCGCTGCTTCATTTCCTTCCTGCGTCTCCCTCACAAAACCGACAAGCACGTTTGCCTGGACTTACTCAACATGGGGTGGGACAAAGAGACAGACTACAGAAGTGCTGGTTGGTTGTACTTGATGAGTCATCCACATTACAAACAATCCAGTAACACTGTAGGCAGGACATTGGGCCAGACTACAGAAGTGTTTTTTTGTGTGGTTGCGTCAGATAAAAATTATAGATAAAACATAACAAAAAACAGATAAATTATAACAAATGTTGCTTTTATCGGGCAAGGAAGCAAGTTCAAATGGCGATTCCGATAATCGGAAAAAATGTCGTATATCGGCTCCGATGATCAGCCGGGCAGATAACCGGTCGGCCCCTTGATTTTACATTGAGACCTAATCGATCATCTATCTGAACCTTCTTTTCAAAACCTGTGCATGTGACATTAATACATAAAGACATATGATGGGGCCTGAACAACTCCAACCTAACATCACTTAAAAATAAATTATTATTTCAGGCTTTACACAGTCACTCATACTGTAAAGTCCACTTAAAGAAAAGGTAAAAAAAAAAAAACCTTTATTTAATGACAATCTGATTATAAGCTCAGAAAATACTCAGAAAGAACAAGCTGTAGTGTGTAGTGTGTTCTTAAACACGATTATATTTTCTATTAACAAGCTTTGTTAACCATATATCCAGCATATTATCAAATTAAAACATGTATTTTTCAGTTTCACACTTCTGTACAGCCTCTTCAACTCTATGTAAATAAATAGCATTTTGAAGCATTAAAGTTCTTTTCCTCATGGGCATGACTTAATATCACTTAACTGATACTGTAAATACTACGGATGCACTGAAGTGGAAATCGTGGGCAACTGCTGATACCTGATATCTTTCATGTACATATCTTCCAATGCTGATACAGATACATAAATATATATAAAATGGAGAAGCTGGGACTACATCTACACGGATTAGCATTACAGGTTATTTCTGGATGGTTACAAATGCAGTAAAGTGAACTGAACACAGATGTTTTTGCACAGTAGACCAGTGCTGCCTAAACACTCTGCTATTGTGATGTACAATAAATACATAAAGTGTTAGTTTCAAATATTAGTAAAATCTTAACATCTGTACGATACAGATCATTTTTTAAAGCAATTATCTGTCAATTCCAAAATAGTTCTGATTTCATTGTGCATCCCTAGTAAATTTAGGAAATATATTTAGGTTAGATGGCAATACTGACAATTAAAACAAAATCAACTCATCTAAAAGTGTAATGGTTCAAAAAAAACAAATCAAACCACAACTGTTCTGACCAACAATGGAATTTATATGAAAATAAGACAGGTTTATTTAAACATTTCTCAGCATGCAAGCGTGGAAGCTTTTAGACAATATGACAAAAAGCACCACACTCGGGGTTCAGTTTATAGGTGCTCTCATTAGTACAGATGACGAAAGTACATCAGGGGATTCCGTGGCAAATTACACAAATGACTGAAAATGTGGTGTTACTACTTTGCTTCTTGAATTTTTTTGGCACTTTGCTTTTCTTTAGCCTGATGGAAGAGAGAAAAATAAGAAAGAGAAAGAAATTAAAAATTGTTTCAAACTCATTTTCTTGCAGCTACACTCTACATGCATTTAGCAGCATACAAACCTGTAGTGTAGAACAACAATATGAAAAAATAAAGCTCTGGGACATTTTAAACTACATTCAGGGTCGCGGTGCTGCAAAACTGTACATTTTCAAAAGCCACTGATGAACAAAGCAACTTCAAGACAAATGTGATTTCTGAAAGATTTGGTTACATATCGAGGCATCATGAGAGAGACAGAGTAGAATGTCCTGAATTAAATTACATCAACACTGCCTTCTAGTGGTATTCAAAGAGCTGTACTTCAAATGTTACAGTTAAACAGCAATGTTACGCATCTATCACTTGCCTTTTCTGACTTATTTTTAAACTTTTTTATTTAAATATTTTAGTTGTTTGATAGGACTTATAGACTAGTGCAGCTTTTCAACAGATCACAAACTTACCTTTTCAACCAGTGGGATCAGCTGTTGATACTCAGCAAGGGTCTTCAGTAATTCCATGATAAAGGGTAGGTAGTTGTGCTTCCTTCTAATGTTTTCAATCTAGAGGCATAATTAAAACATACCATTATTATTATATTTATATTATTATTACTACTATTATTATTATAAAACATGCATTACCAGACTACCACAATTTTTACTATTATAAAGCATTTTCTGAAAGCTCAGAGTTCAGCTTGTCTCCATTGAGCTCCATTTAGAAAATATTCTCTGCTTTGTTGCTTAGTTGTATGTTCAGTTGCAATAATCATTGTAAACAAAAAAGGCTGCTCTCTAATACACAGTATTGCCAGCTTTCACTTCTTGTAACCATGAAACTGCAGTGCCATGGTTACAGGAACATTGTGTACCATACAGGTACTGAATAATTCAGTGTTCCTGAACATGAAAATCATGTGATAACTGTGAAACCTGTGCCATTTTGGACACCAGAACAAAAAGCTATTTATATGAGCAGTAAGTATTTATATGCTCATAAAAACACTATTATTAGAATAAATATAATTACATTTATTTAACAACAACAACTGCTTATATGTGTGCTAATACGTTCATTTAACCTTTTCCAATCCTCTCTTCGTGGCAGCCCAGTACTATTTTTAGTTATCACCCGATGCCTAATTTGGTTAATAAATGCCTCATTGAATCCACATTATGTAGGATTTGGAGACCTCTCTGGTGAAAATGTGCAACTGCATGCAAAATGCAGAAAAACATTTTCTAAGGTCAGTTGGTTGCACTTTGGGTTCCTTCCTCGAGCGGATGAATCTGATGATTGCAAGTAAAAGAGCATGCAAAGAGAATCTGGTCTCAATTTGGTGAAGGGAGAGTCTTTTGAGGATGTAAATGAATTATCTACTATTGTCAGCATTTTTTATCAGTATGATATTGATTTTGCATGTGAGACCTAACCATCGAACCAGACCTAGCCCCTGTGCACAACAATAATATGTATAGATGTATGCCGTGGTCTGAAAAACTCAAACTGCAAAATCTAATCAGACACATCTTACTTTTAAATGATTATTTCAGGCTTTACAGGGCAACTTGTAATAGTGCAACTTAGTATTGTTGCTTCTTTTAATTTTAACAAAAAAAATCTTACATAGTGCAGCTTCAAATCCTCTAAGTAGCCTAAAAGATATCAATTAATAATGCAATTGTTTGTTTGCATTTATTCTAATAATTATATGGTGTTTTTACTGGTGTTGAAGAGTTGCGAGAATCTTCATCTCAATTTTAAGCCAATAAATCAAGACATCGTAAAAGAAAACATGTGGACGTACTTTGTATCTTTTAAGTTTCTGATTTTCCTCCTCAATCAGGAGTTGGAACTTGGCGATTTCTGACTGGATGGAGCTGAGGAGATTTCCGCCCTGGTCTGTGTCCATTGGCTCTTCCTGTGATCACAATGACATTCTTACATGAGGGGAAAACTTGCTGCTAATGAATGTCCCACATCTCCACTGAGCACCTACCTCTGATAACTGGGCCTGTAGCTCTGCAATTTTACGCTCATAAATCATCTTGCGGTCTGACACAATGGCCATCAAGTTGAAACGGATTTCACCTTCACTGTATCTGACAATTGAAAGAATAGGGCCAGTTAAGAAAAATATTAATCTTATGGAAAAAAAATGACGGTAATTCTGTTTCTGACACTTACTTCTGTATTCTTTTCTCAATTACTGGCCGAACTGCACTAATCCAGTCATCCTGGTTGCAAGCACCTAAAAAAACGTCACATTATTTTCAGAAAGTCATGGCCTAGAAAACAGCATCTCAGCAGTGGGACACAGCAGTGGGAAAATACCAGTATGCTAGGATGTTGTACACTTTTTCTTTTCTTTTTTAAACAAGTGACCTCTTTTATGAACAGAACTTCTTTTCAGACTTGAGTTTCCAAAATGTACAGTTGAATGTCTTAATCTAATGACTTCTATAAATGTATCAATTTCCACTGCAATGTCAAAGCCAATTCATTTAGTACACATCAAATTAAAAACTCATGTTACCTAGGTCAATAGGTCCTTCACGAAGTCCATCCAGTTCATAAAGTCTACCATTAACAGGCACGTAGCTCACAAAATGAAAAGCATCTTCATCTTTAGATGATGACTTAGCATCAAACTCAAACATCTGCTGTCTGTAAAGAAAAACAGAAAAAATGTTTCTTAAGCAGTATTCAAAACTACACTGGATCTAAATGTTGAATTAGACATGGTGTTAAATGTGAATGAACACATGGTTCTACCTGGCAAAGCTGTTGTGAACCTGTCGTATCACTTCAGAATTACTGAGAGCAAGACCCTTCATCTTAAAAAGGAAAAGGACACAAATACAACATCCATAATAAACACTGATGCACTTGAAGAGTGGCTCAAATATAAGACAGATCCTGATTAATTTTTTGCAGCATTAAAATGACTGGGTAGTACTGTAACAGTGTCAATACTTTGCAAAGTTTGTTCCAATACAAAGACAGTTGAGAACATTTGAAATACAGTACAGAACAAAACTTACTGCAGCATCAAAACTGTGAGAGAATTCTCTGAACTCTGTCAGTGTTTCACCCAGGTGCATGTCAGGATGTGAGCAGTTCAGCAGCACGCTGACAATCGCTTGCGTTGCACAAGCATTGTTAATGACCTGAAACCTCAAAAATACAAAACTGAATAATCTTCCTTGTCTTTGAAGATGCATACAGACATACAGTACAGTGTAAAAGTTTGAGACACCTGAGAAAAATACATTTTAAAACTTTTTAATCAGGCTACTTAATAATTTATTTTACCACAAAATACTAATGTCAGTGTTGGCTAAACCCTTTACAAATCTCTTCTTGAGTAAAATAAATACTATTCTTAGTTATCATCCAGTACCTGATTCGGCTAAGCAATGTTTCATTAAAATTAAATCAGGTGTACTGCTGGGTGAATTTGACAGATCTCTGTGATGGGTAGAGACATCAATGAGAAATCTGAAACAAATCCTCTGTTCCTCTAAATCACAAGATATTAACTATTTTTCACAAGCAAAATGTGTTGTGTCTTACAGCATTAATGTTTATTTGAATGTATTTTGATGTTATGTAATGTTTTACACTGGCAAAAACACAGGTGGGTGCACAGATAAATGGTTTTAAACAATTTGCTTCAGTGCTTAAAACCTTTTGGAAGGTACTGTATATAAACAGATATATAACTATGTAGTCCAAAAAGGCTACACACCTGCTTGGCAAAAAAGATCTGGTCAAGTCTCGAGTCCTGTACAATGGACCCAGCTGGTTCCTCACCAGGTTGCCATTTGAAGAGGAAAATTAAGCCATGAACCGGTCTGGAAGAAAAAAAAAAATATGTAAAATCAATTGTAAATAACATTCCTGCTGAATGCAAAATCACTGCAATCACACTTCTGATCATTCAACTCCTTTCTTACTTGAGATTTTCAAAGTTCTCTGGCTCCATGCTCCATATCTCCTCAACTTGTGCTCCTTTGCATCCTGGCGATGGGTAAAAAGGAATAAAATGAGTTGCAGAGACACTAGTTCACTCTGCCACACTGCAAACCTACAATCAACATTTCTAGGCTTAGTTTTTCTCTCAACGACCATGTACTGAACTTAATTTCTAATGGGTTTGATTTCTTTGCTGCAGATGGGAGAAGGGTGTCACGCTAGCTCCTCATTCATGCCAGTGCCAAGCTAGCAAAGCTGTCTCATATGTTTCCTAAGCTTATTTACTGGAGTTGCAAGTGCAAAATAAAGGTTAGCATAGTTTATCCAGCGCAGCTATGTTTTCACTTCACTATCATTTCGTAATGTGAGCAGCTGGACGATGATCATGATGATGACGGTGAGCCCATTCACTCAATCACAGCGCTAGCTTTAGCTCAGTTAGCCTGCTAATGCGTCTACAACAAACACTCCGCTCACCAAAGCCTTTTATCAGTTCTGTGAAAACCCCCGGGTCACTTTCCATGAGGCACCATTCTCCAGCGCTTCCAGCCATGTCTGCGAGTTAACTCAGCGAACGTAACGGTAATTCAGCATGTAAGTGAGCTGACTGAGCTGCTGCGCTGTGCTAAAGAAACAACACGACACTTGAACATTCGCACACAGCTTTCTCTTCGACGCGGTGTTTCTGAAGGAGTTCGGCTCAAGACTGCCCCCCACCCGTCTGCGGGCGCATTACACAAGCCAAACGCTCCTTACGTTCAAGCGGAATTTTCAAAACTTCTGCGTTATTAAATGTTACCATGTCAACAAAATCACTCAAAGTGTTTTGATGTGAAATACTTCTAGAAAATGTTAGAGTCAGAATTATTCACAGTGGTGGTGATAGGAACCAGGGGTCGTATTACAGATCTTTTTGTCTTGACTTAAGATCTGACAGGTCAAGATCAGATTTTTCACAAATTCCTGTTACAGAAGCAAATCTTATCTTAATTTAGGAATCTTATCTTATCTTACAGCATTTTATCTTAAGTTAGGAAAACTTAACTTACTCGATCAAAGTCAACAATCAACTGTGTGTCTGTTAAAGAGTGCTGTATTCCGTACAGTACTTCGGCACTTTTCGCGTTTTAGTAGTTATTGCGGAAATACCCGAAGTCATACTCGATTTAATGATTGGTTGGACTCTGCAAAATCTGCCTAGCAACCAAGATGCATTTTGATTGGTCACATTTGGGCCAATACTTTTAAAGAAATAAGGAAAAAACATCATCTGTGTCATCGGTTTGTACCGTCAGTATTCCGTACACCAGCTTCCACAGAAGGAGCAGTTTTCCGTACAGTTTTCCCTGCATTTTATTTGAATGTAATTGCATAAAAATAGACATTAACTGATTATATTGATTATAAAATTGAATTAATATAAACATTATGTGCAATGAATGAGGCTACAATGGAAACAAAGTCTAGTAAAGTGAGTCAGTGGTATGAAGCTGCTCAGCTGAAAGGAGTCTGCTAATGTATCGCTAACTTAGTTGAGGTGTAAACTTAGATTAACAACTCAGTACTAAATATACTGTGTTTCATGGTGATAATCCATTGTTTAATATTCGTTTAAGTGTTAAATATGATGTTTAAATGTGATAAAATGCATTTTAACCGGCCGTGAAATTTTTCCCCACCCCATTCACATTCGCATCCCTGGGTTTCCCCACCCGCCATTTTCGGGTCGCGCTGGGGGTCAGTTTTTTGCATAGATTTGATGTCCAAACCCAGCTTAGATGATCTTGCCAACCGACTTGATGGAAAAATGTCAAGAAAGTGGGTTTTTTTTACACAAACAGGAAAAGTTGCAAGTGTACGGAATACTGAAGTGTACAGAATACCGTGCTCTTACCGACCCTGCGCACGGCTGAAACATAAACACATAATCCAGTTACTTAGCCAGACAGCTAATGTTAGCTACCGTTACTGAGGTATAAAAAAAGGTCTAATAAAACTAAATATATTAAAAATAAACTGAGAATGAAGAATATTGTGTTTTTCAGAGCGTCACTGCTCCCCAGTTTCAGTTTCAGTTTCCCAAACGCTTTAGCCGAGCGCGCTAACGTTATTCTTCCTAATAAACAGACACACATTCAGCTCCGTCTCCTCATTATTCACCAACATCACTGCAATATTGTATCACCAACATTAACACACAAAGGTAATAAGAGGACGGTGGAGATTGTGTGTGCAGCGCCTGGGGTTTTTAAAACGCTGTTAGAAAAAAACACAGGTCAAAGTTTTCAGTGTAGATGTAGCGTCATTATGCTGGTTACAGTGAACTGTGCTGCCTGACAGCACAAAACAATAGAAACAGACGGTTAAACAGAAGATAAGACAGCTCTGGGGTTGTTTTAAAGTTAATAAGAATTTTTGCCTAATTAGGATGTTTCCATTATCTGAAGTTAGGATAAGATTATGAACTTAAGAATTGCTGTTCTGTAATAGCTTCTGCCCTAAATTCAATCCTAACTAAAGTTGTCATGGTGACTGAGCAGATAAGATTTCAGACTTAAGAAGTTTCTGTAATACAGCCCAAGACGTCTGAAGTGCTCAATGCATCTAAAAGCTCCCTCATAGAAAATTATTGCATGAAATGGTTATTAATGCGCTGCTTGATGTCTGAGACATCGCTTTACAGTAGTTTTGTGACAGTTTTTGGTCTACAAATCATAATTTTGTTTCAAAGTTTTTGTTCATCTCTCACTACAATACACAGCATGCATTGTGTCTGTCATACAACCATCCAGAATCCCCCCACAGCAATAAAGAAATGTTATTTGACTTTCTAACAGTAGTCTAAGTTCCCTTTAAAGCTACCTCACAAAAAGTTATTCCGCAAAATAGTTACATACATTGCCTGATTGTTGAGACGTTCTTTCACAATAATTTTTGAATAAGCTTTTGGCCACATGTGCTGGTTCCTATAACCACCATTGTAAAGAATGTCCAAGTTGGTATAAGTTTATCTGCAATGCACATCAAATCACTGTGCACCAAGTGTCTGTGATTTTCCTCAGGGGAAAAAAGCTCTCTTAAAACATAAGTTTAAAAGGGGCCACATTGTGGGCAAACATATGTGCACTGGCAATATACGCAGACAAAAAAAAATGCACTGTTCTAATAAATGGGCGCCAGGGCCAGAATCACCTAAACAGAATTAATACACAAATCAGCACGCACATTATTTTATCTGGGGTGTTGGGGTGTTCATGCACTCCTCCTTTGACGACAGAAATATCATAAGATACAAACTGTGTAACTGTATATGATGTTAGACTCTTTTTGGGCATTTTAACTATATACAAGTTTTCCATCACAGAAATCATATGCTCTTTGAGTTGTCACAGTTCTATATATATCCATTATGTTTACTAAAGGACCATTGAAGAACCACTTGCGACCTTGACTTTATTTTGGGAAGGGGGGGGAGCAGGGGTCCTCTCCAACATCATCGTACTGGATATAGTGATACAAAGCATTCCTTTTATTAGCAAGTTATTGTTTTTGAATTTCATAACACATAATGTAGATGTATGTGTCATGTTAATCAAGAGTCATTCTCGCCTGAATTTTCAGATCTTTGTCTCGGCCCATAGTCACTGAGCACATGCTACACAGTGTATTGACATGCATGCAACATTCTGAGGAATATACAGTCATATGCAAAAGTTTGTACACCCCCAGGCAAACTATGCTTTGTTGATTTTCTAAGTGAAAATAAGTTAACGCACCCTCTACAGTGAGCAAACTTAAAAATGGCATTTCTCTGGAAATTTAGTGTTGTTTGTTTCCATATTGGAAAAAATTCTATAACTTTTGCACAGGTCACATTTTATGTTTTGTCACTATGTAAAATTCAGTAAATAAACTGTAATTGTGCATTAAAATGTGCAGAGGAGGAAGTTTACTTATTATCACAGAAAACATAAACAAAAATGTTATTTGACCAGAGGTGCCAAATGTTTTTTCATACCATTATATGGAAAATACAGGGAAGAGGGAATCATTTCCCAATCATTTGAATTCACTTTAAAATAGTGTAAAAATTTCCACCACCCATTTGAACACAAACATGCTGCTTTTTGGGCAAGGACAGTAAATAGTTCCATTCACTTGTTAAAAATACAATACAATTTAATACTGAGGTAGGATAACTTACATCATTTAAAAACTAAAATACAATCCAAAATAAATAAAAAACCACCTATACCTACAAAGACTTTGAACAGTATTTACACTACAGGAGTAGATTTCCAGGGAAATAAATGATTTACAGCAAATACAACTCCAGTTCCAAGTCAAATCAACTTGTCAAAAACCCAAAAACAACAGGATTTGGTGACTGAAAGTGTCTGTTGGCACTGCTCTTCCCAGCTGTTCATCATCTATACTCCTAAAAATCTAGTGGCTCTGAAAAGATGGCAATAGTGCAAAAATGGGTCAATGTACATATTGGTTAAGACAGCCTGGAGGGATTTTGTCCACTCCCTGATCCCTCTGGACCGCTGTTCAGGCAGCACGGGCTACACTTCTCAATCAGAGGTAACAGTTTCCCCTGTTGGTGAAGCTGCCGTGTATCAGAGCCTCCTCCGATGCACTGACCGTTGATAAAAACTCTTGGTACCTGAAATCAATCAAGTAAGTTAAGAGTTCAAAACACACACAGTGAATGTGCTCATATTTACAGAATGTGTTACCCTGCACCAACCATATCTGCAAAAACTGTTTCACCCTTTGGCTTATCTGTAATATTACCATTTACCAGATTTTTGGTATAACTTATTTTACACAGTAGTGATGTCAATAATTAAACAATTAACTGACAAATTAACTAAGAAATAAATTTTAAACCAATGCTATCGGTTAAAACAATTTAAACCTATGTTTTTATTTCATTTCCAAAAAACAACAGTTCCTATTTGAATAGGCAAGTTTATCTTTCAAGTTGAGAATTATACACATTAGGGCGCTATAGGCAACTGGTTCTGCTAGATAAACCTACTAAGGAAAATATGATAGCACGTCTACAATGATGTACAATATTGAACGCAAACTTCTGCAAGCTATAACACAACATGTTCTCTGAGAGAAAGTCTAAAGCATGTTGATGTGAGGAAAATTCTAGAGAAGTATGTGGTTAAGCCAAAGCTAGCCCTGTTCACGACATTTATGTTTAAGCTGGGTAGGTTATGTATCACCATCCATACAAGGAACACTGTTTAATATCTCAGTGCATTAATAATGAATTTAGCTGATGTGCACATGTGTGTAATATTAATATTTTGATGGGTCACGTTAATGATTTTGCTGGTTGACAATTAATCGCTGACTAGTCATCAGTAAAAAGAATTCGTGAAAATTTGCATCCCTAATATACAGTGCTGATCAAAAGTTTTGAATCACCTGTAATATTAACTGTTATTTTATTTATTAATAATATATACAGTGAAGACTAAAATACTTTAAGCTAGACACCAGCGGATATGTTAAGATATTTTATTTAGTATATCATTTTTTGCAGGGCATCTAGCAAGAGCTTACTAAATGATTAATATGCTGTATCTACATATCTATTTATATTAATCCCTTGATAAGAGATGTGACACAAATTTGAGGTATTCTTAATGTTAATTTTATTGTAACTTCATTCTTAATGTAATTCACATTATAGAATCATCTACAGCTCTGTTCATCATTCTGGATACATTAACACTTCTTCACTATATATATATATATATATATATATATATATATATATATATGTATTTACTTATGCATGTATCTGAGTTTTATATTATTCAAAGCAGTGATTGCAAACTGTGAATGGTAATGTGCATTTGGATCACTGTAACGTAAGCATGTTGCTTATATTGCTGGATCAAAACCTCGAAAATGGTAACTTTACAGGAGAACTTTACAGGAGGAAACATACTTTACTTTTAAGTTAAGTCAATGGGACCAGACTTCATTTCTTTTGGTCCATTCATCATGAAACTTACACATGTGAAGGGCAACAGACACTCAAATTATGTCAAAAACTGAAAAACGACAAAAATGGAGATACGAGGTTTTGTTCCGACAGCAGCGGTATGTTACACTGACCGCATATTTATAAATGATGTACATTTTTTTTTTATTTTAAGAGTATAAAAGCAGTTTTTAAAGACATAATCAAGATTTTTCATCATTTTTTTCCATGATGTATACCAAATTACACTCCTTACCGTTCTGGCGCCAGTCATTTGTGCCAAGGCCTCTTGAAGCTGTCTGCCATGATTGTGTTCATCCAATTCGATCACTTTGTAAGCGGCTCCTATCTCATTAAAGACATTCTTGGCCATCTTGCAATACGGGCACGTTGTCTTGGAGAATATCACAACACAGTTATGGGCCACAACATCCTAAAGCGATAAGGCAAAATGTAGAAACAGTGATGTTGACCCCAAAATAACATAGGTAAATGTAAAGTTATAGGTAAAGTATAAAGACATGTGAAATGTGATTCCTACCTGTACAAACTGGGCAGACTCTGTGCTTGACAGCCCCCCAATGGATGTAAAGTTGCCCATCCTGTGGATAAGACATATGACAGTGTGGTTATTTCAGACACCAGCACAAGCAGTTATCAAGAACATCAAGAACTTTGTTACCACAAATTCTTAAACCTTGTGATAATGACTGGCCGGGAGGAGAAACATGCAGCTGAGACAATGAAAAACAACAATGCCACGGCGGTTAAAACACAAATCTGCTGCCTGTTCAATTTAAATTCAACCATTGCTACAAACACCTGCGCAGTCTGGCGGGTGAGGCTAGTGAGGCTAGTAGGCTAATCACAGGAAAACAGACAACTGAACCTACAATTACAGGAGATTTAGACACTAATCCATTTGTGAAGAACAGTCTGATAAGGGGGCGAGATGTACAATGATCCTCCTGACAGCGCTGTATGTATCAGTTTGCTACTACATGACAGTCCAGTCTATGAAAGGAGCCGTTAACCTAACCATGTGTCTCACCAGGACCAAAAATCCAGCATTACAATTAAAATGAGCCACCAAGAACGTCTTCCTCACATTATTCAGCCCCACATCACCAAACCCTGTTAGTTACACTTATAGCACTTACTGGAAGTCAGTAAAATGGTATTAGCCAACTAGCCACCTAGCTAATGTAAGCTACCAAGAGGAGAATGACCTTTGAATTTGGCAGTAAGTCTGCCGAAACTTGTAAAGCCGTCCTCTCACAAACATATAGGAATTAAAGAAACAGGCGACAACCCTCGGAAACAAAAAATCCCAAATCAAGGTGCTGACTTTTGGCTCGACCTCAGCGATTCACTCTCATACCTCTGTCGGCCGCTACTCTGACCTGGAAGCGCATTGAGGCGTCTAGACTCCTCCCCTCCACATGGCTGCTGTTGTCAGCTGCGGTAATCAGGCAGCCCAAGGCTGCGTCCAGAAACGTTTCTGCTGCCCCTGTCCTCCCCATCCCTTCCTACTGCTTTTCTCCCACCCAGGAAAAACGCAGAGTATCGAGTAGAGGAAAGGAGCAGGAGGAATGGAGAGAACGAGCACAAACCGGAGAAATGGGACCGCCGACTCCTTTCAATGTCTTTAAAGTTGATGCTGACTGCTGATGAACAGAGCCTATCATAGCGTTTGCTGCAAAACACACACCTGATACAGCAACACAGAGCCAGAGAACTTGGAGAGGAGGATTACCACTCTGTAATGTCTCTCTTTCTCAAACGCTAGAGGGCGCTCCCCAGCGAGCCCCAAATGAATGGGTTAAGATGGGGCATTTGAGCAAAATCATAGTTTATAAATGCTTAAACATTTTAATGTAAAAGAATACATTAATTTCCTGAACACAGAACAGCATGAAACATTTTAACACTGCTGTTATATTTTTAAGAGTTTTTGAACTCGAGTTACAGGAGTTTAAAACGGCGCCTCATGTACATTCATGACCTCAGTGAGCGCAAACAGCCAATGAGCTGCTCCATTCGCCAACCAATCAGCACCCAGTAGCAGTGATGTTAGCGTCCTACTGCCCAAAACCTATTTGCTGTAGAAAAAAGGAAATACTGTTAAGTTTTCTTTGTTTGTTTTTATTGAAATACATCCTGTCAGGAACGTACATGAGGCACCGTTATAAAGTCCTATAACTGGGGTTCAAAAGTGCACAAAAATGTAACAGCAGTGTTAAAGTATTTTATGCTGCTCTTTGTTCAGGAAATACACACATTCTTCTACATGAAAATGTTTAAGAATATACAAACAAATGGCCAATATCTTCATAAGTTTTTTTTTTATTTTGTTCTTGAGAAGTGTCCTAAGAAAAAGTCTACGTTCATGATGTGCTCTTAAACCACAGAATTATTTGCACGTTTGTAGATTGTGTCTGTAGATTCTGTTTCACCTGAAAACCAGTCCCAGATAAGAAAACACTAGTAAATGTCAGATTCTTCGTAAAAACTGCGTAAGTGGGTTTTAAGAGAAAAATTCTTCTTAAGAACAGTTGGTGAATGAGGCCCTATGATTTTGCTCAAATGCTCTATATTAACCCATTCATTTTGGACTTGCTCAGGAGCGCCCTCTAGCGTTTGACAAACCCAGAAAACATTACTGAGTGGCAGTTCTCCTCTCTACACATTCTCTGAAATGGAGAGGAAATATGGCTGTGATTCCTTTCACTATCAGCAAAATTTAATGTCAGCTGTTGATGAAATGAGCCAATCATAATGGAAGCACACGCTCAAGCTGCTGTACAGAGCCCGCCTGTTCATGTTTTGTGTGTGTGGCTTTGTATTCCATGTTTGTTTTTATTTTATTTTACCTTAATAACAAAATGTCCCTACACAACACAGATAATTATACAAACTCAAAGAAAACACAGGATTTAAAGTATAATCGGATTGCTCCATGTTTGTCCGCCCTCTCTGGGCGTGCATGCAGTGATGTCAATTTAAGATTTTTTAAAGTCTTCCTAGGTAGCGTACACTGATGTATTCTCCATTTGAAGCCGCTTCGACAGGTGGAAGCGCTTCTCTCCTGTTCTCCAGTATTCAGACAGAAGGTAAGACGGGGTCATGAAATCAGCTTTCAGGTCACGGAGGAGAGGAGGAGGATCGGTAGACAAAAAGCAGAAACTTTCAGCAAGCTTGGAGATTTTGGGATGGTCTCTGGTTTATGTTCACTGAACTGCAAAACTGCATCTTTTCAAATGAAACTGCACTATATATGAAACTGCAGATAACCATAAATAAATACTGTTCTTCATCAATAACTTCGTTTTCTATGCATGTTTGTCCGGTTCATGTCTGTTTTTTGACATGGGGGGGGAGCTATTATTGCAGCGTAATAGGAGGAAAGGGGCATTTTTAGGTCCCAGTGGATATTTGGTTACATTTTTGGCATGAAGCATGGAAAATGCTTTAATTTCAGAACACATTGTTACATATAAAAGGTTGGCAAATGTAACAACTTGATGTAATTTATGAAGCATGTTTTGTTTTTCAAAATACCATTTTTTAATGTCCAATATATGTGAGTTGTCTTCTGATGTGTAAAAACAAGTAACTGAATAACAAAATGCATAAATATATATGTGTATAAAATGTTGAGTGTTGCTGTATTATTGTATAAATTGTACATAAATCAATAAATATATATATATATATATATATATATATATATATACATGTATGTATACATATATATACAAGGTGATTCAAAAAGATTCGTCCGATTTCAAAGCAGTATATTTTTACAACCGTGAGGCTCCTAGGAACCAATCACATACCAGATGAAAGAGGGGGTCATAGAGTTTCTGACTGTCACCGGAAGATGGCTCCCTTCAGTGTGGGAGGAGATGGAGAGTAGAAAACGTTTTGCATTTAAAAAAATTGTGCATGTTTTTTCTGGATGAGACTTTTAAAAAAATTATATATTCATGTTAAGTTAAAGAATATTAGATGTTATGTTAAAGCTAATGTCACAGGCAACGTCATAGAGTGTTGTAAAAACAAATTCAGTTCAGATCAATTTCACTGTTACTACTAATTCAGTTCAGATTATTTTCATGATATGCATTTTGCATAGCTCATTATATGTGTACAGACTCTTGAAATTCATTTTTGTACAGGTCAGTTTTCTAAAATTTTAGACAGGCAAAAGTGCCTGCAGTTGCAGAAACGTCCAATTTTACCTTAAAATATCATAATAATGACATTTTTTTCTCTGTAATAACTGTAATTTAGTATCACAAAATTCCATGATACTACTTCATAGTCATGACTTAATGAAGATGTACTATGTCACAATTAAGATAATCGAGATAGAATCTCATCTGTTGCTGAAAATACTATCATTATAATTATAATAAGCCTCGTTGAAATCAATTTGATGGCATTCAGGCATATGAATGAGGGAATACAAGGGCTACAGTAAGTGCATTTCAACCCAGGAAAAGATTATAAAGCGCAGCTGATTTATTACCTGAAACGGTGCAGAAAACTGAAATGTGAACTCTGCTGTATCTGGCGGAAGTTCTGGTCCTCCTGTCAGGAAGAGGTTTGGCAGGCTGAGCAGACGGGGGGTGATTTTGGCCACCCCCGCAGGTAAACAGAGCCAGAGGTAGGTGGAAAAGCGGCAGGGAAGCCAGACCCTTGGAAGCAGACAGAGGCTGAACCGGTGGCAGCGGTGAGGGGGTGGTGAGTGTAAGCTGAAATGGCAGGTAAACAGAACAAGCGTTAGAGTTTATATTGCTGGACGCAATAATACAGCGGAGCTAAAAACAACTGACCAAATGTTTTTTCGTACTGATCACTAATACACGTCAGAATACATGTAAATGCCGTAATACAGGCCTAGATAACTAGGAGTGATTATCAGTATTTTGTAGGCCCTCATGACCCCCACTGAAGCGTAGTGACTTTCATTCACCTTTACTGCCTTTAACACAGAACAAAGTAACATGTTACAGCACTGTGATTACTTCTTCCTGTATGTACCATATTACTGTTACTGACTTAATAAGAACTACATTTCCTGCATTACTTGTATGCAGTGTGTGAAATACCCCCGGTGTTCGGGGGGGTCACTGTTGGCTGCTAACTCACTCGCCATAGCGGCGCTGATGCTAGCTTCAATGGCAGTAAAATGTTTGACTTAACAGTTCGTCTTTTGGAAATGCTCTTTTCTAGTTCAGTGATACGGCCTTCCACACATTAATTACGATCTTATCTCCTCTTTTGTCTTTGGTTTGAGAAATGAGTAACAGCTACAACGTTATTGGGAAATTGGATATGTTTTCAGATTTACAAATATGCTGTTAAGTTTTTCACAGTTATCATGGCCATAGTTACGGTTGCTAGGCTATAAAGGACCAACTGAGAGAACTAATTTGCTACAGCGCCACCCTGAGGCACACCACTGCTGCATCTCTAAGACTATCAAAGACTGAAGCTCACTGAATGTGGGTGGAGCAGGCTAGACCTTTCCCTGAATTTGTATTTGAGCATCTATTTGTCTCTAACGATCAGTGTAATGCAATACGTTTATTTCTGGGGCCCCCCAAAACTTTAATTTGAGACATTCAGGGGGTCCAAGAGGTTAATCAGAGAATCCCAGACCCTCCCAGTTCCCCACTGTACGTCTTTAAAAGAATAAAATAAATTAAGTGTGATGGATTCAAGACATAAATCATATTTATGGATTATTTTACTACAATGGATCAAAGTCAGAGTTGAAAACACAGTTTAGACCTTTAACTGACTTGGTCTTTAGACTAAAATCCTTTTCCTTTGAATGACCATACACCTTAATTATGTTTATTTTATTAAAATAAATGATTTTATTAAAAGAAATAATTGAATATTTTTATTTGTCACTAACAAAAGAATAATAACACCTCCAAAACTAAATGTTTCGATAGCAACAATTTTAGCTAGTTTTAAGCCTAACTCAAAACACAAAACATTTCCTCAATTGCAAAAAACATGTGTTTTGGTATTGACAATTTGTAATGTTACACACTGATTTTCAGATTTTGGGACACATTTACTTCAAAACAGTGGGGTCTAACTTCTCACCATGTGGCCATGAGGGATAGGGATGCAGCCTCACGTCCTGCTCTAAAATGCAGGGGTGTGGCTAAAATAATTGATAAATCTTTGTGTTTCGGAGGTGACATGAAAACATGGGACAGCATTTTAAATGATAAAATTAAATAAAAAAAAAAAGTTTGACTCCCCCCTCTCACCACCAGAGGAGGACAAATCACAATACTTCTCTGTTTGAGTAACAGTAGATACACAATTTCTATTATGGAGACCTGCAAGTTGTGCCTGTAGTCACACAGCCCTCCTTGAAAGAAATTCAAAGTGCTCTTACTTCTAACACTTAAGTACACACATGTACTTTTGTTCTTTTACTTGAGTGGAACCATAAAAAGAATACGTGTACTTTTACTCAAGTAGTATTTTGCCAAAATTATTTCTACTTACTTACAGTAAATATAGCAGCATGTTCAACACCCCCCTCATCATTATTCACCTTCATAATTCTTCATAAGCACATAGTTCAACGTTTTGCCCAGAAATACATCACAGAACGGAATGAAAAATGCACTATGATTTCCGAGTCATGTGGACTTTATGTGTGTTGATTGTGCCGGCCCTGTGATCACCTGAACTTCCTCCTGCTCAGAGCACTCCCTCATCTGATGAGTGCAATCTCACACTCTGTCTTGCTGGAATAATCTATTATAAGTTTACTCTTTTAAGTGAACAGATACAATTGATCTCTTCAGACTCTTCAAAACAGTTGTTAAGCATTAGTATATATAGACACACCTGAGTACTTATTACTTTTTTTTCGGCCGTGTATGAGTGGAAGATGAGATGACTAGATAAAGCCGATTAAGACCCCAACTTAATAAGCTTTACACCAAGGTTAGTTGCCTCTGGATTATAGACTGAGATAGGCCAACTTTAATCTCCAAACTTGCTCCCATTCAGATAACAAACTCATGTTGTCTCTGTAGTCAAAAGGCTGCTTGAATGGGTTTTGTTACACCTGTATGTCTCCAGAATGAGTAGCAGAGGAAATAATATCATTGCTGCCAACTCCCACTCTGCAAACACTCGGTTCCACAAGCTACTATTAGGAAGGCCCTTCTGGCCACTGCTATAAAGAACGTTGCGCCATCAGAATAGTCTCTCCCCTAGCAGTTTCTCTTATCGGTCCAGGTGTCTAGACAGCACTCAGGCAAAATACAATGTGTTTTTGCTCATAGTATCACTGTCATTTCTGCTTCTTGCACCAGGTACTTTTCCTGCATATTATACTTATGGTTGAAGTTCCATAATCTAATTGCCATACAGCTCATAATTTATCCCTTAATGGCAAACATATATGGAAATATGTTACTAACGTGGCACATATTTACCACATATTTGACACATTTTTACATATTTGAATGAACTAAAATTGGGTACTGAATGAATTCCTCCCCATTCGGTAAAAGACTGCAGATAAGTCGGTCAAAAGTGCTATAATAATAATAACTTTTATAGATTCAATTTATAGAGCACTTTTTATGCAGGTGGCAGCTCAAAGACAGGTGATAAGGTTTCACAGTAACAAAAGAAATTACAGTTGAATTTGATTTTCGTCTATTATAGTTACTGTTCAGCAATGCAAAAAAAAAGAATTAATAAATGAAAGTTAAGAGTCCTAATTTAAAATCGTATCAAGCAATGACAGACCAAATTAAAAAGATAAATAAAAGAGAGGTAGAAATTTAATTAAAAGCTGAATTGAAGAGATACATTTTCACATGTCTGTGCTGAGCTTGACTGCCTAATAAAAGGTGGAATTGAGTTCTGCATTTAGAAGCGTAATAACAGAAAGAGCCTCTCTGCATTCTCTGTATTTTGCAGAAAGCCAGTATCTGCAGATCTAAGACTACGCTGGAACATAGACAGACCTTTTTTGGTACGCAGGGTTTTTAAGGCCATTTAGAGCTTTAAAAACTAGTAAAAGGACTGTTCTGAAAGACAGGCATGGTCTTTGCATTAGGCGAAGGTAGGCAGCTGTCTAGGGCCTCAACAAGACAATGGCCCCATAAAAATACAAACTAGATACACTGTATTGTTAATATCTCAAAACATACCATTCACTGTCCAGTCCATACAGTCCATATATGGAAACTAAGTTGCAAAGGCCTGTTTTGAATTGCATTGTTTTTGTGATGTCATGAAAAAACAAAATATGTATGTTTACATATATCCTCCTATTCAGCCTACAGCAGTTTAGCCCCGCCCCTTCAAAACTGAAGTTAAGCAGTGTTTTAGTCTGGATCGCTTTTTGAATTAAGCTTAATGCATAACAGCCAGTCAGAACAGAGCTCATTTACATATATCAGTCTTAAAGGTAACAAAACAGCCTTTTTAATTGTGAGGGATGAAGAGAGGTTGGAAAACCTGTATTGATTTAAATTTGGTCATCCAAAAATCCACCCCTGCTAAAAAATGCAGGAGGCCAGTGCAGTTCTTTCAAAATATGAGTTCTCCTTTTGCTTTTGTTAGGATCCACGCTGCTGCATTTTGTATGAGTTCTAGATGATGCGTTGTTTTCTTTGGAAGCCCAGTAAAAAGAGCATTACAGTCACTCTGCTTGTAACAAAGAACAGGTGTGTGTTCAGTGTCATCTCTAAAGACAGCGCTAAAACAGCTCTGCAGCTGGTCCTCAAATATTCTAGTTTAAAGGGATGGTGCACTTTGCTTTTCAACCACAGGATGGCACTGTGTCATTCTAGAAAAGAACTACCAGAGGACAGCTAGGCTCTCTGAAGTATTTTCAAAAGACCTTTTTTCCTTTCATGCTATTATGAGCATACGCTACGGTGCTTTTTGTCATCTTTTCATGCAAGAGGTTTGATCTTAGCATGTTGTTCTCCAAATGTGTCACATTACCACTTGCAAGTGTGAGGTGCTGTCATTTGGCTTCGCTAACCGCTAGCCTAAAACTAGGGCAGGGTCTCAGCCAGAGCAGCATCAATCCACTGCTGCCAGGCCAGGTTAATGGCAACTAGGCAACCTGCTATATAGTGTGAAAAATGTATGAGTGAGAAATTCATCAATTTAGAGGAGATTAGCGAGTGATGGCACTGAACTGGCCCACCTATTGTTTGTTGGCTCCACACTGCTGAAATCGCGCCCTCACCCATCCTCTCTCTCTCAGCAGGGATGGGAAGAGACTGTGAATTATTTATGGCTTACATATTTTAAAGTTTAATGCCCAGAACCTCATTAATAGCGTTAAAGTGAGAGGAGCAGTGTATCTCTCTCTCTCTCTCTCTCTCTCTCTCTCTCTCTCTCTCTGCCTCTCTCTCTCTCTGCCTCTCTCACATTTCCCTCTCACATTTTTTTTATTTCACCTCCTTTCACTTTCTTTTCCACCGTGTACTATACTTCAGGATGGACACGGGAGAGAAAAAAGGTTCTTGCTCGTAGGCTACATCGATCAAAACTTCACCTGCCTCCTGTTCTTGTTGTTTGTTTAGCGTAGAGATTGTGCTTTGTGGGCAGTTAGCCTACTCGAGTGGATAATCATTCATTATAAGCCATGTCGTCCGTAAGCTAACTCTAAAATCCATAGCTGGCTCTTGCCAATCCTATACGGTGTTACAGGTTAAAGGACACAAAGAGTACACGAATGTCCGTGAAATAATATTTACTTTAGTTTTAACACACATACATATGTGAACATATATACAGTACTGTGCAAAAGTCATAGACCACCCTTTATTTATTTCTTTTCCAGTAAAATTGGCAATAAGTGCACATTGTTCAGCATCAGGGAAAAGAGCAGAAACATGTATTTAACAGAAAATTACACAGAAGCCTCAACAACTAATTACAACATAGAATATTCAGTATTTAGTGTGTCCACCTTTTTCATCACAGCTTCTTTTTTCTGGAGACTTGCTTTCAGTTTTTCAAAGAAACTTGCAGGGATGTTTTTCCATACCTCCAAAGTTCAGTCTTAGAAGTTGGTTGGATGTCATGCTTCTCAAAATCCAAGTAATCCCGAATACATTCAGTGATGTTGACGACTAGACTCTGGGATGGTCAGTCCATTGTTCTAATTTTACAATATTATCTTTTGTCTATTTTCTTTTCTCGGTAGGGGCAGCTACACATGCTTTCAGACTCATTGCATTGAGTTGTCTTCTCACAGAGGAAGGATGGACAGAAGCATCTGTGGACTTGTTCAGATCTGAAGCAAGAGTGGAACTTGATGTTCTCCTACCTCTCGAAGATGAAAGCTTTGAGTTCTGTTTATCTGATGGTGACAGTTTTTTGTGGCCTATCAGGTCTTGGAGTCTCACTTTCTCTGCATCTTTTAATGAATTTTTTGGAAACTCCTGTTTTTTTCACTTATTTTCATTTGACTTTCCCTTTTCCTGTGCATATGGATTATTTAGTGTGTAATCTCCTCAAAAATATCTTGTGAAAATGAATAATTTTTACTTAATGGCCATTTTGGCCGTACACTACTGTATGTATGTGTGTATATCTCATATATAACACACTACTATGTTTACCTCAGACAGCTGAAGTGACGTCACCATTTATTGGGTCATGACAATCGATGATCCTCATGTGCGGCTAGTATTGGCTAACTCATCTAAACCTTTGAAAGTGTAATTCACCGCCCCCACAAAAAGCTTTAATGCTGAGCAGCAGACACCACTCGCCCACACTCTCCTCAGTGCGGTGTCATCGCAATAAGCCCCGTTGATTTAATATCTGTTTGCTGCATGCATTTGCAGGCAGCCATGTAATCAAGCAAGAAGCTGCTGCTGCCTCTGCCGCGGCTGCCCTCATAAATCAACGTCCCTGGCGGACAATCATGCTCGGCTATATGGAGGCAGGCACTGGCGAAGCCGCTGATTACACTCAAAGGCTTATTAAAACCACTCCTGCTGCAAAGCAAGGCGCACCCCTTATTATTTATCCTTTTCTTGTGTGTTCCTGTAGATGGGAAATCACTCTTAAATGATTGGGGTCGCGCTGGAAGGATGCTTCAATTGAGTTCACCGGGTGAGAGGGCGGTGTTCTAATAATCTCAGCGAGCTTTGATGTGCTCATTCCTCCACACCGTCAAAGACATGTAATGCCTGCTTTGAAGGAGCGTGCGGACGTAGGCCGCTAGCAGCTATGACACTTTGTTAGGGGGAGTTACGCTGCACTTCACCAAATCAGATCTTGTCTTGAAGCCTGTCAGAGCAAATTGCTCCTCCAGGTGGGCTGGACATTTCACATAAAGCGGGCGGCAATGCTAGCCGCCAAAGCCGAAGACCAGACGGCCTCCTAAGGTTTTCCCTCTCATGCTGTGTTTTAGTAGTGGTGAGCTGAAGGTTGGGGTGTTGGCGGGGGAGGTGGCTCTATGTTGGTATTCAGAGAGGATGCTTCGCCCTTCGGAGTCACCGCAGGAGGGGCACACGCCAGTGATCCGGGTTGTTCAAGGTCTCAAAAGGGATTTCACAGCTTCTTGAGCACAGTAATCCACTGGTGTCCATTCAAGATGGCAAATGAAATGCACCCCAGAGAGCAACGGGGGGGAAATAGGATACCACCAGCGCAGTGCACTGCTGCCATAATTGAAGAATATGCTGTGGAATATACGTATTTTGGGGTACCAATGGCTACATTTATGTCCACTTATTATTAGCCAGTGTTTGTTTTAAGGCAAGAGATTACAGGGAGAAATGCTTATTTTTATGAATCATTTTCCATTTTTGGATTAACTACATCTGTAATACGTCTTCTCCTAAACTGTAAACATAAAATGTTAAAGCTCAACAGAAAGATGGCTATATCAGCACAGTTTGGTCAATTTGTGCCGACTCGTATCCAAATGTATTTCCCAAAAGTTGGCAACTTCATTGAAGGCTTAGCTCTGCACACACTCGGCACAACCACATTGTGTTACTTATCACTGCAAAGCTCATTTCCTGTGAAACTAGAACTAGAATATCCAAATATGTGAATTTGCTTGGTACCAATGACAGCATTCACACAAATTGTGCATGTTCTCTGAGATCTCACTGGATAGTGCAGGTCTGAGGCCTATTTTTAAAACACGTTTTCTCAAAACCACCTTTTCTGCATTCTATACCAAAAAGCTCAACTTCTAGAAAACGTGCAATGAAATTTCATGTGTTCATTCCTAACCATAAGGAAATTACAGAAGGATTTCCTAATATATTGCTCATAGATGGATTTATGCTAGATATACCAAAAAAATGACCTAAAATAATATTATAGAAATGGTCTTTTCTAGATTAAACAATAAAACAATGCAACTTCCATAATCTATTCTTTAAAAAGCTTTCTCTGGAGCTCTTTCTCTGGAGTGTGTCATCCAAAAGCTAGATTTTTGGTTTATAAAAATATGCAAATGTATGCATATTTAAGTAGAAATATCTCATGTCAAGGGCGGCACGGCGGCGCAGTGGGTAGCGCTGTTGCCTCACAATAAGAAAGGCCTGGGTTCGATTCCCAGGGTCCTTTCTGTGTGGAGTTTACATGTTCTCCACGTGTCTGCGTGGGTTTCCTCCTGCCGTCCAAAGACGTGCAGCTAGGTGTGAGTGAATATATATGTCTGTGTGTTCCAGGGTGTATAGTATCTTCCGCCCAATGATTGCTGGGATAGGCTCTAGTTCCACGTGCGACCCTGAAGGATAAGTGGCTTACAAGGTGTGTGTATCTCATGTCAATGTCTAAATGTAATGTTAGGGAAGACAATCAAAAAAAAAAACTAGTGATAATATCAGTAATCAACTGGCAGTTTTACTGTTTTAACAAATTATCCTATTCACCTGTAGTGTCTCGCCTTAAGTATCAGGCAACAAACACAATAACATGGTTTATTTGCTCTTTAACTGAACTTCACAGCTCTTGGGCTAACTGAACACAATGACATGAACAGAGGCAGCTTAAATCCATACTCAAATAAAACTGTTGTTATTTCTGTGAAACAATAATTTAAGCAAAAGTAAAATAATCCTTTCAAAAATCAACTTGAGTAGAAGTACATAAATATCCAGCAAAAAAGTTAAAGCTGCACTATGTCAGTTTTTGGGATTTGGAGACCTCTCTGGTGGAAATGTGTAATTGCACATGGGCAGGAACATGAGTATTCAAAGAGAACTTGGTAAAGAACGTGTCTTATGTGGATATACAAGAAACTGATGAAGGGGTCCAGGCCGGGCTTGCCCACTCGTATCATAGCAGGGAAAAGAGAGAAAGTAAACAAAAGTAAAATGGAAACGATGTGTGTGTTGACGTGCTTTTTAAGTGGGAAAAAGACAACCTAATGTAATATAATATAAATGGAATCCGACCAAAGTTTATACAGATGTGATCCATAAACAGCCTTATAAATGATAATATCAGGCTTTACAGGGTGACTCACAGCCATGCACCACATTTTAGCGTGTTCTTTTTTCTTCTCCTGTTTCAGTGATGCTACTTCTTTCAATTCTAACACAAAATCTTACATAGTGCAGCTTTAAAATGAACATGAATCAGAAATAATAATGCATTTTTTCTCACTACTGTGATGTATTTCTGAGTGTGTCAGGGAGGGTCTCTGAGCTAGCTGTTTCACCTGATTGGTGGGGGTGGAAGAAGAGGATAGTGAAACATAATATTATTTGCTAATATTATTCCACACCCGCTGGTGCGCGGTGACGTAATCAAAAATCAGCTGATGGTTTCAAGGCATATATAAAATAACATGTTCATGACTAAATTGTAAAAATGTGAAATGATTGTATCACCTCTTACCGCGACCCTAGCTGGACTAAGCAGTTAACGACGATGATGATGATGATGATGTATCACCTCTTCTAACATTACCCCTTAAGCCAACAGATTAGCACCATATATATACATTGTGAAGGTGCTTATGAAACTACAAAGCAAAATCCAACTGTTGAGTTGTCTCGTACAGTCCTCAGTTGTGCAGATGAACTGTGTACATTGATGTACAGCCATTGGATTTGACGATGCCTTCATTTCATTTCCAAATAGCCAACCTGGATATGCAGGATCTACCACAGGGTCCTGTTTTGTTATCTTCGCTTCTCCACCAAGATGTAGGCATCCTCAGGCCCACAGGTGCAGCTTTATCAGTTGACTACAGAGGCCTCCGATGCCCGCCAACAGCCCCACTCCTTTATCTCAGCCAAGAATTAGACTGACCTTGCAGCGACTCCTTATCGGCATGGCAATAATCTTCTTCACAGTGAAACACGTCAGCATCAAATGTCAAGCAAGTTCCCTTCCACCTCATTCCGCATGACTGTCAGGGTCCCTCTGGATGTTCCTGCACGGCACAATCCCCAGCACTGCATTAACTCTTACAGCATTCATTTGCATCTAGCTGGATTTCAGAAGGGCACTGTAGGTGTTAATTCAGCACTGCATGTGCTGTTTGACTCCTCCAGTGGAGTTAGTGCTGTAATACTGTATTTTCAGAAATTTCTTTCCTAGGAGGTGCGTAGCTTCTTGGAAGATTGTGTCCTTCAATTCACTGTTTTTTAAGCAGTACTATGCGAGAATTGGTATTTTTTGCTGCTGGCGTCCCCCTATAGTTGTGGAGTGTAATTCGCTTTTACACCACTGTTGTAAATCCTCATGGACAGCTGTACAAATGCATTATTGACAAGCTGAAGGATACAGAACCAGCAAAGACAACATCAGAGGTGAAAAAAACATGTTGACCGACAAGAGTAATATTACAGGATTTTCCACAAATATGACTCTGCATAGTGTCATCCAGAGTTGGGTAGTAATGGAATACATGTAACAGTGTTACGTAATCAGGATACAAAAAAGTAACTGTAATCTGTTACAGTTACAGTAGAAAAGACAGTAATCAAATTGCAGGTACCTTATAAAAACAGAGTGATTATCAGCAGGATTACACTGAAATGCGAACTTGTCATATTCCACCAAAATTTGCCATTTTAAAGATAAGTATGTCACATGAATCATGTACATTCAAAGAGTTTTAATTTGGGGGGAGGGGAGAGTAGAGAATTCTGAAGACTTCCCCACCCAGCAGAAGTTCACAGTGTTTTGTTCAGCCAATCTATAGAATTTTTTATTAATTATTTTATTTTTAGTGGCAGAACTGAGATCTGCAGTGTTTTCCTGAAGATTTCTGAAACAAGCATTTAACCTGGATTTCCACATCGCCAGATTGTACAGATCTGATCTAATCAGACAGTAAACTCTTTATTCTCGTTTGTTGCTCCTTAAAATTCTACAGTTTGACAGATTTATAACTTTTTAAAACTTTAACCTGACAGCTTTTAACTAAAAGTCTGAAACCTAAAAAGAGAGCAAATTAAGTCTCTTGAGCAGCAAAGTTAGTTTCATTTTCACATTTATGATTTCTTTCTTCAGTAGTTTTCAGATGATTTATGCAAAATGCTAATATGTGTAAATGAGTATAATTTGTAACTAAGATTATCAGACACACACATTATCCACATCACTTATTCTTCTGGGTTGTGTGTGGGGGGGTACTGGAGTCTATCCCAGTGGTTATTGGGTGGAAGGCAGGACTAAGACAATCAGCTCCCACCTAATGTCTATTTTAAAGCCTATTTAACCCGTTTAATGCCTGTTTGACTCACATGATTTCTGTGGACTGAAGCTGCAGAGAGCTAATTAGGGATTGGACGGTCGGAGCACAACGCACCAACATGAAACCTTATGAGTCAGTACAGCTTTTTAGCTGATAGAACACGCATGATGGCCAGTCAAAGTTTTTCAGAATGGCCTTTGTTTATGATTACTGTTGATGAGGGGTCTCAAAATAAGATCTCTACTTGAAAAATCACTAATGTCAGGACGGTATCGCCAATAAGTAAAAGCCTGTCTGAGATTCACTCTTGTCCGGTCTCTTGCTTGGTCACACTCTCTTCCTCGCTTCTGCCAATAATGTCTTCTTCAGTCTTTTTGCAGCCTCTGCCATGATGTCCATGCTGGGAATACCGAGCTACTTCTTACAGCTAGCTGAAGAACCATAGTTGTTGGTGTGTGACATGGGGCTGTAAAGCATTACGCAGTTCCTGCAAGAGCTCTCATGCATGCTCCACTATAGCAGGCGTTCCTGACCCGGAGTGGCAGTGATAGAGATGCCATTCTCCCTATTATAAGTCAGTGAACCATCAAAATGACTTGGAAGCTGTTATTGTAAGGTAAATTATTATATGATGTTGCTTTAAACCACCTTGTTAATCAGTGATTTTGTCCTGTAAGTCTTTTCCAGCCTAACAATTTGCTGTGAAAGAACACATTTATGGGTGGAACATAAATATTTCAGTTATTAAAAGAGTTGCAACAACTAGTGTTATACATTATACTTTGCACTATACATATACGTTGCATTAATGTATATCATAAGCCAACTAGCAGTGTTCATCATCTCCGGTCCTGTGATTACTGACCCCACCCTCGTTCACTCATCCGCAGCTCATTAGTCTGCCATTTCATGAACGATGTAAGCCCCCCAGTTCAAACACAATGCGAAGTCGTGTCTTTGGTTTATGCTAAGCATTTCCAAACCATTAGTATTCTCTCTCGTCTATGGTAATGAATTTGTGTCTCCTGGTTTCTTCTGCTTTCAAGATTTTACCCTGTTGGATTCATTTGTTGTGCATTTTTTCAGACTGTTTTTCTGGCTTTTGAACTTCATGTTTTTCCCACTTTTGCAAATGTGATCTGTTTTATTCTGGTTGTCTTCTGTGTTAAAATAAACTCTGAATTTGCCTTCCTTCTCCGAGTGTTCTTTATGATGACACTGTATCTACAGCGCTGTGCAAAAGTCAAAGACAAGCCTCTCATTTATTTAATTTCATAACAGCCAGTAAGGACAAGTTCATTATTTTTCAGCATCAGGATAAAAAGCAGAAAACAGATAATTAACAGAGAAGTACACAAAAGCTTTCAACACTAAATATAATCTTTTTTTTTCAGTATTTATTGTTTCCCTTTTTACAGCTTCCATTCTCTTCTGCAGGAATATTTTAACGCTCACTAAGTTCAGTCTTAGGAGATGGTTGCATGTTCTTCTCACAATCAAAGTGATTATAAATACAAATTTGGACTCATCAGACTATAAAACTTTACTCTGCTTCTCAGATGTCCAGTTTGGACGTTGTAGTGCAAATATCCTTTTTTCTCAGTATCAGCTTCGTGACAGATACACGTTGTAACACAGTGACACCTACAAATTGCAGCCTTGCAACTTTCTAACTATATTTTCGCTTATTTTGTGGCATCATCTGAAACCAGCAGTTCCCGTGTGTGAATACTTCATGATGAATTAACTCCAAAGAAGAAAACTTTGCATGAACTTAATTCAATTATGCCACACATTTTGATTAAATCAAATAGAGGGAGGTCAGTATACAGAGACTTTATTGCTTCTATCGCATAAATTATTATTTAAACTTGATAAAAATGTTTAAATCTGTTTTTATTATTTAAAAGTGCTTAAATAATAGACATAGTTGAAAAAATGTATTTCTTTTTAAATAAGATTTGATAAATTGTTTCCACATGGCAACAATTCGTAATCATGGAAAGTACTATAAAATCTAATTGTTCTCTAAAAACATTCTTTAAGTGAAAACAAGACTAAACAATCCAACTTATACTTCATGATAAGAGCTTTTTTCTTTTTTCTTTCCTTCTTTTCATTTTCTTGATGAAAAACAATTTATTTTCCATGTAATTTTATTTCATCATTCAATATCAATTATTTCATTTAGTCATCATCAGCATGTTTTTATTGACTGAAAATGTACACAAAAATGGACCAACATACAATTTAGGTAGGATACCACAATTTCTTCTGTTGGAACTATTTTTTCCAGTGGAGTGATTTCTAATCCAGATAATACATTACAATTAAAAAAATGTCTGAAATTACAAAACATAAATAAAAATGATGTTATTATCTTTTAAATGTGATCAAAATTTGCACACATAGCCTCAGAGTCGCCTAGTGTTGTATAAGACAATTACAGGCCAAATGTTTGAAGGCACACAGATCACTTCTGTATTCGCATATAGTTGCCATATGGCAACAAATTCATTTTACCATTTTACAAAAAAACGTAATTGGTTTAATGATGATAATTAAAAGTTAAAGTATCTCAGATATTTAAATGTAAATTTTTCTTGATGGAATTTTGCCCAAATATTGAATAATTAGTCAACCCTCAGGTCATGACCTTCTTTGTGTTGAAAGTCCATGGAAATGCAGATGGTATTTCCTGGTCATGTGATGTCATCAAGCATTTGTCTTTTTGAAGTGAAACACCCTTTTCCCACAATTAAACAGTAAATCATGCATTTTACATTACTGCCTTTTAATAAAATTTAAATAAAGTTGTTGCCATATGGCAACACCACACAATAGAGGGTTATCATAAAGTTCAATTGTTAATGAAACAAAATGAAAACATTTCAGTGCAATTTATTTGTTTTTTTTTATTGAATTCTCTTCTAAAATTGAATTTTCATTCATTTTTTATTCAGCATTGTACATAAAACTAAGAATGTTTTTCCCTTCTTCTATACAGTCACTGTGCCTGTGATATAAGCTTTTCTTACTGCTGTGACAATATGTTAACAAAAAACAAATTAACTGCTTCTCTGCTAAAGGTTTTCTACTCTGCTCTTGATCTTGCTGTTTCTGGTCCATGTCTTTGGTATTTAATCACACTGCAGGCTCTCGTATCTGATGTAAACCTCAAATCTTCAGAGTCTTTGTGGTATGTGATGCAAACCGTAGGCTTGTAAACACAGAGCTGTTCTTTTTAACCTCAGTTATGTGATCTAGCCTATACCCAGTAGTTAACCACACACCCAGGCATGAAGTGCAGGAACCTCATTTCCCATTACATGGGAAGTGGCTCAGCGAGTCACATGCATTTTTAAAACCACCTCTTGGATGTCTGACGTCCAGTGATTGAGGTCCTCAATCAACCTCAGTCTCTTAAAAGGTAAAGGTGCCAAAAAGAGGTCTTTGGAGCTTTTGGTTCCCTAAAGAACCTTTCAATGGATGGCTGAGGAACCTTTCAATGGGTAAGCCTAAGGAACTTTTATAGAACTTGCACATACAGTCTTGAAAAGGGTTGCTTGGTACCATAGAAGAACCTCTTTTGATTCTCTAAAAAAAGAGTTTCAAAAAGAGGTTTGTGATCTAAAGAACCATTTAAAGGTCTGGAGAACCTTCCATTAAGTACAGGTTCTATAATTCTTCTATAGTTCTATAGCTCTTCCTAGAATGTTTATATAATGTGGAAATTCTTTCAGCTTTAAAAATGTTCTTCACACTAGAACATGACATCACAAAAAGAGTTCTTTGGAGCTGCTGGTTCCCTAAAGAACCTTTTAACTGATGCTCCTTTCAAAAACCTTTTTGTTCATGAGATGCATAAGTCTAAGGATCCTTTAAAGAACCTCCACATACACTCATAAAAGAGTGTATGTGTGTACGTGTGATGCCACCAAAGAACCACTTTTGGTTCCCTAAAGAACCATGTTTAAAAGTGAGATTTGTGAGTTTGGAGAACCATCTAAAGGTCTTTCATATAATGTTTTATATTTATCTAAGTATTCACATTATATGAAAGTTCTTTAAAATTTAGGTTCTTCACACGAACACATCTCATTTACAAAAATGGTTCTTCTTCTTTGAAAGGTTCTTTAGGAAACAAAAGTGGTTCTTGGCTTAGATACATGGTTCTAGAAAAAACCTTCGTAGAACCTTTATATTACAGTCTTGAAAGTAAAGGTGTCAAAGGGGTTGGAGTGATGTTTCCTGAAGAACCTTTCAAAGGACACAGAACCATGTTTGTAAATGAGATGTGTTAGTGTGAATAACGTTTTAAAGGCCTTTCACATAATGTAAAGGTTCTATGTTTATTTAAAGACTCACATTATATCACATTATATGGAGGTTCTTTGAAATTTAGGTTCTTCACACTAACACTAACAAAATTCTTCATACTAACATTTACAAAAATGGTTCTTCTTCTTTTGAAAGGTTCTTTAGGAAACAAACGTGGTCCCTCAAGGACATCAATCCAAACCCTTTGACACCTTTACTTTTAAGACTGTAATATAAAGGTTCTATAAAGGGTTTTCCTAGAACCATACGTTTATGCCAAGAACCGTCTAGGACCGTTTCTTTGTAAGCGTGTAAGGGATCCTCCTGTTTCTTCCTCCTTTCTGTCTATCTACTGCCTTTTTCCTGCTCCTCTCAGTCTGCTTCTTAATTTCCTTCCCCTCTCTGTCTATCCTTGGCTCGTCCATTTCTCTCTCTCTCCTTCCTCTCAGCCTCTGCTGCTTCTTTTCCTGTCATGGTGACAAGCTCACTGTCTCTTTCTCTGTCACTGCCACTCCCCCTCCGTTTCACAACTCCACAGATCAATGGCCAGTTACCATGGCAATGAAACAGCCCAGTCACTCGGGTGCCTGGTGTGTATCAGAAGACTAAAGCTACCTGCAGCCCCTCTGCCGTCCCCCTCGCTCAGAGCACTACGGCTTATCTTTCTGATGCTGTCACCCACCTGTGTACGCTCCTCGAGGTAAAGAAGAGCCTAAAATTAATCCAGATTCTACCTGTTTACTTCTCAAAGTGAAGGTTCCTAAACGCTTCTTGGCCTAAATTTACAATTTCAGAAGATCTGTTTCTCTGCAGACTTTGTTAGCCCCCTTTTACCCTGTTCTTCAATGGTTATGACCCCCACAGGACCACCACGGAGCAGGTATAATTTGGGTGGTGGATCATTCTCAGCACTGCAGTGACATTGATGTGTAGTGTGTGTTACACTGGTACAAGCGGATCTGACACAGCAGTATTACTGGAGCTTTTAAACGCTGTACACTCTGTCTCTGTCCACTCCAGACACTCCTACCTTGTTTGTCCACCTTGTAGATGTAAAGTCAGAGACGACAGCTCATCTACTGCTGCGGTTTGTGTTGGTCATCCTCCAGTCCTTCATCAGTGGTCACAGGACGCAGTTGGCTGGATATTTTTGGTTGGTGGACTATTCTCAGTCCAGCAGTGACACTGAGGTGTTTAAAAACTCCAGCAGCACTGCAGTGTCTGATCCACTCAGACCAGCGTAACACACACTAACACACCACCACCACGTCAGTGTCACTGCAGTGCTGAGAATGATCCACCACCCAGCACTGTGGTGGTCCTGTGGGGGTCCTGATTATTGAAGAACAGGGTGAAATGGGGCTAACGAAGTACTCAGAGAAACAGATGGACTACAGTCTGTAATTGTAGAACTACAAAATGCAACTATATGGTAAGTGGAGCTGATAAAATGGACAATGGTTTAGATCCAAGGAGGTGTTCCTAATAAAGTGCTCGGTGAGTGTAATATAAAGGGTTTTTACCAATTTAAGGGTTCTCCCTAGAACCTTTACATTATGTGGTTCTTTCACCTTTAAAATCTATTTACAAAAATTGTTCTCTAAAGAAGCATCCATTATGAGGTTCTTTATGGAAAAAGTGGTTCTTCCATGGCATTGTGCAAAGAACACTTTGTGGCCCCTCAAATATCCAACCACTGAAATGATCTTTAAGGAACCAAAAGTGGTTCTTCCATAGCATCACTCCAAACCTTTAATTGTAATTAATTGTAATAAACTCACACCAATACAACAGTGATGGAAATTTAGAAGGGGTGTAATTATTTACTGGGAGATTTTTTTTTTCCAGGAGAACCATAAACAAATAAACCAATAACATCCTATCGCTCACAATAGGCCCACCATTTATTTATTTACCATTCATTCTGTGTTAAATTGTTCTCCATTTTCATTTGTTGGCTAAATCTCTACATCTTACTAAGCCTCTAAAAGGATATATAGTTTTTAAGTAAATATTTGGTGAACACCAGATTTGGTATGTATATCTGATAGTATCTGGAGCTCACATCAGCACATGGTGAGCACACTATAGTATGTGGTGTGCACTAGATTTTTTACCTAAAAAATACACCACATCCTTACAGTGGCTTCATAATGCGTCTGTTCTGTCATGATCTCCTGCACTTTGTCATGTCTTTGCACTGTGGGTGTGTGTGAATGAGTGGAGTGTGTGTTACTTACCTACACACTTAAAAAAGATGGTTCTTCAAGAGTTCTTTAGTAAAGAACCTTGAACACTCAAAGAACCCTTTGCATGATTAAGGGTTCTTTGCATCATGAAAAGCTTCTTCGGATTGATGGAGAATGTGTTGTAGATGTTTCTATATAGAACCTGTTTGAAAAGGGTTCTTCTATTGTTACATGCTTGATTTCATAACAATAGCAGTGCCCTTTTAGGTGCTATATAGAACCCTTTTCAAACAGGTTCTATGTAGAACAATCTACAACACCTTCTCCATCAATCTGAAGAACCTTTTAATGATTTGTGGGCGGAGGATTACAGGAGCTACAAAAGAAAGTATTTGTGGGCAGAGCATGATGGGAGCTACAAAAGAATGTATTTGTGGGCGGAGCATGATGGGAGCTACAAAAGAATGTATTTGTGGGCGGAGCTTGACATTAGCTACAAAAGAATGTATTTGTGGGTGGAGCATGAATTTTGTTGATGTAATACATTGTTTTCATCTGTTCCCATTTGAAGTGCAATGTATTTATTTTTCAGTGTAGAAAAAGGGTAAAACATGCAAGTTGTTTGCTGGAACATTAGTAACTCAATAACCCACAGCAACCAATTACATAAATACCACTTATTTATTTATCATTCATTCTGTGCTCGGTAAATTCTTCTCCATTTCCGTCATTAGTTACACTTTTCCATGTGAATCTGTAAGAGTTCTATTAACGTCTCCTGCACTTTGTCATGTCTTTGCACTGCCTGTGTAAATATGTGTAGTGAGCGTAAATAGATTTCTGTACATACAGTCATGTGCAAAAGTCTTGGGCAGTGAAAACTGTAACATTACCTGTCCTGGCAGTAAGTGTGTTTTTGCCAGTAAAAAAATACCATATAACATTAAAATATATACAAATAAACAAGATGAAAATGCAACAACAATCTCGTTTTCGGTAAATTTGCTGATATGTTAGAAGAACACAGGGTAACACTGTATTTTGAGAGGTCTTTTTTAAATAAAATAAACACTCAACAGACTCTCAGTAACACATCAACAACATGTCAATGATGTAGCAGCAGTGAATGCATTCAGTAGATTATCTACTAGAGACGTTTAATTAACTGCACAAATAAAATTTGTTTAGAATCTGCTTATTTCCGTTGTTGTTCACTTTATTTGGAGTGTCCAAGTTCAAATCTATAGATGTTAATCTGAGAGGTCATTGAACACATAACAGGTCTAATACTGACCATCTCAACATCCTCAACAAGCTGTTATAGACACACTGACACCATTCAAGGTTAAGATTAGTGCCAGGGAGAAGGTTAGGATTAGGTGTTGGGTTGAGTTTAAGATTAAAGACAGGGTGAGGGTTAGGATTAGGGTTTGGGTTGAGGTTAAGGTTAGGGTTATGATTGGGGGCCGGGGGTAGGATTAGGTTTTGGGTAAGGTTGGTAAGGTTAGGTTTTGCGTATTGTAAGTAACATATTAACAACACATTTACTTGATATAAGTAATATTTCAACAGAACATCTACAAGATATTTAGTGTATTCAGATGCTGCACTACTTCTACTTCACTGATATGTTGTTGATGTGTTACTGATAATCTGTTAAGGGTTTACTGATCATCTACGAAGGACCACTCAAAGTGTTACCAAACACAGACTTTTCTGTGCACTCCTGTCATGGATTTGTTAAATTTCATCAGCAGCTCAAGTTAATGAAGGACTGATCAGATAAACCACACTTTTTAAAAAGCTCAATGCCACAGAAGAACCTTTTTGGATTCCATAAAGAACCATGCCTGAAAAAGAGATTTGTGAGTGTTCACAGAACGTTCAGATAATGTAAAGGTTCCGTACCAGTTCAAGGTTCTTCCTAAGAACTTTACAGTATGTGGAGGTTCCTTTAAATTTTGAAAATGTTCCATTCATTTAAAGGTTCTTAAGGGAACCAAAGGTGGGTTTTCTGTGGCATCACTCAAAGGGTTCCAATGTTTTTTGGCACCTTTATTTTTAAGATCGGATGGTAACTATAAATGTTTCTTCAATGTAATATTATACTCAGTTGCCTAAGACTTTTGCACACTACTGTAAATGCTCCATGTTGTTGGTACTGTTGCACTCATTTTAATCTATCTATCTATCTGCACCCTATGGAAAGCAGACTGTGGAAGAGCAAGGCTGATTGGGCAACAGGGGTGTTAGAGCCAGTGGTGAGGGGTTAGGTTGGGCTTTGTGGGGGTGTGAGGAGGGGTGTTATTTTCCCTATAGTCCCTGAACGCTTAGTGCCCAGCTCCTCACCAGCTCCTTCTCTGCACACTGAGCTGATCAGCTTTATTTATGGAATGACAGATGGGCCAATTATAATAAAACCAAGAACGATGCCATTTCCTCTGCAAACAGTTGACTTAATTATCCGCCAGAGTGGGTAGGGAGAGGAGCAGGAGTATGGGAGGGAAGCAGGATGAACTCTGGATTCCCCAGCAGCCCTGAAGCCTGACCTTGTGAAGCAAAGGTTACTGTGCATGATAATGAGTTTTGTCTGACAGCGAATTGGAAGTGTCCGGCAAACAGCCTGTACTGTACGTGGCTCTGCAAGTGTGTGGGAACCCATTTGGTGAGGGCTGAGTAAATTAATTATTTCACGTAATTGCAGACCACCTCAAGGAAGGTGAGAAAATAGGGGGAAAAAAGGAAGAACAACAGTGGACTCCTACCAAGCACACATGCTGCTCAGGTTAAAACAAAGATATACACATGTAATCTTCATAACAGATGAACTACATAATACAAGTTGTGAAGTGTATTCAGAGGTCCGGTTCTCATCTTATCTAATCTTGTTAGCAGATACAGGTACCTGGTTTAACCCTTAACAGCTGCAAGTTATTACCTTAGTTTTGCTATACTATTCAAATGTAATAACATAAGTGCATAGTGATTAATGCAATGAGCTGGATTTACCTTTAGCTTACAGTTGTTTGAGTCTGCATGTCTGATTATTTTGGTTTGTTGCCAAGAAATGATAAAAACAAAAAAATGTAACACTTTTTTGTTTTCTTTTTGCTGAAAAACAGATCCAAATTCTATCATTATTATCAAAATATTGTCTTATGTGTCACAAATTTGGTATTGGTCAAAAGTTTCACAAAAAACACAAACACTTTTTTATCTATTTTTTCTCCCTGAATTAATCATGTCTAATTCCACCTGTTAGCTAGATCTCCCACCTCACATGATGCTAGAAAGCTGGGAGGGTGAGGGCTACCAAGTGCTTCCTCCAAGACGCGTGAAGCAACACAGCATCTTTTCAAACTGCTGCTAATGCAACAACTTTGGACAGATCGACTTATGTCAGCTAGCATCACACAGAGTGATGGGAGAGAGAGAGAGAGGGCCTACCCACCCAGAGGGAGTGAGGCCAAGAGGCCAAATAGTCATCCCTTGATGGCTGTCGCATCACAGGGATCAACTTCGAGTTGACGACAGGTCCAACACTTAGACGGCTGCGCCAAAACACCTGCACTGTCTACAGATTAATTTGTGGTGGAACAAGTCAGATCTGCACCCCCCAGACTGGATCCAGCACCTTGTTTACATATGACATACATTTGTATTACAAGCTGTGAAGATGTATCAGAGAAAAAATATTTTTTTCTACAAACATTTCAATATACCTAAAAAATGTGGAAAGGTGAACTAATTATAATTATTTGTGGTCTTGGTGTGTTTGTTAATGATATTTTTTGGGAAAGGGACGGCCAATAATAAAAGTGGGTGGGCCTAGGTCCACTGGGCCAATCATACCGTCCCCAATGTTTTTTCATTTGTATGTTTGTTTGGATCCATCAGTACCAAAATACACCAATACCAAACTGCACCATACATTTATTATCGCCAGCAATAACCAACTTTTAAGGGTTAAACTCCAGGCTTTTTGTGCAATTATCAATCTTCAAGTTTCAAGTTTCAAGTTTATTTGTCATTTGCACAACATGTCAGGACATTCATGAATTGAAATGCAATGCACAGAAAGTAAACAAAGTAAAAATAAAAATACAAAGAAAATACCGAAACTGAACTATATTAAATATACACAAAATATACACAAAATATAGAGACAGGAGGGACCTATGTAAGAGGAAAAACCTCTCTGCTATGTACAAACAATGTTATATAATGTTAAATATAAATATAAATCTTATGGCTTATTATTCAGTAACTACTAAGAATTACTCAAAAAGTACAGCTGCAGTACAGAGCAGTTTACCCAGTTAGAGGAGTAAGGAATGGAAGTGTGAAAAGGTTCCTTGGAGTTTAAAGAGTTAAAGACAGCGACCATAAAGGCCCAATTTCTTATTTTAACCCCTACTACTTGTTTGTGACTGTCACCTTTCACCTTGGAACTGAGTTACAAGGGGTAATGGTAGCAATCTTCCCCTACAAAATGGGACCCTCAAATAAGGAAGAACATTACTTCATTAACAGGCTTCTAACGGTGCTCTATAGACAACCCTGCCAGTCTGCCAGTGATAGCAGAGGAGCTTTGGTCACTCGCACAGCCATCTTGCCGGTTTCTCTTTTTTTTTCATAGCAATCTATTTGGAGTATGCCTGCAGTTTGGAGGGCCATATAGCTTTGGAGGGCCATAGGGCCATATCAACCTTACCCCTCTATCTCAACAAAAATTGGGACACCCTACCCCTGGGCGTGAACGGACAGAACAGAAGGGTAGGGCTAAGCGGTACAGGAAAGGGGTGAAATGGGATTGGGCCTAAGTCTTCTGATGTATTAACTGCTATCTTTTAAGCCCACTGTTCTTAGCCAAAAAAGGCTCTCTATTGTTTGCATTCTGCTGTTGAGCAAGTACAGAGAACTCCCACTAGAGCTCATAATGAAAGTTAAGGCCTTGCGCAGACCTTGAGAGAGAACTTGAACTCTCAGCAAACAAATACTGCAAGATATTCCAAACTCATACACTGACTTTTAAGTGGATTATTACTGAAGCTTGGAAATGACCTTGAGAAGCCATGCTTGAGGAAGGTTCATAGGAAAGTTAGCATCATGGAATCTGCTGATTGGTGCAATGAAACGTTTGGAGTTTGCATGTTCATTGTAGCTACAATACCCTATAGATTATGCTAAGTAAAGTTCAGTACCTTATAGATAAAGGCTAAGTGCTAAAGACTATTAGATGACATTCTGTCTGAGTTCAATTTATGCCCACATTAATACTAAATACCATAAATTATGAATACATTAAAGAGCAAAATGGCGGGGAGTTTGTCGTGAACTGGTTGACTTTGTGGCCCACTCCAGCAACTGAAAACATAATGAAAAATTCATGTGGTTCTAAAGTGGTTGCATCAGCGAGCCAACATGTTTGAAAGCTTTCGAAGGAGTGAGCGTCAAACGGCTATTTTGTGGTGTATTCGTTTACACAGTTTACCAAGATTACTTTAATGCTTATAACTGTCAGTGTTCTCACTTGAATCAGTTTATGTGATTGCTAGTGGCATAATAGCCCTGTGTGAACAACAGACACACTTAGTTGGAGGGAAGACTATATATGAATGCAGTATGCAGAGAATATAAATTTTAGCTGAGGAAACTTAAGAGTCTTTTATATTATGTTTCCTTTACTGGAACCAGTAGCAATTCTAGCACCATATAAAAAGAGATGGCCTTTGGGTGGCCATGCCAACCAAAGACCGTAAACCCAAAAATATGTTAAATTAATAAAAATAGCCCAGAAAATGAGATTGTATTTCCTTTTTATGTGGGCCAAAGTAAGAACACTGACATTGGGTCATTATATTTGTTTGGAAAGAACTCTAAAATATCTTTTTTTTTTCCGTTTGACTCTATTAAAAGGAATAAAGATTACTTGCATACAGCGTTAAGTATGAATATGTACTCTCCCATGCCAGACTTTGTTGGTGAGTCTGCTGTATTTTGTCCTTTACCATGGCCTACTTTGACAGGACAGACCATTTCACTGTCAGACAGACCACCCTACATGTGGTGTGTAGAAGCAGGAGATTTTTTAAAATGGGCCTACCACCAAACCTGCAGGGAAAAAAGCATCTGCAGACCTGTGAGGATATGTCCCTTAAAAGCTACTATATACTTCAAAGGAAATGAATAACTTTTCATTATTGGGAATAACTTTTATGCAGACCTTTTCCAGTCCAGCGACTTTCTCACTCCTAAAGGCTCAATCACGGTGCACAGAGCAAGTAACTGCTTGCATTTGTGTTTCCCGTCAGACCAATGAAAAACGCTGCACAGAAATGTGTACAGAAGGCTGTGTGAGTAGCCAATCAGAATAGAATTGACAAAGTCCCAACAGTTGAGTCTAGCTTAATGTGCAATGGATATCAGACGCTACTTCTAATTATGGGGGGGATCATCTGAGGCTGAGAATAATTAATACTTCTATATAATAACTTGGGTGATTCGGATGTTACGTTATATACTTTACTGATCCTGCAAGGCAAATTTATCATTTTGAGGCCTAACAATGTCAGCCTGAGAGCAGCTCATTGTCATCAGAAGAGCAGTGGGGAGGTTAAGTGCTTTGCTTTAGGTCACAACAATGTATATCCAGACAGTTCTGGGATTTGAACCAATGACCTTCTGGATGCTGGCTCAGCATCAACTGAAATAACAAGTGGCTAATCTTCAGCAGCAACTTAGCTAGTTTGCTCACATTTAGCTGCAAAAGTTTAAGCTAAAATATTATTATACTCTGATGAAACTGGCATAGACCAGAGGTTTCCAAGCTTTCGCAACTTACGGATCACACAAACGACCACAAAAGCTTCCGTGGCTCACAAGAAGATTTTACTGATCACATATTTCTGACTCACCTAGTGAGAGCTGATCTTGTTTGGCTGCTACTGAGTGCTGGATGTCAGGAAAGTTGCAAATGGAGTTCTGGCTTAGTTTAATAGGCTTAGGTACATATTCACTGTGTTCAGTCTCCATGTGACGGTGAGAGCTTCATTTGAAAAGATCCCTGAGCGTACAGCACAGAGTGGTAGTTACTTGTTTTCAGTACTCACGTACTTGAAGCCCAGCGCTACTCACTGCTGTATTTCCTTTGTTTTGGTTTATGCTTGGCCTTCTCTGTTTTCTCAGTCTGATACAGAGGCTTCTTGTAGACGGCTCAGCCTCAAGATCTTTGCTTTTGAAAGACCCTTTTAACCATTTATCCATGATGGATATGTTTCAGATGGTGGAAAAGTGAAATTTTTTACCTTGACTTGCACTAAAAATAGACATAACTAGCTAGCATTTACCAGAATGATGAATCATCAATGAACTCAATACAAATTATGTTTTATTTTTACAAATAATCAACAATATTTATTGATTTCAAATTATGTTTGATTAAATGTCTGTATTGTAAAGATTTTTTGTCGCTTAAAAAAAAAAAAGATGGCCAATGGGCCACTAGCAGTACCACCACGGCCCATAGGTTGAAAACCACAGGGATAGAGTTAAAATGGTATTTCATAATAGCAAGAGAAATCACCAGCAGAATACAAATATCCTGTCTGATACTCTTAGCTACATTCATACCGGGACTGAAATTTCTGCTTGTGAAAGAGACTGTGCTGGCAGTCGGGCCTATGATTGAGTAAGTATGATTTTATGAAGTGCAGCAGTGATGATGTCAGCATTTTGGAGATAAATGTGAGGAGGACTGTAACATGGATTTAAGGAAAGGAAGTGTATTAAAACACAGCTTGTTTTAAGCACAAAAGTAGCCGAGCACACCGCATAGCATTAGATCAAGGGTGTCAAATTGATTTTAGGTAATAACACTCGGTCCATGATCAAGTGGGTCACACCAAAAAAAAAATCTGTTTAGTTGGCCAATAACACATCAACAACTCCTAATAATTGTGTTTATATTTATCATAATTTATCTGAAAGGCACGTTTTGAGCTCACAAACTGACTGAACAAATATCACCTACAAAACAGATTAGACAGTCAGACTAACAGATGGTAAGGATGTCGTTTTTTTATATAAGGTCTTTTAGCAAAGGGTAGCACACATGAGAGCATTCTACTTTACCTACAAACAGAATGTTTTATTCACAAATGTAGGAACTGTAGAGTCCTGTTTAATTTCCCTACTTAAGCTAAGAAAAGTTCATTTAGATAGCTAAATAATCTTAACACTAATCTGAAAGGTTATTTACCATTAAATCAGGGATGTACCAGATTGATCACAGACCTAGCCATCACAGGCTTCCTCAACAGGGAAAGAATATTTCTACAGTGTTTTAAGAAAATAAAATTTGATTTGTTTTCCGTGACTGTTGTCTCTGTATCATGACCAATCAAACTGCTATGCTCTCTGCCAAGCCCTGCCTTATGTTCTCAGCCCTCCTATCACTACTCAGCAACCATTGCTAACCTCAGTTTCCTCAAGCCTTCAGTTCCTCATCATGCACCAGTGTTTAAATTTGAAGCTCCAGTTGCGGTTAAAAGATACAACTGTGGACATTTAAGACTCCAAATGGACTTTGTGAGAATGCGAACATCTACTATTATTTCATTAATCGTTATTGCATCAGAGGTAAGATATGAATGGACAATAAACACTTTTCATGCCTGAGGTGGCAATGTGTTTTTGGCTTTGCTGATTATCACTTTCACACTGTCTGATTTTAATTTAATTATGTCATCTTCATTGGGCAAACGTGCCTGTGGTGATCTTTATAGGGTGGTACTTATAGTGAAGGGTGTTGCTGTGTTGGTTGTGTTTATGTGAATCCAGTTTTCTGGTTTACTGCTTTGTTTTGTATTCCCACAGGGAGGGGGAAGTATTGGAGTAGTCAGGGTGCTGATTGCACAGCTGTCAGGAATGATGTAATGACACAGTGGGGCACTGTATCTACCAAGTTGGACTGGTCACTACCCAAAAATGTATTTCTGCATATGTCCCTGCGTAAGACAATATATTAAAATTTGAGGGGGAACCCTCTTCTAGGCCTTCTGAGAAGGCCTAATCATTTCTGGGGTCATTTTTGTTCAACAGAATCATGCTTGTATTTAAACTTTGCAAGTAGTACAGTACAACTTTTGTTTTATTGTCAAATACAGGATGGAAACAACATACAGCAGGGAAATTGTCCAGTCAGGTATTGTTTTTCTCCTTGGTATCAAAGTAGATAGCTAAACGATCTCTCCTATTGGTTAGGACTTTAAAGGCTACCGAGAAGGCCTAACATGTTAGATTAACCTAATCAGTGGGCTGTTAGAAATGAAATATAGCATCGGCAGCTCTACACCAGTCCTCTCTACTGAAAGAGTCACTGTAAAACTGTAGCAAGATAAAATGTGCCAGTATGTCTGTCACAAGCTTCAGGTAAAACATGTAATGTCTTTTAAAAGCTTCTAATGTCTGTGTTTAATATAGAACTGCCTTTTTCCTAATTTCTGTCCCACTTTAATTGGTGCAGCAGTTACGTTGTGGTGCTAACAGATTTTCCGTTCTACCTTAAATGCCGCAGCAGTTGCATTTCAGTGCCTAAAAGCAGCAGAATGTAACTGCTGCAACATTGAAGGTGAAATGGAATATTCGAATACGAATACGAATACAAATTTCAACCTCGTCAAAAAGTGTTCATGCAAATCGTCATTAACTTGGCACTAATAATCCTAGCACTAGAATACTGTAGGCACGTTAGCAGAATTTAGCATTATCCTTGAGGCATTTTTGAGTTTTGACATTTATGTATGTTGGCAAATACAGTAACCTAAATAAAGTTTACCTTACCTTGTTGCTGCTTGTTTATAGTTTTAAATACATTTTATTACAATCATTATTTTACAAATAATCAATAGTCCACAAGTTTAATTTAAAGCATGGATTCATCTGGTGGGCTGTATAAGAACCATAATCGGGCCTGTCTTAGCCTGTGCACTGTATGTGTGACACCCCTGCGTTAGTTAAATACAATAAGCATAGTTATCCAAATTTACTCATTTAATTTCCCTGAGGTCTCAGTTTTAAGCCGGTGTCTCCTACTGCAGTTTTTTCCTACTGATGAGTTTGAAAAATGTTCAGGCCTATATTCCCCATTTTTGTAGCCTATATTCCCCATTCACAGGAGTGAAATTCAAGGTTTGACCCACACATTCAAAAACAACATCCCTGGTACTGGAGAACGAGGTGAAAAATTAAAACCAAGCTGCAGTTTTACAAAACTTTCTTGCGCTTTGCTCTGCTGGTGGTTGTGAGCTGAACAACTTTTTTCCCGATTAGATTATAATCAGCCAGTTACATAAAAAAAGGTATTGGGGTGGCCGGTCAGATTTCTGGCTTCACCCCTGCAACACACATCCTTCTGGGCATCTAAGATTTAAGAATGTTTGTCTATGGTAATCAAAATGTTCTGTCATAAGTTTATAAGGTTCCTTCAAGTCTATCTGCCCTCCTAGTGATATTTCTATAAGAAAACATATTTATTTATTTATTTACCTATTTATTTTACAGGGTGTTGGGATACTTCCCTGAGTCAAAACAACATCTCCCAGATGCCAAAACTGTACTGTGCAGTTGCCGGTATGTGAGAGCATACGCTTTTACGCTTGGAGAATACCAATATTATGCTGATGCATGCAGGAATGTGGCAGCTTCTCCACGGCTGCTCTCATTTTCTAATTGCCTGAAGTGTCTATCCCCACCCTCCTCCGCATATCTTCCATCTAATATCTCGTGTATCTAACAAATTTGACTTCTAGTTGGTAAAAAATGTAGCATTACGTAGATAAGCACCCTGGAATTGCTCTAATTGTAGTTAATCTGCTGTCGATGGCTATCTTTGTTGTGTTTGGCTATGATAATACACACTATGCCACTTTCATGCTAATCACTCATATTTTTTCCCCTCACTCTGTCTGTCTATCAAGAGAGCAGGAAAGGGAAAGACAGTGGAAAATGTAAAATCTAAATTGTCGCGGCAAACTATTTACTACTTTCTTGCAATTAATTCCAACAAAGTGAAATCATTAGATGAATAATTAAATGGCTAAGAGACTTGGCCTAAAAATCCTGGCCTAGCCTTAACTAATGCATTACAAAAACCAAACATAGTCTCTGATCAGCATCAGGCACTTGGCAGGCATATCAGAAAATAGTACAGCAAATATTTTGCATCACCATCACAGAGTGCATCATTAACAGCTGTTCCACCCAGCAAACGTTCTGAGTTCTTGCCACTACTGCATCCTTACAGGAAGCTTTGCATTGTTCACTCGTGTTAAATGAATTTCACAGTAGACTTTCTTCTCTCGCACTTGTGCAGGCCGTTCATTATCTCAGCTATAATGAAGATATGAATAGCCTAGTTTACATGGAAGGAATACAGACTGTGACTAAAAATGAAAAATGTAATTAATATGTAAATTATAGAAGTGCATGGTTTGGGACACAGCCAAAACTTTTTTAAATCATTTTATTATTTTGACAAAAAAATTGAGACAAAAGTAATTATTTTGACTTTCTGTTTCGAAACACATTCGTTTGGTGGTTTGAGCTGAACTTGAGTTATGAGCTGTTTAGAATTTGTGTGATGCTGTAAAATTCCTGTTTAATTTTGCTGAGTGTTTCCTGCTCGACTGGGAACTGTATGATTTAAACTTGTGTTAAGTTTGTCCTCTTAGCTCAGCGCATTGTATTAAACCATGGCTGCGATATTTCTGTAATAGAAGCCACAACAAAACGTCCAAATGTTAGTAAATCTGCCCCTAGATGTGTAGAAATTGAGGGAGGCTAACCAGCGCCCCCATCCAGGGGCAGCCGCCTAGGGCAGGCGTGTCAAACTGGGGACCTTCTGGGCCAAAGTACTGCGGAGATTAGCGTTTACCCTCATCTCACCCTCTGAATTCAGTTCATAAAGGCCTTGCTAATTAGCTGACGAGCTGAATCAGGTGTGTTTAATGAGGCAGTGTGCTGAAGTCTGTAGTGTTTAGGCCTGTAAGGACTGGAGCCTGACACATGTGGCCTAGGGCCTTCATTAGCCCCATGACAATATAAATTTGATATATTGTGTGTGTAGATGAAAAAAAAACCTACTCTGAAAATAAACAAATTTAAAAACAGCTGTTATTTGCAGTTGTAGCAATTATTTTTAGTAGCGTCAGTGGAGTCCCACCCCCAGTCATGGTTATAATGGACTACTCCATGTTGTTGTGTGAGGACACAGCTGCGTAAAAGACAAACTGGTATGAACAAGGCAATTAAGCAGTGTTATGCTTAATGTTATCGGCATTGTGCAGAGAATGTTCTTCAGTGTGATTTTCTGGATGTTCAGGGGAGAAATCAAATAAAGTACAGCAGAGAGAAGCTACTTTTGGCCACGACTTATTAACATGTGGGAATGAGATCCTAATGTGTGGTCATGACTTAGTAAGGCGTGGAAATGAGATAATTAAGTTGTGGCCACGACTTAGTAAGGTGTGGAAATGAGATCATGCCTTACTAAGTTGTAGCCATGCATTAAGATCTTGCTGCCATCCCTTACTAAGTCGTGGCCATGCATTATTTTTATTTATACAGGATGTCTACAGCGGGGCTCCGTAAAAAAACAAAGGGAGAGAAGCTTAAAGTTTTTCTCTACACCGCCAACACTAACCTCAGTCAGACCAGAGTGCAGCACAGGCTCAGCATAATGCTAGAATTACTGTAGAAGTTACTAATTATTTCCCTCAAAATGTAATGACATTACGTAACTTAGTATTCCTTACAAATGTATTCACATTACTCATTACTTTACTTCTTTACTTTACTCTGTGCCAAACGACCTCATAACATAGGCAAATCATTTTGCCTGTTTCAAGCATTAATTCTTGAAGAACCAAAATTGTCTGCCAATATTGTGCAATCGCTTAATAAAATTAAGTCAAATTTGTCTAGAAATAAGTTAAATCGTCTTGTAATATAATGAGAAATATTAGATATATTGACTAGTTTTAAGATGATTTCACTTGCTAAGATGTCATTTTTTGCAATGTAGATGGTCGCACCACTTGGGAACCTTAACTAATTTTTAGATGTGCAGCCAGGAGGTCCCATTCCTGTATTTTGCCTAGACCCCCAGAATCACTAATTCCATCCCTGCCCCTCTCCTCAAGTGGTGCAGCCCCAGACAATTGCAGTTAGTCAGCTAATAAGCCTCATAGAGTGGATAGAGATTAACATATCAAATAAAAATCTGGTGTGGACTGACATGGCAGACAGTAGTACTTCTTTTTTAATCTTATGTCACAATAACAATAAATAAGTGTGGGTAATAAGGAAAATAGCTAAAAAGTAGTTAGTATGTCTAATTGGAACACTGCAGGTCTCTGCTGTGTTTAACCAAGCAGCATTTTGGTATGTTGGGATGTGTTTGTCCAGGCTGTCAGGTTCAACAGTGGTCACTCTCCAGTGAAGTTTATAATTAGCTGCTGGCTCCTGCTCCTGTTGGCCTTATCAGGAAGCTCATGAGGCTTGGCTGAAGTCCTTCATATGTTAGAGCGAGTTTTGCTTAGCCTTGTGAATTCTCTTTAGATTTACTGAAGCCCCACAGCCTGGGCCATATCATTACTTAGCATATTTAAAATCTCTTTGTGTTACCCATACATGTCTATTTACTTGCATATATAAGATAATAACTGACCTGCATCTGAAACATGATCCCTGATCCCCATTACAATGGCATCCAATGTCTGCCAAACAGCTGCTGTTCTTGACCAGGAGCTATTGATAGTGAAGCCCTTACCAAATGCATGCTGAGGCATAACAACTACACACATATAGCATTAAGGATTAGCATTCCATTTTATTAAAAAACATTGCAGGGAGGTTTTGGATAAATTAGGTTCACTAGATTTCTGGAGGGCAAAGTGTTGCTCATTTTCTTTCCCAATCCCAGAATAGAAAAATCTTATTTTACCAGAGATGGCACAATTAGTTCATTTTCTTTAACACATAAAAGTAACACTGCAAACCCATGTACTCAAAAAACATACCACTATTTCTCTGTTTTATTAGAGATTAAACATAAGAGCGAATCCTGAAACAAATCTATCCTGAAATAGCACACAATCATGTTTTTGATGTTGTGCTGTTAGCTATTTCTTTCTGTGGGCGGCTTCCTATTGAGCATCATCCTTGAGGAGAATCTTCAGCCTGCTAAACGTGAGTGAGTGAGTTACAAGCCAGGTCCATGAGAAGCTATCTAAGCTATCATGAAATAGCTTCATTTAATGCCTAGCAGTTTTTAAAGAAAAAATTCGTAGTGGTATCGGCTGAAATTGAAGGTTTTAATGTCGCTATCAGAAAAGAGTAATATTGTGCCATCTCTATATTATATATGTTTCCTGTTTTTGTCCATCATCATTGTTTGTAGTACATTTAAACCAAAACTCTGATGATATTTAAAACGTCAGCATTGACATTGTATACTATTTGTGGGTGCATCAGATTGTTTTGAAAATTCAAATACAGTCATATGCAAATATTTGGGCACTGCAGACCAAAAAGTGTAAATAAGTTAACACATCCTCTACAGAGAACACACTTCTGAACATTTGAATGCACAACTACCGTTTATTTGCTGAATGTTACATTCTGGGGAAAAATACAATAGAATAAGTAAAATGCGGCCTGTGCAGAAGTTATGGCACATTTAATTTTTTTGTGCTACATGTTAATATAAGTATAAATATAAATTGTGCACTAAAATTTGCAGGAAAATGTCATATTTAAGTTTGTTCACTGTAGAGGATGTGTTCACCTATTTTCACTTAGAAGATCAACAAAACATGTCATTTGGCCAGGGGTGTTCCAACTTCCAGTCGCTTTATACAATCAGTCTAATTTATGGTTTGTTCAAAAAATGTATAAAAAAGAAAAGACCTTTTTATAGGCCACACAAGCAAAACATCAACTAATTTACTACACACATACAGTACTGTGCAAAAATACTGAGAAAAATAGATTTAAACAGATATTTATCTGGGTTGTGGGCATTTATTTGCACAGAATACCAGTGATATTACAATAAATGCAAATAACATTAATACAATAAGTAGTAATTTTATGTATGTCAAAGGTTTCATTTAACCATTTCTCATTCTTTCCTCAAAGAAAGCCCATATAAATTGTAGCTATCATCAAATACCTGGTTTGGCTAATTGATGCTTCATTATGTTAAATAAAGTGTGCTGCTGATAAAATTTAAGAAATGTGTGCAATGGCTGGAGGACTTAAGGAGAAATCTGGAACTTTGTTCTTCAAACTAGCTTACAAAATAAGCAAAATGTTTATATCTCAAATGCAAAATGAACATCATAAGATATGATGACAATACTAGAAAATTCATTTACATCCTAGGAAGACATGTTTTCTCATTCACCAAGTTTCAATTCAGTTCTCTTTGAATACTCATTTAAACATCAAATTCATCTCCTTGGGGAAGGGGTCTGATACACAACCCATGTTAGAAAATTTTCTTCTGCACGTTGTGTGCAGTTGCACATTTTCACCAAATCCTCAAATCTTATATAGTGCAGCTTTCACATTAAGAGAAGAAAACAGAAAAAAGTCCAATCAAAATGAAGTTATGTCAAATCTGCTACGTTCTTGTAAAATAGAGTACCAGTACTCAGGAAGTATGGAATAATTCACTAATTCAAAACCTTCATTTATGTAAACTTTCATTGTTTCATACTTTCATATTGTAATATCATAATATAGTCCAGCACTACACTGATTTATTAAGAGAACAGCGTATGAAGCTGACAGTGTTTAAACTCTTTTAACAGAAGCTCTCCAGTTCACCAGCACTACAGTAAAAGCAAAGAGTATGTTTGAGGAAAGTGTTTCATAAAGATCAGAAGTGGTCATTAATTCAGAGGATGTTTTGATAAGAAGCATCAAAGGAAATTTTACAGGAATTTATTATTTTGCCAGCTCTACTGCAAATAATGTGAACAAACAGAGACAGACATATAAAATCTTAAACCATATTCAAACACAACCCTTTTTGAACATTCTTCCTCTTTTGAAGGATTGAAATGGAATGTGTGAAAAGTGAAAGATCAGCTCGCTGATAAATAAATGCAACAACTGAGACCCTAAAGGCTTGTATGTGCTCCTCACACTCATAACTACATCATTTTCATCTTAGTTTGATAGCAGTTACCAAAATAATTCATAGTAGTTACTAAATATTCACAGTAGTCAATAAAGAGTGTAAGACTTTCATTGTTTATTAATAAAAGAGTAGGTAAACATTGTTAAAGTTTCAAAACGTACCATTCCCAGGTCCATATATAGAAACTACACTGCAAAAACAGCCTGTTTGGCATGTGACTTTTGTGATGTCACAAAAACCAACTCATTTAAATATATCTGCAGCAGTTAAGCCCCGCCCATTCTCATTCCTGCTTTTTGAATGGCACACAATACACAGCAGGCAATTAGAACAGAGGTCATTTGCATATCACTGTTGTCGGAAGAAAACCTTGTATCTCCATTTTGACATTTTTTCAGTTTTTGACATAATTTAAAAATACCTACTGTCCTTTACATTGTGTGTAAGTTTCATGAAGACTGGACCAAAAGAAACAGCCCAAAATGACTTGGAAAAAATGACTTGGCCTGTTTAATCTTGAGATATAGAGTTTGGAAATAGTCATGTAAAAATGAATTATCACTGATTTTGGTAAATAAACCCACACAAACATTATAAGTGATCTTTAGGAGAAAAAAGAAAATGTACAAAAAATTTAGCATATGGCTCCTTTAATAACTGAAAAATAATCTGAAGGTTATGAACTGAATTCATGGTTATTGGTTTGGGATGTGCTGACCAAGACACTGTGTAGGCTGTTGGAAAGATAGCGCTATGTATGGTGCGTTTTGCCACCCCCTGTATTTCAAGTCTGTAATTTCAGAGCAGGCCGGGCCCACAGTGCTAAACCTCGTGCCCTCCGCCGACCCACTCCATCACACTGGACATCTCAATCTGTTTCCCGTGTTCACTTTCCGCACGTTTAGAACAGCACAGGTTTTCAATACTGATCAGTCAGAGCCTCTTTTCTGTTCATTCATCACCCACCCCCGCTCGCTTTCCCCCACCTTTTTTTCCCAAAGCTCTTTCTGTGGTCTAGTAAATTAGAGGGACAAAGTGCTATGGTGGGAGCGTGCTAATCGTTGTTGGTGATTGCACGTGGCATGAAGAAATGAAAGCAGGCCTAGTTTGTTATATCCGCATGCCCTCGGCCACAACTTTGATTTCTATTAATTGAGGGAGATGAGCAGTTAAGAATAGACAAGAATTTAATGAGTTTGCAGAGGCCTGGAATTGCAGGCTGCAGTATTGACTTCTCCTGCTAGTAAGGATATCATCTTTTCTGAGCTGGCTTCAAACCCTAAAGCACAGACGACCAAAGAAAAAAAAACAGTATGTGCTCCAGCTGTACTGGGACAGCAACATCAAAACCGTTATTTTGGCTGGAAACCTGAGCTATTCAGATGAAAGCTGAAAAGATGAAAATGAAAAAGAGCATAAGCCACATCTTCTGGGTGTTCCTGGCTCCGCTCTGCGTTTTTCATTATTCTGTAATAAAGGCACTCTACAGGAGACAGGTAAGCATGAACATTAGAACAAATGAACCTGAAGGAAATCGAAGCAATATAAAACTTCCATTATACAGTATTTGACTGAATGTGTTTTACAGTAGCTAAGCTGGTACAAATGATTGTTAGCAAGTTTCTGCTTCTGGTATATTTTTTCAAAATGAGCAAGCATAAATTGTCATGAAGAGTTGATACTCTTCACACACATACTCAACACACCATACATAACACACCAAACACACACACACACACACACACACACACACACACACACTTTCGAGGTAGCAGGAGATTTTTGGTAGCAGTGTATTTTAAGGTGGCACTGGATTTAAGGTAGCAGATTTAAGGTAGCTGGAGATTTAAGGTGGAGTGGATTTAAGGTGGAAGTTGATTTAACGTAGCAGTGAAGTTAAGGTAGCAGGAAATTTAAGGTGGCAGTGGACTTAGACAACCATAGCAACCACCAACTTAGCAACTCCTTAGCAACCACCCGTTATACCAAAGCAACAACCTAGCATCCACTTAGCAACATAATAGCAACCACCTAGCAACCACACAGGAACACCACAGCAACGCCCTGGGATACCATAGCAACACCATAACAACCACCTAGCAGCCACTTAGCAACACCAATGCAACCACCTGGAAAGCCATAGCAACACCAACAATGAATCCACATCAAACAACGAAATCACATCAAACAACTCTGAACAACTTTTTTATTTTTGCATCTCAGAAAATCTAAAAAATCTGTGGAATTCCATTTTAATGTACACTTCAAAATAAACGTTTCTATAAATAATGGTTCTTGGCTTGGAAACATGGTTCTAGGAACAGTCTTTAATAGGCATAGCATCTTTACATTATGGGAAAAGTTCTTTAACCTCTTAAACCTCTTTAACATAAGAGTAGCTCAGCCAGTTTGCATTGAAGTCCCTGTAGTTACTGAATCATAAGCCTTAGTATGTAATAAGCCCAAGATTTTAAGGGGTTAAACTTAAATGTTCTTCACATTTGCACATCTGATTTACATAAAATTCCCTTTTTGTGACTGTTAAAGGAGACCGCGTGCTGGAGTAATTACCATCACCTTCTATGCACATAAACACTTGTGGTTGTGAGGCTGCGATATCAAATCAGTCAATTTGATATATGACCCTCACCTCATCTCACCCACTTGTTATTGAATCTCATTAGGATTGTTTGTTATGTACTCTAGATGAGGCCTCATGAAAACCTCTTCAGGGGACCCTATAATTTAAGTGTTCTGTAAACTCTAAATGCAATTATTGAGGTCGCTCAAATATATGTTTAATTAAAGTGAGACTGACAGATGTGTAATGAAAGAGATAAATAAACTCTTCAAATGTAGCCTGCATAAATTTAATTAGATTACCTTCTGCTTAATATGACGTGAGACTTCGACTAATTATGTGTTTTGATCCTTAGCAACAGTATCTGCTTTCATCAGTAGCGCGTTTGCCTTCTCTTGGGACCAGCAGTGGAGAGATGCTGGAATGTTTAAGCCTCATTCTTTTCATAATGTGCCCATTATGATGGATTAAATGTTGATTTCTTTTCTAAAGGTCTTGACTTGATGTTGATAATGACACTGTAATGGTCTGCGAATTAAAGATGTTCTATTAATAGAGCACATTGGTAAGAGAGTAGCAACATACAGAACACATCTGTAGTTTTTAGTCAGGGTAGGGCTGGACAATGTCAGCAGCATTGCTATGTTTACTGTAACTTATCCTACTCATTCCAAATGTCCAGTGTGCCGGCCATTTTAACCCTGGGCATTCTAGTTCTATAGAAGTGGGTATGTCACCACATTCATTTTTATATGTTTCTACAGAACTCTTTTATTGGTCAAGTGTTGTCTTTTTTATCTTGTCAACAAATATGACAGCTGGTCAGATAGACGCTTACTGTGTCCAAGACCAAATGAAACACTATTTCTAAATTATTCTGTATTTATTTCTGAAAGGTTTTTGTATGTACATCTTTCTAGAAGGTCCCTTTTATGAAAGATAAAAAAGGAAATAGTAGATATTTATTTTTTACATACACACATTTTGAGATCAACCCCTTGACATTCCAGGCTTATTACACACTAAGGCTTATCATTCATTATCTACAGGGACTTCAATGCAAACTAATGGAGCTTTTCTTAGATTATAGAAGTGTATAATAAAACTTTGGGCCTGCTGGCAGGCCAATGGCTTGGGAAGAGGTTAATGTCCAGTAAACTGTCTAGTAAATGGTGCTTTAATTAGTACAACAAAGTTGTGCATTACAAAATGCGATCATCCAGGATTTTTGTTTGTTTTGTTAAAAGTGGAATCTAATGTTTATTTAAGAGTGACAGTATATGGTGGTCTATACATTTGGATAATATTGTTTTTAGTGATTTTAATGGATTTTACTGTCCAGTATAACTGCCCATCCTGTGTAGTCTGATGCTGTTGATTCATCTGCCCTGATCGGGTGCCCACTGCTTGCCAGCCTTCTGAACCAGTTTGACCACCATGGAGCTTCCTGCTGTACAATGCTGTTCAAACCTCACCTGCACGCCACTGACCCTCTTGATGACGCTGCTGCACTTTTAATGACACACATTGCTTTTCCTGCTTTTCTCTTTTCCCTATCTTATACTTGTACTGATGGTCAAACCTTATTCTCTGCTGTTGTTGTTTGCTATCTAGTGTTGACCAGAGAAGGATGGGTTCCCCTTTGGAGTCTTGGTTCCTCTCATGGTTTCCTCCTCTTGCTCTTAGGGAGTTTTTCCTTTCCACTGTTGCCATTAGCGACACTCATGGGGGCTCAGACTTGGGTTACTTTTCTATAAAGCTGCTTTGGGACAACGCTTTATAAAAGTGCTATATAAATAAACCTTGACTTGACTTTGAGTATACTTGACACTGGAGTTAAGCACAATAAATCTACAGGATTTTAAAAAATGAATATATTTATTATTATCAGAATAACAGAGCCAAACTAAAAACTGAACATTTCCTGTGTTTCAGAAATCTTATTTTTGAAACACCGAAACATTAGTTCTGGCTATGACACTGCCCTAATGCATAAAATGTATGTAGTTGTTTAATATTTCATATAAATCTATGCAATGTGTAATATTCCTTATGTAATGTTTTGACTTTTTTCATCAATAACCTTGATTGTTTTAACAATTTGCTCATTTCAAACACGGTAATGTAAATCAGTGCATTTAATTTGTGTTTAAAAGCTCTCTTTTATCATTTTAAATGTGAAAATGATATAAAATTTATATTATTATTAAAATGATATTACTTTTTTTAAGAGCCAATCATGCAGAAGTCCAGGTAGTTCAGGAGTTCAGAAACTTAACAGAAACAGCTGTACATATAGTAAACAGAAAAAGTTCAGTACTTGTTTTGCGTCTTGTTATGTTGGTGATAATGAATATGCTCATTTTTCAAAAAGTGACATTTCTGCACCTTTGGGTGCTACCTTGAACATTTTCAAAGAGGTTCTATATAGAACCATATACAACACATTCTCCATCAGTATGAAGAACCATTTCACGATGCAAAGAACCCTTTAATCATAAAAGGGTTCTTTGAGTGTTCATGGCTCTATATAGAACCATTTTCTTTATTAAAGAACCCTTGAAGAACCATCTTTTTAGGAGTCAGTAAGTGATAATAATAATGACTTCAACCAAGCAAATTCAATCCATTCGTTTTTTAACCAGTTGTTTCGACCTAAACTTCATGAACTTTAAGCTACAAACTCTCTTTCATCACAGGCTCTTTGAGTAGTGAAGGACAGATTCAACTGTTTATATGTAAATGTGCAGATAAGCTAGTGAAAGGTCTTTATGTCATTTAAAGTGTTCAAATGGAGCTTTCAGTTGCTATGAAGTGGGCAGATGGCGCATAGGAAGAGATATTGCAAAGACATTCTCCACCAGAGTGCTTTTGGTTTACACCATGCAACACGAGCAGCAACTTTTCCCTAACCCTGTCAAATACTCAGCCTGCACCTGCCTCATCCTTTTAACACTCTCACCTCTTTCAGCCTTTACTGCAAAGCCTGGACAAGAGCTTCCCTGTCAGGTTTTCCATCCCCTTCACCCTCCACCTGCTTCCAGACAGGAGCCTCAGTTCCACCACAGTAATATGTAACATGAACAATGCTGGGTAAGTCTGTGTGCCAAATTGTAGACTTTATTAAAAGGTACTTCATTTGAGTAAAAGCATTATATGTTCATGGATTTGAGGTGGAAATATATTAAGCAGGTTTTATTGGTCATAGAATAAAGAATAACTGGCACCCAGTGGTGGAATCATAACATATGACAGAATGATCAGTCATCTAGGCTACTGATCATATCTAGGCTAATGTAATGCTGCATTTTACTTAACTTGGAAGTTTTTTACCTCAGTGCATCCAAGCAACAAAATAGGAAAAACATGTCTCTCCTTATAAAAGTGTTGTCAGAAACTAGAAATGTGAATATTCTGAAGGAAATGCAGAACGGTTGCACAGCTTAAATGGTTCCCACATCCTGCCAGGTGGTTACCATGGTATCCCAGGTGGTTGCTAAGGTACTGCTATGTAGCTGCTATGGCATCCCATGTGGTTGTTGAATTGCTCCTAGGCAGTTGCCATGGTGTATGGCGTGTTTATTTAGTTGTTCTTAGGGAATAGCCAAGTGTTACATGTTGAAAATGAATGGGAGTCTATGTGAGGAACGAGGGATGAAAAAACAGCACATAGAGGAGTGTGGGTCAGTATGGCTGTGGATTAGGGCTTGGGGATCTGCCCTGAGTGAGTACATGCATTTTGGTGTCTGTTGGGCAAAGGAAAAAACTGAGCTGGGATTTGGGTGCAAATGAATGGGACTCTATGGGAGCAATTAGGGATGTAAAAAATGACACATAGAGGAGTGTGGATTGGTGTAGCTGTGTAGAGTTTGAGGTCCTACCTTTTGTGAGTACATGTAGTTTGGTGGCTGTCGGGCAGGGGTGTTCAATCTTATCCACAAAGGGCCGGTGTGGGTACAGGTTTTCGTTCCAGACAAGAAGAGCACACCTGATTTCACTCATTTAATCAGTCAGTCTCAGTCTTTAAGCAACTGATCGGGTGTGCTCCTGCTTTGTTGCAATTAAAACCTGCAGCCACACCGGCCCTTTTCCGATAAGGCTGGACACCCCTGCTGTAGGGCAATGAAGAAACAGAGTTTGTGTAGTGGCGAAAATGAATGGGACTCTATGGTAGAAACAAGGGATTGAAAAAAACGGCAAACAGATGAGTGCGGGTCAGAACGACATTAAAATCGTGCTCTCAGTCCTGAGATAGTGTATGCGAAATGGTGTCTTTCGGTTGAGCAGAAGTACAGTATATGGTCATGCAATTTTTTACCCCATTCATTCCTATGGGACAAAAGAATGTGTAATTTAATGAAGATTGTACAAAAACTGCGCATCTGATCAAAAAGATGCATAATAGCCCTAATCGGACCGGATAATCTGGAGTTGGAATGGTGCTGATATCTCGAGGATGAGTAAAATAGAATATATAACGAAGAACAATATAGTTGTGCATTGCCATAACAAGCTAGTCAGCTAACGTTATTAATAACATTCCTAACGTATTAATTTTCTCAAGAAACTGAACTTAATGTTACAGATTTAACCAAAGACCATATCTGTATGTTTATTGATGAAAGTAAATACTACTGTAATCTCGTTTAATTGTAAAGAAGTGCTTCTTTACTGTTGATGGTGTGAACAGCCATGTTGATATTACTTCGTATTCTTTGACTTTATTTAGTCAGAAGTCAGAAATTCCAAATTATGAGCCTTAGTTGAAGGCAGCACTACAAAACAACAAAAACTTCTGTTACTTACTAAAAAGGGTTCTTCTATTGTTGCAAATTTGACATTGTAACAACAGCAGAACTCTTTTTGGTGCTATATAGGACCACTTACAACACATTCCCCATCAATCTAAAGAACTATTTCACCATGCAAAGAACCATTTAAGCATGCGAAGATTTCTTTAAGTGTTCATGGTATTGTATAGAACTACCACCTTTACTAAAGAACCCTTAAAGAACCATCTTTCTTAGGAGTGTAACAAAGCTCAATGACACACAGGATGTGTGATTTCACTTGTTCGGTAAGCATGTACTGCCTTGCAAACTAGCCTGTGATCTTAATCGAATGCAACCATGCATTCAAGCACATTTCACATATTTATAAATGCAGCTATGATGACTTATGATTGTTAGGGAGTGTTTTGCCATATTTATTTTTTCCTCAATTCATTTAAATACTGTCATAAATCATTTTTGTTTAATTTATGTACATAAGTGTTCTCATGAGGCACATTAGCATGCAGGATGTAGCCTGCAAACAGCCTATTTTAATCAGTGCAGCACCCCTTAATTAACTGACAAATTCAGTCTTGAACATAGTCTATATTTATCAAAGCTGAGTCAGTTATGTGCACATATACTGTCTAAAAGTTAACTAATACCTTTTTTGAATGTTCCTCTGGAATGCTTTTGCAATAATAGTCAGCAGATCAGATAGTTGCTCAACCACTGGCATAATTTTTTCAGGTTGTTGAAATAATGTTAACTGTCAGATGCTGTAAAAGTTCTTTAGGCTTGATTACTCAACCTTTTTCTATTTCCATTGCCTTTCACCCTTCAAATAATTTGCTATGCACTGGTTAGATTGCTTGGTAGTCTTAAAAAAATGTAAAGTAGCAGCATTATGATCATGATATACACCAGACATAACATTATGACCATCCTTGTTTCCATGCTCATTGTCCATTTTATCAGTTCCACTTACTATATAGGTATATAGGTACTTACTGTAGTCTATCTGTTTCTCTGCATACTTTGTTAGCCCCCTTTTACCCTGTTCTTCAGTGGTCAGGACCCCCATGGACCCTCACAGAGCAGGTACTATTTGGGTGGTGGATCATTCTCTGCACTGCACTAACACTGACGTGGTGGTGATGTGTTGGTGTGTGTTGTGCTGGTCTGAGTGGATCAGACACAGCAGTGCTGCTGGAGTTTTTAAACACTGTGTCCACTCACTGTCCACTCTATTAGACACTCCTACCTTGTCAGTCCACCTTGTAGATGTAAAGTCAGAGACAATAACTCATCTGCTGCTGCACAGTTTGTGTTGGTCATCCTCCAGTCCTTCATCAGTGGTCACAGGACGCTGCCCACAGGACGCTGCCCACAGGACGCTGTTGGCTGGATGTTTTTGGTTGGTGGACTATTCTCAGTCCAGCAGCGATACTGAGGTGTTTAAAAACTCCAGCAGCACTGCTGTGTCTAAACCACTCAGACCAGTGCAACACACACTAACACACCACGTCAGTGTTACTTCAGTGCTGAGAATGATCCACCATCCAAACAGTACTTGCTCTGTGAGGGGCCATGGGGGTCCTGACCACTGAAGAACAGGGTAAAAGGGGGCTAACAAAGTATACAGAGAAACAGATGGACTACAGTCTGTAATTGTAGAACTACAAAGTGCACCTGTATAGTAAGTGGAGCTGATAAAATGGACAATGAAACAAGGAGGTGGTCATAATGCTATGCCTGATCAATGCATATTTTTATTCATAAGTCACTGGACCTAACAACCAATAATCAAATAAGGTGTTCTTTTTTTAAAAACAGAATTAGTTGACTGTGAAGGTGACTACTTTGTGGCAAATATATTAGTTTTTCCCCTTAAAAAATCTACTGTATGGTCTGTGAATTATCATTCTAGCATTCATAAATGAGCAATTGTGCACAAAGCATGTAATGTCCATAGCCACCATAAAAAACACACATCAAAGAGACCATGAGAAGGAAATACATTTAATAAATAAGTTTCTTTCTGCCCACATGAAGGGCAGGCCTATATTAAGTCAATGTAAAGCTTTGAAAAATACAATCTTAATAATCTGTGACAGTACTGATGGTACTTATACTTCATATATTCTCTTTTAAGTCTAAACATGGTATGTGATTTGGTTTGTTTCTTGTAAACCACTTGGAGGTCTAGGTAGATTGAAATAATGAAGATCATTTGGTATCTTAAAAGTAAGTCAGGGGTGTATATCTTTGTTAATGACAGTATATAGAAAGACAATTTTATCACATTAAGAATATACCATCTTTATCATCTGTTGTGAGTTTACATGTCTACAATAGAAATAACAGAATCATATTGGCCCCATATTAATAACATTCAGTGTAGGGTTAGGAGGAGAATTGTGACAACCTGTCATATTTTTGTTGGCACCTGAAAATGGTGATCTCACCAGTTATATTTTTGTGCATGCTATATATTGCACATAAACATGTAGCTTACATCCCTTTTAAAAAGAGTTCGACAGATTTTACGATACATAACATCTCTTAAATTAAAAAAATAGTTTTAATTGACTGTACACGATACCAAAAAAACACTGTGCTGTTCCCTATAATCAGTATAGTGCTGAATTTCACACATGCTTCTAAGATACTTCTGCACCCTGAGCCCTGGCTTCGCGGTCATCACCGAATCCTCTCCCAGTGCAGCTTCCTATGACGTAACCTGCTGCTCTTCTCCTTAGTCATGTTAATGCAAGCATTGTGCTTGTTGCTCTGCAAGTGGTTCCAGTACTTGATGAGTTCACTAGGCTGGAACTGGTGTGAAGTGATCAGGTGACTGTATTTGCAGCTGGAGTAGGACACTCTCCAGTGGTTGAAGAGAAACTCGTTTGGTGGTGGCACTGGGTCAATGCGCAGTTTGGCCAAGCAGATCCCGACATAGACGTCCTCGAGGTGTAAACGGCGTATACTCAGCGAAGCCTGGTAGATTTTTGCAGCCATGTCTCCCGAGAACACGTAGCCTGTACCCGAGCAGAAGATGGGGTACCTCTCGCTTGAATAGAGTTCAGGAGGCATGTACCACTTGCTGTCTTTGTTGCGATTGGGTGCGTAGCCTCGCATCAGGTAGCCTGTGAAGTAGTTGTGTCGTGGTGGCAAATCTGGCTTCAGCAGCTTTTGGATTAAATACTCTGTGTTGACAAACATGTCGCTATCCGTCTTCATGACATACCAGGCATGCGGGCAGTACTCTGCGACCCAGTTCATGCCCATCAAGGTCTTGATGGTAAGGTTGTAGTAGGTGTCCATGTACGCCTGCTGTATTATGTCATGGTGCTGAAAGCTTTCTTCCTCAATGGCACCTTGAGGGTAGCCATCAGAGCTACTCCCCATGCCCAGCAGAAAAAGTCGCACAAAGCCCAGGCCCATGGCCACGCTCTCGTTCCCCCACGTCTGCCTGATGGCATTCCTGGCCTCCACCTGCCTCGGCTCTGCTGCAATAAGCAGAATTAGAAAGGGGCTGCTGTCTCTACATTTATAGGGCTCATTGAGCACATAGCGGTACGGCTGAGCTGCCAGCTGCCCTCCCACACCCATTTCTCGGTGCAAGCTGTTGGTGTTTGTGTTGTTGGTGCTCAGAGAGATCTCCAGTCCTACCATCCCTTGGGCAGCAGCAGCCTCAGCTTGGTGTGAGCTGAAGTTTACAGGTGGTTTGGGGGGAAAATAAATGGGCTCCCTCAAGAGGCTTCGCAGAGAGCTTTGGTTTCCCTCCACACGTTCCTTGAGGGGGCGCAAGCCCCGTATCGTGTAGGCCACTGGGTTCTCTCGGAATCCAGGACGGCTGGACAGCCAGTCTTGGTGGCTGAAGACGAGGAAGATGGTGAAGAGCAGGGCCAGTGACAGTAGGCCCACGACGTGCGTGCGGAAGAGTGACCGCTTGACATTCCAGGTCATCTTGATGGGGCAGCAGTGTCGCCGTCGCCACTGCATGATGCAGATAGAGGCTGCTCGGGAAAGCGCGGCGGTCACATCTAATCAAGTCAAACATGTGTTGTGAGCAGCCCGAGGGTTATCTGAGCTGGCAGATGGGTGTGTTCAGGCCCCTAGTGGAGCTAGAAGGGGGATGACATACTGCCCATGAGGACTGCTAGGACACGCTGCTCTGACTCTCTCCAGTGACAGGCGGTCATGCTTCAGGGCAGTTTCCTTCTGAAGGACGGCTGCTTCCTCAGACCAGAGCCTCCGTTATCTAAGGAGAATAGGAGAGAACCACAGAATGAATAAGGCTGGACAGCGATGAATTAAGTAGTGTAATACACTGCTAATCTCCCACTGCTGTGGAAAGAGATTTGATGTTATCCACACAGTGAACGGAGGAACCTTAATCCTCATTCATTAACTGTCTCCTCAGCCACCTTTTTTGGAGCAGGCCTTTGTTAACGGTGATACAGTGTATGCTGCTCCCCACTCATTAATCCTTCAGTTTCATGACGGAAACCCACAGGAGAGCCTTATTCCCAGAAACAACTCACAATTCCAGTTGCAATCATCGCAACTGTAAGTGGCAACTCTGTGGGGAAGATTGCTATTAGGGGTCGCTCTACATATCATAGGGCAACCTAAGGGCCCTGTGTGAAAGTTTAAATTGCAGGTTTTCACAACATGACATTCAGTGAGAGCACTGCCACTGCAAAGGCTGCCTAAGTCCCACACCCGCCCTCCTGGTGCACTTCAGCAGCCAGGAAGGAGAAGCATCCGTCAAAATGAATTTTCAGGCTCCAGCAAGCAGTGTTGCTGGGATCCGCAGCCAGCAGCAGCCAGTGATAACAGTGCTCACCCCTTATTCACCTTCCACCTTAAACTTATCAACACCACGCCAGGGGGAGAGCTCTCCCTGCCTGCAATTTCCAGCCTTAACTGCTGCTTCCTTTCACATGGGGGGTTTATTGGATTCTAGAACCTTCTTTCAATAATCATGAAAAAAAAAAATAAAGGTAAACGGAGAGACAGAGAGAGAAAGACACAGTGAGAGAGGATGAAAGTAAAAATAGAAATGCACCATATTTTTGAATTCGGTTTATCTGAACGTTCACAATAATTTCATTGTATTATGTTATTTTTATTAAATATTTGTTTGTTTATTGCTTAATATCTTCACTCATTTTGAGATACACTGTAAAAAACAACGTCTTTTTGTCCACACTCGCATTTAAAGTAGCAGTGAATTTTTGGTTTTCTTTACACACATTTGATAGTTGACAGGCATAAACAACATAACTCTGTGAATCTGAAGGAAACACATTCAGATTTTACACAAAGCCCTAAACTGTTCATTTGAAAATCGAACGGTGTTGCATTATGTTCTCATTTAGGAAGCTGTTAGAAAGGTAAGTGAATCTTCTTAGAAAGGCAGGTGAATCTTTTTAGTGATGGAATCATTTGTTGGTACACGTTTAGGAGGGCTCAAAAGCATTCACCCTAGCATGCAGCACCAAAGATATGAAGATATTTTTGTGAGGTTTGGTGAGGTTTGTAGCCTTGTTGTTCGTAGCAACCAGCAATTATTTTAATTCCAAATGAAGCAAGGTTAATAATAATAATACTAATTGTAATAATAATAATATGGATTTTGATACCTAGAAATTAAATGAATAGGGTCCAGAAAACACAGAATATTCATTCAAACAAGTAGGGAGAAGTCAATCCTTCAGAAAAACAATACAGCACAGAATTCAACTTGGTGTTCCGAGTGCTTACAATGCTTAAACTGCCTTTTAAACAAAACCTTCTCTTCAGCTGGCGGTTTCATTACTGTTGTGTTGACATGCTCATGTGTTCAATAGGAAATAGGAGAGTGAATGCACTTTCCCCTTTACCCCTCTAAATGTTAATCTCTGACGACTTTGCCCATTTCTCATGACAACTGGATCAGAGCATACTAACCTTTTCAACCAAATGTGCTAACGCAGTGCAAGCAATTACTGCCAAGTGGAAAGGGGCTGAGTCTAGCTTTGCTTTAAAGGTTAACGTACTTCAGAACAGAGCAAATGAAACACTCTAAAGGTTTCTTTTGTTATCCACATGAGATTCAATAATGAGAGCACCACCGTATCCTGGACTACACTCTAAATATTGCATATTACATATTTTTAAATATATATTTTGTTAACATAAATAAATATGTAAAAAGTTTACCAAAAAAAACTGATATAGTGCTACTTAATAACCAAGAGGAATCAAGACTGTTCCATAAATCATTTGCTCTAGGATCCATTTGATACAGTTGCTCAAATTAAGAGTCTGATAGTGCCACAGCGGTCAGCAATTAGAGGAGCTACACGAGACCATTAGACTTGTAAGGGGATACACCTGCAATCAAAATTAATATGACGGGGAATCAGAATAATTCAATAATCTGTGTACTTGCAATCACAAAATGGTGGGGAGCTTTTCTTCATTGATTCCTCTGGTATTTACACTTGCTGTAGCTCTCTTATTTGTCACATTTTAGGTGCATGATTTGGAATTATTGACAAAGCCTATATCCTACTGTTATATACATACCTTTGCATAAGATTACGAGGTTATACTGCAATTGATGCTTGATAATTTCACACTGGTCTGGTCTTATGCACTGGTCTGCATAATTGGCCAAATCAGTAAGATTCTGAATAACATCAGAGCTATTATTTTGTTTTTCTAGTGTGATACGGAAAGTATCAAAAGTAGAACATCACCACTTTCATGCCTGAGATGTTTTATACAGTAGCTGTTAAATAAAACAGGTCATCCCCAGTTAAGGCTTTTCCTTAACAGCAACACCAACTTACTTACCAAGCCAGGCGTAATAAAATGACAGTGACAGCTACAGGCTTCTGAGATGATCAAGCTACCCAACATTAAACTGTTAAAAGCCAAAGCCGGCAGAGCAGTCCAAAACCGAACAAGAGTGCTGTTGTTTGGAAGGAGGATTGTTGGACTTGAGGACAAGGGGTTAGCAGCAGGAGCGGTGGAATTTAGGACATTGGTAGGGCAGGGAACATACTCACTATCAGAGGCTCACGCTCACAGGAAAATCTTTTTGTTATCATATTTTCAAGAACCGCATGCTGTCACGAGGAACTCTGGATTTAGTCCAGCTGAAAGCTGAACTAATGTGATAAAGCAATATTGAGGTATTAACAGCATTTAGACGCTAGAGGACTGTATCAGTGATGCTCACAGGCAAATTTGGGAGCCTGTCTATACCAGAAGACTTTAGGTAATTTTAGTTATTGTTTGGAATAGTGCATGATTCAAGCCTTCCTCTTCTCAATGAATCTGAGCTGCAACCTTCGGGACGACGCTTTAGGAGGCCAATAACATTTATTATAAATCTATTCTTCCCACCGCCATTGGCCTCCTGAATCATTCTTATTCTTAGCTTGTAAGGATTGATGTTATTTGTTCATACGTTGCTTGTTGAGAATGTTCGTACCTATTGTCTATGCTGCTGCTAAAACTAGCTTTGGCACAGCCCTATGCACTTGGCTACAGCTTTGTTTAGTGACATTTGCTATTCCGAATATGAAAATTTTCATATGAACAGGCTTAACATCTCTGTTCAGGTGTTCAGTTACTTTTACATCTCCCCAGAACAGAGATTTCTGTGCAATGACATTTACTTTCCCGGAGCAGAGACATTTAGGCTTATCTGCACTTACAAATTTGACCAAGATGCGGAAATTGTATTTGAAATCTGTGACTGACCACAAATGTGACTGAGCTGGATAAGAAAAATGAATTTACTGTAGGTATATGGGGGCTGAGGTTTTACTGACACTCACATGACTCTCTGAGCTCAAGTAACAATGTGAAAAGATTTGTGAGATTCTGAAGTGATAACAGAGCCAAGCACAAAACAGCTGACCTGGGCTTTGAATTGCAAAGCAGATTTCTGCAATTCCAGTACAGAAAAATAACAGATTACAACAAGGCTTCCATTATAAAAAAGGCCAGTGCACAATTCCTCTGTGCGAGAATTCACAGACTTGATGACAGAAAGAAGAAACAGAGTCAAAGCCATTTCTTTGTTATAAATGTAAGCTCCAGTAGATCCAGGCTGCAGATGCCCTAAGCTTATTCAGCCAGATAAAAACAAGTGTTTGGATCTTTTAGCACAGAAATCATATTGCATATCTTATTAGTTTCATTATTTATATTTATTCATTTTTTCATTATGCTGTTATTAGCATGAGTTATGGAAAATTAATATGTACTGATAACTGCTGATATTTTCCAGTTGGAAATCAGTGAAGCCACATTCATATCTGGAATATTGTTACTTCAAATAAACACGTAATATAGCTGTGGAATTATTATAAACATTTGGAGGATAAAAAAGCTTTAAATATTTACATTAATGGTGGTGCTCTCAAAAAAAAATGTTTGAGTGGAGTGAAATGAAACTTCATTCTACAGATGCACGGCTGTCTTTGTCCACTTACAGTGTGCGATTGCTATAAGCTACTTTGTTCAAAATCATATGCCAAGGCATAAGACAAGAACGTTTCAGTAAAATTCTTAGCCAATATGTAAAACAGGAAAAACACAAAACTAATATATACAGCTTATTATGTTTATTAAAGATGCGACATGTAGAGCCTAAAGTCACATCCATGGCTTTCAAATTCATGCTTTTCAAATTCATTTCTGCTGCTGTCTTGTATGAAACATAAAACGGAAACACCCCAAGGATCGAAGAGGAATTCTGACCTAGACAGAAAAGAAAAACAGAAATGACACAAGGTTGTCTCCAGGAAAATCATTTGGCTCATGCGTCTCTGTTGTTTGTTTTTTATTTTTAATCTGCCATGACACCAGCCTGACGAGTTATGAATCAAAATGCCACTCTTGGCACGTTCAAGGCGTCCTTAGCGAATAACACTGTTGCCCTAGTGCTTGATTGTAATGCATATGAGGTTTGAATATGCCCATTTTTCGCCAGGCTGAATTCTCGATTTCCTGCTTGAATTTTAATAGCCGGGGTAATTGAATACAGCGGCTAATTGAAGACGAGCGTACGGTATGAGCAGAGCCAGAAGACGCTGATCTGAGCCTTTCTTTCTCCCACAGTGTGGCCTGCTTGGCCTGCGTGTCCTGGGTGGGGGCCAGAAATGTGTGAGCCGGCCCGGAACGTAGAATAGCCGGGGTGTTTTCCACGCTCTGGTGCTCAAGGCTTGACCGGATCTGGGACAAGTCACCGGAACTCTTCTAGCACTCACACATCATCACACATCTCCTCCTATGGAAAGCTTTCAGCTGTAGACTTCACTGAAATGAACTCATCACATGTTATTTTATTTTATGTATTTCATCATTTTTGTTCGGGGTGCTAAGCTGAGCTCATTAATCAGTGAGTTTGCATGCATAAAAAATATCTTTAGCCAAAACTATGCTTTCAAGTCATTTGCACTCGACATAATACAACACTGTTGATGTCTAAAGACTCTGATTGTGGCCAGGACTATTTATTGCCTTGGAACTACAGCCTAAACACCCAGTGGCCTAGACAAAACTAACAACCAAGTCTGTTAGTTCTGTTGCACTTTTCTAACCTTTTCCCCTCCGTCAGACACCACACAACTTCTTTAATGTAATACGATCTTTAAAAATATGGAAACCACAACAGGAGCAACAAGACACTGTGAAAGTGATGAGACGTACCGCTGTCAGTGCCAGGCAGACCGAGAGAATAGCTGTCGGTGCCGTCTGTGGGTCTCCTTTACACGCCATCACTCCGTCTGAAATCTCCAAAATCAAGTAAATACTTCCTCTTCTTCTCCCCCTTCACTGCTCCCAGTCACTCACGCTCATTTCTTTGTTTTCCATGTTGCATTCCTGGCACGAAGCCTTCCTCAGACTCGTTACAGTCCGCCCGCTGTTTCCATCCAACCGCCGCTGAGGTTTCTTCATTTCAGGGTCTTGTCTTGTCGCTGGCGCCGTTAGTGCTACTACTCTGCCTCCACTTCACTTTGTTTTTTAGCCTCGGCGCTGTATTCCCATGCCGGAAAGTGGGGCTTTGGGAGGGGGCTGAAGAAACACAACAACAGCGGCGGCTAAAACTTCAATGTCCTATTTCGTACGAGGGCCGGCGTCTGAAAAATCGATTGGAGGCAAAAGCCAGCTGAGGCGAAGCGGCATTAACAGCGGCAGCGGCGGTGGAGAAGAAGGGGGTGGTTATGGCTGGTCCCTCACGCTACAAAGCCAGGCAAAAAAAAAACAGCATCGAAACCCCCCCTCATGGTACCTCGGAAGCCCTCCGCAGCGAAACATGATCCACAAGCACGCTGGAGGGGGAAAAAGGAGGGGAAAGGCTTCTGCTCCTCTCCTCCCTCTTCTTCGGCGTGATGTTGTGGTGGTGGACGCGTGTGTGGAAGAAGAAGAGGCTGGATTGGGCAGGGTTGGGTTTGGTGGGGAGGGTTTGTGTTCGGGGGGGAGCAGGGGGTGGGGGGGGGGTCAGCAGCTGCTTAAATGTGCTCCAGTCTGCCGCGGATTCACTGACTGAGCCCCTTCGACGTCACCACCTACTTAGCAGAGGATCCCACGTGACCATTTAGATTCACACCCCTTTCAACCCCAGCTCCTCTCCCTTCTCGGAACTGGGGGGCGGGGAGAGGGACGTAGGGGGGGTGTAGATTTAACTCACCCTGTGCGCAGTGAACGGAAAGAAAGAGTGAGTCTTTTTGACACAGGCACAGGAACCAGCTCCACTGTGGCTGCCAGGGCAGAGAATTGCAGCTCATCGTACGTGTGAAAATCAAACCGAGCTCTGAATATAACACCAATTTCCTTTAGCTTTATATTAGAAGATTCTATTTCTTGGGGGTGTTAAGACCCTGCCTTATGTCTAGGCTCAAAAAGAGAACTAACTCGGAAGCCTGAAGAGGCCATGAGCTGTTGCTATAATTTTCTAGATTGTTATCTTGAGATACCAAGATAAGTAACTCGTTCTTTCAAGATAACAATTTTGATATGTTGAGGTAACAAAATACATAACTTGTTATCTCAAAATAACAATCCAGAAAAGTATAACTATCTCATAGCCTCTCTGGACTGCTGTACATTGAGGCTCAAGGCAGCGGCGACTCCAGCTTACACAAGGGATGGGAGCTGGAGGGCCGGAGTCCAGCACAGTTTGGAGATTTTCCTGCTCTGAGCCACCTTAAAACCTCGCAATTATCTCCTGAGTTGAATCAGGTGTGTCTGATTAGGAAAATCACCAACCTGCCCTCCAGGACTGGAGTTGGCCATCCCTGGGCTACTCAGTGGAGCGTATTACATACAGCTGGTGCACAAGGAGGTAATGCAGGCTAAAATAAGTTTCCTCTGTCACTCAACCTTTGCAATATTACTTTCAGTTAGAATGGTTTACAAGGAGAATCTTGTGAGGAACCAAGCTACCCTAAGGATTAAAGCACATTTCCAGACCACATAACTAGGAACCAGGGACGGATTACTGACCAAGATAGTGGGGCCAGCGGCCGGGGACCACTGACTACCAGTGGTTTCGGAGGGCCTTAGACCACAAGGCTCAACATAGGTCAAATACTTGGAACAATCCACTGCAGATGTAAAGATTAGATGAACAAGCCACGCTTAATAATGTACACACGACTAAATGAATGAATTAATAAATAAAGAAAGAAAAATTCTGGCCTGTTTTCTGTTTTCAATTATTATTGACTCGTCCGATTATTACTATTGCCATTCAAATGGGATGTTAGCCTTTACGCTTCCATAACCACTCCTTTTTTTGCACCACAAAAATCTTCAAATCTTACATGAAAACATCTAAGACACAATAGCATATTGCACATGAATAAGGCTAATTTTGTTTATTTACAAAGGTAAGAAGATAAACAAGCTTCCAGTGTTGCTAAAAGTGGACATGGATGTGAAATGTTGTTTAATATCCCTCTTCAGGTATTTATTTATTTATTTCATATTTGGAGTAGGGGGGGGGGCTCCAAAGACTCTTGTACCGGGGGCCAAACACGACCATGATATCGCCCTTGCTAGAACCACGCCTCTGCGCAATTTGCCCCCTGTGAAAAAAAGCTAGCCCCTCCAGAGACACAGCCATTAAGAGCTGACTTGTACTCTGTCAGTGGTGTCACTGGCTGGTTGTAAATATTGTAAGGTATCTCTGCGGTTTTAGAATACGCCGTGACTGAATAATTAATAAGAGCCCTCTCGTTGACAGAAATACTTTGGGGGGCATTTGCTCAGGTACCTGGCCGGCCCGGGCACATTTGTCAGTGGCGAGTTAGAATTCAGGGGGATGATTGATTCTCCCTTGAGCTGCTGGGTCAGAAGTGGGACCTGCACATTAATATCATGTGACATCTATTAAAGACGAGCCTTCCTAACTGTTCAAACGCTTGATTAAGGAACATGGCCCACGGCTGAATGTGAATTTATTGGGCTGCTGACGTTGTGCATAGCGAGTTGAAATGTTATCATTTTTTAAGTCTGAAAAATAGTTGTGTACAGGCAGTGCATGTTTTTTTCTATTAGCTATGCCTCTGTGGAAGGTCAATTCATTTCTTCATTTCTTGGTTTGGATTATTTTTATGCGTTGAAGATTTAACATGCTAGACTGTTCTTTTAAATGTTGTCTATAAAACAGAGAAATAGAAAGGTTCTGCATATCAAGCTAATTAACAAAAGGTCAAATCAGTGTTATCCACAGATCCAAGCAGCTGTGAAAACAGCACAGGCTGCAGGCTCATACACGCTGTATTAGTTTAGTCAGTGACTAAATGCAAAGCTTTAAGGAAAAGTTACACTTACAGTGATGTCAGCATGCATGTTTTATATTCTATAGAAGGTGTGGCTGCTTTAAAAATAACACATTTATGATGACTTGGTGAAATTTTCAAGGGTGAATTTTAGGAAGCAGCAAATTCAAAGGGAATCTTTCATCTTTCAGATAAAGATCTGAGAGAGAGAAGTAAGATTAAGTCTAATTTTTATAAATCCATAACATAAGCAGTGCTAATTCAGCAGTTTAGTCTCTAAGGAGTCCATGTCCCTGAAAACAGAAATTGGCCAATGAGCAGCCACCACAGTGGTCTTTGTTCATATTCAGTTCGAGATGTTAGATTTATGACAGTTTTTCCATTTGATATCCCATTATGTACAAAAGAAGGATCTCCAGTTCCCAGTGATGAGGTGTGGTGTCATGGGGAACTAAATGGTGATGGTTATATGAGAAGTCTTCAAAGCAATCTGAGCAATTGTCTCAGTACTAAGATAGAATATCAGCATGTGTTCAGGTCAGCTCATAGACCTGAAGAATTTCTGCTGTGCATAATTCCTGCTTGGGTTATGCCCTCAGATATCTTGGCACCCTCTCATTCTGTGCTTTTAAAATGAAAGCACTGCATGCTTGTTTGTGGGTTATTCTTACCTCACCACAGAATGAATAGGATAAAAAAAATCCGTGCACTCTTTTCAATGGCTCTGATGCTTAAAACTGTCTGAACATGATATCCCAGTGGAACATCATCTGAGCTCACAGCACCACTCCTAAAGAATCTGCACAAGTTACCACTAGTTTTCCACCTACCATAGCTGATAGTGGGCCAAGTTAGTATACACATGACTTAGACTCTAAAAGGTTCAACTATTGTGGAGTAATACTAACTTTTGCTTGTTTAAAACAGCACTATGTAAGATTTTTAGTGTAGTAGCATTACTGAGTCAGGAGATAAAAACACTAAAATATCATGTGCTTGTACTGCTGCGAGTTGCCCTGTAAAGCCTGAAATAGCAATTTATATGTCAGAGATGTTGAAGTGGCTTTGGTAGGAGTTTTTTAGGCCATGTTATACATCTTCACATATCAGTGTCACACACACAGGCTCAAAAAGAAGGTCCAGCTCGATGTTTAGGTCTTAAATGCAAACTGTATACTGATGAAGATATGATAGATAAATCACTGAAATCCTCAGAAGAACCATCTGTCACCAGGTTTTGACTTGAGTTCTTTTTGAACGCTATTTTAATGTGCTCACAATCATCAGATTCATCCGCTCAGGGAAGGGGTCAGAAGCACAATCCACATTACAAAATGTTTTTCTGCAGGTTTCACCATAGAGGTCTCCAAAACCTACACAGTGTAGCTTTTTTCCCCTAATCCTTTCCTAAAGTCTACATTCCAACAATGCAGGGTTGTTAGAAGTAAAAAAACAAGGCCCAACAACACACATTTTGGTTTTCACTAGGGATGTAAATGATTAACCAATTAACTGCTAACTGACAAATAAACAATCATTCAACTAATACTATCATTTAGAAACGTTACTTAAATTTTAGTTCATTAACAATCAACAGTTCATATTTAATTCATCAGGTATATCAAAAATATTTGTACCAGATCAATAATTTTTTATTTAAACGTTTTCCTACTGAAAGTGGAAAATGTTTCAACCCCCCCCTTAAAATATCTCACTTTGTACCCCGCATTATATTGTGCCCTGCACTTCCTTACTTCCTTAACCCCTGTTAATAAATAGGTGTAGATATGGGGAGCAGTGGGTTAGTTCCTGTAGGCCTCTACAGTAAATGATTAACAGTGTTAGAAAATGTACCTTTGAGCCAGCCGAGAAATATATATATATATATTTAAGAGAGTTGGGGTCTATTTTCTGTGCTACTTCCTCCATGTTTGTGCAGTTTGTAAAAGTGTTCTGGCAGGCCAATTATTTTGCTCATTACTGAAGTAAAGGTGTTTTCATTAAACATAACATAACTGTCCTCTGCACTGTTTACTCAATCAGCTCAAAAATGAAGACTGGGCCTAATCAGCGCTGTAGCATGTGTCTAAAAGCAGACATTGGCATGAAGATTTCTAATAGGTGTCCACAAATAGAATGCATTCATTCCTTTCTAATGGCTTTGAAGTCCGGGATGGCTGCATTAATTTCCCGGCAGTGGATTTAAAGACCCTAAGAGAAAATTAATCAGTCTTTTGAGAAATAGCCCTATTTTCTTAACATCAGTCTACCTAAGCTATGTAAACAAACCCAGAATTGGGTCTTTTTTGATTAGTTTCCCTCCATAATTTCATTTAGGGAAACATTCATTTGTTGGGCTACATTGCGTTGCGACTACAATGTTGGATCATTGTTTTAATATAGAAATAATGGTTGAATATAGAAATCATAAAGCTTTGTGCGAAACAGACGTGTGGAATATTCATATAGTCTGTTCATTTTAGAGGCTTCGTGAAATATGATTAGCACTGCTCAATTTCCCAGTTGAAATAATATCATGGATGATAAAGCCGTCAGCTGAATGAAATAGCATATGAAGTTGCTGCTTATGTTTATGAATGAGTCATGCGCTTGAATGAATATCGCAACCACACAGTGAACATCTCAAATAAGTGCAGAATTTTCAGTTACTTTGAGAGGGTCAAGTTGGCTCCACAGAAAGCTTTTATAGGGATGGTAACAGGCAATTATCAGATTCTGTAAGCCTTTTGAAGGAGCCATACAATACGTTCTTTTTCATTGTTTTGTTTTCCTGTTGGAGCAAAGACTGTGTTTGGCATGCTGATGTATTGGCTGCCTCTGGGAACAGACACACAAATCCTGTTTCACGCAGTCCTTCAAAACTCCCCCAGTGGGAATGCTTTGCATTTGAAATGTACAATTAGTTATTCCTGTTTGGCGCAAATGGGAAACACTTCAATAGCTGCAGTGAAAACATGAGGCCTTGGGCGAGTGCAGGCGATGGGTGGCATCTCCTTTTTCTTGCTCGTCAATCCTTCCCTAAACCCGAGGGTGCACCTGGCCATATAGGGTTCTTCTTCTAACCCTCGTGTTCGTTATTGCTGTGTAAAATGTGCATTCGCGGGGAGTATAAACAAAGGCTTTAAGGGTTGAAAAAGTCAACATCTGGACTGGCGCTTTATTAAATTGTCCGGGCCAGTGGTCGCTTCGTAAACTCGGCTGTTAGGCGAGCTGAGGCTGGGCAACAACCTGCTTGTAGTAGCTGCTTGCAGCATTGACCCCTGCTGCACCCATGCTGTGCATAATCTGCAAAGACATTAACATAGGCAGGTAACACGGCTGTTAGCGGGCCTTTTTTCATCTCTCTAAGTGTTCCGCTGGCAAATGGAAAAAGCTTTTTTTCTCTCCCCAGTTAATTCCCTGAAAAAGGACTAAATCTAACTCGCCATGCTAATCAGCTAAAACGGAATAAACTCTATCCCCCGAATTTGGGTTTATTGACTTAGCCGTTACCTTCTTTGCATCCTCTCAAATCAACAGGGATTAACAAAATCATATATATACATATATATATATATATATATATATATATATATAAAGAGAAAATAATCTGTGTCCATGGTGGTTTGGCTCTATTTTAGATTCTCTTGCTGAATGAAATTGCAATGCACCTCATTTTATATGTTTCATTCCTCCACTACTGGAGGAATCATCATTTTATGAATGTGAAGGATTAATTGACTTTTCCAGTACGCTGTTCCATCTGCTGTGACACTTAAAAAGTTTCCAAAGAAAAAATCCCGTTCAGGGCAGATCGGGAGTAGTTTTTTTGTTGTGTATTCGAGCTAAGGTTAAAAATTTATTGCCATTTCTAACCTGCCTAGTGTTAATTAACTACAATAGCAAATTTTGGCTTGGTAATGTGGTGTTTTAAACCAAAAACTCAACATGATGTAGTGAAACTCCAAACCTAATATTAGTAGGTTAAATGGAAATTTTGCCAAGTAAATGTTGTGTAATCAAGCTAACCTAAAGAAGTTAGCATGATTGCAAATTTATTGTCATTTTCAACCTGCTTAGTCACATGTTGACTTGATAACACAGAATTTTAAACTAAAAACTCAATAATGCCCTTTGAATCTGAACTCCAATCTAAATTCAGTAGTTTGTATGAGAATTTTGCCAAGTAAATATTGTGTAATTGAGCTAATGTTATGCATTAGCATAATTGCAAATTTAATGTAATTTCCAACCTGCCTAGGTTTAATTAGCTACAACAACAAAGTTCCAGCACCCCACCGCGACCCAGAAGGATAAGCGGTTTAGATGATGGATGGATGGATGTGTAATCAAGATATCATTAAATGTTAGCATGGTAGCAAATTTATAGTCATTTTTAACCAGCCTAGTTTTCATTTGCCACAACAACACAGTCCTTTATGGACCTTGCTTTGTGCATTGGGACACAGTCATATTGGAACAGAAAAGGGTCTTTCCCAAACTGTTCACACAGAGTTAGAAGCATAGAATTTTCCATGGAAATAACTTGGTATGCTGAAGTATTAAGAACTAAGGGGTCGAGGCTAATCCCAGAAAAACAACCCCACAGCATTATCCCTCCTCTACCAAACTTGCACAATGCAATCAGGCAGGTAACGCTGTCCTGGCTTTCGCAAACCCAGACTCGTCCATCAGACTGCTGGACAGAAGCGTGATTCGTCACTCCACAGAATGTGTTTACACTGCTCCAAAGTCCAGTGGTGGCGTGTTTTACACCACCCCCCACTCCCTGTTTGACATTGTGTATTTTGATCTTAGACTTGTGTGTAGCTACTGCCTAGTGGCTAAGCTGTCGTTACTTCTAGATGCTTCCATTTCACAATAATAGCTTTTACAGTTGACAGGGGCAGATCTAGCAGGACAGAAATTCCACAAACTGACTTGTGGCAGAGATGGCATCCTATGAATGTGCCATGTTTAAAGTCACTGAGCTAATCAGTTTGACACATTCTACTGCCAGTGTTTGTCTATCGAGACTGCAAGGCCATGTGCTTAATTTTATCCACCTGTTACCCTGGGTATGGCTGAAATACCTGAACTCAATAATTATGAGGTGTGTCCAAATACTTTTATCTACGTAGTGTAATTAACTCTGTACAGCTCTCAGCTGTTTATTATTAGGGCGAGACGAAGGCGAAAAAGGGTGAGATGTGTTGCTCTTCTACCATTTACAGGTATTAACTTCTGTGGCCGGCTGCACCAGCTGTGCGTAAGTTGTAACGTAAGTGTTTATTAAGTTCAGGTTTATGCTTTACTTAATCAAAACAAGTTGCACCACCCAAAATAGTTTTAGCATTGAGTTTAGTACTTACTAAATATTTACACCCACTGGACAGGTGTAAGTTTTGGGGAAACCAGATAGAAAGCACAAACAGGACTTTTTTGGTTAACTAAGCTAAAAACTCAGCAGCTTTACAAATGTAAATTTTGTGGTGCAAATTTAGTGAAAGGATAGTTTGAAACTCGTGTGAGCTAAGGACTTAATAAAGACATTGCGCACAAAGTTACGTACAAACTTACGCAAAACCTGATATAACCCAGTCCAGGTTTGTCGCTGCTGCCATGGTAATGCCCAGTGATGGCGCACCGCAGTGGAAGGAAAAGCACATGAATTCCAATCCGAGCAATCTCAAGGCTGCATGGCCATGAATCAGATATGTTTCCGATCTTGGACCACGCATGAAAGTGGCTCAGGTCAGATTTGGAAAGATTAGGTTTGTGTGTTCATACAGCTCTGAAAACATCAGATCTGAGTCACATTTGGGCAAAAAAACGGATCGGTGCCACTTCAACCTAGTAATGTGAACGTGGCCATACCAATCTCACATTTAGTCCTAAAATGAGGAGAGAAAAAAGGGGTGTATGACCACTTGACTTAAACCCCATCTTAAAATTATCAGGCTAAATTGGACTTTTGCCAACTAAATATCAGGAAACCAAGCTAATGATAGAAATTAGCATGGTAGCAAATTCATTGTCATGTCCAACTTACTTTGTTTCGATTAACTACAACAACATAATTTTAAACTGTATTCAAACTATATTTTAAACATTTTGTATTGAATCAAAACTCAACCAAAATTGATTAGGTTAAATGAGATTTTGCCAACTAAATACTGTGTAATCAAGATAACATTACATGTGAGAATGGTAGCAAATTCGCTGTCATTCCTAACCTGCCTAGGTGTGATTAGCTACAACATCATAGCTCGGTAGCTGCCATTTTAAACTAGAAACTTAATGTAATGTAGTGAATTTAAAACCAACCTAAATTCATTATATTAAATGGGATTTTTACCAACCAATCTAATGTGGTCAAGGTAATATAAGATGTTAGTATGGTAGCAAATACATTGTCGTTTCCAACCTGACGTGTTTCGACTAGCTACAACATCAGCATAGCATTTTGAACTGGAAACTCAACATCATGTAGTGAATCTAAACTCCAGCCTAGGCTAAATGGGATTTTCGCTGACATTCTGTAAAGCTTGATCAGTTGCTATGAAAGAAGGCATTTGTGGGAGGAGCATGTATAGGTCAACTGCCCAAGGAGATAAATCAGTAATCATAAACATCAAATGTGTTTACGTGATGAAAGGGTTTCCCCATGTGTCTCTATCCTTTAGCATAACTTTATCTCAGCTGTAGTGAAACAGTGTTTGCCGCTGCTATTCGCCTGGATATCTGGGACAAAATTCAAACCAGCATAGACAGCATTTTCACCAGCTGTGCTCTCAATGAGAACTGTTGCAGCCACAATGCAAATACTGGCCTTGCTCTTTTTCTCTGCAGTACTGCAATGACATTATGAGGGTGAGGATTTTTTATTGTGTGCAGATGAGATTCCTCCTTTCTGTGTCTTACAGGACAAGGAGAATTCATCCATTCCCTTTGGTGAGATTAACCCCATTTAGTTTCTACAAGGCTGAACAAGCTGATACACATCTATTGACTTCCCTGTCTTTTTTTTCTGTGGGATGACTGATGCATTATTGGAGAAGAAAATGTGCCCGTCTAGGCCAAAATCCATAAAGTAGTCCAAATGCGAAGCAGGACAGAACACGAAAATCCCTGTGCTTTCACTGTTTGGCTAGAAATGAATCAGTACTACCAGAGTGGGATTCTGAAATTTAAATGTGCCTCATTAAAAAAAAAAAAAAATAGACTCAAAATTGAAATATTATGCTTTTGTCATTTAGTTTGCATCTTTGGCTCTAAGACTCATGCCTTAAGTGGATGTGTTCTACCTCTGATAAATATTAATGAGGTTATTTGAGATCCAAACCAGCTGACTTATCAGTAATCAAGGCAAACTGCTCATCACTTTGAATCCATGACTAACTCGATCAAGCCATTTTTCTTAAGGAAGAACATTTTCTTAATGACCAACAAGATCACAGACAGCTGAATTAAAAATGGTTGAGTATGAGAAACTTTCCTGCAAACATAGGATTTTATTTCGGAAGTTAGCCTGGTAATAATTATAATGATACTTGTGAAGCTGTATGACACTATAAGAAGAACAGCTCTTATTACCGTACGTATACTGCTTTAAAGCTATCAGGATGTCAAAGCACACAAATATTTGACAAAGGCAGTCCAAGATTGCAGAATGTTTTCAAGCTCATAAAGCAACTTCCAAAGCACTAATGTCATCCTATGTAAGTGCTGTAATAAGTTAGCCTGAAATAGAACCAGCTATTGAGGCCTAGTTGAAAAAACCTACAGTACTGTGCAAAATCCCCTATTTATTTAATTTCCAGTCAAAGCCGTTAAGTAAAAGTTATTCATTCCTCAGCATCAGGCAAAAAACACACACACTGTGCACAGAAAATTACAGAAGCCTTGATAACTTCAGTATTTAGTGTGTTGACTTTACCTTTTATTACAGCTTCTATTCTCTTCAGGCGACTTTTTCAAAGAAATCTGCCAGGATATTTTTTCCACACTTCCATAGTTCAGTCTTAAAGGTTGGTTGTTTTTCTGGTTCTCTCAATGCAGGTAATCCTAAGCACATCCAGTGGTGCTTATAACACGTCCTAACCTGCCAGCCAGCCTCCTCCCACAGCCTCAAACACTCCCTCGGCAGCCCGAGCCCAACCCTCTGTCTCATCTGAGTACTAACACCAGGATCTCATTTCCCTGCTTATCACCACAGCTATGTACAGGGTAAGGCAAAACACAGGGTGATTCAAAAAGGTTCATCCAATTTCAAAATGATTTATTTCACTTGTTAATCATTACAGAACAGTGCAGTAAACTGTAAATGAGCATAAAGTTTATTATGTAATTTTACAAGTGCTCAACATGAACCTCTTCCAGCTGTACAGACAACATCAACACCATAGTGTAACGTGTTGACAGAAAAAAAAACAGACGCTCGCGGATAAAAAATAACGAGAGCAGTAGTTTAAATCACTCTAGGCCAAAGTGTATTCAAAAAATACCAAGCGAACAATCCAAAGAGGGCAGAGCAAAAACGTAATCCAAATAACAGAAAAAGGGGTCAAAAAACACAGGTCAGCAAAGACAGGCAAAAGTATCCAAAGGGTAAGACAAGAGGCAGAATCCAGACAAACAAAGCACAGGTCAAAAACAGAGTATCGGTCATATGAATACAAACGCTCAGTAGTTCTCAAGGAAACAATACTTCGCAATTTGCCTACCTAAAGCCCGGGCTTATAAACTAAACAGCTTGAGTCATATGACATCCTACACAGGTGTGACACATCAGTATTCAGGGGAACTAGATCTCTGATAGGAGCGTGTTTGAGAGTCAGTGATCACATGAGTTTCCCTAGAACTCTGGGTAGTGTTGTCCTCCATCTCTGAAGGACGTTGTGCTGTGACGTGATCTCCCGAGGGATTCTGGGAAATGGAGTCCGTTTTCCTTTGACCTCTTGCCGAATGCGTGACAGTACCCCCCCCCAAAGAGTCCGGGTGGGCCTTGGAACGAGGACGACCCGGACGGCCGCTACGCCCCCCACCGGACCTCCGAGCAGGGGTGGATCCAGAGCTGCCGAGGCGCTGGAAAGATGGGTTCCTTCCACGAGGATCCCGCAGACGGGCAGGAAGAGAGCTCGAGAGCTTCTTGGGTGTGCGGCCCCTGGGACGAGGAGCGGGCTTCCCCGGGTGCTGGTTGTGGAAATCCGCAATGAGACCGGGGTCTAATACGTCCTTTGCCGGCACCCAACATTGCTCCTCTGGGCCGTACCCCTCCCAATCCACCAGATAGTGGAGGACCCCGCCCCGTCGTCGGGAGTCCAGCAGCCTACGGACAGCGTAGACTGGAGCCCCGTCAATCTCTTCCGGTGGGAGTGGCAATACGTCCGGTGAAGCCTCATCCAAAGGCCCTGCAACAACTGGTTTAAGCAACGAAACATGGAATGAGCGTGAGATTCTAAAATGTGGGGGTAGGTCTAATCTGTAGGTTACATCATTAATACGTTTCAGAACTTTGAAAGGTCCTATATACTTAGGCTGAAGTTTCTTACAACGTCCCTCAGGGCAACGAAAGTCTCTTGTGGCCAACCATACTCTATCCCCAGGCTGGTATATGGGGGTCGGCCCTCGGTTTCGATCTGCTTGTTCCTTATGACGCAGCAGAACCGATTCTATGCGCTGGTGTGTCTCCTCCCAGACACGTTCACTCCGTGTCATCCAGGAGTCCACAGCTGGTACCTCAGTCTGAGATCCGGTCCAGGGAGCTAGTGGTGGTTGATAACCTAAGATACACTGGAACGGAGTCAAGCCCGTGGCAGAACTTGTTAAAGAGTTCTGTGCTATCTCGGCCCACACTAAAAACTTAGCCCAGTCAGATGGGTTTTCATGACAATAAAGTCTCAAAAATTTCCCCAGTTCCTGGTTCACCCTTTCACACTGTCCATTTGACTGTGGGTGATAACCTGATGACAGACTAACAGAAACTCCAATGTGTTCAAAGAAAGCCGTCCATACCTTTGATGTGAACTGGGGTCCCCTGTCTGATACTATATCCTCAGGGATACCAAACACTCGGAAGACATGCTGGAACAGGGCCTCGGCAGTCTGAAATGCACTAGGGATTGAGGAAAACGGAATAAATTTAACACCCCTAGAGAACCGGTCCACCACCGTCAGGATGGTGGTGAAACCTTGTGATTCCGGTAAATCAGTCACAAAATCTACGGCTATGTGGGACCAGGGGCGGTTGGGTACGGGCAAGGGCATTAGTTTCCCAGCCGGTAGCGCCTTTGGAGTTTTGCACTGAGAACAAGTCGAACATGAGGAGACAAAGGCATGTATATCCTTGAGCATGGTTTCCCACCAATAGCGTTGTGCAAGAAGCTTGTGCGTTCTGGTTTCTCCGGGGTGGCCTGAAGTGAGAGAGGAATGGGCCCATGTGATAAGTGGGTCGCGAAAGGACTCGGGTACGTAGAGCTTCCCTGAGGGGCATTGGCTGGGTACATTGATATTTGTCAGAGCTCTTTCTATCTCGTCATCAATCTCCCATCTGATCGAGGAGATGACTACTTCAGGGGGAAGGACACGTTCAGGGTTCTCATTTTCAGGGGTCGGATCTTCCTTAGTTGGAAGTCTGGATAAAGCATCTGCCTTAGTGTTGCGAGAACCGGGGCGGTAGGATATACTAAATCGAAATCTTGAGAAGAATAGGGACCATCGGGCTTGACGAGCATTAAGCCTTTTAGCTGTACGGAGATACTCTAAGTTCTTATGATCAGTGAGGACTGTAAAGGGGTGATTGGCTCCCTCCAGCCAATGTCGCCATTCCTCCAAGGCTAATTTTACAGCGAGGAGTTCTCGGTCCCCTATACCATAATTTCTTTCAGAGGGAGACAACTTATGGGAATAAAAGGCGATGGGGTGTAATTTTAGAGGGGAACCTGTACGCTGGGATAACACTGCCCCCACTCCCGTTTCCGACGCATCTACCTCCACAATAAAAGGCTGTGTGGGATCAGGGTGTTTTAGTATAGGTGCTGTGGTGAATGCCTCCTTGAGATCTGCAAAGGCCTTTTCTGCCTGTTCTGTCCATCTGAGCTTCTTGGGGGCTCCCTTTAGGAGGGAAGTGATAGGGGCAGCGATGCTACTAAAGTTTCTGATGAATCTACGGTAAAAATTGGCGAAACCCAAGAATCTCTGAACTTCCTTGACTGATGTGGGTGTGGGCCATGAAACTACCGCTTCCACCTTATGATCGTCCATGATAACCCCTTGCTGACTGATGACGTAACCTAGGAACGAAACTGTCTGTAGATGAAATTCGCACTTTTCTCCTTTCAGAAATAAATAGTTCTCTAGGAGCCGTTGCAGTACTGCACGGACATGCTGTACATGAGATTCTCGGGTAGGGGAATAGACTAGAATGTCATCCAGATATGCGACTACATACTGACCTAACATGTCTCTAAGGACATCATTAATGAATGCTTGGAAGACTGAGGGGGCGATAGAGAGCCCGAAAGGCATTACAAGGTACTCGTAGTGCCCTCTAGTGGTCAAAAAAGCTGTTTTCCACTCATCCCCTTCTTTAATTCGGATTAGATTATATGCACTACGGAGATCTAATTTGGTAAAAAACTTTGCTCCTTGTAGTTGTTCTAGCGCTACTGGTACCAAGGGGAGAGGATAAGGGTAGGCTTTAGAAATTTGATTGAGAGCCCTATAATCAATGCACGGGCGTAATCCGCCATCTTTTTTCTTAATAAAGAAAAAGCTAGACGCGATGGGTGAGGTCGAAGGTCTGATAAAACCTTGGTCAAGGGCCTCCTGTATATATACATCAAGAGCCTTTTGCTCTTCTTGGGTCAAGGGATAGACTCGGGCTTTAGGTAAAACAGGGTCTTCTACAAGTTCTATCGTGCAATCGTAGGGTCTATGGGGAGGCAGTTTGGTGGCATTCTGTTTATTGAAGACTTCCTTTAAGTCCAGGTACTCCGGAGGAATTTCAAATGTGGAGTCTGCATTAGGACTTTCTATGGACGTGGACAACACTGATATGGCAGGTTTGGAAAGGCACGAACGGTGACAGTACTCTGACCATTTGGTGATACTGTGGTCAACCCATGAAATGTTGGGGTTGTGTTTCTCTAACCAAGGTAGTCCTAAGATTAACTCAAATTCGGATTGTTCTAGGACTAAAAATGACAAAGTCTCTTTATGAAGGAAACTAGTCTGTAACTCCAGGGAGACTGTGACCTTGGATATGGTCCCCGTTCCAACTGGTCCTCCATCTAGTGCCGCCACCCTCAGCATACTCGTGAGATTTTCCACTGGAGCCTTAAGTTCCTCCACGAGCCTGGCGTGAATGAAGTTACCTTCTGCCCCAGAATCGATTAAGGCTGAAATGACACGAGAAAGGGGATGACAGTATATGATTACTGGTAACATGAAAGATTTCGTAACCAACCCCTTTGTGGGCACACTCACCACATTAGCACGCGGAGTGAACTCCACGTGCTGTCCAGGGGTCGGCGCCTTGCTTTTTAGTGGTCTGGCGCGGCACTCACGAACTTGATGTCCCGCTTTGCCACAATATAAACACAGCTGATTGGCTAACCGACGTAGCCTCTCCTCCTGTGAGAGCCGGGAGGAATCGCATTGCATGGGTTCGGTGGGTTCCACAGGCTCAGGGCTGGCTCGAGGAAGTGTCCTTCTAAAGCCTTTCACCATCTTAGTTTTACTTCTGTGAGTCAGCAGATGATCAAACTTGATAGCTAGATTTATCAGTTGATCTAGAGTCAAGTCATCGTCTTTGGTGGCTAGCTCATTAACGATCTCTGCATTTAGTCCTTGACGAAACATCACAAGGAGAGCCGCCTCATTCCAGCCACTGCTCGCTGCTAGAGTACGAAATTCAAGCGAGTAGTCCACCACTGAACGATTCCCCTGACGTAATCTAGACAATAACTCCCCGCTGACTTTACCCTCGTAGGGGTGATCAAACACAGTTTTGAATTCTCTAAGAAACTGGTTATAGGACAAACGCTGCATATGGGTCCAACTGGCTGTGGCCCATTCTAAAGCCTTATCTGCTAACCGAGATATAATGAAAGAGATTTTGGCTTGGTCAGAGCTTGCCGGTGAGTTCTCAAAAAAAACAGAACACTGGAGCAGAAACCCCCTGCACTTATCTGGGTCTCCTCCAAATTTATCTGGTTTACTAACCGGAAAAACCACGGTAGTAGAAGCCGCTGTTGTCGGGGGTAGATCAGGGCTGACTGCAGGTTCCGTGAAGCTCATGGTTTGGAGCTGGCTCGTCAATCCCTGCACACTAGCAACCAGTTGAGCCAGCTGTGTTTGTTGCTCGGCCTGTTGGTGTGCAAACGACTCTAAGGAGTGAGTCACTCCGGTCAGAACCTGCTGATGGCGACCCAGGAGTTGTCCTTGCTCGTTCAGAGCCTTTTGTAAGGCTTCCGGATCCGCCGTCTGCATGTGTGGCGAAGTATTCTGTAACGTGTTGACAGAAAAAAAACAGACGCTCGCGGATAAAAAATAACGAGAGCAGTAGTTTAAATCACTCTAGGCCAAAGTGTATTCAAAAAATACCAAGCGAACAATCCAAAGAGGGCAGAGCAAAAACGTAATCCAAATAACAGAAAAAGGGGTCAAAAAACACAGGTCAGCAAAGACAGGCAAAAGTATCCAAAGGGTAAGACAAGAGGCAGAATCCAGACAAACAAAGCACAGGTCAAAAACAGAGTATCGGTCATATGAATACAAACGCTCAGTAGTTCTCAAGGAAACAATACTTCGCAATTTGCCTACCTAAAGCCCGGGCTTATAAACTAAACAGCTTGAGTCATATGACATCCTACACAGGTGTGACACATCAGTATTCAGGGGAACTAGATCTCTGATAGGAGCGTGTTTGAGAGTCAGTGATCACATGAGTTTCCCTAGAACTCTGGGTAGTGTTGTCCTCCATCTCTGAAGGACGTTGTGCTGTGACGTGATCTCCCGAGGGATTCTGGGAAATGGAGTCCGTTTTCCTTTGACCTCTTGCCGAATGCGTGACACATAGTCAAATTCATCCAATACTCAGTTGAGCATGTCGGGTGTCGCTGTACTCACAGCTCTTTCAGTGCGATTTTGGACATTATCCAGTGTTGTGGAACCAACGACGAATGCTCTGAGCTGTTGGAGGACAGAAACTCTATGGCCCCCTCTTTCAGTTGGTATGTGATTGGTTCCTATAGGCGCTTCACGGTTGTTAAAATATGGCGCTTCAGATTAATCTTTTTGAATCACCCTGTACTTTGAAAAAGTAGTGATAGCTGAATACTGAATGCACTGTCCTGAATGTATTCAGTAATGTATCCCATTACAATACATAAAAAGTTAATTAGAAGTTATTTACAATAGAATACATTTAAAATATATGTACAATACATTTACAATACATCTTGGTAAGGAAGACTGGAAAAACTTTTTTTTTACTTAATTCATTCTGTTTCTCACTATTACTTGTTGGCAGTTTGCTTCATGTAATTGTTGTGTTAATACATTTCATAGAAATCCTTATCATTAAAAATAAAATTTGTGACTTCCTGTCACTCACTGCCTGCTTCGGATTTCTGCTTTGCAACCGGCCAATAAACTCACACAAGAATACATGCAAAATGCAAAATGTAAAACACAAACTTCATGCTGCGGCTTTTGTTTTTTAAAAACGTGCCACTTTATCTGAAAATATGGACATCTAGAAGATGAAGAAAATTTAAATCCTTCATTTCATCAGCATGTAGTTGGTTTCAGTGCTGATTATGATCAGATTACTCAGTGCATGCAAATGTACTCACTGATTTTTGTCAGTCTACTCAGGCTTTAGCAGGAACTTCAGGGATTGTGAATGTTGTTAATTGAAGGCCTCTTTAGAGTTCATGTAAAGAATATGTGTTCTACATGTTGTGAGCCGATCCTAAAACCTCAAACAAGCCTTGATGGTTTTTCTTTTGAATACTGCATTTTTTTAGCAGGTAAATATTCTAAAAGTACTCTCCTGAAAATGAAAAAAATAACTTTATTCTGAATACTGCATTTTCTAAATGTAACTTGGACTGAAAACAGACCCTGTACAGCATTTCTGTTGCATGTTCTGTATGCATGTTAAGGATGATTACAGGTTATGTGAATTTTTGAACAGATTGAATAGGGACTTGTTAAGTTACCGACACACAGATTATTTCCTGATTAATAACCCCCAGGTGGGATTCTGTGGCTGAGCACGGCTGTGCTGGAGGTTTAAAGAGCATATTTATCTTTTGTACTCTGGCTGCTGAGTCAATTCTACATAAAGCTGCCATATGGACACAAATTTTGAGTTGTTCTAGCTTCTTCCGGGTACTCCCTACACTACAGTATTGTTGCTGTTTGTTAGCCTTCCCCATTGTTGTTTGAGTTCATTTTTATCTTGTTAGTATTTAGCATTAGCATAATCCTGATCATTTCCTTGCCCTTTCTTAGTTTACTTTCTGGTTTGTTTTCTGACAGCTTGTTGGTTTTCTGTCATTTGGTTTTTGTTTGGTTCTGATGCCTGCATCTTCTTTGTTTGATTTGCGTATTTTGTTCTGTTTTGTCTCCTTTGTTTACTCAGTAACAGCTTCACATCTGGTTATGAAAATAACCAGAATGGTTTACAGTTACCAATTTGCATTTATTATTATGTACATTCATAAATTCACATGGGTATAAGAGTTCGATGTCTATCAAGTTTACACAGTAGGTGCATTTACTAGAGTCTAAGACATGTCATACCTCAATGTGACTAGTAAGTTAGCTAGATAGAAAACGGCAATATTAAATATTATGCATTTATCCACAGATCCGTGGTTGATCCTTTGGGAACAGATGATGGCCAGATATATGCATGAGAGTACTGGAGCCCAATTAAGCTATCCAGTGAAGTTGAAACGTGCTGCCACCAGTTTTGGTTCACCAGAAAGGTTCAGTTTGGGGAATAAAAAACTGCGTAAGGGAAGATCAAAACACAATCTGTTTAATTGAAATCATGGTTAGAATAGTCATAACGCCTTCTAATCACATTAGCCAGTTGTAGTACATTTGGCAATACTGTGGACTACATCACAGCCACTACACCCCTGAAACTCACACACTGATAATAGAACAGAGTACATTTAAAAAGACAAAAATCTCACTTAAAGTTACAGTGCAAGGCTTAACCTCTGGGTCTGGCATGGCATCGCAGTATGAACTCACTGAACCTGATAAAACAAGATGGAAACATTCCAGATTCATGCTGAACAGCCATGATGACTCTTTGTCTGCAACAAAGCAGAAGCAAACATGATTTGAGGATTAAAATCTGATTTTTCATTGCAGTATAAGAAGGCTCTAATGCAGAGCTTTCCTCTGGTCAGTATGACTAAGCCAACATTACTTTTTTATATTTGTGGAACATTTTTCAGTATCGCTATCATTAACGGTGCCTTGATTTTGGTATCAGCTCCTGAACAATAAATTTTTTTGAAGATAATAATAAAAAGCTTTACAAAATAAAATCATTCTTATTCATTAAAGGCAAAGAGAAAGGTGAATATTGATAATTTAGAGACGAATGGACTTATTTGCCTTTATGAGCACTTTAGCTGGTTTCCTGATACGTTTAATCTGCAACGAGAAACTGTCAAACACTAAAAAGTCAAAGCTAAAGTCAGCTTCTCGTTTGCCAGCTTCTCATTCAAATTTTCCCGTTCTACCTTAAATGGCACAGCAGTTACACTCTGGCACCTCAGGCACCATTTATGGTGAAACAGGAAAATTCAAACAAGAAGCTGGCGATTGAGTAACTGACTTCAGCCTCATAACAAAATCGAAGGTTGAGATACAGTTTATAAGAAACTGTTCTGCTTTTGAGGAAAAGTTTCCTGCCAGAGATGCGAGAAAAGCTGCTATGTCTGAGCTAAAGCTTAAAGCAGAGCAAAGTAAGTCTTTGCGTTTTCATTTTTATTACATTTTATTACATTTTTATTATATTTGTAGCCTATAGCCTATAGCACATACTGAAACATATTTATAGCCAAGATGGTAAAATGGGCATGAAATGTTGTGTCTCCCAAGGTGATTTGAATTTTTGTTGAAAGGACAAAATGACTCTTCTTAACATTTGGGTTGTGACCCCTGGTGTAGAGGATACATTATCTTATTTTCACTTAGATAATTAACAAAATGTCATTTTTCAAGGGGGATGTGTTTAAAGTTTTTCATACAGCTGTCATTACTATAGTATCCAGTACAGAAAGTATGTAGCAGGATTTATTTGCTCTCAGTAATTGTTAAATATGTCCCATATGGTAAAATAAAGTGTTTCCATTAATAATACGAGTAATATGAGAAGGACAAGGTGTTGAAATTCATATTTTTATGGTATCAAACCAACAGCTTTAATACTACTGACTATTGAAACATCCATGTCATTCAACATACCTAATTAGTCAGTCTCATCAGTAGCATATAAGCATAGACTGGTGATTGACTGTCTAAATAAAGCACTATCTTATAACTTCTACACTCTGCCATCTTCAGGCACTTGTCCCTTTGTGTTCTGCGACATCTATGGTTCATATGTTAAGGAAGGCGAGACGAGGTCAAAGTCAGACCCGTAAATGTTTCCGAGTGCTTTAGTGTGCTCTGTGATTGGCTTTCTGGGTTGTAATGTCATGTGGTTAATGGCGGCTTAATGGATGCGTTAGCATAGCGCGGAGAGGAATACAGAGGAAGAAAAAGAACTCTCCTCTGCTCACAGTCACCTCTGAAACGGCAGACAGCAAAGAGATCTATAATTGGTGAGGGCTTGAAAGAGAACAAGCTCTGAAGCTGCCACATGCTTCACATTAATGAATTAAAGATGAAAAAAGAGCCCATCTTTCTTTTTCTCTCTCTCGTTTTATTTTTTAACCAAAGGCATATTCTCTTAATTGGAACTCTTACAAGCAGCGAGGGCTCACTCTCCTTTCCCTTTCATTCTGGCTGAGGTCAGTGAGGACTGACTGCACCAGTGCTGAAGACCAATCTTTTTCAAACCAACGGAGGTAATTCTGTGATCACTGTAATGCTATCAAAGGGCAGAGCCTTATCCTCAGAGACCATCTCAAAGAAATGGTAATGGAATAAATCAGACATTGGAAATAGAATGAGGTGAAAGAAGAGAGGAGCTTGACCTGAGGCATCTAACTACTTGGATTTGGAAAATGTAAATAAATAAAGAAATAATGATGAATAAATTAGACATCGACCCACTACTAGTCAACGTTTGTGAAATAGCATGCCACGAACAGCTAAAGGTGATTGAAAATATCTTTCAGCCTGATAGCCAGCTTGTAAGGGTGCACAAGTAAGGCAAGGTAAACAGCAGAGGCAAACTGGAAGACTGAGTGCCAGTAGAACTCACTGGACTCGAGGATTGGCTTGCACCAAAGTAATGCATGTGCGCAATCTTAAAAATAAAGGACAGGATCTTGGCTTGAACAGTTCTGGGAAGCCAAATTGTTCTAGGAAATTTATACCAGGCCTTGAATTGGTATTACCCAGCGCTGTCAATTTTTTTTTTATCATCGAGATAAAAGCTAAATTTAATGCTTCTAAAAAGTATAAATATCGATAAGTGGAACAAACTGTCATTATAACTGTGAACAAATTGACACAATGTGTGAAAGGTTTGCATTTTAATGTTCATTTTGTGAAATGCATGGATAATTTGTCCTTCACACAAGAGGGTGACATTAGCACTTAAGTGGTGTTTTTTATGCATCTATGATCTTGAGAAAACCCACATTAGCAGTTAAGCACATATAGTTAGAATCATAAATAGTTGGGGCTCATTGGGCCTCATTCACCAACTGTTTTTAAGAAGAAATTACTTCTTAAAACCCACCACGCAGTTTTCACGAAGATTCAACATTCAATGTTTTCTTACTTGGGATTTGTTCTAAGGTAAAAACGGAATTTACATACACTCAAGAGCACAAAGGTGTGAACAATTCTGTGGTAGACTGTTTCTTAGGACCTTTCTCAAGAACAAACGTAAGAAAAAACTTAAGAAGATGTTGGTGAATGAGGCCCATTGTTATTTAATATGTAATTTTTTATTTAATCAGTTTATTATTATTAAAACAGTCTAAAGTAGTAGATATGCCAAAGAGAGCAAAGGCAGCCAGAGAAGTCTTATGACTTGTCTTTTTTAGCAGGCAAACTGTAAAATGTTAAATCACTGCTGGCTTTATGTAAGAAATTACAGCCTCAAACTAATAAACTTTTGAGTATTTTGTACACAAGGCCGTTTACCTACAAACACCTGGATAGGTTCTCTAGTGTTTGTATTACTTCATGGACTACAAATACCATAAACACCAGAACTTAATATATCATAGTTTGCACAACTATGCTTGAGCAGATGCCTTGGGCAGTTGTTCGATATTGCTTACGCCATGTAGTTCAACTTCCATGAGCACTTGGACTTGATAAAATATTATTGAAACTAATAATATGAACCTAAAATTACTTAGCTAATATGGTTTAAAAAGATTCTTCAGACATGCTTATCTGATTTACAAGAATGGTTCTTTAAAGAATGATCCATTAAAGGGTTCTTTAGAGAACCAAAAATTGTTCTTCTATGGCAAGGGTCACCAGTTTTATCTGCAAAGTAGCTGCAGGTGTTTATTCCAACCAAGCAGGATCACACCTCCCATAACTCATTCATTATTAGCGGACTGAGAAAAAGCTGATTAAATGTGCATTAGTAAGATTCAAGATACTCAACTTTTAACAGTTAAGTAGGTGAACTACAACAACACTGTAATGATTTATTTATACTCTTTGGATCTGCCTCCAATTCCCACCCAAAAAGCATGTCCCTAGAATCGACAGTGCCCATCGGAGCTCATTTAGAGTCTGCAAGCATCACCAAGCATTGTCATAACTTCAGTTTATAGCGATGAGGCTGTTATTAAAAGTACAAGACAAAAGGCATAATCATCAAGATCAAATCTATAATACTGCTCTCTACCCAGCAAAGTATTGATTATTCTACTTGACAAATTATGATATATGATTAGAGTTCACTTATTCAGAGAGACTTGTCATTCTATCCAAGAACTCTCTAAACACTTCTTTGTATAGTAGTGGTGTCTGGCCATCAAACTCCTGTGTCTCTTATGTCCAGGGGGAATGACTGTGTTAGCACAAAATTCAGCTGTTTGATAGCGACGTTTCAAGCCTATAAACACTTACCATTGGGTTCACACTGAATTGCTGCTACAATAATAGTCAAGTATCTTTGTTGTCCAGTTTTTCTTTGTAACAAGCTTCCATGAGTTTTTCAGCATACCTGGGTTAGCTAGTTAGCATCATTGCCTGAGCTCAATGAAAGTGGTTCATGCAATAAATGCATCTCTATGTAAGTGGTTCATCCAAAGAATTACTTTACCTGTGATGAAAATGTCTATATTTGATTTGTTATGTAGAGTCAGCTACTCAAACAGCTCAACTTTACACACATTGCATTTACATACCTGTCCAGGAGGAACGTTGCTAATTCTGCATCCAGCTTCATCCCCTTCACGTGTAATGATTTTCAGCATCTTAAAAAAAGTTCAGTGTGAATTCTTATTTTAGCACATTTCTTGGTAGCACTTGGTAGCGTTTCTTGGTCCTCACACTACTGTTACCTTGCAGCGCAGGTCGCTTACCGGAATCTTTCTGGGGCAAACTAATGTGGCATTGGGGAATATCTTATAAAGTGACTGACTGGATCAGTTACAGTTAGCAAACCAGGGCCGTATCAATTTGATCTTATTTCATTGCAGAGTTATCTGCCACTAGAATAAGAACACGAAAAACAGGTTCCAACATACCGTAACCCAGCCGTCAATTTTAAAATTACTCGAATTAATTACATACTAAACCACCCAGTGACAGCAACTGTCACAATAAAACTGGCATTTTAACCATGAGAATGGTGCACTGTATAATTTGCACTGTAGGTGTGTCCATACATTTCCTTTTAACACAATTTGAAAATGCTTGGAGGCATGGCCAATTTAGGTCACTAACAGGAGAAGATGTAGTAGGTATTAAACAGAACACAAGTTTTAACCATTTACCTAGAGTCCATTTTAAAATGTCAAAGTGTCAAAAGAACAGTTAAACTCTAGGCACCAGATTTTCCCAACAATACATCTTCAGGTGTACTTAGGGTGCTTTAGATGGAATATCACTGCTGTTGAAACAAAACCTTGTATCTCTGTTTTTGTCGTTTTTCAGTTTTTGACGTACATTGAAAATGCCTTTGCCCTTTACATTGTGTTTAAATTTCATGAAGAATGGACCTAAAGAAACGGCCCAAAATTACTTGGAAAAATGTCTGGTTCCATTGACTTACCTTAAAAGTAAAGTACATTTTTTCCTTCTTCTATAAAGTTGTCATTTTGGACATACAAGGTTTTGTTCCGACAGCAGTGATATGCAATGTTAAACTAATGTGGCATTGGGGAATATCTTATAAAGTAACTGACTCGATCAGTTACAGTTAGCAAACCAGGGCCATATCACTTAAATTTGGCAGACTGTCCTTTCCAGAGCAGCTCACAATTTGATCATTTTACACAGGTAGGCAAGAATAGTGTCAGGAGTCTTGCCCAAGGACGCTTATTGGTATAGCATAGGATGCTTACCCAGGCAGGGATTGAAGCCCAGTCTACAGCGTATAAGGCAGAAGTGTTACCCACTACATTTATTCAGAGAGACTTGTCATTCTGTCCAAGAACTCTCTAAACACTTCTTTGTATAGTAGTGGTGTCTGGCCATCAAACTCCTGTGTCTCTTATGTCCAGGGGGAATGACTGTGTTAGCACACCTGGTGTTACTCACTTGAAAATTCAGCTGTTTGATAGCGACGTTTCAAGCCTATAAACACTTACCATTGGGTTCACACTGAATTGCTGCTACAATAATAGTCAAGTATCTTTGTTGTCCAGTTTTTCTTTGTAACAAGCTTCCATGAGTTTTTCAGCATACCTGGGTTAGCTAGTTAGCATCATTACCTGAGCTCAATGGAAGTGGTTCATGCAATAAATGCATCTCTATGTAAGTGGTTCATCCAAAGAATTACTTTACCTGTGATGAAAATGTCTATATTTGATTTGTTATGTAGAGTCAGCTACTCAAACAGCTCAACTTTACACACATTGCATTTACATACCTGTCCAGGAGGAACGTTGCTAATTCTGCATCCAGCTTCATCCCCTTCACGTGTAATGATTTTCAGCATCTTAAAAAAAGTTCAGTGTGAATTCTTATTTTAGCACATTTCTTGGTAGCACTTGGTAGCGTTTCTTGGTCCTCACACTACTGTTACCTTGCAGCGCAGGTCGCTTACCGGAATCTTTCTGGGGCAAACTAATGTGGCATTGGGGAATATCTTATAAAGTGACTGACTGGATCAGTTACAGTTAGCAAACCAGGGCCGTATCACTTAAATTTGATCTTATTTCATTGCAGAGTTATCTGCCACTAGAATAAGAACACGAAAAACAGGTTCCAACATACCATAACCCAGCTGTCAATTTTAAAATTACTCGAATTAATTACATACTGAACCACCCAGTGACAGCAACTGTCACAATAAAACTGTCATTTTAACCATGACAATGGTGCACTGTATAATTTGCACTGTAGGTGTGTCCATACATTTCCTTTTAACAGAATTTGAAAATGCTTGGAGGCATGGCCAATTTAGGTCACTAACAGGAGAAGATGTAGTAGGTATTAAACAGAACACAAGTTTTAACCATTTACCTAGAGTCCATTTTAAAATGTCAAAGTGTCAAAAGAACAGTTAAACTCTAGGCACCAGATTTTCCCAACAATACATCTTCAGGTGTACTTAGGGTGCTTTAGATGGAATATCACTGCTGTTGGAACAAAACCTTGTATCTCTGTTTTTGTCGTTTTTCAGTTTTTGACGTACATTGAAAATGCCTTTGCCCTTTACATTGTGTGTAAATTTCATGAAGAATGGACCTAAAGAAACGGCCCAAAATTACTTGGAAAAATGTCTGGTTCCATTGACTTACATTAAAAGTAAAGTACGTTTTTTCCTTCTTCTATAAAGTTGTCATTTTGGACATACGAGGTTTTGTTCCGACAGCAGTGATATGCAATGTTAAACTAATGTGGCATTGGGGAATATCTTATAAAGTAACTGACTCGATCAGTTACAGTTAGCAAACCAGGGCCATATCACTTAAATTTGGCAGACTGTCCTTTCCAGAGCAGCTCACAATTTGATCATTTTACACAGGTAGGCAAGAATAGTGTCAGGAGTCTTGCCCAAGGACGCTTATTGGTATAGCATAGGGTGCTTACCCAGGCAGGGATTGAAGCCCAGTCTACAGCGTATAAGGCAGAAGTGTTACCCACTACACTATACCGCCATCACTTGAGACAGTGCCATTGGTTTAACACCAAAACTACAACAGACATACACACAAAGCATTCCTGTGCTTATGTGCATGAACTTCTACATGAGCTCAAAGTAACACTACTGGCGCACTGTGAATTCTCCCGACTCTCCCACTTATCTCCCAATTAATCGTCAGCTAAAATGTCACAATGGTGGCTCGCCTAATATTTGCTGCCACATATATCACCATACACAAACAAAAGTGTTTAGTAACTGAAACATGTTTCTTCTTATTGCTTCAGTTTGCGTTGCCTAATAACGTTAGAAGGAACTTGTTCAACAGGAAAGCCAGTACCAACTGTGGAGAAGAGATAAACTCGTGCAAAAAAACAAACAAAAAAGGTTGCACCAAAGCTTCATTGAAACAGAGTCAAATAATGGTTAGTGACAGGGCATGATGACAGAAATTTAATGGGTGACAATTACACGCCACATCTTGTTCCTCTCATTAATCTGTTACCTCACTCACTCAGAGAAAGAAAGGATAAGAGCTCACCTATTAGAGTAGTGCGGAGAGAACAAACACAAGGTCATGTTTTGAGGTAGAATATGGATTGGTCAATAGGAAGATAAGTAATCCTAGAATGTCAGATTCTAGTGTAGTTTTAGCATGCTCGTTTTATATCGCTCCTGGTTCGTGTTTCATCTATTTGCAGCTTTAACACAAATGAGCATCGATTTTCATTAAGAATTAAGGAGCTTAAAAGGCTTCACAGATTACTGTAATGCTATAGCTTTCTCTTCTTCAGTATGCCTCCCCTTTGTCTTAAAGCCGTGTGAGACATCGCATGAGAAATGTGTCTGGATGACCAGTCCACTAACCAAGATTCTACACGGTATGTATGGATCATAGCTTTTGGACTGGCCAGCTCAAAAGCAGGAGCGAAATGCTATTTCTTTTCTTTATTAAAATTAAAGATCAGCTTTGTTTTAATGCTGAATTAACAGTGTTTATATGTACTATACAGTCTTTATATGTACAGTTCAGTGATTCTGTTTGTCTAAATGGATTCCATTTATTTAAGTTATTTCTATATGTTTATCTGTTATAAATAATTTTGTGAAATAATCTTATTTCATTGCCAAGTTATCTGCCACTAGAATAAGAACACGAAAAACAGGTTCCAGCATACCGTAACCCAGCCGTCAATTTTAAAATTACTCGAATTAATTACATACTGAACCACCCAGTGACAGGAACTGTCACAATAAAACTGTCATTTTAACCATGACAATGGTGCACTGTATAATTTGCACTGTAGGTGTGTCCATACATTTCCTTTTAACAGAATTTGAAAATGCGGAGGTGTTGTTTGTTTAGTGGCGATGGTGTTTAGATGTTGTGAAGAAAACTCCGCCGATACTGAGTTGCCAGTAAAAAGTTTATTACATAGTAAAACAGTATCATATCAAGCACTATAGAGTACCTGAGAGAGGATCTGTGCCAATTCTAAATGTCCCCTCCCGAACAGAATGACCAACAGCATATATATATGGTTCTTGTTGTTGAAACAGGAGACAGAGCCTATGGTTCTTTTTAAAATGATCTCATCTATTTGGACCTAAGAGAAGAAGGGAGAAAGTGAGAGGCCCTCTCCCAATGGACCAAGGGCCCCCAACTCACATTCCTAGCCCCTGCACACACAGAGCACATAGGGCACTCCTAGATACTACCACCTCAACTTATTGAAAGAGTGTTTTTACCTTCTTCTATCAAAGGTTCCTTTTTAAAATATACTTCAGAGGCATGGCCAATTTAGGTCACTAACAGGAGAAGATGTAGTAGGTATTAAACAGAACACAAGTTTTAGCCATTTACCTAGAGTCCATTTTAAACTGTCAAAGTGTCAAAAGAACAGTTAAACTCTAGGCACCAGATTTTCCCAACAATACATCTTCAGGTGTACTTAGGGTGCTTTAGATGGAATATCACTGCTGTTGGAACAAAACCTTGTATCTCCATTTTTGTCGTTTTTCAGTTTTTGACGTACATTGAAAATGCCTTTTGCCCTTTACATTGTGTGTAAATTTCATGAAGAATGGACCTAAAGAAACGGCCCAAAATTACTTGGAAAAATGTCTGGTTCCATTGACTTACATTGAAGGTAAAGTACGTTTTTTCCTTCTTCTATAAAGTTGTCATTTTGGACATACGAGGTTTTGTTCCGACAGCAGTGATATGTAATGTTAAGTGTGATCTGCTCTTCATTACCACTCCCTGTGGCATCTAAACCCTAAAATGTCTCTTCTTAAAGAATTGTTTCTCACTCATAGCTCATTGAAACAAGCAGAGAACTTATGCTGACAGAGTAGATTAAAAGGCTTTCAGTCGATACCACATTTCTTTAGGTAGAAGAAGGGATATTTCATAATGATTGGAGTGATAAGCTAAGTAGTGATTGGTTGCCATAGATTAAATCTCCCTGTTACTATAACAGGCCTCTAATAGTACTCATCGGTTGTCATTTAGTTAATTTAAGTACTTCTGTTCGATGTCAGTTTTATTGTATATCTTTATTCCATATTCACTGTGGTACATCTGTTATGTATAAGCACATATTTGGGATTTTGTGTGCTTGTCTCTGTCTCTGTCGCTCTCTTTTCTTCCCTTCACTGCTTTGCAATCAGTCATGTGAGGAGGACCTCTGATCAATCAGAGGCCTAGCTAGTGTAACTGCTTAAGCTTTAAAAGGAAGCCTTCAAGATGGCTGAACACATGTGCTGTGTGTTAGTTTGTGTTTTAATCTCTTATGTCAGGGGAAGTGCTTTAGTTTTGGTATTTTACCTGCACACTTTTAGCTTTAGTTTTACAAGACTGTTTGATTATTTGTACCACCTGAGGTTTCAAACAGGTAAGATAGGTACACCTATACATTCTTACCACACAGAAGTCTACTCTGTCTGGTTCCCTAGGTCAGAAAGCAGCACCACATGTATTTTTGAATACTGGCCAGGGAAGTGTAGAGTAGTCAGCTTTTGTTTCCTTTTGTAGGTTAACTAAGTGCGCTGTTCTTTTCTTTGGTACCATCCACAGTTTGATTCTTCCAGTGTCCTAGCACACCATTTTATTGTGGTTGGTTTTCATGAAATGCCTTGAAAAACTCTCTTGAGTGCTCAAACTTTTAACCCGTCATCACGATTTGATCCCACAGCACAGCAGAGTTGTAACAGCATCCATTAGCCATTTTTCATTCCTGATTTATATTGGTCATGTGTTGTTTTTCTATCTGGTGTCGACCAGAGGGGGATGGATTTCCCCTTTCTAGCTTTGGTTCCACTTGATCTCAGAAAATTTTTATTTACCACTTTCACTCTTGGTTTGCTCATTTGCGGCTTGGACCTGGACTTCTGTAAAGGTGACAACTCCCTTTTGCCACTTTTTTTGTTTGACATCAACATAAAGGAAAAAAAGATACAGACTCAGAACATAATAGAGAACATAAATTGAATGTGAACGTAATTCACTAGAACAGTGGTTCTCAAAGTGGTCCTTAGGGATCCCCAGACAGTCCATGTTTTTACTCTATGCCTATGTACGAGTTGGGTTAGAGCCAAAATCATGACCACCTGGGGGTCTCTGAAGACCAATCTGAGAACCACTGCATTAGACAATGTGATTAATTACATATGCACTATGTAACTATGTAATTAGTATAATTGTGTAATTACATATGAACAATTATATAACTCAAATGAATAGCAAAATGACAATAGCAACTCTAGGCTCTAGACTAAAGATTTAAAGATTTAAAGGTAGAAATGTATCATGATTATCATTATGGTATAGTCGCACTGACAAGTAGATGATGTATTTGTCCTATTGTATCTAGTATAAGTGTTTTAGGTGAATACACACTGCAGTCTTCTCTTTAAGTCCGCCACCTCCCATCCATTAAATTTACTTGGAAACAAATCCCTTTACTCTGCAAATATGCAGTGTGGAGTTCTTTGGTGTGCATCCAGCCAGAAAAACCAGCATTCTCAGTGTTTGTCATTCTGTGCATGTGTGTGTGTGTGTGTGTGTGTGTGTGTGTGTGTGGTTCGATTCTGCCCTCCTTTCCTGCACTACTGGCCTCTCGTTGTGTTTACTGTCATCAGCAGCTGTGTCTGATAATGAGTAGATGTTCTGGCCGCTTCATCCAGCCCCTCTAATGCTCCTCACACTGCTTTTAAAAGAGCCCAACTACTTTCAACATAACTGTCTTTGGGTTTGCTGTAGCCAAAGAAAAAGGAGTTGTTAATAATACAAACATACATGCCTTCTGTAGGAACAAAACCTCGTATCTCTATTTTTGTTGCTTTTTAGTTTTTGACATAATTTGATGTCTGTTGGACTTTACATTGTGTGTAACATGGTTACATAGACTTACATTAAAAGCAAAGTATGTTTTTCCTTCTCCTGTAAAGTTGCATTTTGGAGATTTTGGAAGTTTTGTTCCAACTGCAGCGATATGTGTTAGGATGCTTTCCATGCAAATAAAACAATAGATAAATCATTATTACCAGTGGTTTTATTTTGCCTTAAGGTCACATACTACAATATACTATCTTAGCTTAACAACGACAGTAAAAGCTAGGTGAATTGTTTGCTCACACATACAAATCTTAATTCCAATTAAATTAGGAGTGTGTGAAATGAAAATAAAAACAGAAAGCAGTGATTTGTAAATCCACTTGGACCTTTACTTAAGCAAAAATAGTACAAAGACAAGATATTTGATATTTTACCTTATCAACTTTATTGTTTTTTGTGAACAATTTTCATTTATTACGCCAAAGCGAGCATGCAGAAAAGGCCTGGTCCTTTAAGCGCAAAGATGGATTGAGGCCCTTTTGCAAAAATGCATCAGCGAATAATCCAACAATGTTCAACAACATTCTTCAACAAGCAACTAGCAAGGAACTAAAGTAAGCTCATCGGACAAGCCTAGCATCATTCACACACAGGCAGAAATGAAATTCATCTGACCAGATAACATGCTGCCAGTCATGAACAGTCCAATTTTTTGTGTCTCTTCGCCCACTGTAACCGGGCAACTTTGTGAGCAAAGGCCTATTGCATGCCACTCTGCTCCATATTTTCATGGTATGCAGTTCTCTGCAGAGTGTTCTTTCAGAAATTTGGTTGTGAAAGACCTGCATTGACTTCTAGAAGCAATTTTTTGCCTGGAAGCGAAATTATTATAATTCACAAGCTGTGAAACATGCCAGCGGTCCCTGTCCATCAGCTTCGTCTTTTGGCCACAACTCTGACAAGAATTCTGACAAGTAAACTGGGATTTCTGCCACTGCTGGTCGACCTGTATGACTGTACACTTCGATACACCTGCAAATTCAGCTACTTCCTTCACACTGTGGCCTTTCACATGCCCAAATGCACTCTTTTTGCTAATCATTAACATCTGCTTTGTGACCCATTTTCCACACATCGAGCGAGACATTCACTGCACTGTACCACCTCTTCTCAATCTATGAATCCTGTCACACACACCCTGCAGGAATTTATAGCCCTATCATCCTAGCGCAACGCCACCTGCAGGAGCCTGAAGTTGCTACCACCTTGTTTCTCTGATGGATCCACATGGGCTTGGGAATACTTTGACAAACCACTGTCAATAAACATTGTTTGTCGTTAAGTACAGTTAAGCCTGTACTATACACAGCGGAATCCAGATGTCAGAAACATCCAGAAATGCTGCAGATTCTCTAGGTTCAAGCTCATCTGAAATGGACTGATGCACAGTGGAAACATGAATTGTCATCTGAAGATTCACCCCTTCAGATATTTCAGATGTTTATGGAAATAATAGATATTGTGTTCTCCAGGTCAAAGAAGAAAATACCATCCAATTTGTTACCAGTATAAGTTCAAAAGCCAGGATCCTGTCCTGTATGGGAGGGTATTAGTGCCATCTGTGAAAACACTGTTAATGCTGAAGGAAATATACAAATTTTGGAGCAGCATGTACTGCTTTCCGGATGATGTCTTTTTCAGGGACATCTATGTTAATTTCAACATGATAACACCAAAAGCACATTCTGCATGTGTTACAACAGCATGGCTGCATAATTAGAAAGTGCAGGATTTTTTTTTTAAACTGGAACAATTGGTGTCTTTAGTCTCCAAACAATTATTAAGTGTTGTTAAAAGCAGATTATGTAACACAGTGGTAAAAATGCTCTTGACCCAACTTTTTTGGAACATGTTGCAGGCATCAAATTTGAAATATGTGTATATTTACGAAACAATGATAAGATTAAAGATTAAATATTTACTATTTTTGTTTAAATACAAGTCAAAGTGGTTTTACAAATCACCATGTTCTGTTGCATTTCACATACTGTCCCAACGTTTTAGGAATTGAAGTCTGCAGAATATACTATGTTAAACCAGTCTAATGCAAACCCTGCAAAACTTGCATATTTCAGAGCCCATTTGCTATCAACATAACTGTCTTTGGGTTTGCTGTAGCCAAAGAAAAAGGTGTTATTGTGCAAAGAACATGCCCATGAAGCAGAGTGTGAAAAGGCAATGTCAACACTTCATTCACTGACTGAGCAATTTTCAGATAGACCTGATAATATTCCAAAATCCCAAATCCCCGAAATAGCTTACCTGTGGTTTTAAGGTTAGTCCACAATCTTTTCTTAACATGCAAACAAAATCTGTTATTATTTTTGCATTTTTCAGAGATACAGTGATGAAACATGCATGTCCAGAAACAAAAATACACACTTCTATGTATCTCCCTCTTTAATTGTTTAATTATTATTTTGACTCACCTGTGCTTTCAGACAGAACTACATGTATAATACTACAGCTAGTATGTAAAGGTGTTGCTATAAGCTTGTAAGCTGAAGTTCACTGTGCCTGTACTTTCAAAGACCACTACTGCATATATAATACTATAGTTAGCACATAAAGAAACAAAGGGGAACATTCTTTTTATATTTTTCAGTTTAAGAACACGTATGTATGAATGTAACTGTATGTTGGTGTACTTTCAAAATAGCATACTATTTTCCATATTTTAGAATAATAATAAAGACATCACACAGACTGTTAGAGAGTATTTAACTAAGAGACAAATAAAAATAAATAACATGAAAATACAGTAAATAGAATAAAGAATAATAAAGAGTCATGTGAAAGGAGCTAAAGAGGTGTGAATATTTGTACACATGCAGATATGAATATCCATAAATATGCAGGTCTGAGTAGACACATACAATTAACCCCTTAACAGGTCAAAGTTTTATTATACACTTCTATAACCTAAGAGTAGCTCCCTTAGTTTTACACTGATGTCCCTGTAGTTACTGAATGATATGCCTTTGTATGAAATAAATCTGGATTGTTAAGGGGTTAAAACTATTATATACAGAATTATTACAGAATGATATTGTAATGCAACAGAACGTGTCAGATGCTTACGATTGAAATCAACAAGTGAGGCTTTACTGAAATCAGCAAAATCCACAGATGTAGTTAAAAAAACAGGCGAAGGTCAGAACCAGGATGAGACAAGTACAAAACCAAGTGCACATAACAAAGTACTAAGTCCAGTCAAACACAGTCCAAATGGAAAAGACGAAAAGCAGAGTCGAAAAATACAAAAACAAGGTCGATACACGGGAATCATACATAGGGAAAGCACTCAGTAGCTCTAGACAAAAGAAGCAATACCTCACAAAGAAACAATGAAATCCAAACAGTTCACTCAGGGCAAGACACAGGTACAGTATAACAGCATTCAGGTGAGGCTGATCTGTGATAGGCCTATGACTGTGAGGTAGGAATCATACGATTACCCAGGGAATTCTGGGAAATGGATTCCATGAGGCAATCAGTGTACTGAAGAGTTACAGAGCTGGAGGGATGTGAGACAGATACTGTACTGTAATGCAATAAGGAGGTAACATAGCCACCTTGGATAACATAGCAATGACCAAGAAACACCTTAGCAACCACCTGGAATTCCATAGTAATGGCCTAGCAAAACCTTTGCAACCACCTGGGATACCATAGCAACAGCCTAGTAACACCTCAGCAACCACTTGGGTTTCCACAGCAATGACATGGCAACATCCTGGCAAAAACCAAGGATATTATAGCAATAGCCTAGCAATACCTTAGCAAAAGCCTAGCAACACCTTAGCAACCACCTTTTTGAAAAGTAAATAAGTGTAATGTCTGTCCTTGTTATGGCATTTATGCCAATCAGTTGTGTTTTGAGGGGTAACAGGGTTTAACCCTTTAAATGGCCAGGGCCCACCAGCCCACCACACTTCTATAATCTAGAATAGCTCATCTGGTTTGCATTAAAGTCCCTGTAGTTACTAAATAAAAAAACTCAGTATGTAATAAGTCTGGGATTTTAAGAGGTTAAATAATTCCATTAGGCTCATATTCCTAATTCAAAATGGACTATTTCATAGCTTCTGCTTAGTATGTTACATATCATACATGTGTGGACAAATTCCTTGTATGTGTTACATACTTGGCAAAATATAGTGAATTGATTTCCTATGAGTAAAACCCTGTTTGAGCGAACGCTGTATGAAAACCGTACATGCAATCGGTCACAAAGGCACAAGCGCACTACTCCTGTATAAGCTCTACAATCATGAAGTTTTGTGGTTCTACTCGACTAACTGTCGTGTCTATGCAAACTTGTCTTTCCTTTCCTGACCTGGAAGACACATAATGTATTGTGCATTTAGTGCTGGCACATTAGGGGATTTCATTTGCTAATTTTCACTTCCCCATGCTAGCCTTTTATTTAAACTATGTTATGGAGCCAGGTTAAATGACAGAGGTGTCACAGTACATTTGCTGGGCAGCTGAATATTGAACATGTAGGCATTGAACATGGCTGCTAACAGCTCTTACTCCAGAGGGAATGGAGCTGTAAGAATGATGAGAACATTTTTGCCCTCGGAAATATCAAATCAAATGATTCAAATCTCAAATGTATGGTTATGTCTTACCATGTAACACATGCTGAAATGAAACACAGCTGATAATGAATTGTCTGAAAATGGCCAGTACAACACGGCATGACAAGCATATGATTGAAAGTCCCCTGTTGTGTTAGAGGATGTGATTAAGAGAATTCTGTTCTGATCTGCCACAGACATAGAAACACAACAGAGCGGTGTAGTAATTGCCATTGTAAAATATCCATTATCCATTTAGATGATTTGAATGCAGTTGCCTTTTGGAGCCGACATGCCACAAAAACTATTGTTCAGTTGCAGTTTGCACCATTTTTAAGGCAGTAACATGCCATCACATCCAGAACAATATTGTTAGAGCATGACGTGTAGAATCGCCTTGTGAGTCAGACGAAATGGCCAACTGCAACAAACGAGGTAAAAAGGATAAAATATCCTTTCCAGCAATGCGTTTGGTTGGCTGTAAAATAGGGTTGCAGCTATTGATTATATTAGCATTTAAGTAATCTATTGATTGTTTTGAGTCCAAACAAATAAAAAGGCATTTAATTGAAAAAATAAACTAAAAAATACATCATTACAGCATGTAATATTAGATATAAAATTTTATATCACTTGTCAGGACAGTGCAAAAGTCCGAGACCACCCTTTTTATTAAATTTCCAGATAAAACAGCAATCAAATGCAAATTATTAAATTTTCAGCAGCAAAAAAAGCAGAAGCCTCAGTAACTCCAGTTTTGGAAACTGTCTTCTTCCACTTGTTTTCCTTTGACTTTCCCCTTCATATATATAAACACTGTGGCAAAAAATGCTTATGTGTGCCTAAAAAATAGATATGTGTGCCTAGGCTCTATGAGAAATTAAAATCATTATCATCATGCAAACTGTAAACTAATCCTTGTTGATTAAATTCCAATCTTTTTTTTTATTGAGTCATCAAAATTTAATCAACTAATTGTAGCACCTCTATACGGATATAATTTTCTGGATTGTTATCTTGAGATAACAAGTTAACTATCTTGTGACCTCAAGATAATGAAGTTGTTATCTTGAGATAATGAGTTAACTATCTTGTGATGTTGAGAGAAAGAAGTTGTTATCTTGAGATAACAAGTTAACTATCTTGTGACCTCAAGATAATGAAGTTGTTATCTTGAGATAATGAGTTAACTATCTTTGTGATCTTAAGATTACAAAGCTATTATATTGAGATAATGAGTTAACTGTCTTTTGATCTCAAGATAACAAAGTTGTTATATTGAGATAATGAGTTAACTCTCTAGTGATCTCAAGATAACAAAGTTGTTATCTTGAGATAACAAGTTTATTATCTCAGGATTATGAGTTAACTATCTTGTGATCTTAAGATAACAAAGTTGTTATCTTGAGATAATGAGTGAACTGTCTTGTGATCTCAAGATAACAAAGTTGTTACTTTGAGAAAACAAGATATCTCAGGATAACAAGCTAACTATCTTGTGATCTCCAAGCAACACTCTGGAAAATTATAGCAACAGCTCATGGCCTCTCCGGACGTCCGTAGCTGTACTTTCAAATGAAAGGTTCGTTTTGATGTTTAATATAATACGTTTAGATTAGATTAGATTAGATTAGATTAGATTAATACATTCAGTCATCTACACTACATTGGAATACTGCATTTCAAGAGTTATTTTGAAATTTATGTAAAAAAAAAAAAAACTTTTTCAAATAAATGTGAGGAAGCATCCTGCATTGTTAAACATTCGCTGAACCCACCTCCAGACTCTCTGCCTTGTCTCTGAACATTGTCAGCCTAGTCTCAGGGGATGCAGGAGAGCGTCTTTCATGGATTTGAGAAAGAAGAAGAAGCTGAAATGAGAAAGACAAAGTTGATTTGACATACTTCTGTGTTGACCTTTAAAAACAGGCTTGTTATACTCTCACTGCTGCACGGCGCTATTTGCAAGAAGCATATTCACTTCATCATTAATGTTCTTTTCGGTTATTAGGAGAGGCATAAACCATAGGTTACAAACACTGAGGAATTGTAGACAGAAAAAGACAAAGAGCAAATGAACAAATAAGCAAGATGTATTGTTTAAAATCACTGTAAATGTTGTTCATGCTGTTTATTTTCTAAATATAGCGAAACATTCACAAAACCCAGACTTAGCTAAAAAAGTTGCACATAAGGGATGTCGAGACTAATGGAGTCAGGCCTTTCCACGTCAGTAATGAGACCCTTATCACTAAGAGGCTCTAATCTTAAAAGGCTTCCTGTGAAGTCGCCTTGTCTGCAGCTCTGTGGCATTTAATCCATATTTATGGCATGGAAATTTATACTTTGACTCTAATTGCTTGGGTGACTTGAAATTTCACGAGGTGGCACATGGTGTAGAATTTGCACCTTAGCTTGTGCCAGTCTGACTGACTTTCTGAAAGCATACCTTGCTACTGTTAGATATACAATGAATGGCCAGCCGCTATCATCAATGGAATAGGATCTCCATAGAACCACTGCTGACCATATGTTATTTGGGTGAAGGAGTGACCATTGTGGTAGTGGTGTAGGCAGAAATACATATTTGGGTAGGCCTGTGAAAATGTGGGTAGGCCGACTTGGTAGATGCAACTATGTTACGTCCCACAACGAAGACAACATAACTGAGTTTAATATAGCTGAGAGGTACAAACAACGCAGCAAACCTAAAAACCTAGATAATTTGAATACAGTTGCCTTTTGGAGCTGACATGCCACAAAAACTATTGTTCAGTTGCAGTTTGCACCCTTTTTAAGGCAGTAACATGCCTGGTGAATCAGACAAAATGGCCAACTGTGACAAATGAGGTAAAAAAGGAAAAATATCATTTCCACCATTGCATTTGGTTAGCTTTAAAATAGGGTTGCAGCTATTGATTATATTAGTATTTAAGTAATCTATTGATGGTTTTGACAGTTAACTCAAAGAGTCCAAACAATAAAAATGTATTTAACTGAAAATTTGCATTTAAAAAGGATCTCCATAGAACCACTGCTGACCAGATGTTATTTGGGTCAAGGAGTGACCATTGTGGTAGTGGTGTAGGCAGAAAGCCTACTCATTCTAAGCTAAAGCATACTGCCACAGCAGCTATGAAAAATGCTTATGGACCATTTATGTCTTACCTTTGACCTTTGACACATTGAAACAGAAGTTTGATTCGACATTTTAAAACAGACATTGTAGCTTTAGTAGCAAAATAGCCTTGTAAATATCAAGTTCACAGGCTGCTATTGACAATGGCATTATTTAAATTTGTTTTTGGCTTTAGAGGGGCAGAAACCAACATGCTCCAATCGAGAATGGGATCTCATTTTTACAGTTCTTCCAGGTGTGTCTTTTGACTCCAGCTGGAGTGTATCAGGCAACACGATTACTGGAGTTTTTGCACTGCTGGTTACTTTATCAGAAATACCTACCTTGCTGGTGCACCTTGTGGGTGCACAGGTTGAAACCGCAGCTTTTACGTGCATATTTTCCATGTTCATTTTTATCAGCAATCTTCTAACCCTTCATCAGTGGTCAGTTTCTGACAATAGGTCCACTCTTGGCTAGATATTTTTTTGGCTGATGGACTATTCTCAACCCTACAGTGACCCTGAGGTGTGTAAAAAACATAGCAACTCACACATCTGCCTGATACACACACCATGCCATCACCATGACACTGCTGTGCTAAAATTGGCCAACCACCCTAATAATATCTGGTCAGCATTGGTCATATGGTTTTAACTTTCACAGCAGGGTGTTCTCACCACTCCTCTTTCATCTCTCATTTCTCGCTATTGCCTCAAGACAGAATCACAACTTTTAACACACAGTGAGCCAACAGTGTCATAGTTAAAGTGATAGCACTTACAATGGAAGATTACTGCATTGTATCAATTAAAAATATTGAGGTCAGTTTTCATTCCACCAATAAAATGACCACTAGGGGACCTGTGGAAAAGAACCTAAAAAACTGTTCCCTTTACACAGGCTTAATGTAGGTCTAATAAAACCAGGGTAATTCACTTTGGAAAGCTATTAGACCCACCAGTTGTGTTTGTACTGATAAGGACATGTTCACACACTCACAGGCAATGGAATTTAACTGTTTTTTAGTGAGTAAGCTACTCTAACATATAGTCTATAATTAATATAAATAGGCCAGAGGCTGTTATGATAGCATTGATAGCCTAATGAATGTAGTGATATGTTGAGAAAACATTTATAGTAAGCTTAACTTATCTTGCTTCATGCATGAATTGTGTGAGAGCAGCTGAAGATACAATAACATAACTATAGCTACCTCTTTCAGTCAGCCAAGATTCTGCACAGCATGTATAAAGCGATACACTGAATGAAAGCATTCGAGACATTATTCATAATTTAGCAATTTAGAGATAAAACATAACAAATATTGCTTTTCAAGGTTTTTGCTTAAATGTCAGTTATACACAGGGTTGGGATAACTGAAAAATTAGTAGCTAGCTACTTTGTAGCTACTTTCCCAATATTTGTAGCTAGCTTTATAAAAAAAAAAGTAATAACTACTTTTTGAAAAGTAGTGCACTACTTTTTAGCTACTTCCAAAGTGCGATTGTCAGAATGTTTGTGAATATCCACCTGAAACACCAAACAAACCCAACTGATTGTGAACAAGACACTGCATTTAATCATGTGCCAGAAAGAAACATACAATTGAAAAGCTGATGTATAAAATACACAAAAAGATCACCAAAAAGTAAGTTTAAGTTTATCAAACTTACACAACCAAAGGCATGATATCCAAGAAAAAATTAGTAAAGTACAGGCAAAGTCAGTCATTCCAGGTTTTTCCTAACAAAAATCAACAAAAATAACCAAATACAAACCAACCAATTTTGTGCAAAGCATTGTCAACTGTTGAAATAAAACTGCTCCAATTTAAACATTTCAGCAAGATATTTACAGACATGACTTTCAGAGTCGTTTGTGAAACTTCACCAACATTTTAGCCTCAAAATTATCTTCAGTGACCCTGGCTCTCTTTGGGGTGAGAATCAGGCCTGTGCAGCTGAATAATCTATATTATATTTAGATTAATATAATTTATTAAATTAGCTATATTTAATAAAACTGTAGCGGCTGCAGCTATTAGCTACAAAATTTGTAGTTAGCTACAAAAAGTAGCATGCTGCTTAGCTACTCCCCCATCCCTGGTTATACAGAACTGAAAAAAGAAGCTGTCAACCTGTACCAGAAGTTACATTTGTTAAGTTTATCAATTATATTCTTTACAGTTATTAGGCAGAGACAAGTCCCATGGGTTACATGTTATAGATATGGAGGTATCTCATTGAACTCATTGAATATTGAACAAAGTGAAATATTTTGTTTCGAATCATTGTAAATATTGTTTACGCTGTTTCTTATACAATGTAGCAAAACATTAATAAAACTTAGACTTTAAGAGTTGAGGATTACACAAAAAAATTACATTATTACCAATAACAGAGGTTTCAAATTAACAGACGTAAGCAGAAAATGCAACCAACTTCTAAGACTGAACCTTTAAGGTGTAGAAAAATGTCTCTGCAGATCTCTTGTTAATTAACTCAATAATCTAAACATAACTGGATTTTTGTAGTTATCTAATTATTCAAACGGTCATGTAAACAGGGTACTCTAATTTCTCAGATCGGAGTAAGGTTTAGAGATCCAATTAAGAAATCAAAAAAAGGGAGCTGTATTTTAGCTCAGTAATCAGATTTCTCAGTGCATGTAAACTCTTACTCTGATTTCTTTCAGATTTCTCTGTCAGCGCATGTGCTAAACAGACTGCGGTAGCAGACATAAGCAAGCAGTGTTGCCACAAGATGGCAACAAAACAGTTTTGTTACAGCGACGCTGAACCCGACTACATGCTTGACGAAATTAAGGATTTAAATGTTCTTCATCTTCTAGATGACGTATGTTCATATTTTTTAGGTAAAGTGGCACAATGTGAAAAAAAAGCCATGGCATGAAGTTTGACTTTTACATTACGTTTATGTCATGTCTTATTCTGTGAGTTTATTGGCTGGTTGCAATGCAGAAATCCAATTATTGTCTGACTCATGTAGACCCAGAGTTTTACATTACTGGATTACTCAAGTGCATGTAAATGTGTTGATTGGATTACTGACAAAATATGATTTTCTGCAGCTATCAGATTATTAAGTGCATGTAAACGCACTCTTTGATAAACTGAAAGCAGGTCTCCCAAAAAGAATGTACGCTGTAATAGAGAAGAGTTTGATATTTTGATATGTGTATTCATTATATTGTTGAGCCTTTCTGTTAAACATGTTTTCTGCTTTTTGTCCTGGTGATGAAAAATGAATAACCTTAATAACTTTTTGACTGCAAATGTCATAAATGGAGGGTGGTCTCAGTGTATATGTACCTAACTGGCAACTCAGTGTAAGTAACATCACTGGATGTTACTGCGGAGCTAAAGATTTTCTATCCTTTCTGGCAGGTGTAGCCACTTCCACTTTATAGTCGGCCTCTTCTTTATTGCAGAACAGTATTCTCAGTCTAGATGGATGAAGGCATATTTTTGAACTTCTGCCCAATGCAGCATTGTTGAGTACCTCAGTGCTATAGGAGAGTGCTAAGAGCGATGGTGGGGATGCCTGACTGGCTGGTATTCATATAGTGTTAGGAGAGAAAAGGATTTTTCCATCCCTCCCTCTGAAAGAGAATGCATTCAGCTGTGTCCTCTGGGACGTGTGGTCACATGCAGCATGAGGCTGGATCTTCAAGCCCAGAGAGCACTCCAGTACTGTTAAGTAGAGCAACATATGCTTTACTGTGTGTACCCTTGGGAGTTTTCCTGAAGGAAACCATACCTCATTCCAAAGATGATGCAAATCTTACATATTGTCAATTAGGCCCAACCACACATTGCTAAAACACCATGCTCTTTTAAATAAAGGTGTCAAAAGGGTTCTTTGGAATTATGCTATAGAACAACCACTTTTGGTTCACTGAAAAACATTTCTCAGAATAGTTTTTTTAAGGAATATCTAACTGACACATCTCTAACATAGTCAGTTGCTATGGGCAATAAGGTTTTTCCCTGTATGCACAGTCTTTCAAGTATTCCTCTAAAAAAGCATCCATTAAAATGTTCTTTATGAAAAGGTTTAATCTTTTTCAACATCGCTGCAGAGAAGCATTTTGCCTTTCAGCGTCTGTATTTGTCAAAATTCAGCAATCCCTAGACTAGTTTATAAAAAGAGGAAGGTAATGCTTTATTTGAGAGCTTTATTGAGTGTGGTTTTGTAGTGTTTTTCACACTCTTAAAAATAGGGATCCTAAAAGCCTCTTAGGAGCAATGCCATAGAAGAACCACTTTTGATCCTATAAAGAACCTTACAGGGCATTCTTCAAAACTTTTAAGCTAAACTCACTTGCTCGAAAAAAACTGAAAACTCGCATTTTATTCAGTTTTGTCATAAACTACCATTCTAAATAAGAAAATACATGAAAAGCAATGTGAGTTAGGCATCAGTCACGTTTGTTGTTACGCTGATTAATCAATGATAATTGCTTACTGATCCAAATTCTGTCTCCCTTGGGGAAAAAACATGGTGCAACACAGTGCAACAAGAAAAGAAGCCTCATGCATAATATATACATCGATAGGAAACATGGTAGCACATAGAAGGCTCCAGTTCTACACATTGAAATAGATAAAATGATTTTACTGTTGCTAAAGGCACTGTGTATGGCATCTATCTCCTCTGGCTACAGCTTTTACGGTCTAGTACTAGGCCTGGTGGGATCATGAGGTTAAAGAATGTCTACTTAATGTAAAGGTTTTTTTTTTTCCCTGAAACCATACATGCAAGCCAGGAACCCTTTAGGAACCTTTATTATTAAGAGTGTAGACATGCACCATTGGGTTTTTCCCTCAAGGGACTTTTGGCTTAGTACACTGTAAAAATAATTTTGGTGTTTTCATTTAAAAGAGCTAGTGTCCAGGCTGCCTTAAAATGTTGAGCTATTTGTGCTTCAAATAATAAATTGACACGGTAAAAAACACAGATTCTAGTTCCTTTAATTTACTATACAAAATTCAGTTAACTCAATATTTGAGGCAGACAGAGCACTAAGTTTTGTAAGTTAAAACATTTTTTACAGTGTAAAGAAACACAAATTTAACACCTTTGTCCAGATCTATCATCAGAGGCAGACGTTGATGTTTTAAGTGTTTTAAGTGGGAAGCACTGAATGTTTTAGCACTGTGTTGAATACTGTGACATCATGCTAAATATTATGTGTTTATTTTAATTGTTTGGAGAGAGATATCAAGGTACACATAAAATGGACACAGCAACCATGGCTGATGCACATCCTGCTGTCTCTGAACAAACCTGTACATGAGCTGTGCATCAACCATTCAGATTGTTGATAAATGCAGTCTGAACAGTGCATGGCTACAGGAGCTTTTGAACATATTGTAGCGTGGGGGGGGTGCACAGAAGAAGCTTAGATGACTTGAAGTTCGTGCCCATAATGCAGCTTTATTTTGACTTGGCAGCCAGAGGACAAGAGAGGAAAATCACTCTTATTTCCAAGGGGAAAATATGCTCTTTATACTGCTAGCATGAGGCTCAGCCACAGAATCCCATCTGGGGTTATTAACCAGGAAAAAGGCCTGGGTGATGTTAACCTACTCTCCCACAACCAAGTACCTACCCAACCCATTCAACAATTTGCATAACCTGTTAACATTAACATACGTAGTGAACATGGAGCCAAAAACTTTTGCTTACTTTTTTTTTAACTAAATACAGTCCAGCTGAGAGAGATTTAGAATAAAATAGGTCGTATTGGCTAACAGAGAATACTAATTCTCTCACAAAGGGTAGGCCTTAGTCTGTCTGCGTAGGAGATTCTAGACACTGGAAAGCCCCTGGGTTCACAGAGAACCCTGTGTGTACCTACTGACCCAGTGAAGAGAGGGGAAAGTTGACCTAAAAGGTAAAGCAGACTGGTAAAAACCAGTTGAAACCAGTTTTTAGGAGTGAGCGCAACATGTGATGGCCAAATTGATGGACGAAGAGATGTACCTATTAGAGAATGTTGTTAACTGTTGTTTGGAACACTGTTTGCGCAGTTGGGTCTCTCGAGACCCTGTGCCACCTGATGCTGAAATAAAGAAGAAGCCCTTTTTCACTCTTCCACAAACTCATCGTCTGAAGACTCTTTTCGACATCTTTTGAGAACTTAGACTTAGAACAGTTATAAGTGTGAGTGTTTAGCCAGTATTAAAAGATTTCTTTTTTATTCATAATATTGTGTTGGAGGCCTGGGGTTGTAGGGGATAGCCCTTGGTCCTGACACAGCTAAGCTTACACAAAGCATCATGAGAACCACAACGTGCTCCTGTGCCACACTGCCCACCATCCCTTTGTCCAAGAGCAGCGACCTTACTGCTTACCAGTCTTTACAGTCAAAGTCTAAGAGTCTGTCCTTCCCCCACAGGAAACAAAGGCCACAATGCCAGGAAGCCCTGACTCTTTGCCTCGGCTATGCCGCTAGTCGCCACAATCAGCTTCACGTGTCTCATCTCCAAGCCCAAAGTTTCTTTCCTGAGATCATGGCCCTGGCTGCCACAAGGAAGTCCAAACTGAGTATGCATGTATCCTGTATAGGTGCAAGTCAGAACTCAAGTCATGCCCCCACCATGACCAGGAGCTGATTCCTCCCTCTCATGTGACTCAACTGCCGTTGTTCTCGGTATGAGAGCGTGCCTTTATGTAGCAGTGACACCGACGAGTCAGTGTCAATGTGGGCAAAGAACTGTTTGCCATCCACGTTGCAAATAACCCAAATCCGTGGTGGCAGCCGATCCCCGGCAAGTTGGCTTTGCTGCCACAAACTCTCTATAGGCAAGTTCGACCATATTCTCAATGTCGTGGTGCTCTCTCTGATGGAGTTTCTCACTAATGTGCATGGGCTACACTCGCTTGCCAAACCACCTCCCCAGGCTGGCTATGAAGATACCCTAATGTTGGCAGAGAGATCTAACAGTACCTGCAGGGCTGGACCCTCTAGCACCTAGGCTACCTGTGTCATCTTCACTTGGTCCCCCACCGTGCTGCTGCTGCAACCATCTCAAACTGCTGCAGGTAAGCTGGTACTCCCCATACCATCCTAATGCCTTACCTTAGGCAGATGTATTGGAGTTGTAGGGGTGGCTCCGGCAGCTGTGTTCACCGAGTCACATCAGGGGCTGGTAGTGGAATCAGATGAAGACACCATGGAGGACATAAGTTAAGTGCCTTACTGCCCTATCGACTGCAGGCCAGCTATTTCCTTGGCTAACGCAGGGTACACAGAAGAAGTGCAGACAACTCCAAGTTTGTGCTGATAACACAGCTTTATTTTAACTTGGCAGTACAAAAAAGAATTTTCCAGTGTTGCTCAAAATACACATAAATATGAAATATTGCATAATCTCACTTCTCAGGTCTGGTTCATATAAATTTTGTTTGCACGTTATTGTTAGAGATCAGGGGGCTGCCAAAGACTTTTATGCCCAGGGGCCTCATGAGAACTTTGGAGCTTCTCCTGGCAGAGTTTATTACCTTCATACACTTTTGCATACAGATGTTTCACTCTGGACCTTTGCAAGTGCAGGAATGTTCGGCAGCCAGAGTAGAAAATTCTTATTTTCTTGTTTCCAAGAGGGAAATTTGCTCTTTAAACCTATAGCACAGTCGTGCTCAGCCACAGAATCCCACCTGGGGTTATTATTTAGGTAATAAATCTTGGTTAAAAGACTTTAAAAGATGCAATAACATGATTTTTTTTCATTGTGGCGACTGCATAGTCATGGAAGCGCAATTACACAAAAGGGTAGCCAGTCGGAATGCAACTGACAAAATCCCAATAGCTGTGACAAGTTTAGCGTACAAAACATATTAGACACTCTGTTTATGTGTGGGTGGAGCATCTGAGGCTGAGAATAATCCCAACCATGCATTGCTAAAACTCTACCACAGCTAGAATACTTTATTAACAGAGAGCTTTATTGAGTGCAGTTTTGCAGTGCTGCTGCGTTGGGGTGAGTCTCGATTCCGGTCTGCCATTTCAAATGGTTTCTGATTGGGGCTTTTAATCAAAATGAACCCTGGACCTCACTGCGTAATTCTCCCCTGCATTTCAGCCATACAATCAAGATGTCAGGCCAGAGTATTCCAATCCACACCAGAGGACAAGAGTTCAGATTGATTTTCTTTCTTTCATTTCGCCTCCCCACAGTGTGAAAGACAAATGGAGTCCTTGCATTTAGCCTTGTCGGAATGGCAAACTGTCACCATGTCACAGCATGATCTGCTCTTGTGAAAGGAGAATTGAGCTTTATTTCGCTTTTTAAGACTGCAATCATGAGGTCGTGAGTTGTTTAAAAATGGACACATTAAAGATAGGAGGAAGGAGCATCTCCTCATTAGAATCAGCGCAACTTGCTGAAGGCAAAGGCTCCAAATAAAAGCCTAATGAAATTTGCGCAGCCAGAGCCATAACTCACCCAGCATGGATTATATAGTGGTTTGAATTCAGGTTTGGCCACACTTAGGAACACATTCAAAACTGAACAATGTTGTTCCATCAACTGTTTACGTCTAAAGCCAACTTCTAATACTCGAGCAGTATGGGGACACCAGTGCCTTCACCATCTGTGAGGAGCTTTTAGCAGTGGGTGAAAGCTTGCACTTAAATACTATTCAGCACACTTCATCCAGGAATTGGCAAGTGAACAAATTGTCCCCGAAACGAGCACCCTTCAAAAGCCTGAATGATCCACCTTCTGGATGTCGTTAAGAGCATTTTAACTGCACACAATCCAGAAATAAACTGATCCATTGTGCACTGCTACCAGCATGACGGTCCACGTGACTTAACACCTTTCCTCCACGGCATTTCTAACAAAAAACAAAAAAAGTTAGGCTTTAAAAAAACAAAATGAGCACTTATTGGAAATGAAACCCCCATATCACTCATGGTTTAAAGCTTAAAGCTTTTTAGTTTAAAGTCTTGGCAAGTTCTTCAGTCCTCAACCAAGACTGAGAAGTCAATTCTATTTAATTTTGCATGGGAGAAACTGAGGCCCATCTCAAGTGCTGCATTGCACCTACATTACAGAGACCTTTACTCTTCAGACATTAGTGAAATATCTGGTTTGACTGTAACCCTCAGTTTGACTGTCACCAATGTTAATAAAAACATGGTGCCATTTCATATGAATTATTTCTCTTTCGTTGGAAATAGCACAGAACTTCTGTCAGAAACGCAGATTCTAAGCTCTCAAGCAATGCTGCATTTTGTGTTTGTAAGTAGAAAACGAAATATGTATCATGATTTGAATTTGATAGGATGTAAGCAGAGTCTTGTTTTGCTGTAAAAAAAAAAAATGGCAAAACTTTACTTGAACGTTGCTACCCAATATTTACATAACTACGCCATAAACATGTCATGGAAGATTTTGATCGATAACCTAACATTATAATGTTACCGTTATCCTTATTTGTCATGAAAGGTGTCATTATGCTTGATGTCACATGCACAGAATCCAATATTATGACATATGTTGTGAAATTAAAGTTTTATAATTACACAATAATACATGTGAGAGAGTGCTGTGGTTGAAGGCACAAAGCTAAAAGGCCAGTAGATCAGCACACCAGTGCCAGTATCTCACAGTATAGCACAACTTTAGGTAATGGGCCTGCAAGTATATCATTGATTATACCACAGTTTCATTTTTGATTTTTGTTAGTAGAGTTTGAGACAAAACTAATTAAAAGAAAGTTTATTTACCCTCTGTCAAGAAAAGTAGCTTTGATCTAGTGCTGCTTCACATAAATGCTACTGAATTAAGTATCACATCACAAAAACTTTAGCCTATGCACCGGAAACGTCAAGTCTTCTCGTGAAGACAAAACTTAAACTCTGGAGTTATCAGCTATTAGCTTGAGAGAACTAGCTACACATTTTACATGCATGTAATACATTTAAATGCAATATCAGTAGCTCCAGTAGATAAGGAGCACTGCCAGGGATTTTGGGCCCCAGGAAAAGATATTACTTTGGGCCCCATCACCCCACCACCACAGGTCTAGTTAACCCTAACCCTAACCCTGAAAATATAGCACTGTGCAGAAATGTAAGCAACATTCTGTATACAGTGGAATTCACTATTTGATGCAAGACTGATAATTATGCCAAAATATTCAAGATAAACACATAACTGTGGTAAATTACTAGATAATACACCTTGCTAATAGTGTTTGACAACAACAGGGCAAAAACATAGCACTAGCTTGGCTGCTTAGTTGATAGCCAGCTGACTATTTTAATTATTAGCCTGAGGCTTCAAAATTAGCTAACATTAGCATGCTAATCCCTGCACCAAAAGCTGTAAAATGGACACTCACTAACCTAAAATTGCAGATATGATGCCGTGTGTGTATCTTTTTTTACAAGAAACAAACACAACAACACACAACACTTAGCTATATCTGAAAATGAATTGTGGAAAAATAATCACAGCAATTGTAATGTAGCTGGGCAATACAGAGGCTCACTTTTTGCCCACTTTTTTGTCACATTTTGTTTAATATCCTTATAAAAATATATGAAATGATCATACAGCTTACTTATCTTCAACTCATGAATTCATTTCTCCTCATCTGTTTTTGGCTAATTTAACCATGGTTTGAGGAAAGGTAGCCGTAACTGCAGTATTTAAGGTGGAACGTCAGTGTGACGTGAAAAAAAAAAAAAATACGAGTAAGTGTCCATCAAAAACAACAGCTCTGCCGCTCTCGTCACTGTCACAAAACAGATTTGATTATGACAAATTCTGGTTTTGTTTCTGTTTGGGTCACTTACTGTCACTTACTGTCAGTATAGTTCTTTTTGTTGTGGCAAGTTGTGGCTGGTTAACGGCTGGTTCTCATTGCTACCTTACAGGCGAATAATGCGGAGTGCTACTTATAGAGATGATATTCCATGATTCCAGAGATATCATAGAATGCCTCTCAGGTAATCACATTGTGAGGGCAGAAACGTTTTTGATGTAGATATCTCAGTTAACTCAGAGTTCATTTGTTACCGAAAAAAACATCCGTTAAAAAACATCCGTTACATTTGTTAGATGTTGTAATTGCTTGACATCAAAACAAAAGAAAAAATGTTGGATGTCTGTTGTTACATAAATCAAATTATATGTAAATATAATCCATTGTGTGACTCATTATGTAGTTAAACGTGTAATTACGTTTTCATTGTATGGCAAAGTGAAAGTAACAGCTCTTGCGAAGGGTAAAAGAGCTTGACTGTATCCCAGTTAGGCTGCAGTGCCGGAGAATGCCTTAACTACTGTTTGGGAAAGTTACTTTGAAGCCAGGCCCTCATTTGTATGTCCAAAAATGTTGCCTTTTGTTGACTCCCTGCTGTGTAAGGACTTATTTCATGCAATTTTGCACAGATTTTCCAGTGAACGTCACTGAAATGTTGTGCGAGTGCATGACGCGTAGATCGCATTTTCCGCAGCAGCTGCTTTCCTTCAGTGCATTCCAGATATTTTATGTCGGGGATGTGAGTAGATATGACTCTCTATTTTAGTGTAATGTATTCAACTGTTTACTGAACCCAAAACATTATGCTCATCTTCCTTGTGTTTTTCCCTCTTGACTGATGGAACCATTAGCTTAGCTATAATCACCCAGAGTGTTGGATGTTCTCATATTCCAGATGTTCAATTATGAAATGTCAAGTTTTATTGTTTTCCCTGTCTTCTTTTCTTTGGGGGGGTTTGGGGGAGGGGGTGGGTAGTAATTTATGTTTACTGCTTGTGATTTGGATTAATTTGACCCATGTGACTGTATGTAGACTGGCAATAAATTTGCTATGTTTTGGCTATCAAAGAGGTTGCCCAAAATTTCGCCAACACTGCCCTTCCAATTGGAGAATGTAATATGCTCCATTGTTTATTTTTTCTCTTGCCCTAGTTCAGCACAATTGAAACCAATTAGGCCTGTTTAAACACATTTATTAAACTGAATATGCTCACGCATGAATTTCAGAGCCACCGGGACCATCTAATCAACACACAATATGGCTCATGTTGGTTATTCAGTAATATTCTTTCATTGTTTTCTGAAGAGGAATCATCAAAACATAGACTAATAGCCCTGCATGTCTTTCTTAGAGGCCTGCTACGCAACCCGAGCCCAACAGGACACACCAAATATCGGGTTTCAGGCCAGGTTCGGGCTTTTCATATGCAACATCAGACTCGGGTCAAACAGGTTCGTTTTCTAATAAGTGATTTTTATATAGTTTTTGTGCACTTTTATGCAATGTGTAGAATAGAGGAGTGGCTGAATGGGCTTAAATCTCATACCTGTGCAGACTTCTAGTCCCAGTATCTCATTAATTCAGTGTCTAGCAGAGCCCCTTCTCCAACCAATGATCACCCATTCTTCTTCAGATGTAATCTTCCTCTTCTACACTTTAGCACACCTGTCAGTCACTTTCATCACATCTGCTCTGATGTGCAGAGTAATATGAACCTAAATGTCAGGGCTTCAAGAGGTCAGGATGGTGTGAAAATGGGACAATTCTTGCACCAATATGTAGCCACTAATAGAATGAATAGGATTCAGGCCACAAACAGCCTAATTAGTTCTGTTTATATTTTGAGTAGGACATAATGATAAACAAGTAAGTAGCAGTGACATTTCAAATGCTCCATAAGTCAGTTTATCCTGGCACCAGGCCAGTGATATGCAAATAAAATACAGTAAAAATGCTAATAAATTAAAAGAAAAGGTTACCAGTGGCCAAGCTGTAAAAGATGATATGTATTTATGCTTATATTCTGACTTTAACAGCTAAACAACCAATATGTTTCTCATTAACTCGACTGGCATTTCATGGACATCATACTGGCCCAAATGACAGACCAGAATCTACCTGCCTTACCTACACATATACATGAAGGTCACTGTTCTTATGCCATAAACCCCTATAGGCCTAATTAAAATGCACTGTGACAATGCTGAACCGGAGAATTATCCATTGAGATTGCAGGCACGGCACCTGAACGACAGGAGCTGCTCAACGTTGCCCTGAAGCTCAGTAGCCTCAGTCTATTTTTGTGGCAGATGTAGTTCATGAGACTGGTCATTCCCAGGAGAGTTCCTCCACAGAATCTGTCCATGAAAACTAGGTTTTTGTCTGTTGTAGTGGACAATAAAGCTATAAAGCATTGACCAGTGTTCGTTCAAGTGTCTCAAAACAAGATTCTGAGAACTTGTGCACATTAAAACTTAAAACCTGTGGCCTTTTTGCTTTTGAGGCTCCACTTCAAGGTGTCTACACACAGCTGTTGGATTTACACATAACCTGGCGTTAGTCTGAATGGAAAAAGAGTTTTTTCATAAAACTGGACCAACGGCTGCCCTCTAAAGACCAGTGGGGCGTGGCCTGGTTTTGCCAATTGAGAGGATGGTGTTTCGCATAAAAAATGAAAGCATCAAATGTATTTATATGTACACTGTTTTATAGATGATAAAATGACAGAGAAAGCAGGAGAAAGACTGGCGCATATAACAAAAATACATGACAAAACAGTTAGACCAGGGGTCGCAACCCAAATGTTAAGAAGAGCCACTTGGTCCTTTCAACCAAAATCAAACCACCTTCAGAGCCACAACATTTTATGTCCATTTTACTGAAGTAAAGTTTCACCATCTTGGCTGTAAACATGTCTATGTGTGTGCTAATGTCCTAGTATAGGCTAAAACATATAATATAAACAAAAACGCAGGCTTACTTTGTGCTACTTAAGCTCAGCTGTAGCTGCTTTTTTCACATCTCTGGCAGGAAACTTTTTTCTGCAAAAGTAGAACAGTTTCTTGTAAAATGTCTCTCAATGTTTGAACGAGGCTGTAGACAGCTTCTCTTTCACCAGCTTCTTGTTCGAATTTTCCTGTTCCACCTTAAATGGAACCAGAATGTAACTGCTGCACAATGGCGGAGCAAGAAGCTGGCGAACGAGTAGCTGACTTCATCTTTGCAACTTTTAGTGTTTCTTGCTGCAAATTAAATGTATGGAAAGCACCTCAAGTGCTTATAAATCCAAATAAGCCCATTCCTCTTTGCCTTTTTGCTAGCTAGGTGATTTTTTATCTGCGTCGCTATGGTGACCAGCGGTCTGCGTGCCAACCTTCAGGGTTAAAGGTTGGTGAATTAGCATTTATATATTAATTTCAGCGTTTATTGTTAAAACTGTTAGAATTGTTAGAAGTGTTAGAATGTTCAGCAGAGCTTCATTTTACAGTAAAGGAGGATCATTTTATTTTTACCTAAACCTGCAACAGGGCTGTAAAAGAGTTGCATGTTGCCGACCCCTGAGTTAGACGGTGCATATTATAAGCAACAAGCACACCAACCTAGAGATAACCAGCACAAGACCAACTAAACGCCATCAAAACCAGCCTGTTCAAGCATACAGTCAGCAAAGCATTGCACAGATAGCATTACTAAATATATGAAATCTCCAAAATAAGTCAATGAATGTCTATCAAAATTAAATGCCAATACAAAAAGTCCCTCTACTAACTGAAATAATCAACAACAACAATAATCAAAATACCTACAGCAGCAATTAATCATTCTGGTCCATCCCAACTAGGTAACATAGAAAACTATAGCATACAATTATAAAACCCCAAAACAGATCTTTAACATATTATATTAATAATTATGTCCCCTTAACATTTAACCCCTTAAAATCCCACTAACTATATGGACTTCAATGCAAACTGGTTGAACTATCCATAGGTTACAAAAGTGTGTAATAAAGGTTTGGGCCTGTCAGCGGGCCCTGGCCATTTAAAGGGTGAACGTTTCAACATGAGTTCTCTGAAATCGATTTAAAATTCAGTACCTTAACTGTATTAGCAGGCTATACTACAACAGGGGGCATTCAGAGACTTAAATCTCTCGCAAACATGCTTCTTTTCATTGTTGTCTATGAAGCAATGTGCACTGCAACTGAAAAGCACTCCTCTCGCTCGCACAGCGTACTTCACGTTTTTAAAACCATGTGTTTGTGTTGAAAAACTGCCAACTTTTCCGCTGGCTGGCATGAAAAAGGGCCATATGTCATCACAGTTGACCAATTAATATCGACCCAAATGCAGGAAAGGCTAGTTTGGTCTGTTGTTGAACACTCAGAGCTGTCCAACAGTCCACACAGATTCAGACATCTGAACATGAAAAATAGTTTAATATTTATTATTATATATGTCACTTTGCAAATGCTTTTCTTGTCTTGGTCTTTCTTATTCTCTTGTGTTTAACTACTTGTCTGTCAAATGTGTTAAAACTCGCCTCATTCCTCATCAAGTTGGCTTACAAAAAGAAAACAAAATCTCATTATGCTGTAATGCAAATTGCATGGGCATTACTACAGTTTTCCTTTGTAATATTGATGTCCACCCCACTCTCATTGAGTCTGTTTACATGCGCTTAATAATCCGGTAACTGCAGAAAATCAGAATTTGTCGGTAATCCAATCAACACGTTCACATGCACTTGAGTAATCAGATAATGGGAAACTCTGGGTCTACATGAGTCAAGCTTTAATCAGCTTTGCAACCTGCCAATGAACTCACATAAGAAGACGTGATGTGAAGGTAATGTAAAACCCAAACTTCATGCAGCAGCTTTTTTTTTTTAAACATTGCGCTGCTTTACCTGAAAATATGAACATCATCTAGAAGATGAAGAATTTTTAATTCCTTCATTTCGTCAAGCATGTATTTGGTTTTTAGCATCACTCTAAAAGGGTTTTGCTGCCATCTCGAGGCAGTGCTGCTTGCTTATTACCGGTACCACAGTCTGTTTTCGCACATGCTCGGACAGACTGAGGAATCCGAAAGAAATCTGAGTAAGAGTTCACATGCACTGAGAAATCTGATTACTGAGCTGGATTACTGATCCAGCTCTCTTTATTGGATTTCCTGATTGGATTTCTAGACCTTATTCCAATCTAAGAAATCGGAGTATGCTGTTTACATGATCATTTGAATAATCACATATCTGCAGAAATCCAATTATGACTGGATCATTGAGTGCATGTAAATATGTGAGTATATCACATAGTACCTTGTGAGTTTTCAAGAAAGTATTTTAACTAGCTTTGTAGGTTGTAAATACATTTTCCATAAACATGAAAAATGTACTAGAAATACTTCATGTTAGAGACAGAATTAAATGAATAAATGAAAAACACTTACGACAATCTGTGAAGTGAAATTATACCATGAATCTAATCTTGAGAGGAGACTATTTTGGTGTTTGTATAGTTAGTTTCGTGTTTTAGTTGTGTTGCGATGTGCTAGTTAGGCTGGTGATGCTATCAGATAATCATATGCATATACCACAGTTATGTAGCAACTGTAAATAAGCATGGTATTTACTTATTAGAAAAATATACATGTTTTAACACAAAGTGAGCTGTGTGCTATAATTTCTAGCTATGTTGGATGGGATTTTTGCCAATATTTTTGTCACGCAAAGCTTCTACATCTTGCAACCGTGGCTACAAAGAATGCAGTAGTGCGAGGGGCACTGATAGGTTGATAAAATTCTGACAAACAGATTTATGCACCAAGTTATTAAAGCAATTGCACTGTTCATTGAATAGTCTTCGACTGTTATGGTGCTTGGCAACCACAGCATTGTGTGAACAAACTACGTTGCCCATCAGAAGCATTGCTTCACGAGTCAATTATTGAACATCATTTTCTATTTTGTTGTTGTGTTTTAAAATCAGTAAGCCACCCAAGGCTGTGCATTACAGTGAGTTTCACTCCACTTTACGTTGTGCCTAACAACACCCCTTATGCATGACATTGGATGCCACAATAAAAAGGACTGAGGGAGACATTGAAGGCTCCTTCTCATTTATAGATGTATGCTGATGAACATTTATTGGCTCTGTGTGTTTCTTTTGTGTTTTGATAATTTGCCTTAACAATAAGTACCTCAGGCTGGAGGCTGTCATTGTTCAGCTAATGGCTTATTTTCTCAATTCTCAATGCCGAGGAACACAAAGCAAACAGAATAGCAAAATCTCAGAGTGTTTCCATCACTATGGAGGCAGAAGATGAGGTTCCTGGCAGGAGGCATGCATATTATTTCCATCTCTCTCCCTCTTGCTCTGAAAAGAGGACTTTAGGCGATGTATAGGCATACAGTATGTGTGCACTGTTGGCTGACTGGCCATCTTCAGATGAATGGGAATAGACATCATCACTCCTATTCACGGCATGGAAGCTGAGGAGTTTTTGAACTTACCTTTTTATAAACATGCTCATCTATGACAGAATAAGCGCTCAATAGCTCATCAGCTTGATTTCAACAGCAAGGCCAGGGATTACCAAGGTGAATCTCTTCTCCAGCTGGTGTGTTTAGCTTTGTGCCTGAAGCTATTAGAGCAATACTGTTAAAGTGCTTCCACGGTACACTCAGCTCTTTTCATATAGCACAGCCCTCTGAAGAAAACATGAAGAAACACTTTGTTCCCATTCTGAAAAACGTGACAACAGTGATAACCTATCCGCTCCACATCTGCTCACAATAACAAAATCACACCCTCATTACAGACTTTATTGTCATTTCCACTGATAAAAAGGGAAATTATAGATTTCAAATGTCAAACACAAAATAGTGGGAAGGTCACATATTCAGCTCCATTGATCAAAATGTTGGTTATGTATAGATATGTGTTGCTGAACTGTGCTGTAAAAGGTGAATGCCATCATTAATCCACAGAGAACCTGAAGGGCCAATGTTTTGTGAACACCTGAATATTACATATTCAATCCATGGGCATTAATATGTCCCACCTTGCTGCCATAACAACCTCCTATCCTCTGGGAAGGCTTTTCACTAGATTTTGGGACATGGCTGCAGGCACTCGCTTCGATTCAACCACAAGAGCATTAATGAGGTCAGATACTGATGTTGGGCCCTAAGGCCTGCCTCTTAGTTGGCCTTCCAGTTCATCCCACAGGTGTTGGGTGGGGTTCAGGTCAGGGCTCTGTGCAGGCCAGTCATGCTCTTCCACACTTCAGCAAACAATTCCTTTACAGACTTCATTTTGTACTCGCTTTGGGTGAGAAACAGGAAAGAGTCTTCACAAACTATTGGAAGCACACAGTTTTCTATAATGTGATTGTAGGCAGCGCTGGAACTAAGGAGTCCAGCAAAAACTTCTTTACAGTTTGCACAGTGCATTCAAGCAGGTAGCATCCTCCTGGTATCTGTCCTTACATCTGTCAGAGTCATCCATCAAATGCTGATGGTGAAGCATGATTGATAACTCCAAAGAACATGTTACCACTGCTCCAGAGCCCAGTGGAGTCCACTCCAACCAGTGCTTGTCATTGTGCATGGTAATCTTAGGCTAGTGCGTAGCTGCTCAGCCATGGAAGCTCAACCCATTAAGCTTTCAATGAAGAGTTCTTGTGCTAACTTTGCTTCCAGAGGGAGTCTGGAACTCATGAGCATTGCAACCAAGGACAGATTATTTTTATATGCCATGTGCTTCAGAACTCGGTGGTCCCATTCTGTGAGCTTGTGTGGTCTACCACTTTGAGGCTGAGCTGACTACTGAAATGCATAAGTGTATAAATGTATAAGTCACAGAATTCACACTTGTATTATTTGATTCACACTTTTCATGGATTTGCATGGATATAACTAACCTACAGTGAGAGCAAGATGAGCTAAAGTACAGCCTTCACACAGCGGGATCAGTTTTAAATCAGTGTTACAACTAAGACCCCCAAGGTAAATAATGATTGTTGTCCATATCCTTTCATAACAATTCAAACAATTCATTTTTAGAATATTTTATTTACAGATTCATCGAAAAAATGTAACATGCAGGCAATTTTGCCACCATTTAATACAGTCTCATCTCAGTAGTCATGCTTATTTTAATGCTTCAATGTTTATGTATTTATGCTGGAAATCTAATTTGCTTCGAACAACATTAAATTGTATTGAATTAACTGTGTTTGCATCAGTTTACCAGACTCTAGCAAATGTTATAACCAGCCCCTCAGGCTTTTACAATTCACCCATCCTGTGGGGTAAGTTGTAACATTTTCATTTGCATCATATTTGGCTGAACTGTTTAAAAATTGTAGGTGTTCAAACAAAGTTTACATTTTCAATAGTAGCAGTGCACTAAAAAAAATAGTAAAAGAACAAAATATGGTTGTTCCCTGCTCTTGGAACTGTGGGAAAGGAGGCTAATTGGCACGTGGGCTTAGAACCAACTTTGGAAAGGAGCTATAACATACAGTGGACTCTACCAGTCATGACCCCAGCTAGCATAGACAACCACATTCAATCTGATGATTTAATGTGTCACTGATGAAGGAGAAAATTAAAACCTGGTGCTACTGTTTTAATGTAATTTTAGATTAAGTGTTTAGTGCCCCCTCATAATTTCATGTGACAGGTTACATTAGTCCTAGTGAATTATTTAAGGCCACCGACTGCCGGTGCAAAGACAATGGAACTGTAATCAGTCTGGCCACAGAATAGATCTTCTACCCCTATTTTGCTGATAGAGTACATCATGACATCGGCAGGGGTTAAAGGTTTCCGTTAGGGCTAAAGATGTCCATCATCATGGCTTCAAATGGCCCCCTCTTGGTATCGATCTTGTAATCTGTGTGTGCAGAATCTTCTGCTTTTCAGACACAACACACTTACCAGACTTTTCTCTCTCATGCAAACCGCTGAACACCATTGCATGAAATGCAAGCTTCGTTCAGCCTCCAAACAGCAGTGGCCTCAAAACATTATGAAGCACTGTTGGGTTGCACTTAAGGAACAAACAGCAGACACTCATCATGAAAAGGACAGTAGAAGCCAAGGTGGGAGATGCAATCCAACAAACAACAGTAGCATACTTTTTGGTACATTGAAACATATTCAGGCTTGATTAGCTTAGCTTCACTTGCAAATGTACAAATGTACAAAAAAAGGGTCAATGTATTTTATAGCTACAGTGAATATTGACTGTTGCTTCTTAGAAGCTTAACTTCTACCTTTTCTTTAAAGCTAAAAGAACAAACACAACCCTCAAATTCTGCATGTTACCAACAACAGTGTATCTAGGCCTCTATCCAGCCTAGGCCTTTTAATAACAGACCTTATCATCATTAATGCTTTGATTAAACACCAACAATTCACCCATTCAAAACAGCTTAATTGCAACATAATTGCAAACCTCGTTAAACCTATTTGTTTTCCTTAAATGCAGATAGCATTTCTATAGAAAGCAGGAAAATATATTAAGAACACTCAGGAGAAGGGAACAAAATCTAGTTTTAAAGCATCACTTAATTGTTTCATAAAGTAAAAGGAGTAGACTTTGGCCCTGGAAGAAGGTGTAGACTTAAATTAAACTTATAGCACCATGTGAAAACATCTCCTTAAAAGTTAATGGCACTTTCATTAAAACTACCGATAATTAACAACATAGCACGCAGGAATCCAAACAAGCTTTTCAACAAGACACACTGCAGAGACACAATATAATGTCAAATGCTTGTCAAAACAACCACTATTGCAACCGAAATACTAAATTACCTTTCATAATGTGATCTAGACTGTCAAAAACGTCCAGGTACCTTGGATGAGTTTATATTTAGATACCTAGCTAACTCATAATGAAAGGCTGAAAGGAGACAAGTAAGCTCAGTATAGTTATTGCCTTACATTTGAGTCCACTGTTGGAAATGTTCCAGCATAAACACACAAATCATCACTTATTAATAATTACACTGATTAGACTACATATTTAAACACGAACTACCACATTTGTTACCGATAGAGAAGTTTCTTGGCTGCTTTTACATTCGACACACACCACATGCTGACAGACATTATTGTGGAGATTGGTTTGGCGGACCCTGTTGAAGTGCAACTTTTCATTGGCTGCATGGGTGTAGGCTGACACTCAGGTGGGTTCTGGGGCCTTCTGGCCCATTTCTACATCTGGTCACCAGTAGATCATCATAGCAGCAGCAAACCTAAGAAGAAACAACAGAATCTGCCAGCTCATGACACAAAAACAGCAGTTCGCGCTTAGCCTTTTTAATGGCCATTTCCTGTGAAAGCTGGTGTTCTTGGCCACGTTGATCGTCAGAGGTATGGATGTTGAGACTCCTGTCTGTTTTAAGCCAGGCATATACTGTGATTTTAGCCCATTTTTAAGTCCGATTCGGTCAGAGCCGACTGAATTTCATGATTGGGCCGAATTTCAGCTTCACCAGCTGTCTATGCCATGCAGAGCGAGAGGAGAAACGATGACCAATTAGCTGCCCAAATGAGCTCCAATTGAGCAGCCGCATGAACCAATTTCTCAAACTCGCACCCAAAACCACACACACAACCACCGCTCCTACATGGAGGTGAAAAAGTTGACATTTGCGGCACCAGCATCCATATATGTCGACTTAGCTCAGTTTGACTGAGTTATATAGGTATATATACAATGATTTTTTGTCTTCGTAGAGCTGTCTGTAGACCGCCTTTTCTTCGGCTTCAGTGCACAGTGTAGCACAAGTTAGCAAAGCAGCCCCTTACTTGCTATGTAGTGCACTGTTCTGGCTTCTACACCAAAGTAGTGCACTGTTTGTCCAGTATGGAATTGTGCACACATGGCCTAATCCCAAAAGGCTATTTATTATAAATGCAAAGTGCTGTATGGGTGCAGGAGCAACCATTTTAATATGTGGTGCACTATGTAGGGAGCAGGGAACCATTTGAGATGCAGCCAATGTTTTTGCTCGGGACTCGGAGGCACAGTGTGTTGTTTTGAATGAAACAGCTTTATAGGAAATTGTCTGTAGACAGGTCTTTAGGGGCTGTGTTTCACATGTAGTGTGAACACACGTTGTCTCATGTTGGTTAGAATGAGTGTTTTCATATGGGCAATTCAAACATACAGTGTGTGTTGTCACCAAAGAACAAGATTTCTAAAATTGCACAGTGTATGCCTGGCTTTAGAGCTTAGGTCAGAATATTTCACCTAAAACAGTCCATATAAATTTCCTGCTGTTCCAGAATGCTAGCCCGCTAGCATGCCCTCACTTATTCAGACTTATTAACAGTTAATTATATACTAGCTATAGACAGATCATTTTTTCATTGAATCTTTTCACTAAAACACGTCCTGAGCTTTTCTAATCCTTATAGAATATTTAGATGCTAAAAATATTAAAAAATGAACATTTTTGATAGTTGCAGCCCTGATGTGTTTACAGGTGACAAGGCTGTAACACAGCAAACACTGATACAGCTAATTAGCAAGACAATGTCACAGAAACTGCCTAGCATTAGCAGTGTTGGAGCCCATAAATCATTTTGTTAGCTATAGTTATAGTTAGGCATCTATCTATGACTAGCTTTCTTAGCTAGCAGCATGTAGCTGCACAGTTTAGAAAAAAGTTAAATTTCTAGTCTTGCAAATATAAAGCAAGATGCTATCAAGATACAGAGCAAGAACTAACGGGGTCTTCTCAGAACTCAGGTTTGTACCTCTGTAGCAGGCTGTATGGCTAGGCTACAGCCTCTTGCTGTGTATTATGGATGCTAACATGATTGACAGCCAAGTACATATGCCTCCTTGTCTTGACTGATTGACAGATAAGTGCATTTGCCTCATTGTCCTGATTGATTGAATGTTGGTTGCTCCACATTTTTTTCTTTCCTGTACAGAGGCTGGAGCAGCCACAGGTCAGCCACAGGAATCCTACTTGTCAATTAATCTGATGGACAGTTTGGATTGGTATTGTCCATAGGAGATGTTTTTGCTTTGCTGTGGCCGCTTTGCTATGGCTCCTTGTTCATTTGAGATACGCCTCCTTAACAAACTTATATTGAAAAATGCATAGATCAAACATCATATTTAATACTTAGCAACACAACTGGACTGCTGTCATATATTAATACCAATAATAATAAATGTGTAATTTGTCATAATTAAGTGTGTTTATGTGCTATTCTGTTTTGAGCATTGCACGTCCCAAAGTGTAAAATTATCCAAAACAATTTCATTTTACAATTAAAAAATTAATTAAAAAGATTTTTCATGTCACTACCGAAACAAACACAAACTATTTCTCTGGAATTCATCAGCCTAAAGCTGCACCCCTAAACATGTGACCAGGAAGAAATAATAAACCTTTTCCTCCATCTTGACCTTGTAGAACTTGTCAATTCATGATAAAATAGAAACACTGAGAAACAGAGGCATTCAGGGAGAGTGAATATGCCAATAGAGTACAATAGACTGTGAGTGTGAGTACAGACAGATATAAAACTTTTTTAAGCAAGCATTGAATGTGGTTTATTGAGGTGTGATCTTATTTCCTGTTTTCCTTTAGAGCGACATCATTTGATTACATTCAAATTCATTCAGTTCTATTAAACAGAAACTGTGACAAAACAACCTTGCAGAGATTTCTAAAATGGGTCTGTGCTACAAATGCATGTCTGCTACGTGTAAACGCTCATTACAAACTGCATCACGCCATTAGCTGAAATTTGATGACTGCTGAGTTAGCTGCAGGGCCACCTGCAGCAGGCACACAGAGCAGTCCCAAACCCTAATCCCTAAAGAGAGATTTAGATTTAGAGTTTAATTCATAAACTAAAAAAACATAACTCAAAAAATGCTGTCCCATGTTTTCATGTCACTACCGAAACACAGGTTTTAGGCGGAGCCTTATTTAGCCACACCCCTGCATTTTAGAGCAGGAAGTGAGACTGTATCCCTGTCCCTTATGGCCACAGCGGTTTTATCCCATTGTTTTAAAGTATATGTGTCCCAGGGTGAAACATTAAGAATTGTCACTACTGAAATGCACATTTTCTGCAATTCAGTGAATTTTTGTGTTTTATGAAAAATATCATGATTTCATGTGTGTGCAACCGTTCAAAGCTGTGTTTTCTAGGAATGTACTTACTGGTGTTTTTGAGTTATGTTAAAAATTAGCTACTTTAAGGCTAACTATAGCCTTTTTTATTTTTCTGTAGCTACAGTTAGCTAGGGTGGCACGGTAGTGCTGTCGCCTCACAGCAAGAAGGGCCTGTGTTTGATTCCCCGGCCGGGCGACCAGGGTCTTTTCTGTGTGGAGTTTGCATGATTGGACAAATTGCCCCTAGGGGTTGAATGTGTTTTGATTGTATATTTCTGTTTGTCTGCCCTCCGATGGACTGTGGACCTGTCCAGGTTGTTTCCTGCTTTCCACCCAATGACCACTGGAATAGGCCTCTGCAACCCAGAAGGATAAGCAGCTCAGATAATGTGTGTGTACACTTAGCTAATTGTCACTACAGATACACTTTGGTAAAGTTTTATAGTGTTATTGTTTTGTGAGTGACAAAATAAAATGTTCAATCATTTATTTTTTTAATGTACATAATTAAGTATAGAGTCACTCAAAGCAGAAGGATTTTAGTTCAAGTCCAAGAAATATGGTTTAACCTCTGACTTTGATTTAATTCAGTAGATAACCCAAAAGAATCAAGTAGTTTCTCTATAAAGCTGGGTCTTGGTTCAGTTTGGATATCTTTCTCTATTTGTATGCTTTGCACTGACAGCTGACTGTGATGGCCAAAGATTCTCATTTTCAATGAGATGAAACAGAAAGTACTGAAAGTATCTCCTTTGATAGAAAACATATTTCTGTGCACTTTCAAAACCAGTTTAATTTCATTTAATCTGGCAGCAGCTTTTCCCTAATTAGCAAAACACAATAGTTTTGATAAAACTTGGCTTTTTAAGGGAATAATACACCGGTCTTGTTAATTTCGCTCCAGATTTCCCCTTATTCAATTGCTCCCAGGGGAAATTTAGCCAAGGGTTTATTAATCAGAGCCGGGCACTTTGGGCAGTGGGATTTCTGTTACTGCTGACTCATAAAAGTGATGTAATGGCCCGGTTGTGATGACTGCTGACATCAGCGGGTTATAATTCTACTACAGCACCCATTTGTTGTTAAATTTTCATCGTCATTACTTCCAGTGGTCCAGATGACCCGCTCCTTAGCACATTTGTTTTAGTGTTCTTTTGGGAAAGTGGCTCAGAGTATTTCTTTCCTATATATCCAGTGGTGAAGGCATCACGGTTCTCCACAAGCAAGAAATGAACTTCAAAAGAAGCTTGGGCCTATAAATCAAGACGGTTGATATTTTATGACCGCAATAGCCGGAGAACCTAAATCCATAAGCAGCACCCTGGGGCCGCTGGGAACTTTATTGCATACTGTATGCACTATTGAGATCACCCACACACATCCATGATTAAACAAGAGTATGCTGGAGCCATTAATATGGATTGCGCATTATACACTTGCCCATTTCTCCCAGCAAGATCTTCTGTTTCACCTGACTGCCTTTTGAGGTGTTTGCACAACCCTGTGACATCTACCTTCTGTGCTTGGTGCTTTGAGAAGTGTCTGAAGTGTGCGCTGTAACAGGTGGTGGCTGACAGGAAGCAGTGGCATACTGCATAAAGCTTCCCCTTAGTCTGCCATCCAGAGGAATGACAGGCTGTTTAAACACCATTCAGGCCGGGGAGGGCTTGTTAATAGAGGCCTACTGTGGGAAAGGATTTCTTTGCGCCCCCAGCAAAAGAGACACTGTACTCAAGTAATATACAGTGATATAGGGATAAAATAATGAGGACATTTTAGAAAAGCTGTTGCACAACAAAACAATGATTGTTTTGTCAATTATTTTCACTTAAAACTGCATTTTCACAACTACTGGTGAAAATGAGTAATTGGACACCATGTGCGGAAGAACATTTTGCAGCATGGTGTTGGGGTGCACCGTCGTCACCGTATTTAGCGGGACACAGTGTCACTGGTAGTGTGAGGCTACGAGCAGGAAAAAGCTGTGGGTTCCCCTTCAGGTAATGTCACATACGTCCAGGTAAGTTCAAGTGCTCTCAGTCATTCTTTAAGTGTTAATCACCCAGAAAAGAAGATATTTACTACTAGATATTAACTACATATTTACAACTGTTTTTGGAGGTTTAAGAACTGGTTGTTAAAGTGACTCCATTAGCTCCTAAGCTAATATCGGACAGTCACTCGTGTTCACAGCCTAAATGTCAATCTGCAGCATCTAAATATGTCTGGAGGCCACAAGGCCAAACAGACTACACGCATTGGCTTCCCTGAGCCTACTCCCTCAACTCCCCCAAGTAACCCCTATCCTAGGGTTTCAGTCACGTGAATTTTCCGCCATATTTGGGACCAAATTTACATAACTAGAGGTGAAAGTTGGCTAAAATTACTCATTTTACTCTGGAAGAGAAAAAACATTACCTTGACAAAGCTAATAAAATGATAAAATAGGCTGTGATCCTTATACAGTTTCCCCCAAACTCCTGGTCCCACTTAAAATGGCAGAAAGTTACCAAATTTGTGTTTTCCCAACATATATATTTATTTATATCTATTCTGGGGAGTATATTAAAGCATTTAAAAGCACAGAAGCTGACCGGCTCTTCATGTCACAGTGGGTAAAGGATCCCATGGTGTTGCATAAAGAGAAGAAAACACTCTTTGTCATCATAGGAGGGTAAGGCCACATCAGCTAATTAACACAGATGTGAACATTGCTAGCCTTTAGATAACTTTTGCAGTTACAGTTGTCTCCCTAACGGAGCTGCAAACAGCCAGTATAACTTTACTTCTCTGTCTCTGGAAATTTAAATGATGTTTGAATGGAGAAACAGAAACGTTAAATATAAGACTGAATGTCGTGGGACAGAAAACTACATCGTGTTTCAACAGACATGATTTTGTAGGTTTGCTAGCGCAGTTAGTGCAGAGTTTCCCAGCTCCAGTCCTGCAACAGCTGCACTGCAACATTGTGGTTTCCCTGGTTAAAATACCTTTTATTATTAGCTAATAATCCCTTCTTGAGCTGAGCGTGTTGTGTACAGCAGAGAAAAACACTAAACTATACAGTGCAGGGGCTCTGAATTAAAGCTCTGTGTAGTCTCATCATTCTCGGCTTCTGTCACGTCTTGCAGGTGAATCATTCACAAAGCACAGCAAATTGAAGGCATCACGCAGCGCAGTCACTCCCTGATTTAGTCCTCAAAATGGCAGCGGCTACACAGTGTGACGTCACACGAAACGTGAGAATAGTCTGGATTTATAGTCTAAGCCCTGCCTATTTGAGGCTGGAACACACCAATACAGATTACGGAGGTGACAACACACCACTGGCCTACCATCAACCAACAAAATATGCATAAGCAACATCAACAATATTTACAAGGGCATTTCTTATTTCTATAACGGTAAGTATACTCACACTCACATTTAGCTATAACTGAATTAACTTTCTTTTCTCTCTACAGGTTTTACTCCAGCTTTCCTCCCCCTCTACAGGATAGCTGTGGTGTCACCCAGCTCCTATAAGAGGACAGAGATTTCCCTGGAATCAAGGTAAGTGTACACATTTATTAATCTCTTGCAATGTCTCTCTCTAATGAGGTGTAATGTCTTAGACAGTCTTGGTGATGTGTCCTGTCCACTGACATCATCACACAAGGGTTGTGCTTCAGACCCCTTCCCCAAGTGGATGAATCTGATAATCGTAAGGGCGTTAAAAGTACTTGAAAAGAACGAAGGACATGTCTTCAGAGGATGTGAGTGAATCATCTTTTATTTGCATCATATCTTCATCAATATAATGTTGATTTTGCATTTGAGACTTAAACATTGATCTGGATCATTTTTTGCCTCCATGTGTGTGACGTTAATACATAAAGATGGATGATGTGGTCCGAAAAACTGCCGCAAAATCCAACCCGACACCTCTGACCTTTAAATTATTATTTCAGACTTTCCAGGGAGACTCAAGCAATTTAACACCAGAAGCGATGTGGTTAGCCAGAACCACCCCGCAACACTTGTTATTTTGGTTTCTACAATTTCTAAAGTGCTCTAAGCTAGATAGGTGGATATATGGGAATTAGTTGGTTTTTGTGACATCATAAAGAACAATGAATTCAAAACAGGCTGTTTTAGCAGCTTAGTTGTCATATATGGACTGTATGATCAGGGGTGGTTGGCACATTTTGAAACTTTAGCGATGCTAACATACTACATCAAACTTAAAGATCCATTGCTTAAAAAGTTTAAGGATCCAAGAATAGTTCTTCTATGTTTCTCCATTAATTTTTATTATTTATTTTAAGAGCATATTTTATGTTGGGCATAGGCTAGGACACTTTATATGAGCTGTGTATGAGGCTGTATCCATAGAGAACACTGCTCTAAATGTAGCCAATGAATGTAATACTTGAGTTTTTACATGAGTTTTTTTTCCCCTTGTGTGGGTCCCCCATGAGCGATGATTTAGCCATTGGATTTTATGAATAATAAATCCAGTGGCTAAATAAATCCCAATCCCATGCACTCACTCCATTGTCTCCATTGTCTCACCACCCAAAAGGTCAGCCATATAGGTGTCCTTATTTATCCTCTATCATTATTACTGAGTGGATAGGCTTGTCAAAATTCAAATGCTGGACTGTGTGTTATGTAGTTTAATCCTGAAATCTGGATTAGATGAAGTGTGTCTACCATGTGGTCTCCTTCAGCAGGGTTTAATGCTGATCCAGACGCTGGCTAACTGATAGCTCCCTCTATTAGCATCCATAGAAGCAGAATAGCTACTAAGACCCTCACTAGTTTTTTTTGCTTAATGTGGAAATGCAGACAACAGATGTATCCCCAAAGTGGGAAAATAAAGGAAGAGGACTGCTTCACGTCCTGTCTCCAGCCAACATTTTCGCCATGCTGATTTATTGATCTTTACACACGCAACCTGAGCTGAGGAAGGTCTGCATCCCGGTTTCCTTGGTTACTGTGCTCTCACTGTCATTGCCCAACAGTGTCAGAGTCTCTTCCCATAAATAGTCCACCAACAAAGCCTGAAGCATATTGCATACAATATTGATCACCATTATGTCATATTGGACTACTGTCAAACACTAACCTGGTGAAAAGGTTATTCAAACTTATTCATTCTTAAAATGACTTTGAGCAGAGCTAAACCTAATTCAGCATTAGATAGGATTCCTGAAACAGATGAAGCTTAATGCTGACTTTACATCTGAAGTCATGTTTAATCTAGATTAATTTTGCACTGCTGAAATAGCCCTTAGGAAAATACTTGGTAACACTTTACTTGAACCCTGCTACATAACTTTGTCATAGCCATGGCATTAATATGGCAGATGTCAAATGCTGTTATGAGGTGTCATGACATATTATGTCCAGTAATATAACTATGTCATGTCACCACTAGCATTATTTGTCATGATAAATGTCATAATGTTTGATCTTATTACGGCTAACTAGCTCACTCTAGCTGCTTTGGGGCCCCGATCTTGCTAGCTGATGTACTTTAAACTTATAAGCTCACTAATAACAATGACCACCACAGGTAAAATTAAAATTATGAAATCTAAATTATGAAAACTCTCTTCAAATTTTGATAGTATGATTTCTTTTTCCTTCTTTGGTGACTCTTCCTCATTTTTCAGAATTGCCTTTTTTATCATAAACCTTGCACTTTCATGTATATACACATGGGGGTTAATCACCCCAATCAGTATAATTTTCCCCTGGATTAATCATAGTCTGAGTATCTAAACCTGGATTAATCACAGTCTGAGTATCTTTATTTGTAAGCATTTTCTCTTCATCTGCTTTTATTCTTCTCCAGATGTGTTTGTTCTGTTTTGAGCTGATTAACCAGCTGCCTTTTTCCCCTCGCTCAAGCATCTTAGGCCTCATCCACATGAATCTGGATATTTTTAAAAACATAGATTTCTCTAGAATTAAAAAAAATCATCATCCACAACAGCAGCATTTTCAAAAATGTCTACATCCACACAAGGATGTTAAAAACCTCAAATACGTATGCATGAGCTTGCCAGCCGAATAGGACACAATAATACCCCATACGGTTTGATGTTATACACCTCAAGGCACTGTGAACATGCACAGTGCTTAAAATATAAAGGGCACTGAGAAGCTAAAACACAGATATTCTAACAATGTGACGATGCTGTGTTATAATACAGTAGACTCTGACCTGCAGACCCTCAGACCTCCGTAATTTGATATTTCACAAAGATTCCATCCAATTTGTGCTTGAAAACAAAAGCTTAACCCTCCTGTTCTGTTCAACTGTAAGGAACAGCAGTAACGTTCACGGGTCAAATTAACTGATGCATGTTTAACCCTATGAAAGTAGTTAAATATATATATATATATATATATATATATATATATATATATATATATATATATATATATATATATATACATTATCCATAAACATTATTTGTAGCTCAATTAATATCAACTTAAGCAATATTTAGTGGAAACAAGTGTTACACCCTTTACAGGTCATGGTTTACTTACAATAATTCACTCTTTTTTTTTTCATTAAAAACCAATTTTCAACCTTTTTTTCCATGCATTGGCAAAAACGACATTCAGCACTTTTTTCAGCATTTTTCACATGATGTCAATTAATACAAACAAAACACCTCTTCTGTTCCAGGTTAAACTGACCTTTTCAATTCAAATCACCCTACATATTTTTTTGTATTTTTAAACTTTAAAACAGGTCAATTTGACCTGTAACATAACAGGAGGGTTAAAAAAGCAGAAGAAAATGTATCTCTTGCCATGGGGCTGTTTAAGTTACCATGGCTACACCACCATAAACTTTTCCCATTTAAATGATAGAGACATTTTCTATCAAATGTGACTTTAGTATCTTTAGAATCACTGTGGTATTTTTAACATTTGCAGTCAAGGAGACACCCTGTTTACAAGAATTGAGCACAACATATGACGCCTCTGCACAGTGGTTTGAGAAAATAAAGAGTTCTGAATGCTTAATAAATAAAAACAACTGTAGACATGTGCAATTTAATGACATGATGCCAACATTTCCAACACACATGTCCACTCAAAAACACTCAAAAATCTCCACTCTGGAGAGTGTTTTCAAAAATCTCAGTTTTCAGTGAACAGAAACAGTGTTTTCTGCAGACAGGAGGACAAAATGTGAGAAAAATGTACATTGTCAAAAATATCCAGATATGTGTGGATGGGGCCTTAGAAAACATAATGGTGCAGTTATAACCTAAACATTGTTAGTAAGATAAGATAAGATAAGATAATCCTTTATTAATCCCACAACGGGGAAATTTGCGGTGTTACAGCAGCACAGAAGACAGAGCAGCAGGAAATATACAAACAATATTTAAATATAATAAACAATAGAAGTATATAGTGGGCCCCTTGATGGCTGTGGGGCCCTAGGCAGCTGCTTATGTCACTTATTGGATACCTTATGCGACTGTTATACTGATGAACAAAATCTTTTATGACAACTCATAACAGTATTTGACATCTTTTGTGACATTTTTATTGTGTGGTTATGTCAGTGTTATGTAAAGTATTATTAATTGATCAATAGCAATACTACAACAATTTCTACAGAATTCTTCTAATCTTACCACAAATAACAGACAGTGAGTGCTTTTACATGCACGTAATAATCCAATTACTACAGAAAATCAAAATTTGTCAGTAATCTGATCAATGTGTTTATGTGCACTTGAGTAATCAGATAATGGGAAAACTCCAGGTTTGTCAGGCAATAATAGGATTTCTGCTTTGCAACCGGCCAATAAACTCACAGAAGAAGATGTGGTACAAATTTAACATAAACTTAAACATCATGCATGCGGCCTTTCAAAAAAAAAAAAATCATTACACCACTTTGCCTGAAACTATGAACATACATCAACTAGAAGATGAAGAATATTTAAATCCATCATTTCGTCGAGAATGTAGTTGGTTTCAGCGTTGCTCAAAAAGTGTTTTGCTGCATCTCACAGCAACGATACTTGCTTCCAGTACCGCGGCCCATTTCACACATATGCAGACTGATCGGATTATTGAGTGCATGTAAACGCACTCATTGACTACAGTTCACCGCTGGATACTACAGTATTATATATATATATATATATATATATATAATACTGTAGTAATGTATACGAATATATAATATATATATAAATATATTTTATATTTCTATTATATTTAATATAATTTAACTTATATCTATATTATATATATATATATCTATCTATCTATATATATATATATATATATATATATATAATATAGATATAAGTTAAATTATATTAAATATAATAGAAATATAAAATATATTTATATATATTATATATTTGTATACATTACTACCTGACAGTACTAAAATATTATACAGAGGAGAAAATATTATAGATTTTTATAGAGGCACTTTAAAAAAAATAGGTATTATAAACATGAGAAATGTTATTGTTTCAGATTTTATTGCTACAGTTCCCTTTTTTGCAAGGGAAGATTCATAAAATAATAAGAAATGTCTAATATTATGGATTAATCCAAATGCTAAACTAGTTAAATCATACTTTAAGGAAATCACATTCAAAGTCATGAAAATGGGCCTGATCATTTAAAAGCATCAGTGTCAGTTACCTTTTTTCTTTTTCAGTATGTCCTTTTGATGACTATTTAGTGATGCAGAAATGGGCAAAGAAACAAAAAACATTGAAAATAAAAGAAAGGTGCCCACTTCACAAGGTACTTGTGGATATATGCTTTTATGTGGGTGTTAGTGTACATAAATATATAACATCAGAGCCCTCAGAGCTTTTGAGTTGTCGTGCTTTTCATCATCTTTTCAGGGTATTATCAGAAATCCCCCTCTGAGACCTGTAGAGAAAGTACACATCAAGTAAACACGATCCAGACAAGTCAATCAGCCCTTTTCCTCTGACCAATCAATTGAGTGGCCGAGCTTTAGAGCGCTCTGGAAATAGACTTAGGTTTTCAAACAGGCCAGAGTGCACTTAGGTATGGGGATAAATCAGCTAAAATTTCCATCCATGGCTTGGCAAATGCACATTAATGGCGGTTATATTTGGTTTTGGCCACGTCTGACCACCAAAGAATGCTTTTAAAGCACAGCTCTCTGAGCTGAGAGTAAGAGCACAAAGATTACTCTAGCCTGCATTTGTCAGAGTCTTTATGGGTCCTAACTGTCGGGGGAAGTAGATTTCTGGCCACACCAAAGAGGATGTATCAGATAAAGCAGGATGTGACATTTAGGACTTGTCAGATACAAATTCTAAGGGTGCGTTTTAGGGGACTCTTTTTTTTTGCAGCGTTTAAAGATTTCAGATACGTTTTTCCAAAGATACACAGCTCAGCACTGTTGGGAGGTATTAGTGTCAGAGTATAATATTAATTTCCTCTCTTGTTCTGGATTAGACTGAAGCATTTAGGAAACCGCAAGCCCTGTGTGGTGTGAGTTAAATGTGAAATGTAATATGAATGTTGATTAATCCTAAGCTGCATTTTTTTTTTTTTTCAGGCAGGTTTTTATAGAGACACCTCATAAAGTACTACATTTCCACATATGCCTCATTAACACTTCAAGAGACTTCTCAGAGGTTCCTGCTTGCTTACTTAATGCCTCTCAAACAGAAGTGGAGAAGTGAGAGCCTGACTGATGGTGAGAACTTTTGCACTCTACATCTTGTTAAACCATATAGTTACCACACTGAAAGTAGCACCTAAGTAAAACTTAAAAAACCTTTTTTGCACTCTGATCAATGCTATCTTTCAAGCGGTCAGTTGCAAAATGAGCTGTCACCTTCAGATACGGTAAAACGTCTACAGTACTGCACAAAAGTAATTTACTATTATTAACAGGCAAATGAGAAATAGATGAAAAAGAAGAAAATTTGTGAATCAACAAAAGATGTGTTGGGAATTACTTGCATCCTGAGAAGCTTCTTGAGATCCTGTGAAACTTCTTAGACTGATCTTTGGAGGTGTAGAGAAATATCCCTGCAGATTTCTTTATATATATATACTAAAGAGTTCCAAATTGCCTCTGGAAGCAACATCAGCAAAAGAACAGCGCATTAAGGGTTTCATGAAATGGGTTTCCATTGCCAAGCAGCGACACACAAGCCTAAGATCAAATTGCACATTGCCAAATGGGGGGTAGTCTTGCAGTCTGATGGACGAGTCTGGGTTTTGTGAATGCCAGGAGAACGTTACCTGCCTGACTGCATTGTGCCAACTGTAAAGTTTGGTGGAGGAGGGGATGCTATGGGGTGTTGTTCAGGGGTTGGCCTAGAACCCTTAGGTCCAGTGAAGGGAAATCTTAATTCTTCAGCATACCAAGACATTTTGGACATTGCGGTATGCTAGTTATAGAACATTTTATATTTTGTGTTTATTTATCCCCCCAACTTTTTGCTGACTCAGCAAAAAAAAAAAAAAATAGAAATTGTGCACTAAACTTCACAAAAAAAAATTGTCATCTGTAGAGAATGTGTTTTCTGATTTTTCTTGATGCTCCAAAATAAATGTACATAATGCCAGTTTTAACTTGAAATTAAATAAATGAAAAGTGGTCTCTGTCTTTTGGCCAATACTTTTTTTTACTGTTTTATTAATTCTGAGTTTTATTAGTTTTTATTTATTTATTTTTTTTTGTTTTGGAAAATGCCAGCTTTTATCTACATTGTGCAAACATTTTATAATGAAAACACCAGAAATGATCAGCTTTTTCTTTGAATTAGAATGTTAGGAATATTTTTCCTTCTCTTATAAAGTTACCATTTATTATTCTGAACTTTAATGTATGTTAATGTAACTGGATTTTATTTTAAGAAATATGAACCATTTCCATGGATCCATTCATCATGTTTACACATTGTAAATTTTTTTGGCCCGTTCTATTTCTTGACTCACTGAAAATCAAGACAGATCTGCAGAAAGTTAAAAAAAAAAAAAAGTCAAAAGTTCAAGTTTTGATTAAATGAGAGGGCTACTTTTTGCCAGGCAAAATCACTGGTCATCCAGTGGAGAGCTGTTAATTAGAATGGAGTGCTGCTGCAGTCAATGGCTATGGTCATCTCCTCATATACTCATTGAGGGGGGGAAGGATATGAAAGCTGTAAGAAATGACACAGAGCTTGGTATCCACACATAATTGCTCACCCAGGGAGCAAGGCAAGGAGACTAGTGGTCTGCCGCACACCCGAGGTGTCAGGTTCTGTCAAGATGATGAAACTCCACGCAGCCCGTAGACTTGCTTTGAGACTGCCGTGTGCCAAGAGGGATGTCAATTTTTGACTTTATAAATCTAAAATTGATGAAATATGAGGACACTCTTCACTGGCTATGGCTTAGTTTTATATTTTAGAGCTCCTTTAGTGCAGCCATCTGGGACATTCTCTCTGATTCATGTCGTAGCTAAAGCCCGGCACGATTGGATTTTGTCGGTTGGCTCCAAACAGCAAAACAACATTGTGCCGGGCTGATTTTATTGCAGGTGTTTATTATCAGATGTTGGTGCACTTAGTGCCGAGCTAAATTTCATTCCCGATATGCATTAAGATGGATCTAAACGTGCAGGACCGTTTCATCAGATCTCTTTCTCAAACGCTCGCCAATAAAGTGTGGCTCATTATGCATCAGAGCATATTCCATATGCAGAAGCCCCCGACATGCACATCATCTGAAGTAGTCATGGATTCCCCTCAGGGAGACTTAAAATTGGAGAACAGACAGGAGGACGGACTCCCAAAGCCCGGAAATAACCTGAACCGGCACAAGTTCATATCCTGCTCTACTGAGCAAAGACAGTATGCTCACAATACACTGCTGAGTTCTCCACAATTAACCCTATCTTACCCAACCTCTCACTGTGATACTTTTTCTTTGTCTTCTTTATCTTATTAAAATCTGTCCCCTGAGTAGTTGGTGTGCATCTGTGTCCAGGCTGGTCATCCTAAAATGGATCAGCATATGGTATCAGAGATTTCTAGGTGTTGTCCTGTTTTCTATCACTGTGTAAAAGGAGCTCCATGCTCTCTATATTGTTGGATGTACTGTGGTAGTTTGTGAGTAAGCTTGTGCACACATGTAGAACAGAATTCACATCGCTATGGAAACGCTCATTATTGATCAGTTTAATCAGAGTTAAAGGCCTCAAACTGTAAAGGACTCAAACAGTTTCAATGAGTTACCAAAGTATTAAAGGGATATCGTTGAAAACTGAATTTTCCCTGCTTTTTTCAATGAAAGAGTTTGATTTAATATGTAAACATTGTAGAAGTTTCAAAACATAGCATTTACTCCCAGTTCATGTAGTCCACATATGGGAACTAAGCTACAAAAGCAGTCATTTCAAATTCATTGTTTATACACCTATTCATCTTACAGCAGTTTAGCCCCGCCCATTCACACTGAAGTTATACGGAGTGGTTCAGCCTGGACTGCTTGTTAAATGAGCCACAAAACAGAACAGCCCATAAGGAAAGAAGTCATTTGCAGATGTTGGTCTTATGGTCTTAATGTAAGTCAATGGAACCAGACTTTTTTCCAAATAATTTTGGCCCAATTCTTTTGGTCCATTCATCATGAAATTTACATACAATGTAAAGAGCAACAGGCATTTTTAAATTATGTCAAAAACTGAAAAAAAAACACAAAAATGGAGATGCAAGGGTTTTTCCAACAACAGCAATATAAATAAATAAATAAATAAATAAATAAATTTCACCCAATATAATGGGCAGCTGTTGAGTTCAAATTATGCAGAAAACTAAAAATCGCCAAAAAAAACTACATATATATAAGCATGATTGAGATAAATAGTTAAGTTATTATTACTTAAGTAGGTAAAATAATGATTTGTTGCATTTTGGTAGAGACATATGAAGATAATTGCTGCTTTTGTAAAATAATAATCTAATTCTGGATGGAAATATTCTGTGTTGGATGGAAAGAGATGAAGATGTGTTGGGCAGAGAGTTCATGCTAGCTGAGATAATGATTAGTGTAACCTAACAAAATAACCATCAACATTATTCATCTATTAACCCTTAATACATGACTTTTAACACTGTCATTGTTTGGCAGGGTAGAATTCACTACAGACAGTTGTAAGATTTGCCACATTAGCCCAACAACTGTTATGTAATTGAGCCAGAAAGACCCACCGGTTGTACTGTAAAAATCCTACAGATTGGTTTAGGAGATACACCAAAATAGAGCCAGTTCTTATATGAAGTTTTGCTGCACAGCAGAGAGAGCAGATGTAGAAAGCAGTCTAATGTAGCTCTTTAAGAGAATAGATCTGCTTGACATTACCTTAAATAACATTAATAGTCATACTGTACAGCAAATCACAGATGGTGCTTTCATTAGAGGATGAGAGGATTCTTTTTCTGAGGGAAACTATAAAAACAACTAATGCATTCTGTGCATAAATTGGTTTAATATAGACAGCAGTAACATTGGGCATGTGTGTGTGTGTGTGTGTGTGTGTTTGTGTTTGTGTGTGTGTGTGTGTGTGTGTTTGTGTGTGTGTGTGTGTGTCTATCTTGCGCATAATTAGAACAGTAAAGGCAGTAGCTGTTAGCAGGCTGACAAGACAGACAGCTAGCATGCTAACACATTGGCAGTCGCCTTTGCTGATTCCTTTGGAGCTGCCATATACTTGCATCCATCTGTATAATATGTCATTAAAATTCACTTAATTCACTTTATCACTTTTGCATTTTATACATTTTCACTAAAGCTTAACTTTAAGCTTATCATGTATTTTACTTGATTGAAAAAAAGAAAAAAATAGAAATTGACATTACAATTTTATATGATGTGATTCAATGAAAATAATTAAGTTGAGAATAGAAAATAACTTGTTATTTCTTGAGAGATGCTACCTAACAGCAAATATCTATTAGGGCTGTTAAAGCTAATGCTTAAATTAAATGACAAAGCCGCTAATTTCTCAAAATGTCTACATAGTGCAATCATTGAGAACTAAACAAAGTAACTCTGACTAGTTTGATGTGAAGTGGTTCATTGTAGAGAAGCTTGCAGACTCAAATTTCTTTACAGTCAGTGGTGGTGATGGGAACCAGGGGTCGCAATGTCCACAATGCAAAGTTCTTCTATGTAATGTTGATGATGGTAGAATAATGTTACATTTTTATCACTGTTAATGCTTTTGTGCTGAAGCCCAGCTGCTTGTGTGCTTTATGTTGCCATGATACTACAGTTCACAGTTGTTCAAATACAACTTTGGAAGCAGACCTATGGAAAAATCCACAGGCAGCAAAGTGTAAGCTGCAGTTCCCTCAAGGCCTCCTTGACAAGAATACAAACCAAGAATACCCAAGAAAAACATCTAGCTCTATTTTTGTCGCTTTTTGTTCTTTGGCATCATTTGAAAACACCAGCTGTGTGAAATAAATTGAGAACATTAATAACCTTCTATTGAAAATTAAGAATGTTTTTCCTTCTCCTGAAATGTTACCATTTTGGAGACGAAATGGCCCAGAAAGACTTGGAAAAATGTCTGGTTCCATTGACTTACATTAAAAGTAACTTATGTTTTTTCCTTCTCCTGTTAAGTTACCATTTTGGAGATATGAGGTTTTTTTCTGACAGTATCTCCACTTTTGTTATTTTTCAGTTTTTGGCATAATTTGAAAATGTCTGTTGGTCTTTACATTCTGTGTAAATTCCATGATGAATGGACCAAAAGAAACAACCCAAAATGACGTGTAAAAAAGTCTGGTTCCATTGATTTACATTAAAAATAAAGTATGTTTTTTCCATTTTGGATATATGAGGTTTTGTTCCGACAGCAGTGCTACATATATTTGCATGGCAGTGCATATATTGTTTCAGGTGTTGTGTTATTATGGCCTCTATGGCTCCCCACAATATTCATGGCCATCCATATCACTCAGTCATGTTGAAATTTCCAAATCTGATCTCAGAATCTTCCTGCTAATATAGCAAAAGCCTGAAATGACACCATCTGTAGCATCTCATATAGATTAGATGCAAATCAGTGACATTTACATGTATGCCATAACTTTCACATGTAATTCATTTCCTAAGACTGTCAGCTTTTGGTGTTTTACTGACAGATGGCGTAATTATGAGTTCACAGGTGGAAGCAGAGCATCTACAGACTGACACTGATGGTGACTTGACTTAATAAATAATTAAATAAATAAATGGCCTAATGCGATGACCTCAGTCCAGATGAGGGGACATGGAGTCAGACATCAGAACGATTTTCATAGCAGATTGAGCCGGCAGCTGGGCCGTTTCGGGGGCGGGCAAGGCAAACACTCCGGATTAGGATCAGCACTCGTGTGCCCGTTAAGAATGATTGCGTTTCAGGGAAAGGCGCTTTGGTTTATTGAACACGGGGATTTATCTGATCCCTTCGGTCAGCCTACATCATTTAATGCTGCCAGGCTTCACATCAAATGAGTTCCTATGATTAGAGCGAGCTCAGTGTAAATCAACGTAAGCGCTGTAATCTAAAGACAAATAAAAGCATTGGGGACTCAGAGTTCTGCTGGAACGTGACGCCAGAACGGCCAGCAGAGTGGGACAATTTGCGCCAAACTTAGGAAGAATAATAATGTGTTTCATCAAAAGGCAACAAATGATCCCCTTTGACTTTGTCTGGAGGTTGAAAGGAGCGAAGTAGCCCTTGTATCATTTTCACACATATAACTAACTTCAAAGGCAAAGAAATATTCAAAGAAAGTTTTACTTGAACTTTAACTGAAAGACAGAGCCCGAACAAGAAATACATGCACACTCCAGATAAGAGTTATCTTTATTCGGCTCCTCTAACTCGGCTCCCCTTTGCCCTCTGGTTGTCTAACAATAATTCTCAGTTTCCTTTGACTGAGAACGCATCAGTTACTGGTCACTGAATCAGAATAAAGACCGTTTCTACGAAATGTGGCACTATTGCATCCGTTTGTCGTGTCTGCAGTACTACGTGTGAATATCTTCAGCATTGTTGCACAGAACATTTTATTCTGACTGTAACTGAAATTATGCTTGGTTTAAAAACATTGACTGTTCAGAAGACTGGAGACCTAATATGAATATGAATAATGATGACCTAATTTGAATAAGGCACACGCCAAGCGCAAGACTAATTTCTTTGGAACAAGGACGCAAATATATATATATAAATAGGTAAGTCTACATTCGTCTGCCTGTTAATCAGGTAAACCAACACTGTTTCTACATGCATTGACCATTTTATTTAGAAATACCTACAATATGCAGTACTACACAAAAGTCAGAGACCATTCATTTAACCTCTAGTCAAATCAGCCATTAAATACATGTTACTTTTTTAGCATCATGAAAAAAGCAGAGAATATATACATAACAGAAAATTACATAGATGCATCAGCAACTAAATATAAGTATTTTTTTCAGTATTTAATGTGTCCAGCCTTTGGTTTTATTACATTATTTTCGGGAGACTTGCTTAGAGATTTTTAAAGAAATCTGCAGGGATGTTTTTCCACACCTGTGAAGTTCAGTCTTAAAAGTTGGTTGCATTTTCTGCTTCTCATGATCCAAGTAATCCCAAACACATTCAGTGATATTAAGGTCTGGACTCTGTAGTAGCTAGTCCATTGTTCTAAGGACACCAGTAGCGTCTTTGTTTTAATTTTTAAAAACGTATTCTCTTTTGACTTTTCCATTCTTTATGAAAGTTTGCGTTTTACCTTATATCTATTCTTTTTGTAAATGACCCCTGAAAATTCTGCACATATTGAATGTATATTCTGCATAGAAAAGCATTGTCAATAGAATGAGACACAGCTGCACCTGAGCCTAAAGTCATCATGTCCAATTTTAAATGCTGGCTGGAGGGTAGAGCTGCTTGATTATGGCAAAAATCACAATCACGGTTATTTTGGACAATATTGATATCACGATTATTTAACATAATTTATAAATGATACATAAATTAATACATATGAATAATACATAAATAAATATGACAATAATAAATAAAAATAAATAAGATCAACTATGTTGTAGTGCACTTCTACAACCTACTGTAAACTACTAAACATATATAAAAATAACAAATAAAAATAAATTCGACCAAAATAAATTAGATGATTCTGCTCAGTGACCGCTGGGATAGGCTCCAGCACCCCCCTCAACCCAGGAGGATAAGTGACTTAGAAGAGGAATGAATGAATGGATAAATTAGATGGGTTTGGGCTTTTAGGGAGGGGTGAAAGCATCGTGCTGTAAAGAAAAGGGGCTGGATTTATAACACCAGGCAAAAAGAGAGCATCGGTGTGAAACAGAACACAGCACAATAATCATTTTATCTCAATTATTGTTATTTCATAATTGTTGGAAGCCAAAATCATAATTGAAAATAAAATTTGATTTATTGCCCAGCTCTACTAGAGGGGCGTAAAGCCCCCCCAGCCTTGGGCTGTGGAGCAGTGGAACTGTGTTCTCTGCAGTGATGGAGCTCCATTCATCCTCACTACTGCTGTTGTGTCTGCAGTCAAATCCTCACAGCAATGTTCCAACATCTAGTGTAAAGCCTTCCCAGAAGAATAGAGGCTGTTACTGCAGCAAAGAGGGACAAACTCACTACTAATAACACGATGAGCAGGTGATCTATGTAAATCTATGACAACAATTCAATTCAATAAAAAATTACGTTCATTGTGAAATTCCACTACATTTCAATGTAGTTTGACACATTTATTTTGGTATGATTCAGAATTATTTTCAAAAAATGAATATACAAATGTGGCTGGAGGAACAGTAGACATGAAAAAGCTTTTAGAGATTTTTACAATTGATACATTTTTGTGTCTTAATGAATTTTATTATATTTGATTATCATCAATTATAACATACCAAAAATGACCAACCTTCAGATGGATGCATAAAGCTGGAATTTGAATGTTGTTTAGTGTGGTTCAGTGTGATCCAGTGTTTTTGAAAGGACAAGACCGTAGTTAGCAGTAAACATGCTTTTTCATCCCTCGCAAAAAAGTGGTTAATGCAAAGCTCACACTGAGAGCCTAATCCGTCTCCATAGAGATCACACGGGCCCCGTTAACGTTTACATGGTACGGATGACCAAAGATAAGCCTGATCTTGTCTACACTTTCCCTTTAACAAGCTGCCCAAATCCATCTGTCAATGAGAAAACAACACTTTGCATTTCTATCTGAGCCATTTGTGTGAGCTGGCACAACATCAGCAGACGAGTAGTTGCTCATACAGCTGCCAGGAGCTTATTGACGTTATCAGACACACATGTTTACGTCATGAATGAGTCTTTCATTCCCCAGGTAAACTCAAATGAAAAGAGGAAACATGGAGTTTAGAGAACCCTTAGAATTCAGAGTTATTCAGCAGCGGCAACAGAAGCACATTGTAATGTAAGAGCACTTTGTAGATACACTATTTATGGCGGCTCTTGGCTTGGACGTGTGGTTCTAGGAAAAATGGTTAATTAATCTGTACATTTTGTGGAGGGTCTTTTTACAGATATAGCAGGGGGAAAATGCTAAATTATTATTTTTTTTGTCTTCTTGGCCTTTGTTGGCAGCATGTCAAAATGTCAAAATGTTGACATAGTATTTGAAAATAGTGATATATTTTCTCAAAATATTGACTTTTCATCTTGAAATAATGGCATATGTTAAATTTTGAGTAATTAAGACAGAATTCTGACACATGTTGAAAAGAATGAGTTATTACAGTTTAATAAAGCAGTAATAATTACATTATAATAAATAATTGTTTCAGAATCAAAACAAAGTAAATTTAATGTAAATGTAGTTAATTGTGTTGTTAATATGTTGAGAAAAATTCAGTTATAATTTAACATAGCAAGTTAATGTTTAAAAAAAACAAGTCATTATTTCATCATAAGCCAAAAGGCCTGAGAAAGTAAGTCATTTTTTTGAGATACTAAGTCAATGTTTGATATATTCCTGCCACAAACAGAGGAGGAGAAAAAAACACAGTTCTTTGAGAAAATAAGTCATCATTTTGATAAAATACGTCAATTTGTTCAGAAAAGAAGTTATTATTTCAAAATAAAAGTCAACACTTTGGAAAGTAAATCCTTATTTTAAGAAAATAAGTCATTTTTTTGACCTTGCAAGTTAATATTTTAAGAAAATAAGTCATTGTTTCATCATAAGTGAAAAGCCTGAGAAAATAAGTCATTATTTTGAGATACCAAGTCAAAATTTTAATATACTCCTTCCACAAAAGGAAAAGAAGAAAAAAAGTTATAGGCTATTTCTACTCCTCCACATGGTGAGAATGAGTTACATTACAGACTGAAGCCCATCTGTTGCTGCACAATTTATCAAGGGACCACCACAAGACCACTGCTGACCAGGTATTATTTAAGTGGTGGACTATTTTCAGCAGAGCAGTGATAGCAGCATGATAGTGGCAAAGTATTGCTTTTTTGAGTAATTAAGGCAGAATTCTGACATGTAGAAAAAAAAAGTAATAATAATTATTAATGAGCCATTTTTTAGACTCAAAACAAAGTTGAATGTAAATGTAGTTAATTGTGTAACTAACATATAACTATTTTGTAATAACATTGAAATATTATAGGAAAATGGCAGTAATATGAATAATAAGGCTTAGCCCCCATTCTGTGCCAAATTTACATCCGTTTAAATCACTAAATCTTTATTCTAAGTATTTTGTTCAATAGCCGACATCATCTTGCATGAAAAATAAACATTCTAGAGACACAACCGGTTTGAGCTTTACTCAGCTCGTCTTGAATGGCGAGTTTGAAGCGTTGCTGAAACTCTATCTGCAGGCTATGCTTTAGAGGATCAGGATTAAGTTTTGTTATGGCAATTGTTGCCTTCTCATTTCCAAAGCCTGAAGCAAAGCGTACAGTGAACGGCACTTTTGTAAAATGTAGGTCACACAGCTTCTGCTTTGTGCCCTAACGATGAATGAAATCATGACACCTCTTTTTTTCTCCACTCTTTTCTCTTACCTACGTTCCTATAGCAACCATAAATTCTGACACAAGCCTGGTAAGCATATGATGCTAATTGGTACGTGCCCCATTGTATTTATATAAGTATAGCATTGCATGTTTTGCAAGCGTGATAGTAAATTATGCATTCGTTGTAGTTAATGGAGCACACATCAAAGTGCTTCGCACATCAAAGACTTGCGTATCTCAGAATTCATCTAATTCAACACATCTCCTGCTTTAGAGCTTAAAATCGCGTGTAAGGAGGATGGGGATTATAGATAAGGTAGGTGTGAACTGTGCATCTAACAACTAATCTCTTTTTAGTTGTTGAGCTGACGCCAAGGGATAAGAATGACAAGACAGCGATGTATTGATGGAAGTGCAAAGTTGTTGAAGGTTCAGTGAGTGAGAACTGTAATTACTGAAGTGCCACGACATTGTAGTTTGTAGAAGTCTGCTCAACCAACATTTCTTCTGAATTCAAGGGTATTAAAAAGGAGTTTGTTCCCTCTTTTGTTGCAGTACCAGCCTCTACTCTTCTAGGAAGGCCATGCTTTTGACTGCATCCAGCTACAACAGCACTAGTGAGGTCAGGTGCTAACATTGGACAGCTCATCCCAAAGATACTGGACACTCCGTCACCCCCGAAAACGTAGTTCCACTGCTCCACCCACCCAGTGCTGGGGGCTTTTATACCCCTCCAGTCGACAGTTGGCACTAGCACTGTTAACCTCAGGCTCATACATGGCTGCTCCAGAGCATCCCATTCTATTGCAGTGCTTTTTCTCTTGAGATTATACAAGCTATGTCCATACAATTGAACACCTGTGTCAGTGATGCGCACTGAAACAGCTGAATTCATTAATTAGAAGGGGTGTCTGGACATTGATGGACAAACAGTATATCAAGAAACACTTGTACAGTGCATGATATTTGTGCTGTCCACGGTGTGGTCAGTTTATCAGACCTTGTATCTACACTCCTTAAACAATCTTTACATTGCCTCTTGGCCTGGATGTGTGGTTCTAGGACAACTGCCCCATTATGTGGTTCTTTAATCTCTAAAAAAGGCTCTTCACACTGGCATATTTCATTTACAAAAGTGGTTCTTTAAAGAACCATCCATTGAACCACAATTTTTTCACTTAGTGTCTTCATATAATTACTTATTTTCTCAAAATTTTGACTTAGCATCTCAAAATAATGGCTTATTTTCTCAAATTATTATTTTAGTTTATTATTATTGTGAGAAAAAAGGTCAGAATTTCAACATAGCAGCTCAATATTTTAAGGAAATAAGTCAAAAGTCTGAGAAAATATGTCATTATTTTGAGTCAAAATTTTAATATACTCCTGCCACAAACAGAGAAGAAGAAAAAAAAATCATAGGCCATTTTTACTCCTCTACTTGGCAGGAATGGGTTTCCACAAATTACAGATGGAATCCCATCTGTTGCTGCATAATCTGTCAAGGGGCCACCACAAGACCACCGCTGTCCAGGCATTATTTGAGTGGTGGACCATTCTCAGCACAGCAGTGATAGCAGCATAACAGTGGTGTAGTAGGGCTTGTTGCACAGCTGCACTGCTGGAGTTTTACACGCTGTCTGGACTGTAAGTACAGTAGAGGCCTGCGAGTGAGTGTTACTGAGAGAACTCTTTCCCTTTTACCCTTTAAACTCAGCCTCGTAATTAAGAGACGAGAGCACTATAGGGTTAGAAGTGTTTTCTTGCTTCCAGGCTTGATGAGAAGAGACAAACATCCAGTGCTGTATTGGAGGACCAATCTGCAGCATCCGTTCTGCCTCATAACCCTCTCCACATTATTGATGAACAGCCAGTACTTGTTACCTCTCAGTAGCGGTTCCTCTCCTCATGCTGTGCTTGGTGGAAGATGGGACAGGTTCACATAGGGGGATCAGCTTTCTTTCATTTTGTCTCTACATCTCTTTACAGTGTTTTTTATTTTCAGAAAGCATTAAGAGGTCAGAGCAAATCAGCTGGAACTGTTACATCACTGACCGACATTCATCTTCATGGCTGCTGTTGTTTGTAAAGCTGCTTTTCATAAGCTCCTCCCCCTGGCCCTTCTTATCACCGAATGAAGTGATGCACTGAATATACTCCATTTAAATGTTTCATAATTTCCATATGAATGAAATCTGTTACATCAACACTATTATTGGCAAATGTTTACTGAAAGATAGAACTGTGTAGTTTTATGGTCATGTGGAAATAATGTACACTTTTAAATCAAGTCAATTCAAAGTTAGTTTTTTCAGTGTATGATGAGCACTTTGTAGCCCTTTTTTAGCATGTTTAAGGAAAAAGCAGTAAAAAAAAAAGAATAATCATTTAGTAACTGAATATGGATACATTATTTCTAATAAACAAATAATACTAATAAGACCTCAAGATTTATATTAAACTCTGCCTGCATGTGAGCATCTGTGACTGTGTCCTCAGATGAAACTTCCTTCTTGATCTGCATTCCTTAATTTTGCCAGATCTGAAGCCCATGGTCTCATTAAAAATACTGGCTGACTAGCTTATTGATCCCCATGGCTACCAGATCAGGCAAATTGAACCCATTTATGCCCATACTGAATCTTTTAAAGTTCCTTCAGTATAAAGTGATTAAAACCATATTTTTATACAAACTGAAGAAATGCCCTTTGTCATATATTTGTTTACAGAAGTACAACCCCATTGATGTGCAAATCATTTAAACCCTATATTTCATTAAAAAAAAGTATAAAGACAACAAATCAAATGTTGAAACTGAACATTTTTATTGTCTTTTGAAAAATATATGCCCATTTTAAATTTGATGCCAACAACATGTTCCAAAAAAGTTGGTGCAGAGGCAACAAAAGGCTGGTAATGTTTTACCAAAAAAAAACAAAACACACTTGGTGTTCAACCTCAGTTCATCAGTCAGTACAAAGAAGAAATCATATATAAACAGGATCCAGGAATGCTGCCACCTTCTCTGGGCCTGAGCTGATTTAAAATGGACTGAAGCGAAGTGGACAACTGACCTGTGGTCCGACAAAACCAGCATTTGAATTTTTTTTTTTGGAAATCATGGGCACTGTGTCCTCTGGGCTAAAGACCACTCAGTTTGTTATCAGCGCACAGTTCAAAAGCCAGTATTCATGATGGTATAGGGATGCATTAGTTCACATGGCATGGGTGACCTGCACATCTGTGAAGGCACCATTAATGCTGAATGATATATACATGTTTTGGCAACATATGCTGCCATATAGATGATGTCTTTTAAGGAAAGGTCTTGCTTATTTTAGCAAGACAATGTCAAACCACATTCTGCATGTATTACAACAGCATTGCTCTGTGTTAAAAGAGCCCGGGTGCTAAACTGACCTGCCTGCAGTCCAGACCTGTCACCATTGAGAACATTTGGCACATTATAAAATGAAAAATATGACAAATGAGACCCCAAACTGAGCAGCTGAAATCCTATGTTAAGCAAAAATGAGAAAACATTTCACTTTCAAAACTTCAGCAGTGTTTCCTCAGTTTCCAAATGCTTACAGAGTGTTGTTAAAAGAAGGTGATGAAACACAGTGGTAAAAATGCCCCTGTCCCAACTTTTTTGGAACATGTTGTTGGCATCAAATTGAAAATGGGCATATATTTAAAAAAACAATAAAACTTTTTAGTTTCAACATTTGATATATTGTCTTTATAGTATTTTTCTTTTAAAAAATATAGTTTACCAGATTTGCACATCATTGCATTCTATTTGTATTTACATTCTGCACAGTCCTAACTTTTTTGGAAATGGGGTTGCATAATATCAAATGGTTAAAAACATCCCTCAGTGTAAATATATAATATACATAATGACATGATAACCAAGTTATAGTGAATTTTTTTGTTTTATTTGATTATATTTATTGAGAATATAGAGTCGTAGAATGGCCAGTACGGAGCCTGCAGAAAGAAATTAAGCCATGCCTCCTTCTGGTTCAAACCCGAATACAGATACAGTAGGATTGTGTTACAGCCTTACTGTACACTATCTTTCCTTCTCCACACACTCTTAGTTCGTGGCAAGTTGTCCACAGACCAGTAGTTGTTTTTCTCTCAGGCCAGTGTGGGATCTAATTGACAGCTGTGTGATCCAGCTTTGAAGGCCGGATTTAGCTCAGGTCAAAGCAGATGTGAGTTCTCAAAGGCTGGCCTCTGCACTTGCTTGGGGATTAAAAATAGGACATTAGGTTTTCTCCATGATTGCTGTTTTTTCAGAAATTATCTGTGCTGTTTGGGCCCATTAGTATGTAATCATCCAATCAAAACCTAGTAACTACATTTGTTTTTTCAATTTTATTTGTTAAATCATTAGAAAACACCAATTATGTGAATATATCACAGAAAAGGGCCCAAAATAATTTAGGGAAAAGCTTGTTACATTAACATACATTACGTTTAGAACTTTTTTGCTTTTCTATTTCTGATATTTAAGGTTTCTGCAATGATACACTGACTTTTTGCAGATTCCTGCCCAACTGTTTCTAAATTCGCCATAAAACCTGAACTGGTTCTTATTTAAGAATAACATATGCACTGGCAGAGGCCACGATGACAAAACTGACATCCTCTGTGTTCCAGGCTTAATGACTGAAAATGAATGAGTGTATTTTTGAGTCAGTTTCATTCCCAAAAGAATAACTATTTTCATGGAATGATTCAGAAGCAAAAAGGAAAAGTCATTTGAACAATTTAGTGCAGCATACTCTCCTATCCCCACCACAGACAGAAGCACAATTACCAGTAATAGCAAATGCTGGCACAGAATATGGGCGAGCTGTTGCTGTGAAAGAAATGCTTTCTGGGAAATACTGTTTTGGAGCTTCTGTTTGGGCAGCTAGACCACTGGAGAGCATGTCCATATTAGGCGAGTACAGACAATGAGCAATATATGAGACTAGCTAAGTGATTTCATAACACATAGTCATCAGTCATGGCATGTGCACTTTATTAGTTAGATAAAGAAATGTTGTATGCAATATGTTTGTTTGTTCCATCAGTTGAAGAAGTCTCTTTGTGAATGCAGATTTGCAATGATGCTGGTTTCCAATTTAGACATTTGTCATCAGGCACATGCACAGAGAGACCCCAGGGGGGCCTTGAGCCCCTGCCCTTTTGCCCTCAGACTGTACAAATGCCCTCATGGTTAGCGTGCAATAGTTGACCATTCTTCAAGATTTGATTCAGTGAAACGGGACAATTCCAGAAACCCTAAACTGCTGCGTAACAGTCTTGACTCATTAATATTTTCACCCCCAAAATTTACATACACCAGCCCACCCTCTCGCCCAGCAGGAAACAATGACAACAGAGCAACAGCAATGGAAATGGAAGACTATTTGCAGACGTTGTACTTATCCAGGCTGTGAAGGGGTCCCAAGGAACCAAACAGTCAACAGGCTGATATTTATCAATAAATGAGGCTAAAAGTTGGTTTCCTATTCACCAGCTTCTTAATTGAATGTTCTGTTCCACCTTAAATGCTACTGCAGCTAGTACAGGTGCCAGAATATAACAGTGGCACCGTTTAAGGTGGAATGGAAAATTTGCAAAACAAGCTAGTGAATAGGAAGCCAACTTCAGCTTCCACATCTTTAACAGGATCCTGAGCAACTCTAATTCAAAGAAATCAACAGTTTCTCAAACCAGACAATATCAATATCTGGACAATATCGAGCAGCTTCGCTCAGCGGTTGACGCTGAAGGGACTGAAGAGAGGGACAGTTCCAACTTCATTAGCATCACAACACCAACCTCAACCTGTAAGTAGCAGCCATGCTGTGTGATTTTATCAACTTGTTGATAGTTGAACAGAGTTATCTTAAATTGAAAGTTTCATAGTGAGTTAATAACCTTAATTTACTTTGTGTCGAAAGCAAAAAGCTACTAGCTGGATCTAAGTAATTAGTGTAGCTACTAAATAGCATGACGACCTAACTGATTTACATGAAGATTCAGTTTATTTTCCTGCCTGTGTCTATTTTGACATGTTGCTTTTGCGTGAGCCATTGCACTGCCTCACTGTAAACCAGCAGAGCTCATCAAATTATTTATGACCCTAAATAAATTGCCACAGTGGCAGTGATGCTAGCTCCAATGGCAGAAAAATGTTTAACAAATCTTCTTTTAGAAATGCTCTTTTCTAGTTTGGTAGTGTGGTCTCCCACACATTAGGTGACCATACACATCTCTAATGTCTTCAGTTTGAGAAATGAGCAGTTCTCTTTCCACCAACTCTTGGGAAATTGGACAAGTTTTCAGATTTACAAATATGCTATGGTACACAAGGTTTTTCAGAGTTATCCCAGGCATAGTTACAGTTGCTATGCTTTGAAGGACCAACACGGTGAACCAGTTTGTTACAGCACCATCCTGAGGTACCAACTTGTGACAACAATAGCTTAAGGAGCCCCCAACAGCCACTTAGTCCACTAAACTGAATCCTAAAAATAACATTAGCTAGCAAGCTAACATTAGCTAGCAAGCTAATGTGGAACAGATGTTAGATTGCCCGAAGAGTTAAATGAATGTAGGATGACTTATCAACTTTTTTAAAAATGTAAAATGAAGATATTTTCAATACTGAATCGACTAACCAGATAAGACTGTTGACTCAACATTAGCTTTTTAGTGCTGAAATATTTCTGATATCGATGTTGATTCAGCATCACATTTTTAACATTGACAAACACTTAAAAATGTAATTGAATAAATTAACTGAATATTAACAATGAATTTAACCTGATATTAATGTCCAGATCAGCTTTACAATGTTGAAATATACTCCTGAGATCAATGTTGAGTCAACATTGCATTTTCAATATTGCACTCAAAATGTCAACATTGAATCAGTTTCATTTAGTGATTGCTTTTCAACTTTTCAATGCTGATTTTTTTTTTTCAATCAACACTTTTGACTGTATTTCATCAAATGCTATCTGAGATGCTTCATATGACCAGACCATAAACTGATCAGATAAAGAGGACACTTCATTCATGTTGATGTTAATCTTTTTTCCTTTGAATCCTAGACCCTCAGCATGGCTGTGCACAGGACTGGAGTCTGTCTGATGAAGCACGACTTATGGCTTAGCCAGCTTTTAGCTTATTTCAGTCTAACCCTGGATTTTCTGTCTCACAGTGGTGGATCACTTTTTACCTTACATACGTTTCTATAAAAACTTATACTGCACATCTAACCTGTTCCAGGACTGGTTAAATTCAGTTTATAAACATCTCTTGGACCAGCTTCTGATCAGTTAGGGACTAACAGAAGTGGACCACTCTGGTGACTTTTTTCTTTGTGACATTTGTGCTGCAATCTAGTGAAGAATTCTGCTTTTTAGCAGAGGAAATCATATTACACAGATGTTAATATAAAGCAATTATTGCTCCAATAAGCTCTAACAGTGTTGCTATTTACTGTCAGAAATGCTTTACCTTCCACATATTTACATAGACTCCTTTAACCTTCTTTGAAAAACAACTCAGCTCCTCCTTATGTTCCAGATGATTGGCTGATTGTCATAAACGTGATGCTTTCACGAGTGTGCACATGTGCATTAATCACAGCCTGAGTATCCAAACCTGGACACCAACACAAAGAGTTTAGTCCACAGGCTGAGTCTTTCTTTAGTCACACCCCTGCATTTTAGAGCAGAAAGTGAGACTGCATCCCTGTCCCTCATAACCACATGGTAGATCCCATTGTTTTGACGTGTGTCCCAAAGTCTGAAAATCAGTGTGTAACATTAAGAATTGTCACTATCAAAACATATATTTTTTGCAATTATGTAATTTTTTTTTGTTTCAAAGAAAAATATTATGATTTTATGTATGTACAGCTGTTTAAAGCTCTGTTTACTAGTCATGTACTGGCTAGTGTTTTTGATTTATGTTCAAAGTTAGCTCAAATTGTCACTACCGAAACAGTCACTATAACATTTTGTAACGTTTTGTAGTGTTATGATTATTTTGGTTTGATTTGTTTTAACATTGGGTGCTACAACCTGCCTCTGAGATTTAACCTAGATTAATAGCAAATAGAATAGAATAGACTGATAACAATAGTCCAGAAGGATAAGCCATTTAGATTATGTGTGTTTGTGTGTGTGTGATAGCCATAGTAACATTAAATTTGTCACTACTGAAACATACATTTTCTGCAATTAAGTATTTTTTTGTGTTTTAGAGAAAAAAATATTATGATTTTATGTATATACAGCTGTTCAAAGCTGTGATTGCTAGTCATGTACTGGCTAGCATTAGCATTATTCATGCTCAAAATTAGCTGAAATTGTCAGTGCTGAAACAGTCTCTATCAAAAAAATTGGTAAGGTTTATGTAGTGTTATGTTGTTTTGGCAGTAACAGTCCAAGTCTGTTAAAAGTCTGAAATGTGTTTTGAGCTCTGACTTTGAACCAATTTGGTTGAATGGTTTATATATATGTCATATTCAAGGATACATTTACAGTCCACCAGTTGCTACAACCTGTGTGTCTCTGAGATTTAGATTAATTAGCAAATAGAAAAGATCAATAGCAATAGTAACATTACGAACTGTCACTGACAAAACATAGTTTTGCTAGTTATGCACTGTCGCAAATGAAAAAGTCACTGCAGAAATATTAGGTAAAGTTTCAGTAGTGTTATGCTTGTATGACTGGTCGTAACTATATATATATATATATATATATATATATATATATATATAGACTTTGAAGCAATTCGGTAGAATTATCTATATACAAATCAGTGCTGCTCTGATTGGTTCAAAAAGCAGTCCAGGCTGAAACATTCCTTATTACTTCAGTTTGATGTGGTGGAGCAATAGCAATAGATCTTCTTTTCCAGCAAAACACATGTCAGACTAGCAGCATAAATTTGAGAGTCTTTGCAAATGTATTATTTAGTGTTTATTTTAATTTTGTCATGTAAAAAAGAAGAAAATCCTCCTTTCTGTATATTACAGATGAGTTCTAACACCATTTTACAGCACATCCTCTCTAATCAAACATCAGATGTTTTGAGTTCAGATGAAAGAGGACGTCTATGTGAGAGCCCGAGCTAACTCGCACATTAAAGGAATTTCTGATCAAGGTCTGTGATAGATTTCCTAGAAGCAGCACGTGCAGTGTTTGATTTGGCATCCTTATATCTTATAAAATCCTTCAAGACAACCGAGTGTTCTCATTACTGTTGCTTATTAAGGCCATAAGCCTGACATAGTCACAAATGTATTCATTCACATAGAGGCCAAGGCAGGATTTCACTTGTTTACTTCTCAGCAAGTTGGCTAGTTGTGGTGGTCTGAAGTGATTTGTCCAATGCTGGGATGCTAAGTAGAACTGTTTATAGATGAAACAAAGAATAGCTCTGCTTGGCACTGAAAGGTTCTCTTTGTCTAAAATGAAAATGTTGTGTTGTGCCTTAGTCAAGGCTGCAATGAAAGACCAGTAAAATCATACTGATTGAGGTTCAATCAACACGTTTGCCACTGTGTTTCTTAAATTGCACCTTCATTGTTTACTTGTACACTCTGTAGATTACAGATGAGTTCTAACACAATTTTATACCACATCCTCTCTAATCAACTGTTGAAGATTTGGGGTTCAGATGAAAGAAGACGAGCGAAGATGTTCAAGCTGTATAGGTGTCCAGGCACCCGAAAAGCAGTGGTCATAAATGTGAGGCACTTGACCACTTAGAATGCTCCTACTGCAGTTTCCAGAATGAAGCTATATCCTGCATTTGTCTTGTACTTCACTTATGAAGTTGGTTGGAACACTCATTTTATGTGTGTGTACCATATATATATATATATGTATATATATATATATATATATATATATATATATATAGACACTATATATATATATATATATAATATATATATAGACACTATATATGCATAAGTATATAAGATCTAAACGCTGAATTCAATTTTTACATACATACATACATACATATACATATATATACACACACAACATACATGTTGTGTGTATTTCTAGCTAATAATACATGTTTATATATATATATATATATATGTGTATATATCTGAGGGCACTGAGATAGTAATAAGCTATATTTCAAGCTCTAAAAAATTAATATAGATTATGCACTTATGCATTTTTTTTTTTTTGATCTCATTGATTGTTTTAGTTTTAGTCTAAAGGCGGAGCCTTATTTTAGCCACCGCCCTTCATTTTAGAGCAGGAAGTGAGACTGCATCCCTGTGGTGAGCAGTTAGATCCCATTGTTTTGACATAAGTGTGTCCCAAAGTCTGAAAATCAGTGTGTAACATTAAGAACTGTCACTACCGAAATACATATTTTTTGCAATTAAGCACTTTTTGTGTTTTAATGATATTTTTTTTTGTGTTTTAATGAGTTTCACGTGTTTACAACTGTTCAGAGCTCTGTTTGCAAGTCAGGTACTGGCTAGAGTTTGAGTTATGCTCAAAATTAGCTAAAATTGTCACTACCGAAACAGTCACTAGCAAAAAATGTGGTAAATTATTTGTAGTATCATGATTGTTTTGGTAATAACAAAATGGAAGTGAAAATGTGTTCCTGTTCGAGCAATTTGAAGGCTTTTTTGTTTTTGAATGCACAGGGGCTATCGTCACAATAACTGACATGCAGTACATATGTTGTCAGTTCCTATGCCACATATGCACATTTGCAGTGTTTTCTGTTAGGAGGAACACAAACAGGAGAAAAGTGGCAGTCCTGCTTTTCGTGCCTTAGGATGCAACAAGACAAATGACGCTAAATTCATCTCATTTTCCCTATCACCGACTAGTGGGGGGACTCCAGACCCTGGAGTCTGTTTGATAAGAGTTTGATTACTGTTTCGTGTTGCAGAAATGAATGGCTTCTGCTATAGGCCAAGAAAAAAAAAAAGAAAAAAATAAAAGGAAAAAAAAAACCCTATCTGGGATTCTGCCTGCTGCAATGTGCTTATTCAAATTCCCCCCAAGGAGAGCATGCTGGGAACAGTGGTCACACAACGCTATCAAGAATAGTTATCACTCAGCTACACAAGCACCTTCAGGGGAGGAGAAAGACATCCTCGGAATGATATATTTGCCCAGGAAAATTAGGAATAGGTGTTTTGCGCACAAATTGCATTTCATCTCTTTTCATCTCTCCTCTCTTCCTTTTTTGCTGTTGGAGAGAATCTGGGGCAGCAGCACTGAGACGAAGATGGGAGGAGTGTGCTGAGATAAACTGTTAGAGAGAGCGTCCATGTGGAGCTCTCTCGACCATTTTAATGACGATTTCAGTGCTTTCTGGAAAGCGGGGCCAGATCGTTTGAAAAGCAATAAATAGTGACCCCAAGCCTGACCTTTGCTGTTTGTACTATTTTACAGAAACCTGTTTGTGGCATGGAGATCATAGATTCAAACATAATTAGGGGGAATAGTGAAATGTTCACATGAATACATTTGTGCTTGAGTTTTGTTTTTTTTTTGAAGTGTTTTTGCTGGCTGGAAATCTCGTGAACCAGTTTGCCTTCCGTAGCGATCAAAATGGGTTAGCCAGCGTATATCTGGACAGCTTGGCTCCATCAGAGATGAGGGGAAAAAAAACCTTCCGGCAGGAAGTGCCTTGTGGAGAGAGGGTTGTGTTCCTCTGTGGTAATAGGTTTGGACACAGTTGTGCTCACAGTACCAACTCCAGTGGCTCTGCTTATCGCTGCTGAGTAGATTTCGTTTTGTCAGACATGAACAGCTATGCTCCAGGAGAGGACTTGCATGAAGCTTCTGTGCCACGCAATGTGTAAGATTAAGAAACCGGGCATTTACCAGGCACAACCTTCTCATCCTAGCCTTGAACTACAAACCCTTTATTCATACAAATGCGGATCTATAAATCATTCTACTTTTACTCTACATACCTCAAATCTACTTTATTTGTATTTGAGTTGTGCTATTTGACTGAACTATTGTTTTCCATACTGGCTGCACTCTTAACAATAATACTTCTAGTAGTACTTGTAACAATAGGGTAAACTAAACATTTTTGGTGCCATCTAGCAGAAGAAGGTGACTCTGACTCAGTTTCCACTAGAGTCACATGTTGACTCTATTGACTCGAATTGCCCTAAACTGGCTCGCACCTCAGAAATTTCAGCCTGTTAAAAAAAAGACCAAAATGAAACATAGTAAATACAACCTTTTCTTTCTGGCCCAATCGTATCTGTAGTTGGGCCATAGTTGGGATAGCACTTTAGCTAGCCTGATGGCAAATCTAGTAAAGTTGCAATATATTTGACTTGAGACTCAACTCAGTTTAACACCACAAAAAGATTCAAGACCTGACTCTGACTCACCCCTCAGAGACTCAAGACGCGTCTGACTCAGACCTCAGAGGCTTGAGACTTGACTCGGACTTGACACTCAGAGACTTATGACTCAATTTGGACTCACACCACAGGGCCTCAAAATTTGACTTAGACTCTTACATCAGAGATTTGAGATTTGACTGAGACTCACACCTCGGAGACTCAAGATCTGACTCAGACTCACATCTCAGAGACTCGAGATCTGACTCAGACTTACCTTATACCTCAAACTTGTCTATGACTCATTTCAGAAATGAGACTTAACTTAGACTCGCACTTGAAAAAAATTGACACTTGAGTCAGACTCGATCCTCAGAGGCTTGAGACTCTACTTAGACTTGCTCCTCAGAGGCTTGAGACTCAACTCAGATACACACCTCGAGACTCAAGCTGTGACTCAGACTCACACCTCAAACACTTGCCAATTATTAATGCTCTATAGTGCTCTATTAAAAGTTCTTTAAAGAACCATGCAGCAGGTTCTCCATTAAGTAGAATCATTTAACCATGCGAAAAAAACATGTAAGTCTTCAATGCAGAAAATGTTCTCATGGTTCTAAATATTACCATTTTTTTTAACTCAAGACCTCTTGAAGAACCTTGAAGAGGGCTGAGAGTCAATCAGCTCTTCATTTTCTGTGTGTTCCACTCTTTTCTGTGTCTGAAAACAGCATTTCCTTTGGCCTTTTAAGAGATGGAGATGCTTTCCTGGGCCACGCTAAATACATCTGGCTGCTTCCAATCTCGTTCAGACCCGCTTGTTTACTCAATATACCACGGCTCAGATTTTCAGACGAATGTATGTGGGCACGTCTCTCAGGATGGCTGAGTTGGTTTTATTGAAAAAGTTCGAGGAGTTATTGCTTGGAGCGATGCTCGCTGAAGCGCCTCAAGGGGCTGAGCTTTTTGAACCAGAAAGAACAAAGGACCAAAAAAGGCAGCTCTTGACAGGGAGCAGGGAAACGAGGAGCGAGGGGTTGGAAGGGCTTGCGCACTCTACTTGGGCATGAAAAAGAAAGGAGAAGAGAAGATACCGCTGTAATTTGACATTTGGAGGCAGCGATGAAGTTCATTTTACAAAGGTTCCTAGAGAATCGCAAATTGCTTCAGCCTCTTCTGGATGAACGCTGCCGCTTTTCACTCACTTCCGATCGCTCATTGCTTTCCTCCGGAAAGGCAGGCTTTTGGTTTTTTCCCTCAGCTGGCTAAACCAGCCGCTATCTCCAGCAGTCCTCAAAGCCCTAATGGTAAGGCTTTGCAGACTTTATCTAATTCCTGCATGGAGATAACTGCTTCATCCTCTATGCGATGGAAAAAAAAAAAATTGCTGCCATTGCTGAGACCTGGGTTCTCGCCACTTTTTTAGATAGCGAATGTAAATGTGGGCAGAAGCCGCCGCTGACTTTTCGTGAATGTTCGCTCGTTTGTGAAGCCCTCCTCATTTTATAATCTGCTTGTTAGTGTGTTTCAACAGAAGGCAGCTGAGCCATTTAACTAATTAGAAGGCCTGGCCACTGAAGATCCTGAGGCGATATTTCTGCTCACTCTTTGCAGTTTACCTCATCTGTAAACAGCCTGGCTGTGGAGAGTTGGTGCAGAGTGAACAGAGCTTTTTATGCTACTACACATCACATGCTCATTAAGTAGGAAACATTTTATAGGCTTGAAGTCGGTTTGGAAGCCAATTTTACATCATATAATTAGAAGAATTACGAATGCAAAAAAAAGGTACATTCATTAACAATTTAAGGTGCCCGATCACTGATAGCGTTAGATGTTGGCTTTTATCGGAAAACAGACTTTCCCACCAGGGCGCCACATAAATACCCTTCAAAATTGGTGGATGCAGTTGGGTACTTTGAAAATGTCTAGAGGTGACGTTCGTGCAGAGTTCATCAAGTGAAAAGTCCTTTGATGGTAAATAATAAACAGTACTATAGTTGATTAAAGGTATTTTTCAAATATGGAACTGTGCAATAGTCAGAGGTGATCCTTTATTGGTGACCAACAAGAACCAGTGCACAGTACAATGAAAAATGCGTTGCAAACTCATAAACACAATGCAAATTCAGAACACTTTTGTCTACATGACTACACCAGAGCTGCATTTCACAAAAAGCCTGAAAACACTCATCAGTATGACTATACAGGCACTACATTTTACAAATGTGCTGTAAAAACACATGCAACAGCTTCAGAAATGCTGCAAAGTTAGTCAAAACACAAGGGAAATGTTTCTGGAAGACTCTAAAAAGTTGATAAGACCATTTTTAACTTGTTTGGCTTGTTAGCTATCTAAAATGTCATAACGGTATTTATCAGTCACGTCTGGTATTGATATTTAAAATTTTACAGTTATACTCTAATTCCCATTACGATACAGTGGTACTGGTTAACTTACTTTCACCAGCAAATTTTTATAGAATTTTAAATTTGAATTTGAAGCATTTTCTGAGATTGCAAAATGTCTTTTTAAATTTTATAAATAAATTCTATAAATTCTATAATGTTTTTATGATGTGGAGTATTTGTGAAATGTAACATATATGTTGTCATTTTGGTGGATGTGTTTTCTGCATTTGCAGCTTGCGTTTTATTTTGCAGTGTGTTGGTTTTTGTCACCCACCGTAATATGGTTATTAAGTGGACATTCTCATTCACATTTTTTTTTTTTTGATGGAGAGCAGAATTCTTGGTTCCATCAAGTAGGACAAGTCATCTAGGTCTTTCAGAAGCAAAGCAACCCAGACCATGGCACTACCACCACCATGTTTCACTGTTGGTGTGATGTTCTTATGGTGGAATGCCGTGTTAGTTTTATGCCAGATGTAATTAGACCCATATCTTTCCAAGTTCCACCTTTGACTTATCAGTCCACAGAATATAGTCCCAAAAGTCTTGGGAGTCATCTAGATATTTCTTGGCAAATATGAGACAAGCCTTTGTTTTCTTTTTGGTCAGCAGTGATTTGCGCCTTGCAACTCTCCCACCTATGCAATTTTTGCCCAGTGTCTTTCTTATTGTGGAACCATGTACATTGGCCGTGACTGGGGCAAGTAAGGCCTGCAGTTCCTTAGATGTTCATCTGGCTTCTTTTTTGACCTCCTGGATGAGTCGTTGATGCGCTCTTGTTGAAATTTTGATAAGCCAACCCTGCAAAGGTTCACCACTGTTCCAAGTTTTCTCCATTTGTGGATAATGGATCTCACTGTGGTTCGCTGGAGTCCCAGAGCCTTAGCAATGGTATTGAAATCCTTTCCAGACGATAGATTTCATTGGCTTTGTTTCGCGTCTGTATTTGAATCTTCTTAGAACGTGGCATCATGTGCTGCTTTTTGAGGCATTCTAGCCTGCTTCACATTACCAGACAGGTTCTATTTAAGTGATTCTTAGATTCGGCTGGTCTGACAGTAATCATGCCTGTGTGTGACTTGTGAAACTGAACCCATTGGTCAATTTAATTTGGTTAACTAATTGATATATTAGCAAAGGGGACAATTAATTTTAACATAGGGACAGGTAGGTGCCTTTAATAAATGAAATTATCACTTAAAAACAGCATTTTATGTTTACATGGTTATCTTTGTCCAATATTAAAAGCAGTTTGATGGATCTGAAACATTCAAGTATGACAAATATTTAAAAATAGAAGAAATTGGGAAGGAAAACCACATAGATGCCTACTTTATAGTCACATTTTGTCATTGGGATATGGCGAATTGCTGAGTTCATGAGACAGACGGCAGTCCCGCTCAGGGGATTTTGGGAACAGCAGTGGACCGATACAGCTGATGAGAGCCAAAAATGTTAAGCTTTATGGAACTTGATTCAAATGATAAGCAAAATTTTCATAAAACATATTAGTAGAAGAACCGCATGAAGAAAACTTTTAACCAGTCACAGCAAAGCACAGTGTGAATTAAATACTACAGCAGATTTACCATGTACCTTATTGAGTTTATGCTAAATGTATTCTGGATATGTTACACGTTTATGTACTGTAAAGAAATACATTACTGGAAACATTTAGAACAGTGTACTCATAGTCTGTATTCATCCATCGTTGCTTTTTCAAAGTATTCTACCCAACTCTGTTATAAAATAAGCCTTGCCTTCATATGAATGTGACCCAAATCTACATTGGCACGTATTACAAACTGCGTCACTGTAGTCATCTTTTCTTACTCAAATGAGACTCAACAGTTTCCTGCCCACCCTAGACAACCAGCAAACATGTTATTGCTACTTTCACACCCTGTTTGTTTGGGGGCATTTTTACATACTCTGGTCCATTTCACCCCTAAGGTTTGGTTCATTTGACAAGTGCGAAAGCTCCATTTTAAACTGAGGTGGACAAAAAATGGTCCCTGGTATGGCTAATGATGGTGCCAATTTGCTTTCTTGGTGCTCTTCGTTTGCTGAAACTGGCCTCTAAAGTTAGAGAATTCGAGCAGATTTTCTAATATGGATTACTCTGTGTTCAAATAGATAGGGCTGTGTTTTGACTGGCTCCAAGCAGCTTTCTTAGTGATTATTTCCAGCACTACTGGCACATAGCTGGACTGGGCATTCATCCCTAAACCTTCTTTTAATGCAGTCATAAGAGTCAGGATCAAGGGATTTAATATTTGCCTAATTGCACCTTTGCTTTACTTCCAAAACCACAAAATGTGGTTTGCTGGTAATTTAGCACTACAAAAGGCCTACAAATAATAACTAATACAAATATAATATAATAAAGACAAAACAAAATGTAATAAAGTTCTTCATGACCAACTTGCAGAGATTCAGGTAAACATTTTACTTTTATATTACTTTATGCCTAACAGCTGGTCAGAGAGAATACTTAGAGCCAATGCTGATGTGTATGTTCTGTTTTATAAATGCCGATTTAAAACAGGGAGTTTAAGAAAACCTAAAGATCTGAAACTTGTTCTGTTTTTTAAACAAAGGACAAAGAAAAATAGTTATTTCTTTCTCACATCCACTACTTGGCGACTGCTTATTCAGATCACTTGGTCATGAGTACAGAAGGGGCACTTACTGGTTTTAATACTGGTTTACATCAGGTCAAACAATACTAACTCATTTTTTCACTGTGAATATGTCATGTTCCACTCATGTGGCTGTCATTATCTCACTTTTTTCTGACTTTATTTTCTTTCTCCTCCTGCTTTTATGTGTAGAGTTGTGTAGATACGATGAAGGCAGAGTTCTACCACCCAGACCTGGTAAATGGCTGTGAGACTCTTTCTGGCTCTTTTTGCAACACCAGGCAACATCTACCTGGAAAATCACAGAGTGTGTCCGGAGGAGACTAAAATTATCGAATCACCACTGAGTTCGGGGAAAAACAGTAGGTAATTTAGCCTGTAATTTTCTCAGGGGAGGAGGGAGAAAAATCCAGACATGTCCGGTCCAGTCAGAAATAAAATCATCACGTATGAGTGAAAGAGGAAATTAACTCAGGACCCCATGTGAATTCAACGCCATCTGAATAAGACTTGAACATATAATAAAAGTTAATGTAACAAGATTTTATTTTAAGGATGAGCAGTGATATCTGAGTCATATCAGTATTGGCAGATAATAGCTAAAAAAAAAGGGTTTCAGTATTGAATCGATATTTATATTTGATCAATATTTGAAGCTGATATTTGATGACAAATTTATTGTACTCCAACACTGAGCTACTGCGACACTGAGTTGCTGCAACACTGGACTACAGTAATGCTGTGGTACTGAGTTACTGCACTGCTGAGAAACTGATGTCCAGCTACTACACCACTGAGTTATCGCGATGCTGGGCTACTGCAACACTGAGCTACTGCCCCACTGAGCTACTGCAACGCTGTAGTAGAGCAACACTGGGCTACTGCGATCCTGTGGTACTGCACCACTGAGCTACTACAATATTGTGGCATTGTGACACTGGGCTATGCTGAGCTACTACAACTCTGAGCTACTGCGACACTAAGCTGCTGCACACTGGACTACTTTGATGCTGTGGTACTGCGCCACTGACCTACTGCAGTGCTGTGGCACTGACAATGGACTACTACGATCCTGAGGTCTTGTGCCACTGAGCTACTGCAATGTTGTGGCACTGTGTCACTGGGCTATGCTGAGGTACTGTGACACTGAGGTAATGCAGCTATGCACTACTGCAAGGTAGAGTTACTGCACTACTGAGCTATTGCAATGCTGTGGCACTGCAACGCTGGTCTACTGCAACGCTGAGCGAGTGCATGCTGTGCCAGTGTACCACTGGACTATTGTGATGCTGAAATACTGTGGCACTGAGCTACTGCGACAACGAGCTGGGGCGGCAGTGTGGCATTGCAACATCAGGCTACTGTGATGCTGAGCTACTGCGATGCTGTGGCACTGTAACTACCACAAGGCTGAGCTACTGCGAAACTGAGTTACTGCAGTGCTGTAGTACTGTGACACTGGACTACTTTGATGCTGTGGTATTGCAATACTGGGGTACTGCAACACCAGGCTAATGCGATGCTAAGCTAGTGCGCAGCTGGACTGCTGTGACACTGGGCTACTGCGATCCTGTGGTCCTGCACCACTGAGCTACTGCAATGTTGTGGCACTGTGACACTGGGCTACACTGAGCTACTGCGACGCTGAGGTACTGCAGCTCTGCACTACTGCAAGGATGAGCTACTGCACTACTGAGCTATTGTGGGGCTGTGGCACTGTGAAGCTGGTCTACTGCACTGCTGAGTTACTGCATGCTGTGGCACTTTGACACTGGACAACTGCGGTGCTGAAGTATTGTGATGGTGAGCTACTATGACAATGAGCTACTGCAGTGATGTAGTACTGCAAAGCTAGGCTACTGCAATGCTAAGCTACTGCGATGCTGTGGCACTGTGAAACTGGACTACTGCAAGGCTGAGCTACTGCGAAACTGGGCTACTGCAAGGCTAATGTAGTGCTAAGCTACTGCGATGGGCTACTATGACACTGTGCTAGTACAATGCTGGACTAATGTGGTAAAATATCTGCATTTTATTAACATTACTGCATTTGTAACCCTCTATAATTAAATGTTAGATTCTTCTTTAATGCTAATTCAGGGATCTTTTCTCAATTTCTACATTTTATAAGTGTTTATATATTAGCATCAGTACTGGAATGAACACTTAGGGGAAAATTACCCCAGGAACCCATGTAAATTATATATGGTCAGATGGACAGATCTTAAGACTTGATCATATTTTCAAATTAATATTTGATGACCTTTTTCTTGTGCTCCCAGAAGACGCTGGACAACTGGCTTTCATTTCTAAGCAAATTGAAGAACTGGCTGCATTTTCAGTTGTCAGTTATTTTCTACTACTGCATCGAATAAGTGCAAAGAGGCAGAGTATACTGTGTTCATCTTGCATGTAAACTGTACTCAGTCCACTCATTGTTGAAGTCTGACTGGATCCATTGAAATTCTAGCACATTACATAAAGATTTACTTATGTTGCTTATACTTCGCAACCTATTAGCCCAACAGTATACACAAAATATGTTTTAGAAAGATATCTCCAGCTTACACAACAGCAAAAAGAAAGCCGAATGTGGAAAAGAAGACGCGACAGAGGGTTGAGAAGGGAGTTGAAGAAAATGGAAAGGAAAGAAGCCTGCCAGTCACAAGTCTCTGGGGAACAGTGTGTCACCTGAATGTGCTGTCAATACTTGAAACTCTGCTATCTTCATCGTTTGACAGCTGTCTCATATCTGACTGACAGCAAACAGACCGCAGTGGGCTCGCAGAACAAACAGCGCTGTAGATAAAGAAAAAGATGTTCAATTGCCTAAGAAGGCCGCATACTTGAGTATTTGGAGTCTAATCCCAGATGGAGATAGTTTAGCAATTATTAACCAGCCCTATATTTAACAGATTTTATTCTCTCTGCAGAAAGATGGTGGGCTCTGTCCTTCCTTTGATGGAAACATTCTTAAAAGAGACTGAAAGGTATACTTTTAAGAGCCACTTAAAGGTTCAGATTCAAAAGGAAAAGGCCTGCCACAAAAGACCCTATTGAAGCAAATGTCCCTGAAATACAGCAAAAAGCACTTAAACTAATGATAGCGTTGATTCGTTCAGTACAGTGGCAGTTCTAGGACAGTATAAATGGGGTGGCTAAGGCAATTTTAAGGAGTCCAAAGCCCATAAACTCCAAAAATATGTGTACTGATGAAAAATGACCCAAAAAACAAGACATTCTACTCCATTTTTTCCTTTATTATGTAAAAAAATGTATTACATTAACATTAGATGAACGGATAACTCAACAGACGTTTTTAAACACTGAGTGTGTTTACATGCACTCAATAATCTGATCATAATTGGATTTCTGCAGTTATCTGATTATTCAAAAGGTCATGTAAACAGCATACTCTGATTTCTTAGATTGGAGTGAGGTCTCGAAATCTGATTAGGAAATCTGATAAAGAGACTGGATTTTAGCCCAGTAATCAGATTTCTCAGTGCATGTGAACTCTTACTCTGATTTCTTTTGGATTTCTCAGTCTGTGTATGTGCGTAAAAAGGCTGCAGTATCTGAAATAAGCAAGCAGTGTTGCTGTGAGATCGCAGCAAAACACTTTTTGGAGAGACGCTAAAACCAACTACATGCTTGATGAAATGAAGGATTAAAATATTCTTCTTCTTCTAGATGATGTATGTTTAAAGTAAGGTGTTTTTAAAAAGAAAGCTGCTGCATGAAGTTTGAGTTTTACATTAGGTTTACATCTTGTCTTCTTCTGTCAGTTTACTGACCAGTTGCAAAGCAGAAATCAGATTACTGCCCGACTCATGTGGACCCAGAGTTTTCCCGTTATCTGATTACTTAAGTGCATGTAGACGCGTTGATCGGATTACTGACATAATATGATTTTCTGCAGTTATCAGATTATTAAGTGCATGTAAACTCACTCACAGCATAGAGATAGAGTAGTGAAAAGACTGGAGGGCATTACGTCAACTTCAATCTTCAAACAACACTCAACACATCACTAAAATACACCCCTACACACATAAAGTGCACTCGATGTTCAGTCCGATGAAGCTGAAGATGTCTTTGAATTCGAATTTTTCATTCCAGCTTAAATGGTGCAGCAGTTACATTCTGCCGCATGTGCAGTAATGTGAATAAGAAGCAATATAACTGTTGTACCATTTAAGATGGAGGAAAAATTATAAGAAGAAACTTCAGGCTCATCATGGTCTATGATGAGTCCTACATGTGATCTCTCACAAATTTACACACACAGCATACACAGCTATAGCATACAATATAGCAACAAACTCCTCTATTCTTAGAGAACATCTAGCCTTTACTAGCAGCTAGCTCACTACACACTTAAAAAAGATGGTTCTTCAAGGGTTCTAAAGGCAATTCTAAAGGTTAGTAAAGGCAATGTTTCTATTTAGAACCATGAGATCTAAATAGAACCATTTCATGCATAAATGGTTCTTTGCATGGTAAATTGATGGGGAATGCGTTGTATATGGTCCTATACAGAACATTTTTGGAAAGGGTTCTATTTAGCACAAAAAGAGATTCTTCTATTGTAACAAGCTTGACATGATAACGATAGCAGAAAGCTTTTTGGTGACATATAGAACCATGTACAATCATGGTTGAACATGGTTCAATCTGGAGAACCATTTCATCATGCAAAGAACCATTTAAACATGAACGTATGGTTCTAAATAGAACCAGTGCCTTTACTAAAGAACCCTTGAAGAACTGTCTTTTTTATGTGCGTAGGCTTTTCAGTTTGCTCACATTTTTTGCTAAGGTTATATACGGAGGTATGTAGTTGAGTCATTTGACTTGGACTCGAGTCAGACTTGAGTCACGAATTTTATGACTTGAACACCAGTGACTCAGACTTTGACCTGGACTTGAGCCTTATCATTCGGAAAGGCTCGAGAGTGGAGAAAAAACGTGGAGAGGCATCTGGGTGCAGAGGAGATTCTTTACAGTCGGTTACTTTTCATGTGAATGGATTCGATGTGTTGGAGCAGGCATGTCAGAACTACAACCCCATTTCCAAAAAAGTTGGGATGCTGTGCAAAATGTAACTAAAAATAAAATTCAATGATGTGCAAATCATTTAAACCCTATATTTCATTGACAATAGTACAAAGACAACAAATCAAATGTTGAAACTGAGAAATTGTATTATTTTTTGAAAAATATATGCCCATTTTGAATTTGATGCCAACAACACACTCCAAAAAAGTTGGGACAGGGGCATGTTTACCACTGTGTTTCATCACCTCTTCTTTTAAGAACACACTGTAAGCATTTGGGAACTGAGGAGACACTGCTGTAGTTTTGAAAGTGAAATGTTTCCTCGTTCTTGTTTGATGTAGGATTTCAGCTGCTCAACAGTTCATATTTTTATAATGTGCCATATGTTATCAGTGGGTGACAGGTCTGGACTGCAGACAGGCCAGTTTAGCACCTGGACTCTTTTAACACAGAGCAATGCTGTTGTAATACATGCAGAATGTGGTTTGACATTGTCTTGCTGAAATAATCGAGGCCTTCCCTGAAAAAGACGTCGTCTGGATGGCAGCATATGTTACCGAAACATGTATATATCGTTCAGCATTAATGGTGCCTTAACATATGTGCACATCACCCATGCCATCTGCACTAATGCACCTCTATACCATCATGAATACTGGCTTTTGAACTGTGCACTGATGACAAGCTGAGTGGTCTTTAGCTTGGAGGACACAGTGTCCATGATTTCCAAAAAGAATTTAAAATGTTGCTTTGTCGGACCACAGGACACTTTTCCCCTTCCCCTCAGTCCATTTTAAATGAGCTCAGGCCCAGAGAAAGTGGCAGCATTCCTGGATCCTGTTTATATGTGGTTTCTTCTTTGCATTTTAGAGTTTTAACTTGCATTTGTGGATGCCGCGATGAACTGTGTTCACAGACAGTGTTTTTCAGAAGTGTTCCTGAGCCCATGCAGTGATTTCCACTACATTTTATTTTTATTTACATTTTTCACTGAGTCCCAACTTTTGTGGAAATGGGGTTGTACATCAAATGTAGATCTGATATACTACAACATCATCAACATTACTATATTATATTATACTGGGCTTATTTTACTTCAGGAGATAAGTGAAGCATGAGAATTCAACTTTGTCTCCATGAGCTAGAAAAAAGTGAAGCATCATGAGCATCAGTAAGGCCTCGCTCAGCACTTAAACTTCAGGCTTACTGGAGAAACCTACCAGACAAACTTACCATTGTCCTTATTGTAGTTTAATAAAAGAAACACTGCTCTCTCCACATGAACGATTTTAACGGCTTCTGCGGTTACAACAAATGCAACGTTCACCACTAAGCTGGAGTTGACTTTGTACTTGAAAGCTTCATATTAATTTCTGTTCTACCTTAAATAGTTCAGCAGTTATATTGTCTCACTGCACTATTTAAGGTGGTACTTCAGCTTTGTACACTGACCACCATGTTGCTGTCTTTTCTGTAAACTTTGTATAGTGCCATCATTTTGGTTTCTGTTGTTTGTTGCTTAAATTCAGTTCTAACTGCCAGTTGTTTTTAGTTTTCTCAGCGAGTTTTAGTGCTGAACTAATTTTTGTTTTAATCCTGTGCTCACAAAATGAGCAAGACATTTTATTTTCAACTGTCATTTTTTTTTTATGAAGTTCAATACTACTTTTAAAGTTCATGTGTAGTTACACTAGTCTTTGTGTTTACCATTATGTCTGTCATGGTTGTCCATGCACCATGGAGTTTGTCATTTATTCTGAAGGATAATAAAACATTTAATATACAGCCATAATCTACTAACATACTGAGAGACTGTATTACTCATAACATCATTTTGGATGTTCAGTGTTGAAAGGCCATTAAATTAGCTGAAGAATGCATTCTGACTTGTTTAGGGCTCAAAGATTAGACCTCTGGACATGACTTGAGACTTGTATTGAGTCTGTATTGACTCGGGACTTGAGTGTCAAGATTTGAGAATCAGTTGTTACTTGCAATTTAGTGATTTGTTCCCACCTCTGATTATATATAAGTGATTTAAGTTATATATAGTGACACTGTGGCAAAGACAGCAGTCGACAATAGTGAGAGAAATCAGAACAGAACTACTAGTGGAAGTACAAAATGCCCACTCTCTTTTACTTAGGCACATTCATTTCGGGAGTCATGGAAGAAAGAGACCACTCTGCTGGTGTCTTACTTTTCACAGCTTTGAACAGCTTTCTCGTCATGAGTGGATGGAAGCGTTCTAATTAGTCAGTTAAGTTTGAGGAGGCACCCAGGAGGGCCAACCAGGCTTGTGCCGCCTTGGCCACCCCTTTGGCTTTGCCACTGCTACAGTATTGGGCAGAAAATGCTGGATTGGATATCAAAGTAAGAAAAGAGCAAATCTGAGCAGATTCTGTAACAAATCTAATCTGAAATACCACAGAATTGCTTGTAGCACAACATAACGTAAAAAGAAGTATGTCATGGGATAGCAAACACATAGCCCAGGGGTCGGCAACATGTGACTCTTTTACTGCCTTGTTGCGGCTCCACAGCAGAATTAGATCTTTAGGTAAAAAATAAAATCATCCTCCTTTGCAGTAAAATAAAGCTCTGCTGTTCGCTCTAACAGTTTTAACAATGAACGGTTTTAAACGCTGGAGTTAATGTAGAACTGCTTATTCATCCTTTAACCCTGATGATTGGCTTGCAGACTGCTGGTCACCATAGCAACACAGACAAAGAATCTCACCTAGCTAGTAGCTACTGAAACAGCAAAGAAAAAAATTTGAGACGAACAATGATAATCTGGAGATGAATGGATTTATTTGCATTTCTAATCACTCCAGCTGGTTTCCTGATATGATTAATCTGCAACAAGAAACTGCCAAATACTAAAAAGTCGCGAAGCTGAAGTCAGCTTCTTGCTCACAACTGTTAGCCACATAGTTAGCTACTTTCTGGCACCTCAGGCACCATTTGAGGTGGAACGGGAAAATTTAAACAAGAATACAAGACAAGCTGACTTCTCTTTTGTAAAAAGTCAAATATTAAGAGACATTTTACAAGAAACTATTCCACTTTTGTGGAAAGGTTTTCTTGCCAGAGATGTGAGAAAAGTGGCTATAGCTAAGCTAAAGCTTAAAGCACAGCAAGGTAAGTCTGCTTTTTTGTTTGTTATATTTTTTAGCCCATACTTGTTTATTAGCACGTACTGAGACATATTTACAGCCAAGATGGTGAAACATCACTTCAATAAAATGGACATGAAATGCTGTGGCTCCCATCATGGTTTGATTTTTGTTAAAACTTGACAAAATAGCTCTTCTTAACATTTGGGTTACCGACCCTGACATGGCCTAATGTTAGTATAAGAACAAGCTGTTATAGTTGTAATAGAACTGCAATTATTTTAAATAGTCTTCTGCATACATTTGGACTATAAGTGAATAAATGCTGTGGTTTTGTATGTCATGTTGTTGGTTATGTAATTGTGCAGCTTCAGGATGGTACTTTTTGATGGCGACATTAAAGAGGCATTCAGGCCTAAAATTTAATGTGAGTTTAATGAGTTTAATGTGTTATTCAATGTGTGCCAACTGAGGTAAGGCATCTAGTTAGCCAGGTAGCTACCTTGCTAAGTTTAGCCTTTAGTTTGTTGTTCTCCTTATCTGATGACTCATTTCTGTCATTTGAGTCACCACAGCCATAAAATGGCTATATTGCTTCCTGGCAGTATTGTTACTGTTCACCATCTAGTAAACATTTCAAACAGCACAGCCCCCAAAAAAATCCACCACAGAGCAGTTGTAGTTTCTTTAAAGGTCCTCCCACCTTCAAGTTACATAATCAGAAAGGAGTTTTTCTAGATATTAACTTAAGCTATTCAGAAGCCTAAAGACCCAAAGAGAAGATGGAAGATTCAGGAGAAATGCTATCCATGTGGCTGCCAGGAGTCAGAACTGACTTACACCTAATAATAGTCGTAGATAACTAAGCAGACAGTATCAGGTCAGTATCGATATCATTTGATATTCAAGGCTTTAGCAGTGGCATATCAGAAAAGAAGGTGGTATTCCATACTTAAGAGTTCATTCAGCTATAATGCTACAAGAAACTGTGTGAGGCCTTACCAATTTCTAACTATCCAAAAAATGACATATTGTATGTGTATTACCACAATCGAAATCCTACTGGGGACATTTCCACTCCTTCAGCTTTTCCCCTTTATATAATTTGTGACAGTGATGGTACCATGAAGCCTTTTGAGAGAGCCTACCATTTAGCAGGGCCAGGCCTAGACCAATCACCAGAGAGCAGAGTATAATAGAGTTCAGTGATGATTGGAGCCCCCCGAGAGATTAAGCCGCAGTCCTTTCATAATGAGCAGCATAATGACGGAATTACAGCAACACTTAATGACTTAGCAAATGCTGTCATCACCAGAGTAGCCTGCCCACAAAATGTATTAACTATCTGTAATTGGGATTTCTTAATAGTGGGAATACATACACACATTAGTCCCAGTACAATAACAGAACCCAGGGAATTCACACTGCCAAACCAATTCTCAGGCCACAGAGCTGTCTGTCAGGCTAATAGATTTCTATGCATCTGAATCGAATTTGTGTTGCTTGGTTTTAGACAACTACAGCTTGATGGCAGTAAGGCAAAATGGGTTTCGAGTGAATCTAAAGGAGACGCTGTGGAAATATTTGCAGTAGTAAATGGGTTCAGATGGGTCATGAGCCATTTACCCACACAGTACTACGCTGTGAGTGATGTGTCAATCACCATGACGACACACCTCACCCCATGTGTTCAGTGCTAATATAATCACTACAAACAAGATCTCACAAAATTGAATAATTGTCATGAGCAGATACATATCAGTATAAACATTATTAAAGGCATCTACATTTTGCTCGTGTTTTATTTTTTCTCCCTGAGGCCTATCTGTGATGTTTGCATGGCTTTATGCATTTTTACTTGACCTCTTTTTTATCCCACAATTCAACTGGCTGTACCTTCAAGACGTATGTATAGTTCATCCGGTATACTTGATGAAATCCTTCCTCAGGTAGGAGTTTTGTCATAACCATTATACAGGTATAAGCGCATATAACACAATGCAAACTTGCATGAAAAGGTAGTGTTAACATAAATATGTCATTTTGCGCTGGAACTGTAATTGTAGAAATAAATAAGAATTTGCTAAGAAGTGTCAGTAATTGTATGAAGTGAAAATTTGTGAGTGCAAATCAAACAACCATAACTAACGTTAGCTATTATATATAGGTTACCTGGAAAGTTTGTTAGGAATCCCACATAAAGTCTCAGTAAAGTGTCAAATATTGTACAGTGCATATGTAACAGATGGTAATAGACAATAGTATCTTTTATTTATTGCATATTCGTATAGTATCCTGTGCAGCTGTACTTGCTTATGATAAATAGCATTATTAGTGTTTGTTTGATTAAAGTGCGAGTAGTTTTATTTTTATTACAGTCAGCCTTCACTCACAGTGAGTCATCCTCAGCAAGAGGAAGGGTGGCAGTGACATTCAGCAGTTTTTTGGGCAGCCTGAGAATAAAGGAAAAGTCAGTGGAGAGCAGAAAGAAAATGAGTTCTAGTGATAGTGAAACAGATGATAGAAGCACGCAGTAGTACAAGAGATGAGTCAGTGTGTCTTGATATAATAATTGCCAGTCAGATCAGAAATGGTCAATAATCCATTCCTGAACATCATGGCAAGTAACACCAGTGGTTTACTGATGATATTTGAGATGATGATGAAAGAGGGGGAGAGAGAGAGTATGAGGAAGCAGGCAGGGCAGGGAAAGCAGGTAACATGGAGGTGAGTGAGAAAATGAGCAAATGATGACATCACAACAGTCTCATCCTAATGTTAATTTAAGATTTTTAAATGTAAGTTTGGCTTCACATGTGCATTTCAGAGAATGCAATCAAGAGAACAAAGATGAAGGCACAAGAGAGGGAGGAATAGATTTCTGTATATGTGATTATGGTTACACTATATGGACAAAAGTATTGGGACACCTACACATTACACCTACAGGAGCTTGTATGACATCCCATTCTAAATCCATAGGCATTACTATGGAGTTGTTCCCTCTTTGCAGCTATAACAGCTTCCGCTCTTCTGGGAAGCTTTCTACAAGATTTTGAAGTGTGTCTGTGGGAATTTTTGCCCATTCATCCAGAAGAGTATTTGTGAGGTCAGACACTGATGTTGGGCTCTCTGCAGGCCAGTCAAGTTCTTCCACACCAAACTCACCCAGCCAGGTTTTTATGGACCTTGCTTTGTACACTGGGGCTCAGTCATGCTGGAACAGAAAAGGTTCTTCCCCAAACTGTTCCCACTAACTTGGAAGCATACAGTTGTCCAAAATGTCTTGATTTGAAGAACTAATATTTCCCTTCACTAGAACTAAGGGGTCCTAGGCCAGCCCCTGAAAAACAACCCCATAGCATCATCCCTCCTCCACCAAACTTTACAGTTGACACATTGCAGTCAGGCAGATAACGTTCTTCTGGCATTCACCAAACCCAGACTCGTCCATCAGACTGCCAAACAGAGAACCATGATTTGTCACTCCACAAAATACTAATCCAGAGTCTAGTGGAGCTTTACACCACCCCATCCGATGCTTGACATTGTCCTTGGTGATGTAAGGCTTGCATGCAGCTGTTTGGCCGTGGAAACCCATGCCATGAAGCTCCTGGCTCAGTTTTTGTGCTGATGTTAATGCCAAAGGAGGTTCGTAACTCTCAATCAGTTACTGAGTCAGCAGAGCTTTGGCGACTTTGCGCTTCAGCATATGCAATATGCGCCTCAGCACTCGCCAACAGACCAGGCTGAACATCAATATAAATGAGTGGGGCTCAACCACTGTAGGACAAATAGGCATATTTATGTAAATGTTTCTGTGTTTGTGACATCACAAAAATAATACATTCAAAATGTGCTGTTTACGCAGCTTCATTCCCATATACGGAAAATCTGCACTGGGGACATAATAGTGCATTTGAAACTTTAAAATCGTGACTAACATTTGGTTTTCATGCAAAGGGCTTTTTAATTGTGCTTTAATAGCCCACTTAATTGTAAGAACTCTGCACAATCATTACTCCTTTCCTAACTTTTATGCACTTTCTAACCTCCTTTTCCTTCTGAAAAAGGGGCATTTCACTTCCCATGGGAAATCCAGCATTGGCAGTATGCTCAAACGTTCCCTACAGTCAGTGCTTAGATCCAGCTTCACCCAAATGGCCAACAGTTCAGTGCTAAGCAGGCGCAGCGCTGCATAGGCAGGTTTTCAAGGTCAAATTTCAGCTTGATTTGGACTTTCTCAGCCAACTTGGGACTACTGTCAGGCTGAAAATGAAAGGGCCAGTCTTCACACATGTCAGATTAAACTGGGGAGTTATTATTTCAAAGGTTCCTGATCTCTCCTTGATAGACAGTTGGGATTTCAGTCGTACTCCTCTTGCTCCGCACTCATATTTAACAAGATCAGATGTTATGTCACGGCAAGGTGCAATTTTCATTAACCTCCAGCCGTGCTATGATTTGAATGTGCCAGCCCCGCAATTACTTGATTGTGATTGATTGATAAAGTTGGCGGCAGTGCAGCTTTTTCCTTTTTTGTTCCCCCCCAAGTGCTCAGGTGGATCACGCCGGACTCCCTCCCGCTGCCCCTGCACTGCCCGTGTATTATTCTTTGACAGGATCGGCTTGCCGGAACCTTCTGTGGCAGATTTGTGGTCACGGCATGGGGCAAATGCGAACGCTCTCATCACAGCATGGCTGCGACGTGCTAAGCAGTAATGAAAAAGGAGCAGCTGATGTCAGCCAAAATGCTGCTCTGATTTGATTTTTTCCCCCCTCTCCTGTTTGGAGGTTACAATAATATGCACGAGGAAATTTAAATTCAGTGCGAGTTGACTCATTACATTCAGTCGTTCTGATATGTGATCCTGAATGAATGAAATGAAAGTGATGCTTTTTTTAATACAGTCTTTAGAAGTGTGTATTAAACGGTTATTACTGTGAGTCAATGAATCTAGAAAGGGAGGAATGACTCTGCAGAATCCTTAAGGCCGTGAAAATGAAGGGGCTGTTTAAGCATCACTAAAAGCCTCGTATCATGGAAAACAATTTTGCTTCACTTTTGATGAAATAAAAGTTTTTGATGTCTCTCCACAGTCCATTCCATATTTGGAAATGAGACCACCTGTTTGGAATTCATTCTTTTTTTGATGTCACAAATTTACACATTTACATATATCTCCCTATCCAGCCCAAAGCAGTTTAGCACTTATTCGTGCTGTGAGTGTTTCAGCCCAGACTGCCTTTTGAATGAGTTACAATCCAGGGCAACCAATCAGAACAGAGCTCATTTACATATTTCAGTCTTAAAGGTGCAGTAACAAAACCAGCCTATTTAATTTTAAGGGATAAGAGAGGTTGTACATGCGAATATATATATATATATATAGTATATATCCCAACCAGAGTTGGGCATAATACTTAAAAAAGTAGTGATGGCTGAATACTGAATACACTCTCCTAAATGTATTCAGCAACGTGTTCCATCACAAAACATACAAAGCAACATTTTCAGAATAAATTCAGACCTTTTTTTAGAATACATACTGATGAGGCACATAGGAAAGGATCTGCTCTTGTAATTTGTATTTAATTCACATGGTTCCTCGCTGTTACTCATTGCATTTTTCTTCATGTAATTCTTCTGTTAATATGTTTCATAAAAAACATCACTTATTTAAATGAAGTTCCAAAATTCTCAACATTAAATTTTGGCTGTCATGGCCTGCTACAGTCCACTGCTTCAATAATCCCACTGCCGTCTCATGAATTGATCGAGCAATTCAATATATATACTTTGAGCATGTAAGGAAAAGGACTACAGCAGAAAATGTCACAGTACATACAGTCTCTGAAAAAAATGTACTAAACTGCCACTGTCACTGGAGTGGTACCCTTCAGGTCAATGAGATACCACCTTCAAAGGTACATCTTCAGTACATTTAGTTAGGAAACATAATTGTACCGCTTTCCCTCATACATATGTTTTTAATTACACTTTATGCATCCTGACTTTACTCCAGGCTTTATTTTGTTTTTCTATTCAAGTTTACCCTTTTAGCTTGGGAAAGTGAATGTGGTGAACCTGTAAAACTCATATAAGGTACACAAATAAACCTTGAAGACAAGGTTGTACCTTTGAGTGTAAGCCTACATTTACATTGTTTGTTCCTTGATGAACAAAAAATGTACCTCTATAGTAACAGTAGAGGAGTGTGCTGCTTATATAACAAGTGATTGAACCAGCATAAAATATTTGTTTTTCACAGTCAAAATCAAACTCAACACACAGATACTGATACCGGATCTTCAAGTGTCTGCTGATACACTGATAGAAATAAAGGTTCTGTGCAGGTACATTTTTCATTCATTAAGCTACAAACAATGTAAATGTTCCCTCAAAGGTACAACAGTGGTTTTAGGGTCCAATCTTAAACATGTTTTATCACCAATATCTTAATCATATTTGTACCTTTACATAACCTAAAGTTTTAAAACAGCACAATACAATAAAAGGCCTGGAGACAAGATGGGGTGTGTGGAGTCAATACAACTTAGAAAATAAAATATTAATGGATTATGGTACAATTATGTTCCCTGACTACTACTGAGATGTGTATCTTCAGTCAGGGTACCACCCCAGTGACAAGAAGGGTACTAACCCAGTGAGAGTTTAGTACCTTTATTTCTGAGAGTGCACCAAGAACTGAAATGGATACTAACTCTTACTTGATAAATTCTAATATTTATACAATTCCACTTTAAATATTTAAACACTTTAAATATTTTGTTTAAGTTTAATCAGTGTTCTGTGTCACAAATAAAACATACTAAACTTGAATAAGTATGAATGAGTATACTATCTGTATTGGTATAAGCGACCCTAATCAAGATTTATCACATTGACTGGTGATGGAAAGGGGGATTGGCAATTTGCCAAAGATGTTTTTATACAGAATAATATATGGACCATTTTACGGAATTAGTTTAAACAGGAAAAAAGTATTTAGACTTTTTATATTTAAAAGGATTATGTTGTGATGAAAAAAATACTTACATTTTTGTTTATTTGATTTCTTTTTTTATTTCCTAACAAGTGAAGCTGATAGATTTAGACTTATCATGAATTTAAATTTTTGAGAAAAAAAAAATTAAATATTGTTGTTCTTCATTTTCATGTCACTACCGAAACACAGTTTTAGTTCATAGGCGGGGCCTTATTTTAGCCACACCCCTGCATTTTAGAGCAGGAAGAGTGACTCCATCCCTGTCCCTCATGGCCACATGGGGAGCAGTTAGATCCCATTGTTTTGAAGTAAATGTGTTGCAAAATTTGAAAATCAGTGTGTAACATTAAGAATTGTCACTACAGAAACACATTTTCTGCTAGTACTTTTTGTGTTTTAATGAAAAGTATAATGATTTTATGTGTCTACAACTGTTCAAAGCTGTGTTTGCTAGTAATGTACTGCCTAGTGTTTTTGAATTTTGCTCAAAATGAGATAAAATGGTCATTTCTGAAACAGACACTTCCGAAACATTTGGTAAAGTTTCGGTATTGTTATGATCAGGGGTGTCTCTATATTAGGGGCTGCTAATAAATGTTAAATTTGGTATCAGCCATTAGAGCAGATTAGAGATTAAATATTATTCCTAATGCCCACAAAGCAATGTGTGTCTCCCCTTTGAAATGTTGCTTTGGATATGTATTTGCAGACCACAATGATCATATACTGCTAGATAACTTTGGATTTGTAATGGATGCTGTATAACAAGGTTTTGTGAAATCTAATGTTGTTATCATATCATTCATATTTCTGTCTCCACTTCCACTAACTCCTGCGCTACGTTACGTTAATTTGTGAATTTGTGATTTCATTGATGGAGCGCGTTTGTTTTTTGATCAGGTTTGTGTGTAGCTTCATTGAAGAGTCGGTTGCTGCCCCTACAGTTTTTTGTGCCCACCAGGCTTTCTGGGCCAGAGATGCCACTGGTTATGATTGTTTTCTAACGTAATTAAGGCATAAGGTGATTCAAAGCAAAGTTAAAGTCAAAGTCTGTTAAAAGTCCAAAGTGTGTTTTGAACTGTGACTTTGAACAATTCACTACAATGATCCATATACAGTCATTGGTTTGACTTGAAGACAACCTGCAGTTGAAACTCACATGTGGAACAGAATAAAAATGTCTATAGTAAATCATACAGTATGTAACAACTACATCACAATTATATTAGTGTATATTACATAAATCCAAATGGCTTGGAAAGGGAGATGGCAGTTTTTACAAAAGGGAATGACTTTTGCTATAATATAATACACTCAGGGCTCAAATCGAGCACAGAGTACATTACCATTGAGCCATTGTAGGCAAAATGAATGCAGACAATGCAGTCTTCAGTCAGTCCCTGAGCCTAGCCATACAATGACACAACATTATAGCTGGCGAATACACTGAAATGCCGATTCATCTCAACCGTCATTCTAATATACACATATATAGCTGGAAATGCCACTCATATCCATGCACAATGTAGTGTTTAATCTCGCTCTTACAGCTGCTGTGCAGCATAAAAGTTTGGGAAGCTTTTTTGTGCTGACATTTGAATACACCCTCAGCTTTTCAATTTCTGCCTCACAACTCTGCGCGGCTTTCGGGATAAATTTATATTGAGCTCAGGCACCTTTATCACTGCAGCTGATCAATATGTTATTGCTGCACTGTCAGATAAGACACATCTGGCATTTAGATCCTAGCCAGTGTCATTTTAGTTTCCCCAGCGTTCAAACCTGATCGGCTCTGCCAGCTCCTCTCGAAATTGGAAAGCGCTTTGGGTGTGTGTGTGCGGAGGAGTTCATGTGTGAGCCACTCTCACAAAAGGTAAGCATCATCCTTGTACAAGTTATCAGAAGTGGCATCTGGTAAAAATTTGGCCTCCAACACTGAGAAGGAGCCAATAGCACTTTAAATGGTAATGTAAATTTTTCTTTTTTTCCCTCTGCATTCAGAAGCCAGCAATAGTTAGTCTGACATTGCGGTAAAACATTGAAGTGGTATCCTGGAAGCATCCCTTTAGATCATGCTTTATGCACTGGCATAACCAGAAGAACTCAAATTGCCTTTCCTCTGTGCCATTGGAATGCTAAATGGCTCGCTCTGTTTCCTCCATTCATCTTTCATGCTTCTTGATCTCCCTTCTGCCAGAGTCATCTTTTCTCAATAATACAAAGTATACACATACAAAAATGGTTTCATGCCTGCAGGAAACTGTGTGGGTCTTATTTTCTGCCTACCACATGGATTACATTTACAGCTTGTTTCACTGTATCATCCCATGTATCAGTGGACTAAATCTATTCTTAATACGTATATAAGCTACAAAGTGTAACTTTTTTCTTGTATTACCACTCAACACAATTGTATTACTGACTTGCACAGCAATGTACACCAATGAGCCAAAACATTATGACCTATATACTGCCTATATACTGTTGGTCCTCTACATGCCGCCAAACAGGCTTAGACTTTACAAGACCTCCGAAGGTGCCCTGTAATTTCAGGCACCAAGATGTTAGCAGCAGATCCTTTAACCCTTTAAAATCCCAGGCTTATTACACACTAAGGCTTATTATTCAGTAACTACAGGGACTTCAATGCAAACTGGTTGAGTTGTTCTTAGGTTATAGATTTGTGTAATAAAACCTGACCATGTAAGAGGTTAGGTGCTGGGAAATTTGGAGGTCAGGGCAACACCAACTCTTCATCATATTCCCCAAAACATTCCTGTGGAGCGTGGCAGGGAGCATCATCCTTCTGAAAGAGGCTGCTCTCATCAGATCCATAAAGGAATTTACATGGTCCACAACAATGTTTACGTAGGTGGCACACGTCAAATTGATGTCGACATGAATGCCTGGACTCTAAGTTTCCCAGCTGAACATTTTCCCTCCACCGGCCTATATTGTCTTCAACAGCTCCAATGGCTTCCCACTGTGCATCCTGGTGCCATCACTTCCCCAGGTAAACAATGCACACGTACCAGACCATCTATGTGACGTAAAAGAAAATGGGGCACGTTGAAGCAGATGAGCTTCTTCCATCGCTCCAAGGTCCAATTCTGACTCCTGTGTGCCCCTTGTAGGCACTTTTGACAATGGAAAGGGGTTAGCATGGGCACTCTGTGCAGGCCCACGAGCACCAGGGTGTGATGCACTGTGTGTTGTGATACATTCTTCCCATAGTCATGTGTCTGTCCATTCTTCCACTGTGAGGACCATGCAATGCTATGGTTTTGAAAGCATGTATAGCTGTCAAGAAGCCTCACTGAGAAAAGCAAAAAAAACTAAAATTAGAAAATATGCAGATCATACAAAGCTGCTGGTGTTCTCTGAACAATGGGCTGGACACCCAAAAGTTCAGATCGCAACATCATTAAATGTGTTTGGGAGAAGCAGAAAATGCAACCAACTTCTAAGGCAGAACTTTGGGGGCGTGGAAAAATATTTGTGTAGATTTCTTTGAAAAACTAAAAGCAGCACTGCTACATTCAAAAAAACTATTCACCACCATGTCCATATACGGAAACTATTCTGCAAAACACCATGTTTTGAATTCAGTTTTGTGATGTCAAAAAACCAACACATTTATATATATTAGGCTACAACAGTTTAGCTCTGCCATTTGATTTATAAGGAGTCTTTTACCCTGGATGTCTTTTTGAATGACACGCAACACAGAGCTGCCAATCAGAACAGAAGTCATATGCATATCACTGTTGTCAGAAGAAAATCTCCAAAATTGTAACTTTACAGGAAAAGGAAAAAACCTACTTTACGTTTAATGTAAGTCAATAGAACCAGAATTTTTTCCAAGTCATTTTGGACCATTTCTTTAGGTCCATTCTTCATGAAATTTACAGAAAATGTAAAGGGCAACAGGCATCTTCAAATGATGTCAAAAACTGAAAAATGACAAAAATGGAGATACAAGGTTTTGTTCCGACAGCAGTGATGTTTTAGTCTTAAAGGCACAGTGACAAACCAGCCTGTTAACTCTAAGGTTGTTTCTAAGAAATATTCAAACATACAATTTCTGTGATGTCACCAAAAAAAACAATGCATTTACATATATGCAGTTATTCAGCTTATGGCAATTAAGCGCTTGTCAGCCTATCACAGAGTTAATTTACATGTATCTTTCTTAAAGGCACAATAACAAAACAGCCTGTTTTCATACTAAGAGATGAAGAGAAGTTGGAAGATCGCTTTGTAAAGCAAATTACAACTTTTTATTTTGGTATATAAACTCATAAGTGGACCTCAAGGAACAAATTAAGATCTTTATACATTGTGAATCTGTGACCCGACTCATGTTGTATATTAACATATTAAGACCAAAAGTGGTATGTATCTTGGCCCAGTCCAAATCTTTTATAACAAATGATTCAGCATATTAAAACTCTAGAAAGTCGTCTGGGGTCAAAACACATAATTGAAATAAAGAAATAATAGTGAACTTTCAATAAGGTGCACATTTTGTCACTACAGGTAAAGTTCAAAGGTTTTATCCAATCTTGCCGATGCGTTTGTGTGCGAGATGAGTTTTCCACCTCCTGTCTCAGGTCAGACTAATTCTGCTTGTGTTATACTTGAGGAAATTGCTACAGAATTGGACAGAAAGTGCCCGTAGCAGGAGATTAGGAATCTGATCATGGGACCAAGATTGACACCAGAATATAAAATACAGAGTCTGGCATTTGGGTTAAATTTAAGGCTAGTTTTTTAGCTTTCACCAGTTGATCTAAAGTGATGACAGTTCCAATCTATATGATGGAGGGCTAAGATTTTGTGGAGATGGAATTTTCTTTCTGAGGATGAAAGACTGTAATCATCAATAGTTGGTGCTATGTCTTACAATGCATGAGACTTCATCATGTTTGAGCCACGGAATCTCCTAATCACTCAAATACCTACGGCATCCTTCCCTGATTTATTAACATACAGTGCTGTGCAAGTCAGAGACCCTTCATTTATTCAATTTCCACTTGTGCTCAGGTATATCAGACTTTTACATAATGTGACGCATTGAAGTACTTTTTATTGCCTTGTTGTAAAATTGTCAAAACATGTCATTCTTCAAAAAATCAATGCAGTCATGTTTTCATTGTGACACCCCAATGTAGATGCAGCATAAATTATGAAAAAAAAACAGCACAGTCACTTTTACTGGTACGTATGTAACAAACTCCATCTTGTCTAATGATTAAAAACACTAGACAAGAGCCAGATGGTGTCAAAAACAACAGGTGGCTAATTATCTTACCACAGCTTTGCACCTCTGCCGAACACCGTAAAACTGAAGCAGCGTTTAGACACTGTTAAGAATAAATCAGTTTTCTCTTTCTATTTGCTTTAATGAGCTAGGCAGTGAAGTGAGAGCAGCCTTAAAGATAATGAGACGACAGACCCTAGGGAGCTGGGAAAAGTCCTTCTTCTCAAACACTCAGGCTGCAGTCACACCACTGACAGGGGACTGCAGTTCAAGCCGATAAAATATCATTTCAGTCTGTACGAATGCCTAGGAGCTGGAGAAAGAGGCTCACTAATATCACTGAAATAGCCTCCATTTCTCGAGTTTTCAATGACTATAGAAAGAAAAGACAATTAATATTTTACAGAGAATCTTAGAAGAGCCTCACATTTATTCAGGAATTAGCATTCAGTGGTTTAATTCACAAGGTAGCTTGCAGAAATTGTGCTTTTTGCATACTTTCAGGACTTCAAGACTGGAACCAGCTAACAAGCTAACAAAGCTAACAACCTTCCTAGAAGAAATCTGACTAAATGCAGCTACATAGCAAAATAGTAGGTTTGCAAGCCAGACTTCTGCCAATCAGTCAGTATTGAGCATTTCACATGCATTTAAATATGACCAAGAACCACCTACTTTGACAGGAAGGGGCTGATTGACATTCAAAATAACCAATCACAGACTGTTATTTTAGTGTGAAGTGTAGAGACGGTTTTCAAAGCATAAACACATTTGTATGCAATGGTAGACATGCAAGGATATCTCATTTATTGCTTCCAAGAAAGTTTTATTGCTTCCTTAAAACTGAGGCTGGTATGCTAACATTGCTAACAAGCACTGGAAGTCAATAATCACCCAAACTGTTTCTGTAAACACATCTCTCAACCTGCTAAAGGTGCACCCAGGTGTTGATTTGGATTGCACAGACAAATTCATACGGTTTAGAGCACAGTATGACTTCCTATGCGCTATGAAAATGATAAAAAAAAAATCTCAGTGTAGCTAAAAGAAGGGACGGCCATTTTGGACAACTTCTTTGCTTCTTTCCAGAGCACAATTTGAGGGAATCCACAACACAGACTGTTGGGTAAAATAGGTAAAGAAGTTAAGCGAGTGTACTCAGAAAATCAATACAATGTGCGATTATGAATTGGAGGATTACATGTTCTGTTTAAATGTGCTTCAACTGTACATGTTTGAACCCAAATATACACATGAAGAAATGCGTCAGTTGGATACTGTACTCACCACTGACTCCCAAGACCCGCCTCTTAGCATCAAAATGAAGTTAGCTTCTCATTTGATTTTTTTGTTCTAACATAAATGGAGCAACAGTAGCATTGTGCCCCCCCCCCCAGGTTTTGCCAAAAACCCCAGTTTCTATGTGCCTGCATGTGTAGGAAATCAGTATAGTAAAGATACCAGACTACCCATAGACTTCTTTATTCTTATTTTCCAACATAGAACATGGAAGTCTTTTTCACAGGTTTACCGTTATGTGATATGCAACTTCTAGGTCTGTTACAATAAGCAAGCAGCTAATACTACATACCTACATAGTGACATTTTACAATTTGCCCCGGCGCTCCAGCCTCCCAGTGTTTAAAGGAGCAACAAGGCCGGAAAACAATAATGTAGTTCCATTTTTATTATAAATGTGTAAATAAGGTTTATCCATACCAGTTTATGCACCTTATCAACTTAATTTGAAGCAAATATATGAAGATTTTGGCATGTATTTGTGGAAATGTAAATGTTATGTCCATATAAAGTAAGCACTTTTCACCACCAACCCAAAATTCCACTCTCATGAGCTTTATTATAGAAGCTAAAGTTTCAGGAGTGGTCTCAGCCCAAAAGAACAGAAAAAAATATACCTCATCAATCAACCGATGTTCCTCCACAAAAACAAAAGAAGCAAAAGTACAAAGACCTAACCTAACTCCCTCAACAAAAGCAAAGACAAACCCCAAAGAAAAACAGGTTACACCCCTTACAGCTTCCAGTCTAGAAGTTTGAGTCTTTTAACACAAGGCTTCACATACCACCATAGTGGACAGTTTATCGAGAATTGAGGTAGCCGACCACCAGGCTTATAAGCTATTCCCCTGATATCAGCTCAGCCAATCAGCGCACACCACTGCATCTTCATCAACAGCAACACGTGAAAATGGCTAGAGATAGGAGAGCAGGGGAACAGAAGAAAGCAGGATTGTCTGTGAAAGAGAAAAAAAACACATATTTAAAAAAAAAATGTTGTGACTGTAACTATTTTGTGACTATACTCTTCTGGGAAGGCTTTCTACAATATTCTGAAATGGGGGATTTGAGCCTAATCAGTAAAACAGAATTTATGAAGTAGAACAGTGATTTCAGACAAGAAGGCCTGCCTCACAATCGATGCTCCACTTAATCGCAAAGGTGTTCAGGGCTCTGAGTTCCTCCTCACCAAGCTCATCAAACCATGCCTTTATGGACCTCACTTTGTGCTGGAACAGGAAGCCTTCTTCTCCAAACTGTTCCCACAAAGTTGGAAGCATATAATTGTCTAAAATCTCTTTGTTCAGTGTAGCATTAACGCAACTCTTGACTGGTACTAAGAGGCCAAGCCCAAACCCTAAAAAAAAACAGCCCCAGACCATTATCCCTCCTCCACCAAGCTTTGCTGTTGGCACTATGCATGCCAGTATGTAGTAGGTAGTTTTCTCTTGGCATTTGCCAAACCCAGATTCATCCATCAGACTGCCAAATAATAAAGCATGATTTATCGCTCCAGAGAACGTTTCTGCTGTTCCGGAGTTCAGTGACCGCATGCTTTACACCACTCCAGTCGACGCTTGGCATTGCACATAGTGATCTTAGGTTTGTGTGCAGCTGCTTGCCATAGAAACCCATTTGGTGAAGCTCCCGATGCACAGTTCTTGTTGCTTCCAGAGGTAGCAGCTTTGTGTAACAGTTGCCAGCTTTGTAGCTGAGCTGTTGCACCTAGATACTTCCATTTTACAACAATAGCACTTACGGTTGACTGGGGCTGATCTAACCAGGCAGACATTTCATGAACTGACATGTGGCTTAGGTGGCATCCTATGTCAGTGCCACATTTAAAGTCACTGAGATCTTTAGTATGACCCATTCAGTGTTTGTCTATGGGGATTGCATGGCTATGTGCTTGATTTTACACACCTGTTAGGAATGCGTGTGGCTGAAACACCTAAACTCAATGATTAGTGGAGGTGTCCACAAACTTTAGGCCAAATTGTGTATGACATGAATTCAAACTCAAAAACAGTTCAAATCAACGTCGGCCCTTTTCTTATTCTGCAGAGAAGGATCCTAAAACAGCTAAAGCCCACTAACTGCCCACCTCAAAATTGACCGTACACACCAAATTAAAGCTAACAACAGTATGTGACTATAAGAAAATTGAAACATAACATTTACTTCCCACTTCTTACAACAGTGACTGTTGACTATTGAATGCTCTACATATATTCCACCCACATACATTGCACAAATGCCAAAGCAAACAGCTGGAGAAGCCAAAGATATGTCTACAGTTAATTAAACCCCACATTTTCATTTTATATCCTTATTGAAACAATAGATCTATATGGATTTGTCACTCTGCTTTATTGGCCATTCTCAGAACTGAGATTACATAGTTGCACTGTGGCAAATATTGTCCTATCAAAATATTGCAATTACATTGTTTCCTAATTCTATTCTTTTAAGCCAACTGAAAACTCCAGTTGGTCTTTATGTTGCATAAACATTTCATGACAAATAGACCAATAGAAATGAGTAAATCATTTAAGTCATGTTAAAGTTGAGAATGTTTCAGAATATGTACATATGTTGCATTTCATTAATATCTTGTGCTCCACAGGTACCAAAAAGTAGCACTCACAAAGCAGCAAATGCCTAATTCCCAACACTATAAAAATGGATTCCCAAGTATATTTAAGAATATATGCACAGTATATTGCACAATATCTGCATTAAAAATCTGTGTCTCCATAGAAAGTCCAAAACATCCTAGTATAGTACCATGAAGACAAGTGTTCTATAATTGTATATAATAAAACAGATAGTTCCAGTCCAAAAATTGGATTGGCTGAGCCTCGTTCAAAGCCAACGTAAAATCCATGATATACGGACACCTATGACCACCTCACAACAACTGAACTCTGTATTACTGTAAAAAACCCAGTGCTGTTAATGGAACAATCTTTGACTCTTGTGCTGCTCGCATGGACCACCGAGTGTACTGATGAAGTAAGATTCCGTTTTTTGTTTACACTGAGGGGCTGGCAACTTAAGTTCTTAACTAGACCTAGGCTGGTGAGCTAGCTAATAGGCTAAAAGATAGCTAACAGCCTAAACAACTCCACCATTAATATCACACGCTTGAATTAAAGTACCTATGATATGATTTACTGTAAAACAGCAGTATAAATGTCTGAAAATATCACCTAAATGGATTACAGCTTCAAATGTTTATGTTTCAGTCAGAAGTAGCATCAAACCCAGGCTGAATCCCAAACAGCTTCGTACTCCCTGAATAGTGTGCTAAATATAGAAGTAAAAGTTGAGGAATTCTTCTTCTACAGCCAAATAGTGCATCATTTATCGAGTGTGGATGTGGCTGAATCCCAAATGACTATTTCTTAGCTATATTATTCACCATTGGGGTGCAGGGTCCAGTATTGAAATTCCTACATAGTGCACTGTGTAGGGAGCAGGGAGCTATTTGAGATTCAGCCCCATCACGAGAAGAGGGCGCTGCTGGATTAATGCTCAGTAAGACTTGCAATGGTAATTTGGTGACAGTGTCACAGGGAAGGAAGACTTGGGCACTTCGCGTTGTTCCGAAGAACACCCTTCCCGTGATAAAATCACAGTAATGCACGGCCTCTCTTGGCTTATTGCTTTATTAATTGGTGATGATGTAGTTGGGGAGGGTTTTAACACTTTCTATCTCAGCCTCTATCTTTTGGTTGTTGTTTGTAATTTATCTTTCAAACTTTTATATAAGATACTCATATTTGTTTGTTACAAATACCAATAGTGTAAAAATCTACTGCTTTCTAACAAAATGAGCAAGTTTGTGTCAAATAAAAAGAATTCCAGTGTTTAAATATTTCAGTGTTACAACCTGCCCCACTGCCAAAAATTTTAATGCGAACGGGCATTTGCTTAGCACTGACAAACTACTAGAATCCCATAGGGATGCTAGCAGAAGTTAGCGTCACTGTAGAGGTGTTTTTTTCTCCACATTTTTAACCACATTTTGGCATTTATGACCCAAATTGAAGGCCTAGCTCTAATAGTCACAGTTTGCCACTGGTAGCTATACACTGACAAATTCACCACTGGAAAATGAGGAGAGAACATGATGGTTCTCAGAACCAACACTGCACAGCCGCATGATTTGAGGCTCAGCTATGCCTTGCTAAGCACTGCTTTGCCAGTGAGGTACTATGAAAGTCCACGAAGTTCTGTTCTTTTAGCATCTGTGGTTTTATTCCTTGCCAACCTAACAACTTAATAATACACTATTTGCATTTTTTAAAATCTCTATTGACTGAAGGCAGCCGTTGTGTTTATACTAGTGTACTTCTTTTTCAAGAGAGACCTAGTTTCATAGGCAGTATCTGAATCATTATCTTGTTTTATCTGCATGGCCCTCTACCAAAATACACCATGTATTTGTTGAATACCTACTAATATGGGAAATGTCAGTGAAAGGGTATTCTAATTTGGAGCTGAAAAGCTCTTTCATGGCCTACTTTTGAGCATTTATGTAAACTTTTGTTCTGTTCTCTTTCTTAAAACATGCTCCCCTTCTACTTCACTCAGGAGCAAACAGGATACGACTGAACGAAAAGCTCAAAACTCGAAAGGACAGTTAAATCGAATCACCTTGTTTTCTACACGTTTACGATGTTCACTGAGCTCTTTCTCCTAAAGGATTCTTTGATGTAAAGCGCATAAACCCAGGGTAACAAAACATTGCGCACACACTTCCAGTGGGGGATTTAAAGGTTTAAAGGTTATTTCCCATCCATGAGGTTACATCTCCATAATAGCCTCATTATTCATGGCTGTGGCCTGAAACACTGGGGCTGAGGTAATGAGCTCCACTAGCTGCTGACTATCACCTTTGCAGGGATTGTGATGAGAATTTGCTAGTGAGTGCTACTCAGGATCCAGGCTTAGAAAAGCAGCCTTGATGAGTCTGCTAGTCTGTGGAGGATTTTTTTCTTAGTAGCCTGAAGCATCCTTACCTGCAGCCACTCAAGCTTTAACACACTGGTTCTCTGATGGGCTACTATGGAAATGAGACGCGTAGACAGTTGCGTAACTAGGATCTTATGGGCCTCAGTGCGAACAACATTAATGAGACCCCCAATACGACTTTCAATGATTAAAAAGAAGACAATGTAATTTGCTTGTTTACCCACTATTGTTACATCTCAAACAAGTTGATGATCTCAAGGAATCCCACTTCAGCCACTAACATCTAACACTAACCTAAATATTTACATTAAAATACCAATGTGAACAGCCGTAATTACACATCATATTTAGCTGTCTGTCGTGTCACTGGCCAAATAAGAAGATTACAGACTCCGGAGCACCCTGTCGTGCGACGTAGATCTATAACATAGTTTAGAAAGAAATCATTTTAATCTTTTAAGACTTTCAAATTATATAGTTACCATTGGATGAGATGCATCCGTGCTGTCTGTGTAGTATTAACGGATGCTAACTTGTTTGTTGTTAAACGTGCATAGAATGCATTTATTCAGTATTTTAATCTCTAATTCTCTAATCTCTAACTCTAATTTTCACACAGAAGTCCACATAGAATGTATGTGACATTGACCGGGCCAAAAAATGCCCATATGCCATTTTAAACGCCCATTTACAACCCTATAATTTGGCCCTAGAATGAAACAAGCTGTTCCCTGGGAGCTCATGAATATTTTAATGAGCTCTACTCTGATTTGCTCGTTTACAGTGAGGCGCTGCGATGGCTCACACAGAAGCGATGTGTCCAATAGATACAGGCAGAACCTCAGTGTAAATAAGCTAATTCATCATAACATTTAGTTAGCTATGCTAGTCACTAAGAGCTTGCTAGTAGCTAATGTTACCTATACTAGCTACTTGCTTTCAATCTCAACAACAATCTTAAATTCAATTTAAGATAATTTGGCTTCAACCATCAGAAACTAGATAAAATCACACAGCATGGCTACTTACAGGTTTCTGTTGGGGTTGTGATGCTAGTAAAGTTGAGACAGTCTCTTCAGTGTGAAACGCTGAGCAAAGCTGATGGATTTTGTCCAAGGTTTGAGAGTTCTCTGGGATCCTGTTAAAGAAGTGGGAGCTGAAACTGGCTTCCTGTTTGCCAGCTTGCTTTACAATTTGCCCATTCCACCTTAAATGGTGCCAGAAGGGCGTCTGTAGAAGCTGTAGCATTTAAGGTGGAATGGAACATACGATTAAGAAGCTTAATCAACTGACGCCTCTTTTAAAGATGGATATCAGCCATGCCCACTGACAGAACAGTGCCTTGAGAACAGTACAATTTTAGCAAATAGTCTACCATTTTCATTGCTGTTCACCCATTGTGGTTGTTTATTGCTAGGCTAGAACATGGGCTGGTGTAAATAATAGGGCCATAAATATTAATGAGTCAAAACTGCTACATAACATTTTAGGATTTTGGAATCAGCCTATTTTACCACCCTCTTTCGCAAATGCACGGTTTGTGTTTATAGGAGGAGACAACAGTGTTTGAGATTCAAAATATGTCAGTTCCATGTACCAAACTCTCTTTATTCAACTATGCCAATGTAAATACAGTTTTCCATTCTATGGCACCTTTAAAAAGCTTTCTGTAATTCATGGGTGTACAGTTGTGTTGGCAGGTATATGAGGGGCCAAATAAACATTTTAGGGAGCCTGGTTACTGCTCCCCCTAAACAACAGGGTCCAGTGCAATTACCCACCCCCCTCCCAGTAGTTACGACACTGGATTTAGATAACCTGCTGTGAACAATAATTGCTGCTCAACTTCATTTATTTGGTGTTACGCAGCCCAACAAGGTGACGGATGAAGATAGTCATGATTCATAAGCAAACAAAAATATCATTACCGGAAAGCCACCAGAACCCAGCCAGCCTATCAGAGCCAATGTCTCTTACTGAGGCACTGAGTAACTGACTGACTGATTTTCCTCTGACTGACTGACGCCCACTGTTAAAACTCGCATGCACACACGTCACCAGAGACAAGCAGCAGGTGGCGCTACCTGGCACACCCTACAAATACTACAAGTGTAAGTCTGACACATAGTGAAATAATGTAAGAAAGCAGACATACATTCACTGAAACACATTATAGATCTTATGAAAACAGCAAGTGATGAAATAACAAAATGACCAGTACATAAAAACTTTTTTTACATGCCAGTGGTGGTCCAGCAAAGGTAGGTTTGCCTTGTCCTGTTTTGGACCATTGAGTGCAAGAGTGAAGGAAGACTTAAAGAGTCTTTGGCGTGAGCCACGTTCTCAGTCCTGGTCTTGGAGTTTCGAGATCCTTGCTGATCCTGCCAGACAGAGACAGCAGGGGCGGAGATTACCTATATTAGATATTAGAGTTTTCCTGGCAGAACTTTTACAGAATGCTTGCAAAAATCCTACTCAAGTTTTTGTCAGAATATGTTAACTATTGAAACTACACCATTACAATTTTGCACAGTCATAACATAGCAAAGTGCTACACTACTTAATCCCGGGATTAGGCTATACGAATTCAGCCCGATTTTGATGCAATTTTGTCACAAGCAACAAATTTCCAGCGTCAGGCCTGAATATGAGCATCAGGGACAACGAACGGGTCTTGTAGTGTCACATAATCGAAGAACAGTGATGTGGCACTTGGGACGCACCAGGACACGCTGATGAAAAGTCTAGCATGTCTGAATTTTTTTTGCATTTTCCTGCCAAGTTTGATATCTTCTACAGTACGTTCCTGGCGTTAACCAACAGGACGACAGAGTGCTGTCAGGCACATGTATGTAAACGAAGAGAAAGAGCGACGCTAGTGTTGCAGCTGTCAGGCGGAACAACGAAACAGAGGAAAGGTTCTTGAGCTGTGGCAACAGTACTCCTGCCTTTTTGACGGTTCCTTAAGGGGGTATCATGAGTTTAAAAAGCTGAATGTTGGGGAGACACACTATGCTGCATACAGCAAATTTGGTGGCTAGCACATTTATTGTTCTTGATATGTTAACAAATTTGTTACCTCAAGTTCTCTTTGAATTGACAGCCCACACTGTCCTCTTAATGACACCCAGGATCAGGTCCATAATTGTTTTGCCTTTCTTTTCCTTTTTTAGAAAACAAAACCACCATCTCACATAGTGCCTCTGTAGCTGTGATTGACAGTTTCTTGACTCTCCTCCCTGGCGACGTATGGACTCATTAACGATTATTGGTCGGTGCCAAACTTGTAGTGTTGCCAGTCTCCTGACCAAGACACGGCACGAATAGATGGCAATATGATTGCCTAATCTGACATAGTGACCATCGTGAAAGAAATATTGTGTAGTCTGATCCCAGCATAAGTATATTGTTGTAGCTAATCGAAACTATACAGGTTGGAAATGACAACACATTTGTCACTATGTGAACTTTAGCTCGATTAGATGATGTTATGACATGCATATCATTTGAAATTAAATATACACTTTAAATATACATATGTTGACAAAAAATGAACTGGGCACTACAATTTCTCATTAGGTTGACTGAGATTTTTGCCAGCATTCTGTAAAGCTTGACCAGCCTCACTTGTGGGTGGAGCATGGGTAGGTCAGTTAAATCGTAATGCTCTAAAAATGCTTATCAGTCCACTATCATGATGCTGCATCAACTGAAGAACACACAACCCTGATTAGCACAGCAGAGTGTGAAACCATGTCCACCACCTGTGCTTCAACATCACCAGCCCTGTAACTAACTGCTGTGTGTGTGTGTGTGTGTGTGTGTGTGTCTGAGTCTGGCCCTGGGTGCCGTCTGTGGTCATGATAAATATCCTATTAAGCCGAGAGTTCTAGCACCCAAATCCACACTCATCCTAATTAGACAGAAGAACCGCAACTGAACATTTGACCAATCGAGCATCACTGGGTGCTGCCACGTCCCATTATCAGCACGGCCTGTCATTTTACTGTAGCTGTTATGTTATGTTCTGTCAACTGTTATGTCTGTTCTCTGTTCTTCCTCCCAGTGATGAGGCACTCCACCATCGTTAGGCTCCGAGCAGTTGGGACAAGTTTGGTACTGCTTTAATTATGTCAGCGACAATGGACCTCAGCTCAGTGTGACCGTCATATTGTCCCCGCCGCTGTCCATCCACTTTGAAGCCCACACACCGAGTGGGCTCACACGCGAGATATGACCCGAATGCCCTCACGTGGCAAACAAGCAAACAGTCTCTCACTCTACTGCTGTTGTTGAGGGCCAGTGGAGTACAGCCTAATGAGCAAAACTTTTCCTTCCCCAGAAAGTTTGAGTGAAACCATCAGCATCCTTCGTTTCAAACCAGAAGCTCTCAGGCGTGTGGTAAAAAAGAGAAAAGCCAGGATATTAGTAACCTGCTGTTTGTTAATAATATGTTAATAAACTCTTGCTCTGTTGGATTTTGAGACACTGGGTCCTGTCCTCTCTTAAACAAATGCAAAGGAGGTTGTCACCCCTTTACCGTGATTAATTAATGTTTGCCCACTAAGTCCCGACTTAAGCGCAGGCTAAGAAATGAAAGCACATACTTCTTCATTTTTGTTGTCAGGGATACAAAGTGGAAGGTAATCCAAATCAACATCCTGGAGGACAGCTGCTTCATCATCATTACAGGGAGCTTTCTGGTGATGGTGATACCATTCGAAACAATCCAAAAATAAGAAATCCATAACTGCTGCTTCATGCTTGTTTTTCTCTATTTCTACTGGGGGAACAAAACAACAACATACAAGAGACCTTTTTGTACTGGAATATGTGGTTAACTGTAAACATAACTTTGTAATAAAGTCATTTTTATTTGGAAGTCAATAAATAAAAAAAGCCGTTGATATTAAACGCAAACCTTGAACTGATAAACAAATGCCTAGAAGTCCTAGAAGTACAATTTATTTATTTATTTTATTTGTTTATTCATTTTTTAAGTTTTGCAGTGAGTTTACTGTTTTGGCAATAATTCTGTTGCTGTATTATATCTTATTCATATGCCCTCGACTGGTTCCAATTTTTAAACAGTGACCCACTGAAAGCAGGAGAAGTGTGTGGGAGAGAAGGTAATGAGGGACATGTGTGTCATCTCTCATGACCTTCCAGCACCATATGGCAAATCTCTCCTGTATGGTGGGTTTCTGACCCTCCGCCCACACTGCACCTCAGTGTTTATCAAAATACACCATTCCGTGAAACTGATCCAGAATGCATGATTATTGGCTTCCACGGTGTTGTAGAATGCATGTGTTGTGATTGGCCAATGAGCAGCTGAATAATGATTAGACGTTAAACAATCAATACCGGTACATATTTCCATTAATTAGTTGTAGTTCACTGTTATTAATTGATAATTAATTAACACAAATAAGGTAATGTTAATTTGTTCATGCAAGGATTGCTGTGGACCTCATAATACTGTATTAGTGCTGTATATTCACATTTTTTGGCTTTCATGTTAATGTCTAAACGTAAACACAGACATTGATGCTTTTATCCTGATAAAGCCCGTCTCTGAATATTACTGGAGGAAACTGTTAGCCTGTAAGCTAACCGCTGAGCTGTGCAGCCTACCTAGTGTGGGCAGCACACAGGAAAAATCTCATTGTGGAAAACAGTGTTCAAAAAGTGTGATAAGGGATAATCAGTTGTCAGAGAAATGGGGGGAGAGTGAATCATACTATAATATAAAATAAAAGGTTGATGATAAGCAATAGGATTTTCATAAAATACTAGTTGGAATTAATTTAATTTAATTTATTATTTGTTATTATAATATACCATTCATGTATCACAGATGCAGCAGATAGACGTTAAACTGGAGTACTCCTTTATGTTTAATGTGATGGGTGTTCCATCAATCTGACATAGGTTAAATCTTCATCTTGACTGTTAATGAGGTTCTAATTCCAGAGCTCTACAGGCTTTTCCCTGTATTTCTTACCTATGACATGGCTGTTCTTTTCTAGAGACTTAGTAGTATTAATAGTTCACAGTCAGTGATGTCACTAGGACTTCCAGATGGCCTAGAGGGATGTTTTTTTCTCATAAAATTGGCCACACCCATTGTAAATTGTGATTGGCTAATTCTACTGAAACTTCCCAGTTATTTTGATAATTAATCAAAGCTGTTGAAGTGCTAACCAATGGGAGAACTCACTTGGCTCTGTCTGAGTTTCCATTTCACAATTTTTTTTCAAGATTTTAACACTTTTCACAACCAAAACTGAAATAAGAATATTACTACAGTACTTGAGTTCATATACAACTGTTCTGAGATTCTCTTAAATAAATATGAACTAAAATTTGGAGACATATATTTTTTTGCATTCCAGAAATCATTACACATAAGGCTCAGATATAGGATACATCACTTGGACGACAAAAGATAGGTGACATTTAGGTTTATATGACTTGTCTGTCAATTTAAAGGACCTTAAAACAAATATCACTGGTCATGCATAATATCATATCAATAATGTCTTTGATGAATTCTCCCAAGCACAACAACAGAGGGTGGAGAAAATAATGGAAAGCATTAACCATTTTTCTCCAGATGCCCTCAAGTTTTTCTTGGAATGCTGTCACACAAGCCAGAAAGTGTGTTTAGGGAGATTTTCAACCATTCATCCATAACCATGTGGGGCAGTTGCTTAATGTCTCCCAGGAGAGACCCCTAGATACACTATTTTTAACAGCAGGCCACTATGTACAAATGTAATTCATCTATGTCCAAATGTAAGCATGTCCAGATGTAAAAAGATGACTTATCCACAGTTACTTGCACTTGTTTTCCATTGCTCAGGGGTCCAGGTTTGATGTTTAGGTTATCCATCTACTGTATGGCCATTGGTCTTGGATACTGATGGTTTCCAACCTGCAGGTCTGCCATTAATTCCAACTCAGTGAAGCTCATGACTTATGTTTTTGTTGAGACTGGGTTATAAAGGTGCCTTTCAACACTGTGGTAATCATAGATTTGACATGTTTTTGGAGGCTGGACTGCTCCCCATCTATCCTGTCTTCAGCTTTGAGCAGTGGTTCCCAGGCCTGGTCCTATAAGACCCCCTGCTCTGCACATTGTAACCTGTCAACCACTAAAAGGGCCATATTAAAAAGATCTGTGGGCCAGAGATTTTTATTTTATTTTTAATAAACATTTTGTTATAAACCAAACTGACCATTGTTTATTCAAAATACACCAAATTGTCAGCAAGAAAATATAGGCACTTGTAGTAGACCTTGAAATATTACATGAATACTTGAAATATTCAAGATACAAATGTCTCCAGGAGCTCAGTCTTTTAAACCTACCTATTTGCTTGAACTAAATGCCTGGTATCTTTTCTTTGCTGCAAGTTCATTAATACTTGGGCTCAGTTTCTGAGCTGCTGAGCTGATGTTGAGCAGTTATTTTAGATGAACTGTAGCTGAAACGCAGCTAGCATGTTTGATGAAATCACTGGTGTTAAATTGTGTAGACCTGAGGTGTAACTGCTGTCCCATAGATTGTTGTCGGGGTAGGAGAGTCAGAGTGAACATATGCATGCTGGAGACTGTAGTGCAGCACAAAGTGAAACAGGCTAATATTAACAGAAAATTAAAATACTTTTTGTGGGCCAGATAGGATTGTGTCATGGGCCTGATCTGGCCGACGGGCCTTGTGTTTGACACATGGGTTGTTGTATTTTCCTTTCTCATAACACACCTTATCCAACTAATCCACTAATTAGCAAAGCCTCGCTAATGGGCTGTGGCTGTTTTAGAGCTGGAAAACACATAAACGTGCAGGACAAGGGCAAATCTCTGGCTTTGAGCATTGATCCTCTTTCTGCAGCCTGCCTGTGAGGCATTTCTTCATGATTTTCAAGACTGTTCAACTTGACACAATAAAAAACTTTGCACCAAAGCACCTGTGTTTTGGGCACTGAGAACTGACATCCTTGAAACAAAGTACATTTACACTGAAGAACTGCATTCTAAAGTATTGATTGTCAGACCTCTTTTGTAGCTGACACACTAATGGGTATTCAGCCTAATGTGACTCGTAACTGTATGTTTCCAAGTTGAACCTTTTTCACAGCAGCCATAAAATGCAATTTCTGCCTATTTTGGGGGCCTCTCAGTTCAGCCACTCATTTTTTCTTCAATAACTTTTGATGGAATATAATTTCAATGAAAATGTGTATAATTTACAAAAACTTGAAGTGAACTTGATTTTCATCTTCACATGCGAGCAAGCAAGTCAACCCTTATTTCTCTTATTGTGGCCGTAGAACATGACTTTTTGAAGTGAAGAAAGCTGCAGTTGTGCTGTTTTATCTCTGCATGGTATTGTTGGTGAAGAGGTGTGAGTTATTTTCACAGCAGGGGGTTCTCATCTCTTCCTTTTCAGCCCTCGTTGCTCACTAGCAGCTCAACACAGGATCAAAACCTTTCACATGCAGAAAGCCAACAGTGTCCTAGTTAGTCTGATAACAGAGTTACAGGAGAAAATATTTTATCCTTATATCAATTAAAAATATCTGAGTCACTTTCCATTCTGAAGGCCACTGGGGAGCTGCAGAAAGAGGTTAAGTCCTTTTTCATGGGGTTCATATCTTCAAGGGTGTCTGATTTGGACCAAAAAGGATTGACTGAAGCTGCATCATTACATAGTAATGTAATGAAATACTTTTTTGATGCTCAGCAACAAAGCTAGAAAGCCATTTAATATAGTAAAGTATACATATTAGTGATGGTCATTCTGGCTCCTTTCAGTGAGTCGGATCAATAGGGTCAGATCACAAATAAGCATCAGCTCTCAAACATCTCTTAATCCAGTAGCACTGTCATTTTTTGTTCTGAAAATTAGCCAGCTTAGTGATATAATCTATAATTTCATTTTCAATTAAACACTCTAAGCAATTGATTTCTTAAAACTACAGTCATATTGTTATTTTTTTTTAAATCTGATTTTAGTGAATAATTTTACTGGCTGGATTCCAAGAGGCACAAAAATGCAGACAAATCCATCATCCAGTTATCAACAAAAAAAGCAGGTAAAAATCAAAGGTCAGAAAAGCTAACAAGGCACTCTTGGAAACACAAAGAAATACATGATGTAATTACATGAAAGCTGCCAGAAACAAAACTAGAGACAGATCAACAGAAAAAAAGACAAAACAACAAACACAAAAGCAGCAGGTTTGGGGATAATAAGCAGACTCATTCACAAACAACACATCAATAATACAATAACATTCATAATGTATATCACACAAGAGAGCCCCCCTGAATGCAATATATATATATATATACCATTTCCAAAAAAGTTGGGACGCTGTGCAGAATGTAAATAAAAAAATTAGAATGCAATGATGTGCAAACCATGTAAACCAAAATACTACAAACACAACACATCAATTGTTGAAAATGAGAAATTTTGGGAAAGTTGGGACGGGGGCATGTTTACCACTGTGCTTCATCACCTCTTCTTTTAACAACACTCTGTAAGCATTTGGGAACTGAGGAGACCGACTGCTTTAGTTTTGAAAGTTTCCCATTCTTGTTTAATATAGAATTTCAGCTCTTTTCAGCTCAAAGTCTTCTGTTTTATTTTTTTTTTTCAGCAGTCTTTTGTCTTGTTGCCATCGGCCTGTTCTGAACAAAATTTGTCTCCTTCACGTCACAGAAGTTCCATGCGGCGTCACTATGACATCCAGCTACACTGAGGGGGTTCAATATCTACAGCGGAAAATGAATTAGCTTGTACCAAACGCGTGTGGAGTCAGGTCGAGTCAAGCTGAGCTGTACCATGCAGCAGAAAAGCACCATAACTTACCGACATGATGACGGATGACTGTTCTCACACTAAATATTTAACCCCTTAAACAGCCAGTTTTATTGCGCACTTCTATACCCTAAGAATAGCTCAGTCAGTTTGCATTGAAGTCCCTGTAGTTACTGAATAATAAGCCCTAGTATGTAATAAGTCTGAGATTGTAAGGGGTTAACCAAGAATAGGTAGTTAAAACAATTGGTCATTTCCAAGAATGACATGTTTTTAAGGTTAGCTAGATAGCTTTGTTCTGTGATCTACTACTTACTCTGGCTAGCATTCTCCACAGGCTGCATTTATGGTCTGGCTAACATAAGTAAGAACTGTTTTTCCCTTTCATTTGTATTCTAGCCTTTCACTGAAAGCTTTGAAGGATCTGAAAAATGATGCTCCTGATGCACAGGCTACTGTATACAAAGCTAATAGAATTCTTTTAGGCTTCCCTGCTGAAAAAAAAAAGAAAAAACAGCATAGACTATTATGAACTCCAAATCTGGTTTATGCTGGTCTGGTGCTGGTTTAGCTGGTCACCCAGCATACCAACATCCAAAACTCAACACATGATGGTTTGGTGGTGATCAGCATATCAACAACCCTTGGTGCTGACCAGCGTACCTGCATCTAAATCACAACATATTGCTGCTGTCGGAACAGAACCTTGTATCCCCATTTTTGTTGTTCAGCTTTTGACATAATCTGAAAATGTCTGTTGCCCTTTACATTGTGGGTAAATTTCTTGATGAATGGGCCAAAAGAAATGACTAAAAATGTCGTGGAAAAACGTCTGGTTCCATTGACTTACATTAAAAGTAAAGTATGTTTTTCCCTTCCCCCCTAAAGTCATCATTTTGGAGATAACGAGGTTTTGTTCCGACAGCAGCTGGTCTTATGCAGGTCTTGCTAGTTAACAGCTATGCTGGTCTAAGCAGGGTCCATTGTGTTGAAACCCCTATTGCTCTGGAAAGCACAGCTCAGTTCTGTCTTGCTAACTGAGTAATTTCTGGGACTTTGCACCTTTAATTAGATTCTTCTCCTACATTTGCTCAGCTGAACCACATAATGAAGCTGTCATGGGATTATAAACTAAATATATAATAAATAAAAGACCTCAGTTGAATGACCTTACAGACACTTTGTGTAATATCATGGGGGTCTACCTGCCTTGCAGGTAGGACCAGGATCAGACGGAGGGTAATTTACTCCTGATAGACATTAATCATCCATCAGACGTCTTGAAATCTACTAAGAGTTTTACCTTTAGTGCCAGAGAGATTTTTTTTTTCCTCAAGAGATCTAGTGATACTGTTCTGAAACTCATTTGTTCCACGTTTGCCTCCTTTCTCACGTCTTCAGATTTGTCTCACATCACTTGAGGTTTAACATTGCTGCGTACGAGAATGAAATGGCTTTTTTCCACTCTGTCACTTCTGTCACAGCAGCACCCTGAAAGGAAATCACATGTAAAGGCTCAGTTCGGATGACATTATACGCATATATCTGATCCATATCATCCACCTTCTACATAGTTCTTTGCAGGCAGGTGCTGCTGTCTGTGCACTTAAACAGATCTTTAATTTTTTTGTGAGAAAAAAATATCTTTTTTAACTCAGGCTTTTCATGTCATGCTGCCTCTGTATGGAGCTGTGTAAGTGAAGGGAAACGTGTGAGAATAAGTGTTGGCTAAAGACTTGTGAATTCTCTGACAGGTGTAGAGCTGGCAGGAGCGCGCTGCGGAGGTATTTGAAGATCCACCGTTTGCTTCACAGCCGCAGCAGGGCTAGACCCGGGGATATTTTTAGATAGATAAAGAATAAAACTCCAGAAGCCTGTAAATATATAGTACTTTTCTCTTCTTAAAGCACATCTCACTGCAAAATGGTATCTTGTCAAGTAAAATTGTCTTAAATGTAGTCAATAAATCTAACATTTCTCCTGTTGAGCTCGTTGTAAGCTTAATGTATGATTATTTACCTTATTTCTTAACATAGTTTACTTGTTTTAAGTAATTTAAGTAAAAATATTTCACATTAGCATATAATTTTTACGGAGCCCCGCTGGTGACATCCTGTATAAATAAAAATAATGCGTGGCCACGAGTTAGTAAGGCGTGGGAATGAGATGATTAAGTCGTGGCCACGACTTAGTAAAGCGTGGGAACGAGATCCTAATGTGTGCCCACGACTTAGTAAGCCGTGATCTCGTTCCCACGCTTTACTAAGTCGTGGCCATGACTTAATAATCTCATTCCCACGCCTTACGAAGTCGTGGCCACGCATTAGGATCTCGTTCCCACGCGTTAATAAGGCATGGCCACGCATTATTTTTTATTTATACAGGATGTCACCAGTGGGGCTCCGTAAATTTTCCTTCTTTAAAAAAAAATAAATGTGGCAAAATGATCTGTCAGTACTGTGAGATAATTTTACTTGATAAAACTACCCAAAACGAGTAAGTAATGTCTAGAAATAAGCTAGATAATCTAATAATAAGTGCACAACCATCTCAAAATGGAAAATATTATATATATCGACTAGATTTGAGATCATTTCACTTGGCAAGATACCATTTTTTGCAGTGCTGTAATATGTAAAATGCTCAGGAATGGGTGCCCATGCAGGCTACGGGTCAGCTCTAGAGTAATATCTGGAACATGGGTACTATTTCACCTTCTATTGAATTTATTCAAGATCTACTTTAAGTAAGCATTATTTTATTCAAAGCATAAATAATAATTGAAGCAAAAAGTCTTGAGAGGTCAAGCATTGTCATTGTACTATGGTTGCAAAGAGCATCATGCTAAATATGGTAAAATCGCTGTAAATATGGCCTTGAATGGTTTATTTCCTTGCTGGAAAAATAGAAACCAAGTTTCTGTTGGTTTCTGGTGGTGTCTAGTAGTAACCAATGGTATTTTGTGTTTTTCCTGATGGGTTGATTTCACAGTGTAAAAGACTCTGATGGTTTAACTGGTGTTCTGGGACTGATACCAGACGTATTTATTGGTTCCCTAATGAAATCTAAAGGTGTCCTACAGGAAAGTGGCCTGTAACAGTAACCATTGAGCCAGTTCCCATAATGGTTCTAACTGCAGGGTTCTTTCAAACAACAGCAACATTATACAGTACAGTGTGGTGAAATACACTTTAACCCCTTAAAATCCCAGGCTTATTACATACTGAGGCTTATTATTCAGTAACTACAGGGACTTCAGTGCAAACTGGCTGAGCTTATTGCCTTTATAAAACATGATGTAACAACATAAAATATGATAAAATGCACAAATGTCCACTAAATAATTTAGTTGAGTTATGATTAATTTATTCAAATAAACAAATCATCCACCAAGTAACCCTTACAGAAAAAACACATGAGTAAACACATGGTTTTGGTAAAAATGTGTTATCACGTGAAAAAAAAACGTGATCACTTGTAAACATGTGTTTTTTGCAGATTTCCCATGTGAAATAAACGTAGTTTGTTTTGAGAATGCAACTGCCAAGCAATCATTGACTACTGAAGGATGACGAGAGCTGTGTCCCAGTTCAGGGGCTGTGTCCTTCGTAGGCTGCATTTGAAGGCTGATTGCCTCACGGCGGTGCGACTAGGCCGTCCCATTTCGAAGTCTCCTTCATATGCAGCCGAGAAATGTGTCCTTCTTTTCCATGGCAATGAAGGATCCAATGGGTGGATCCTTCACCAGCCAACATATCCCGAGGTTCATTGCGTGCCGGCGAGGATTCGAGAACATGGTGGTATCAGCAGAGCAGCAAACGACGGCTGAGGAGACACTTTTAAATGTAAGCAAACAAATAGTTGAATATTTGTTGAATAGTTGAACACATTTTTTGGACCACATTAAATCCATTCGAGCATGTGTATAACTGATGATATTCAAATGGCAAAAATGCAATGTTATTTTATTCGCACTCCAATTTTTGCAAACTTTTGTCAGCATCATGAATTCATTTACCAATCACTGTCGTCTCTGACATTGGCATGGTGACAACCAAGCTAACGAAGCAGCTGCGTCCCAGTAACCAGAACTTTTTGACAAACATCAGAAGGATTTGTTTGTCCTCTTCTTCCTCACAGATGTGGTTAGCATCTCCAAAAGCAGCTCAAACTGAGTTACAGAGATCTGAGCTGTTTGTGAAAGCTCTCATAACGTCCCAGCTGCTGAACGAGGTGGTGAGTCTCTCTGTGATACTTTTACTTTTCCAAAATGGAAAGTAGCCTAGTAGTCATCGTCGGCCTGTTTTGTGAGATGCAAAGGACATCTATGTCACTTGAAAGCATTTTTAAAATGGTGAATTGTTAAAAAGCCGCACTGCATCTAGTGTGCTTAGTTTTGATGCAAAAAAAATCATATTTTCATATTTTCATGTGGTTTGTTTGTGTCATCAAGTGATGGAAAACTTGATTCCAAAAAATGGTGGTTCCAAAAAAAAAACAGTAGAAAAGTACATCTGGGAAATAAAGAATGAAATATTCATTAAAGTGACCTTAATAAGGAAATCTGGAGAGTTAGTGTAAGCAAAATGAGCCAAAATGAGCTTGCCGGCTGATAGGGGCTAGCTAAACGGTACCTCCTTCAGGTGGTAGATGCTTCAGCACTGACAAAGTTGATTATAAGCCACTTTTTGACTACAAACTTTACATTGTTTTCAACTTTGCCCAAAGTAAACTACCAGTCTATTGATGTGTGTGTTGTGGAAGGAGACATTTTTCACACAGGCTGTCTAGAGAGTGCAACACACTGGGTTTGTACATCGCATTGGGTTTAATACTGCACACTTTAAAAAGATGGTTCTTCAAGAGTTCTCTAGTAAAGACAGTGGTTCCGTATTGAACCATGAACACTCAAAGAACCATTTGCATGCTTAAAAAGGGGCCTTTGCATTGTATAGCGATTCTTCAGCTTCATGGAGAATGTGTGGTATATGGTTCTATACAGAACCTCTATGAAAATAGTTTTATTTCACATCAAAAAGAGTTCTTCTATTGTTACAAAGTAAAACTTGCAACAGTAGAGGAACACTTTTTGGTGCTATATAGAACGCTTTTCAAAAAGGTTGTCTATAGAACCATATACAACACATTCTCCATCAATCTGAAAACCATTTATTTACTAAATAGAACAATAGAAAAACAATAGAATAGACCCAGACAATATAGAACCAATGAAGAACCTTTTTTAAGGCAGATCTAAAAAAAACAGATATTTAAACTGTGTAAAACATTCAAGTAAAATATTCTAAAACATCTGCAGTTTTACAGTGAATCATTTATTAAACATGTAGCCAACAGTGGATATGAATGTAGGAGCAGTTTAGCCTGTTAGCTATCTTTTAGCCTGTTTAGGATGCTGTCTTGTGTAGAAAATAAGTTGTCTGCTGTCAACAGCAGGTTCTTTTAGCTATCAGTCCATTTGGTGGTCTATCAGTACATTCGGTGGTCTATCAGTACATTCGGTGGTCCATGCCAACAGCAGGACAGCCCTTTCAAAGCACAATGGTTTTTAATGAATTGGCACCAAACAGCTGTAAGGTGGTCATAGGTGTGCAAATATGGAGTATTTTACAACAACCTTGAATGTGGCTTAGCCAATCAGATTTTAGAACTGGAACTGTCCATTTTTTAATTTTACAATTAAACATTTTCCATAATAATATTATTTTACAGTGACTTCAAATATGGCTCATCCAGTCCATTTTATATTAGAAGACATGATCAAAGATGACAGATTAAACGTCCAGATGGTAAGAGAATTTTCTTTTCACAGAAAAACATTTAAAAAACAGTCACATATCAGCTTATGAATCATTATTAGTTTTACTCTACCAGCTTCTTAAGTATATGCACAGAGCAAACCCTGCCATATTACATCGATATTCACAGGCTCTACTATATTGATCAGTTCTATGCAGCTCTGCTTTTCACCCAAACCCATTAAGCCTAAAGCTGGGCTTGACTTTCATTCCAAAAATGGACAGGAGCAGAAGAGAACTTCAAAAATATCTTCCCAGAGGCAATTATGAGGGCTGTGCATCTGTGGACTGTGTGTGAAGCTGGCGGTGGCTGCAATGCACAGCGGCCGGCTAGCCAGCGTGTCAACAGGAAGTTGAAGCGAGACGTGACACTGTCTGTCATTCCCTATCTCCCAGCGTGGACCCCACAGAGCAGGCCTGCTGCTGGGGATTTGACAGCACCGCATCACAGCCTCAGATGGAGGAGGAAAAAAAAGGAAGAAAAAAAAGAGCTTCAGTGTGAGGCTATTCTTAGAGAAATGTATTTCCCTGTGTGTCTTTCTATAGGTCTCTCTCCCTCTCTCTCTGCCTCTCTTTCACACGTTCTCTCTCTCTCCCCTGCTTTTTCTTACCCCTTGTCTCCAACTCCCTCCCGCTCTCCCCCCTCGCCCACATCTCTCTTTCTGTTGTTTTTCTTCTCTTCTTTTCTTCCTCCATTTGTCTCTCTCATTTTCTTTCCCTCTCTCTTTCTTTCCCACTTCTGTGTCTGTCTTTCCCTTCCTTCCTTCCTCTCTCTCTCTTACCGACTCCTCATCTCCCCATTCACTCCTCTCTCTCTCTCTCAGCCCCCTTCTTTCTCACTCCTTCTTTTTCTCACTTTTTTCTCTCTCTGTCTGCCACACTTTCCCTCTCTTTACCTTCTCTGTCTATGTCTCTCTCCCTGACTCCTCATCTCCCCGTTCACTCTTCTCTCTCTCTCCCTCGCTCCCATTCTTTTTCTCTCTCACTCTCCCTCTCCGCTTCTTTGCTCCCTGATTTCTCTCTCTCTCTCTATCTCTCTCTCTCTCTCCCTGCTTCGCTTCTACTCCCTCTCTATCTGTTTTTCTCTCTTTCCTCTTCACTCTCTGTCTTTCTTTCTCTGCCTTCCTTTCTCTTTCTTTCTTTTCTTCATGCTCCCCTCCCTCTCTTGTTCTCATTCTCTCTTTCTCTCTTACTCTCCCTCTCCCCATCTCTCTCTCTCTCTCTCTCTCTCTCTCTCTGCCTGGGGCTATAGAGGGTTGAGTGGCAGGTGGGCTGTGTGTGTTGGAGATGAATGGTGGTGGACTGACCCCTTGGCACATGCCTCACTGCTGTTTTAGGGAGAGACAGAGAGAGCGGGCGAGCGAGATAGAGTGGAAGGAGACCAGCGCTTACTCCCTTGTCAAACCTGTCAGCTCGTCAGGCTTGTGGGTGCAAGCTGTGGGTTATCAAGAAGGTGTGTAACTATGTCGGACACTGGAAAGGACATTAAAGAAAAGACGTGAGCTGAATCATTGGATATAATGAGGCTGGGAGACAGTATATGACATGAGCCCTTAATCATTACACAGAACGGCTCAAAGAGCTTCACTATTCCAGTTAACACGGTTCAGTTCAATATCTGCTTTACTGAAATGACAAATTTCACAGTAGTCTTGCCAGAGCACTGCAACAAACAACAACATACGTAACCCAGTGTCTCATAGTGCAGCTACATGTTGTGGCGTCAGTGTAGAATAAGACGTAGGAAACACCGCGCTGACAAATACTCTTTTACGGCAGCAAGGTTGCTCCAATTGCGCTGTCTTGTGCTGCCCCCAGTGGGCAGCCGAACACCAGGTCCACGAGTGGCCTATCCATTGGTGCACATGAGCAGAGAGACTGAGCGCTGCGTCCTCCTCCTGAGTGTGGCAGATTTTCTCATAGCTCAGAGTGTCCTGCGCTAGTCCCGCACTACTGGGAGCGACTGCTTTCTTTGCCGTCTACCACATTGTCACCGCCAGCAAAGGTGCTGCTTCTGTACACTGAGCCCTGACTCTCTGTCTTGAGTCTGCCTCTAGCCACTGTTCAGTGTTGAACTTTGCTTTTTTCTTTAGCACCAGAGCTAAGAGGCTAATGTTGCTAACAAATAGCACTGCTGTGTCTGATCCACTCATACCAGCACAACACACACTAACACGCCACCACCACGTCAGTGTCACTGCAGTGCTGAGAATGATCCCCCACCCAAATAGGACCTGCTCTGTGGTGGTCTAATGTTCGTAGTTAAGGGGGCTAACTAAGTATGCAGGGAAACAGATGAACTACAGTCTGTAAATGTAGAACTACAAAGTGCTCCTATATGGTAAAAGTGGACCTGATGAAATGGACAAAGAGTGTAGCTACAAGGTTCATTGGGTTGATTATGTTCACAGATAACTGAATATTGGGGGGCACGATGTTTGGCGTGAACGAAATCAGATCAAACAGATTTAGAACCATCATTATTTGTCATTCCTGTTTTCTGCATTCATATTTTACTGATATACTCTTACCTTGGAAGGGTTGCATTGAACAATTTGCATGTAATATGCTTTAGAAAAATATTACAGCTTTATGTTAGCTGTGTTTCATCAAAACAAACATCATTTTTTCTCTCTATTTTCTGGTGATACAAAAAATTAGTCAGCGCTCAAGCGCGAATTAGCATTATAAAATCAGCCATCTGACGAATAATGCTGGCAAAGGAGAGCACACCAGCCGGTGACAATAACAGACAGTCTGCTTATGATGTATTTTGCACAGAGCCCACATACATTTACATAATGTTAAGAATTTAAACTTTCTTTTGAGGTATTCAAGGTAGGCAAATACGTATTGAAGACCTGCTGTGAAGGGGGATCTCTCGGAATAAAAAAGAAATGTGTTTCATTTCATCTAGCGTTATGGCCTTATACTATGATTTACTGTTGTTTTTATATTATTATTTTTTCTTTTTGGAGAAGTCAGTGCGCATTAAGACATGTGCCCTCTTTAAGCACCTCTTTGCTTGAGGCCTATTCCAAAAAAGTTCAGAAAAAAAGGACCACAATTGTGCCAAAAGACCACATTTGTTCAGCTGCTGATCACTGAAATAGTAATTGCCACCCATCTGCTCCTTGTTGCAGGCTAAAATTCACAAATATGGGCTGATGACACAGGAGCTGAGACACATCTAGGATGAATAGGGATATTTCTGTCATCAGAGGTAGAGTTGATAGAGCTCTGTTGGCATTCTATTGAGGAAGAAACTCTCTGTTAGTTACCTTTATGTGTTGCGAGGGAATTCTTCTCTGTAATTGAAGAATGTCAAGGCCTTTCAGGCAGATTTCACAACAACTGTGAAAATCTGCTTGAAAGGAACCTCATTTTCTACCTGAAAGGAGTCTATTTTTTACCCTTTTCACACCAGTTTCATTTTTGGCGACAATAGCAGCCCTTTTGTGGACACATTATTGCCAGGGCACATCACTGTTTATAATTGCAGGGCTCTGTCCAGGTGGGAAGTTCTTCCAGGAGCCCATGAAATTCAACAAAGCGATCAATGTCTGACGAGAAAACTCTGAGCACTGAGCTAATTGTCACCACTTCCTCCACAAATGCGCACAGAACTTAAACTGTATATGGTTATGCAACGTCGTAAACTTCACAACAGTAGCGCATTTATCTTTTTTTTTTGGGCCTAAGCGCCCAGCTTACATCTCTAAAGGCTAAAGAACGTTTGTGTAATTCTGCTGCCTTATAAATTGTGCGCAGAACAGCGATTCATATTTTAATAATGTGCATTGTTTGTGCAGTCTGGCATGAAAAATTAAACGTTACCTCCTCAGGGGTCCGTGATAACGATTGTGTGTATGTGAATTCCTACAAGCCTCTTACAGAGAGTTCAACATATAAATAACACTATGGTGGCATATACACTCCCTCATCACACTCACATGGGGGTTACGAAGTCCGCCATTGTCTTCCTATATGATTCCACAGACATTTGTGTAGCATTATTTATGTGGGCTTTGAGCTGTGGAGGAAAGCTCTTGGGCATCATTCAGAATGTGTGTTTGCATTATGGATTTCTATACACAAATTTTTAACAATGCAGCCCAGAATTTGGCCGTTTCACTTGGTGAGTCAAATCAAGAAAGTTTGTCAGATTACAGCTGTTGGTGATTGATTGTTCTTGCTCGTTTTGATCAAGTACTCAATAGCCATTCACATCTGGCATTAACATACAAGGTATTCAGATCTAAGGTGACAGCGATAACTACAGGCGGGGTGGATTTAGTGATTCTGGGGCTGTAGGCAAAAGACAGGACTGAGACCACCTGGATACACATTTCAGCTGTCTACACTGCAAAAAAGATCTCAGCAAGTAGAATCATTGTAAATCTAGTGATTTTATCTAATATTTCTCATTATGAGATTTTCTTTCTAGACTTGTTTTAATGTGAGTAATTTTATTAAGTGAAATTATCTCAATATGATATTAAGATAATTGTGCTTTGCTACACTTTTTCATTCATTCATTCATTCATTCATTCATTCATTCATTCCACATCTTTAACCGCTTAATCCAGATAGGGTCGTGGTAGCAGTTGGGCCAACCTGGAGACATAATCTCAGCATCTTTGTAAATGAGACGTGTGAAGAACCCTTTACATATTGTAAAGTTTCTATTCCAATTATTTTTTTTTTTTTCTGTTGTACAGCTGGGGTTTTATTGTATTAAGATCTGGACTTTGACTAAGCCATTCCAAAATGCAACATTTCCTCTGCTTTAACTATTCTTTATAGACTAACTGGTGTTTTGGGTTCATTGTCTTTTTGCAGGAACCACCTTCTGCTGAGCTTCAGTACATGGATGAATGGCATGGATGAACATTATCCTGCAGAATTTCTTGATACAATCCAAAATACATAGCTCCATCAAATGATGACAAGCTGTCCTGGTCCAATACAGCAAAACACCCTGAAAACAGTGAGACTGCCACCACCATGTTTCAAAGCCAGTGTGAGGTTCTTAAGCTGGAATGTTTGGTTTTGCCAAATATAACATTTCTCATTTAAGCCATAAAGATCCATTTTTTTGCCCTAGCTGTCTACTTTCATTTTAGTAGTTTTCTGGCTCATCCAGATGGTCAATAGGAAACTTTAACAAGCAGTAATATTCTTCCTGTAGAACAGCGGCTTTCTCTATGCTATTATTTCATACATACTATTCTTGTTAAGTGTTTGCCTAATTGTGCACTTATGAACACTCACATTAGCCAATGTAAGAGAGGCCTGCAGATCCTTAGGTATTACCCTGGGGATCTTTTTTTTAGGTCATTTTTGTTCAAAGACCACTCCAGGGAGTGATAACAATGGTGGTGAGTTTCCCCCATTTGTCATCTGCCTGACAGTAGACTGGTGAAGTCCAAACTCAGAAATAGCAGAAATAGTTTTGGAACCTCCTCCAGCCTAATGAGCATTGGCAAATAATTTTATTTAGCTCCTCAGAAATCTAATTTGACTAATATATGGCACAGACTAACAAATGTGTGTGGTAAAGACCAGACTTTGATGGTGAAGACTCAGACTGTACTGCTGTGTCTGATCCACTCAGACCAGCGCAACACACACTAAAACACCACCACCACATCAGTGTTACTGCAGTGCTGAGAATGATCCACCACTCAAATAGTACCTGCTCTGTGAGGGTCCATGGGGGTCCTGACCACTGAAGAACAGGGTAAAAAGGGGCTAAGAAAGTATGCAGAGAAACAGATGGACTACAGTCTGTAGAACTACAAAGTGCACCTATATAGAAAGTGGAGCTGATAAAATGGACAATGAGCATAATGTTATGCCTGACCAGTGTATAATAGCTTCAATATTCAAAATTACTTCTGCCAAGTTCCTTCTCACTTTCAACCTTGTTGCTGTTTTGAAAGTGCACTAGAAATACATTTCATATATTTCGGTTTTGTGTCATTAAAGAATTTCATGGCATTGTAAGTAAAGAAATCAACTACTCTCAGTAATAACCAAAGCAGATTTCATCTAATTCCACCATGCAGTACACCCACATATTCCATGTCACTGAGGTAAAAGTGGTTGTAAGTACACAGAGTGAAACATTCCCTTTTACTTATCCTGTCAGCTGTGGCAGTGAATGCCACAATGTGCTGTTTCCACTCACTTAAGTTAGAAATGTGAATTATCTTTAATCACTATGTAAGATGCTTCACCCCTTTCATTAGGAAGTGAAATCATTTCGGTGAACTCTCGGGGGTCAACATGTGCGAGTTCTGAAAGTTATCATTAGTTTCCATGCAAATAATAATTCAAAAACAGCTAAAATTCTGAATTAGGTAATGATTTATGTGGTTTTCTCATCGCTGGGTGAAATGATAATGAGATGAATAATATTCCCGTTTACATAAGAAGACGCCTAGTCTGACTGATCAAGAGGGGCAGCGCAGTGTGCATGTGCTGCTATTATTCCAAACGCAAAGCAAAACTAGTTTTTAATTTATATGATCTAAAGCTGACAACTCTAACTATTCCAGGAAGTAATAACTTTAGAAAAAGGTGAAACTAGAGGTTTGGTGGCCTAATTAATAATTAATAATTAGAAGTTCTCTTTTTCACCCCCATGAAATGGCCTCAGCATTCTCTTATACAACCCCATTTCTAAAAAAGTTGGGACGCTGTGCAAAATGTAAATAAAAACAAAATTCAATGATGTGCAAATCATTTTAAACCCTATATTTCATTGAAAATACTACAAAGACAACAAATCAAATGTTGAAACTGAGAAAATTTATTGTGTTTTTGAAAAATATAAGCACGTTTTGAATTTGATACCAACAACATGTTCCAAAAAAGTTGGGACAGGGGCATGTTTACCACTGCGTTTCATCACCTCTTCTTTTAACCACACTCTGTAAGCGTGAACTGTGGAGACACTGCTGTAGTTTTGAAAGTGAAATGTTTTCCTGTTCTTGCTTAACATAGGATTTTAGCTGCTCAAGAGTTCGGAGTCTCCTTTGTCGTATTTTTCATTTTATAATGTGCCAAATGTTATCAGTGGTGACAGGTCTGGACTGCAAGCAGGTCAGTTTAGTACCAAGACTCTTTTAACACAGAGCAATGCTGTCGTAATACATGCAGAATGTGGTTTGGCATCATCTTGCTGAAACAATCAAGGCCTTCCCTGAAAAAGATGTTGTATGGATGGCAGCATATATTGCCAAAACATGTACAGATCGTTCAGCATTCACAGATGAGCACATCACCCACTCCATGTGCACTAATGCACCCCCAAACCGTCATGAACACTGGCTTTTGAACTGTGCACTGATAACAAGCTGAGTGGTCTTTAGCTTGGAGGACACAGTGTCCATGATTTCCAAAAAAATTTCAAGTGTTGATTTGTCAGACCACAGGAGACTTTTCCACTTCCCCTCAGTCCATTTTAAATGAGCTGCAGCCCAGAGAAGGTGGCAGCATTTCTGGATCCTGTTTATATGTGGTTTCTTCTTTGCATTTTAGAGTTTTAACTTGCAATTGTGGATGCAGCGATGAACTGTCTTCACAGACAGTGTTTTTCAGGAGTGTTTCTGAGCCCATGCAGTGATTTCTTCTACAGAATAGTGTCTGTTTTTAATGCAGTGCCATCTAAAGGCCCAAAGATCACAGGCAGCAAATACTGGTTTTTGGCCTTGTCCCTTGCATACAGAGATTTCTCCAGATTCTCTGAATCTTTTAATGATATTATGTACTGTAGACGATAAAAAGCAAAAGTTATTTGCCCTTTTATGTTAGAAACATTATTCTTGAATTGTGCAGTCTTTCACAGAGTGGTGAACCCCTCCTCATCTTTACTTCTGAAAGACTCAGCCTCTCTGGGATGCTCATTTTATACCCAATCATTATTGATCCATTGCCAATTAACCACCAGGAGTGTTTTTTAGCATTACACAACTTTACCAGTCTTTTGTTGCCCCTGTCCCAACTTTTTTGGAATGTGTTATTGACATCAAACGTAAAATGGGCATATACTTTTCAAAAAACAATAAAATTTCTCAGTTTCAACATTTGATATGTTGTCTTTGTACTATTTTTAATAAAATATAGGGTTTAAATGATTTGCATATCATTGCATTTTGTTTTTATTTACATTTTCCACAGCATTTCAACTTTTTTGGAAATGGGGTTGTAATAGTATCTGTTTCACTGCAGATCAGACAGGTTGGCCAAGTATTTTGGAACAATGCTATGATATAGACATATACTTACTATCAATTCTTTATTGATTCTCAGCATCAATTTTTCTTGTCTAGTGCCTTTACGGGATTTGCAAGCAACAAGCTAACAGTGGTGTACATTTACTGTTCCACTGGGCTTAATCCCATATATGGTACTGTACCACTTATGGAGAACATTCAGACCACTAAATGTGAGTAGTAGCTGCTAGTAGCTGTATTAGTAGTGATTAGAAGCTGCTACACATGTAAAACTGTGGATTCAAATCATTGAGCTTGCTTGTTTGGAATGATGTATTATACAATAGCCTTCATACATATTTACTTAGCCCCTTACATGGCCAGGGCCCACCAGCAGGCCCAAAGTTTTATTAGACACTTCTATAACCTAAGAATAGCTCAACCAGTTTGCATTGAAGTAGTTACTGAATAATAAGCCCTAGTATGTAATAAGTCTGGGATTTTAAGGGGCTAAACTCAGGATGATGTCTCTCCTCTGTTTTCATGACGGTCAAAGCATGTGAATGCAGTTTCCTCCTTTCATCGACATAATAGGGTGTAACCCCGAAGTGGCTATGATTCCCCAGTGATGTCCAGTAGTCATCAGTAAGCATGACCGTCGCTGTAAGCAACCAAGTCCCAGGTTTTGCCCTATTTTCTACAGCTCATGTATTCTGGTGATGACTGTGGCTCTCAAGGGCAACTCATAAGTTTAGTCACTGGACACAGTCCGAATTATGTAGCACGGACCTTTGTTGTCCACCATGTAAATCAGCCTGCATGCTGTGGCTGTTCATTTAGCAATTGCAACCGATGCGTCCATTGTTTTCCATCAAACACTGTCGAGTGTGGTCTGTTGCAAATTACCAGGGATAACGCTATTGGTTTTTGATGTGTGCTTGGCTTGCACGTGATAGGCTAGATGCATCTGATTCACTTGAGGGCTAGAGTGGCACTTTCAATTTCTAGAAAGTTGGGGTATTTTGTAAAATGTAATTAAAACAAGAATCTGTGATTTATTCATTTTCTTGAACCTTCATTTAACTGACAAAAGTACAAAGAAACGATTTCCAATAATTTCACTGATCAACATGGTTGTATTTTGTAAATATAAACAAATTTAGAAGCTGATGTCTGCAACACCCCCAAAAAACGTGAGAGAGAGGAATGTTTACCACTGTGTTACATCACTTTACCTTTTGATTACACTTTTAATTCTTTGGGGAACTGAGAAAATGAATTGTTGTAGTTTTGCAAGCAAAATTTTTGCCCATTCTTGCTTGATTCAAGACTTCAGCTGCTCAACAGTCTGTGGTCATCATTGTCCGATTCTCCTCTTCATGAGGCGACATACATTTTCATTAGGAGTCAGATCTGGACTGCAGGCAGGTCAGTCAAGCACACACTCTCTGTGTGTATGAATCCACTGTTGTAGTACCTGCAGAATGAGGCCTGGGACATTGCTGAAATAACCATGGACTAAACATCGTCTCATTGGCAGCATATGTCTCTCTAAAATCCCAATATATAGGCCCCCGTGTTGATGGTACATTCACATATATATATATATATATATATATATATATATATATATATATATATATATATATATAAAATCAAACAGGGCTATTATACCAAATTAATTGCAGTCCCACAGTAACAATAAATAATAAATAAAAAAAAGATAAACTACTTTATTGCAAATAAAGTATATTAAGATCCATTTAAACACAAGACGCAAGACATTCATAGACAAAACTATGCTTGAAATTAGCTAAAAATGTCATTACCGAAACAGTCACTGGAGGAATATTTGGTCGGATTTTGGTAGTGTTATGATTGTTTTATAGTGACAAAATGGAATGTTCAATCATTTATTTTAATAAAACAAACATAATCAAGGTATAAGTTCACTTAAAGCAAAAGAATTGTAGTCCAAAGTCAGTTAAAACTCTAAAATTACACACATTGTAGCATCACCATTGAGTAAGACAAAGCAGAAGCCATGATTTCACCATAAGAAGTACTTTTTATTAAACACCAGGGCAGAAGGGCACATACGAAGCACATGCTTACACTTTAAACCAACAAACAATGACATCGACAACAATAAAAAGTCCCTTTTTAGGAGGGCACACACCTACCATGAGCCTCTGCAGTGGCCACTCCCAAGACCACGCCTTCCGAGTAATAGGTTGCTACAATATGAAAACACAGACATACATAAATCTAGTGCATTTCTTGCAGTAAAAACAATAGGACGTTTCAAGAACGGAAAGCTTGAGCGTTTAAAGAAGACACTTTATCTCACATCAGGGGTTTCTCACCTCAACTGAAAGAACAAAAGTACTCAAATTGCAAATAAAGTGTCTATCCAGCTTAGCCATTTTAATTACGGACTGTATAATCATTAATGCTTTGATGAAACACCTGGGATTCCCCCATTCAAAACCTTTTTTTTTTCATTGTAAACTTTCTTAAACCTATTTATTATATTTTTATAAATACAGATGATACTATTTTATAAAAATATAACAGTGTTGTTAGTTTCATTTATAGAAAATGTAACTAACAACACTGTAGAAAAACATCTAGCGGTTAATGTCACTTTCACTGAAACTACTTTTAACTAGTGACAACAAGCAGGAATCCAAACAAGCTTTTCAACAAGACGAAGACTACAAAGCAAACTGTCAAACAGCCACTATTACATCAGAAATACTAAACTACCTCTTAATGTGATTTTTTAGTTACTTTCACATTAGAGATTTTTACATTGAGGTACCTCGTTCGGAATGAATGGCTGACATGAGCAGGCTAGCTAGCTGGGTATCAGTCATTACACTGCCTTATGTTTGAGTCACTTTAACTAGCATGCTAAATTATAGTGGACATATTAACTGAGCACAAACTGACTGAAATTTTCTGCAGTAAATACACAAATCATGAAATAATACTCACTACATTGAGTACTTCATATCCAGACCAATGCCACCATACGACTTACTGACAGTTGTTACCATAGAGACTCGGTGGGTGGACATCTGTACATGAACATCTGTACACCTACCTATCTATCTATCTATCTATCTATCTATCTATCTATCTACTATTGGCTGAATAATGAATGAAGAAAAAATAAACTTCAGAATTTCTTCTTTCCCTTTATGGTATTCATTCTAATATTATTAGACTGTTGATGCTTGCACTGCACAAGCGTTTCTGCTTATGCTCATTATACCAAGGTCAAAGTTACATTCCCTTGCGTTCTCCAAAGTTAGGGAATAAAGTCCTGTCCTCAGTGTTTGGAGAAAACTGTATTCACACTCTTGTTATGAATAATTCATATCACGCTGAATGGGGCCTTTGAAAACGAGCCTCTGCTGACATAAGGCATGTTTTTTTTTTTATTTCTAGAAAGACTTGGTGCTGCAGCAGTCAAATGTCTCACTCTCAAATTACTTACCCACAAGCGATTATTACCTTACAAGATTTATGTTTCTCAGATATTTTGCATTTCGCTATTAAATGTGTAATGACACCCTCAAAATAGTGCTAAAAGTGAAAGCTGTTCTGTAAAATTTCCCAGGTGTTTACAGTGAAGCGACATCCAAATCCACATTACATTCACAGCATAAAGAATGTGTTCAGCTTATTAACCTCAGCATGGAGGTGATTTTAGATCAGTGCCACTCTCAGTTTGAAGGAGAAGATTGAGAAAAACTTTCATAATAAACCTGGTTTGAGAAAAAGGATGTAGAGCAGAAAATATCTCAGAGAATTTCAATCTTCAAAAAATGATCAGGCGAAAGTTAACTTGTACTACACATTTGAGGAGATTTGATTTAACATCCATTTAATTAGGTTTAACTAAGTTTTATGAAGGAGTTGATCTTAAAGGCGGATACCTCTCGCTTCAGTGCTCCTTCAGAGGCTCTGTCCCCAAATTCATGGACATGCATTGCCAAGGCAAATGACACACTAGCAAACTTGATTTTTTTAGGTCTTTGTGGCATAAAAAAAACCTTTACAAATATTGTATGGACAAATATCATGGCATATTATTAGAGCGAACAACAACACAGCAAGTAATGTACTAACGTTAGCTAGATTGTGGGTCTGCAAACTCTCGCTACAATTGCTGCTGTGACACTAACAAGTTGCTACCACAAACATTAGCTAGCAAATAGAACAAAACCATACTGACCTATTGGTTCTGTTATACAGCCAAAATAAGTTAATGTTACCCACCTGTCAAGCAGAAACAGAGCAACCCCCTCATCCCTTTTCATACATTTCAACTCTCAAAGTTAGCTTCTTTTTCGCCAGCATAAATGGTGTAGCAGTTAAGCTATAGGCAGGTGCTTCAGCTTTATGTTCAAATGTTTCCATTAAATGGTACGTTCAGGTGCAGAATGGAATTGCTGCATGATTTAAGGTGGAACAGGAACATGCGAATGGGAAGCCAACTTCAGCCTCATCAACTTCAAGGAATATGAGGTGGAGGAATATTTGAAAGGTCACTTTGACCTACTGCTTCCTACTGCACTCTGCCATCTTGCTCGCACAATGCTGTGTGGGCCGTCACTGTCCTTGTCTCTTAGGGAGTTGGCTTCTATGTTAATGTTTAAAATGTCATATATAGAACCTTTAAACCAATTTAAGTCAACTTAATTAGGCCTGGACATTTGTAGCGGGATATTTACAGTCACATTAGACCATTTAACCCCTTAAATGGCCAGGGACCACTAGCAGGCCTAAAGTTTTATTACACACCTCTATAACTTGAGAATAACAACCAGTTTGCATTGAAGTGCCTGTAGTTACTGAATAATAAGCCTTATTACATAACAAGCCTGGAATTTTAAGGGGTTAAATATTGCACTGAATAGCAGTTCCACATCTTTTCTTGTCATGAGTGCCACAGATTTTCCATAGATATATGAACTCTCTTCATCCTTCAATGTCTGATGTGCCGGAAGACGTGATGTAAGCGTGGACTAACACGAAGGTTCATAAAACATATTTAATCACAGTTAATGTATGGTAGGTTGTATTTGTAGTAGTGTGAAAAGCTAAACCGCCTGGGGTGCAAAACATGAGGACAGATGGACTCCGATTTAACAGTATTCACAAGTTAGCCTTCTTGTGTTTGTGAGTAGGCTACTGCGGATGTGTCATTGCATAATGCTTTTCCATTTGGCTGACACTGAATTCATTTGCTGATTTCTTGATTTCTGTAGATTTGTTGCTGGTCAGATTGTGTTGCAGTTGTCAAAGTATCCATCTCCTAAATTTTTAGTCTCTTATTTTTCCCAGAGGTCCACTTCTAATATTTGGGTGAATTTATGTACCACTGAGTGAGTTTGTGGCCATTCTCCAAACTCTTTTTCCAAACCCTATCATTAAAAATCAAACAAGCTGTTTTTGTTACTGTGCCTGTAAGACTGATATGGACTATTCTACTGAATTAACTGTAAAAAACACAGTAAAAAATAAATAATAAATAAATGAATGTTTCCTTTTTTAATATTGTCGATCTATTTGATGTTGTTTAAAGTGAAGTTGACGAATTTAGATTTACCATGACATTAATTTTAAATTATAAAATAAAAACGTTATTCAAAACATGCTGTCCACGTTTCCATGTCACTACCGAAACAAACAGTTTTAGTCCTTTGGCTTTTGAGTAAATGTATCTCAAAGTCTAATAATCAGTGGGTAACATTAAGAATTGTCACTACCGAAACACACTTTCTGGAATTAGAAAACTTTTTTAGGTTTTAATAAAAATTTATTTCGAGTTCTGCTTAAAATTAAATAAAATTGTCACTACTGAAACAGTCACTTCCAAAACATTCGGTAAAGTTTCAGTAGTGTTATGATTGTTTTTTCTATTGGTGACAAAAATGAAACGTTCAATCATTATTTTAATGAAATAAATATAATTAAGTCATAATGTCATTCGAATCAAAAGGATTTTAGTCTAAAGCTCAAGTCAGTTAAAAGTCCAAAACACATGATCCATATACAAAATAAACAATCTCTGTTCTGACTGACTTCTTTGTATTGTGCATCTTTCAGAAAGAAGTCAGAGATGAAACACTTTTTATAACTTCATTATGAATGGGAAGGGCTAAACTGATGTTGGCTGAAAAAGTGGTTAAATGTAAATGTATTGGTTTTTGTGACATCATAAAAAACAATGAATTAAAAAATGAAAAGCTTTTACAGTTTATCGTATGTACAGGAGAGTGAATGGCTGATTAACAATGTTAGTCTAAATAAATACTAATGATTTCTGATTGTGATAACTGTTTTATCACCTGTCTGTAAAGCACTTTGAGCTGCCACCGGCATGAAAAGTGCTATATAAATAAAAAATATTATTATTATTATACTATTATTAGCCAAAATTTACCCAGTTTAGTTTAGCTCTTTCCGCTTCTTGTCTCACAAGCTCTGCTCTCTTGTCATCCTTGTGTTCAGTGTATACAGTCTGCAAAAGTTTGAACACCCCTTGTCAAGTGAAAATAAGTTAATTGATCCTCTACAGGGAACAAACTTAAACATTACATTTTATCTACACATTTTATTGCACAATTTCTATCTATTTAGCAAAACAAAACTTTTGCAGAGGCCACATTTGATGTTTCAGTGTTTATTTCAATATATTGAATTCAGCAAACAGTAATTGTGCATTAGAATGTGCAGAGGTGTGTTCTCAACAAAACATGTAATTTGACTACGGGTGCCTACACTTTTGCAGATGCCTGTATATACCCCTTTGTTTCCTTGTACGGTTGCTGCGCACTGTATTGGTTTTACCTGTTGTAAGCCGTCACTCTTATATTGTTTATCCTCTCTCTGTGTTTAGTTTAATTGTGCTATTGTTGGTTTTGCCATTTTCGTCTTTTGGTTGTCATTTGTTTTACCGTTTCTGTGGATCTCCCCACTTGTTTGCTTCCTTGCCTCTGCTGCTCATTTTCTACCAACCTGAACTTCAATAAAACAGTTTTGCACATGGATCCTGCCTCCTCACCTCCCACATACCAAGGTTGATACAGTGCATCAAGCTCTTACATTTAAAAAAGTAAGAAAAACTGCCTCCTGAAATTGTCTTTTAAGAATTTAACCTTTGGTAGATCCAGAGCGGCCTACTCAAGAGCAGGGCCAGAAATGCCATTTTGGATGAGCATGACAGACTTTCAGGTGTTTATCTTAAGCTGTGTGGTGTTCTCAGCTACTTTAATGCTTAAAAAAGCCATGTTCATATGCTTCCTACCCTTAAACCCACGTAATGGTGTTCTCCACATTTATCTCCAACAAGCATCACTGCTAATGCAGGACTAAATAAAATCATGCTTCTCGTAGCAGCGTGATGAGATTTTGTGCCTAGATTAGTTCTGAAAACTGTAGCTGGGTGTTTGAGAGTGAGTTGTGGGCTCCGGAGGGAGCGACACGCCTCACAGTAATGCTGTGTTTACGATGTGATGGTAGACAGATGACAATACCAGATATTCCACTGTTTACAATCGAGTAGCGGCGGAAAATTCTGCCACCATCAGCAGCAACAGCAATGGTTAGCGGAATATTCCAACAAAAGTTCAGTTTTTCCAATTTCTGCCATCAACCGCAGCAATTAAATAAACCATATGGTGATTCTTTGGAGAGTTTTTGGGGATTGTTTTGGGATGCATAAGGTCTCATTATTATCAAGTATTATACAACCAAAAAAGAATTTCCTCCTGTTTTTTTTTCCACACAATCTACACTGCTAAGATTATCCTCTGATAATCATCCATTAGCCACGTTTACATGCAGCCTAATAATCCGTTAATAATCCGACTAATAGCTCAATTGGGATAGAATACGTCCATGTAAACACCTCAATCAGAATACACTACTCCAACTGGGGCTATTAATACAATTTCTATCTGATTAAACGAGGTGGGTAATCCTGTAAATAATCTGTTAAATAGAGGAATAAAAGTTGTGTAAACGCCTGTGTCCGATTACATTCCCTATTAAAAAGTTTAAGTACTAGTTGGCCCTATCATCAGGAGATCGCGAGTTCGATCCCTGGTGATGCTACAGCCGCCTGTAGCCGGGAGTCCAAGAGAGCACAATTGGCCTCGCTCTCTCTGGGTAGGATGGCCCCCCTTCTCCCCCCATCACTTAACGTGATGCTAGTCAGCGCAGGCGTCTGTTAGCTGACGTAACAGATCTGACGGTTGGCGCTTTCCTCCGCGCGCGTTCAGCTGTCCAATGACGTTGCGTGAGCGGCAGTTCGAAAAGATGCGGTGGCGCTTCACAGGTCTCGGAGGATGCCAGTGTTAGCTTTCGTCCTCCTAGCATTGATGGTATCGTGTGACTGGGGGAGTCCTAACTAGCAGGTGGAATTGACGACTAAATTGGGGAGATAATTGGGTTAAAAAAAAAAAAAAAAGTTTAAGTATGTTCTGCGCATGAGCGTCGAGCCATAGCGAAAGTTTATGCTGTTCAACATGGCGGGAGCAGAAACTGGTCTGCAGAGGAGATGAAGTTTCTGCTCTAATCTTTAAAAGACGGCAGTGGGACGGGCGTCCAGTTAACGTGTCTCAGAACACAACGTCTTCCTCTCGGCCTTCTTTAAAAAGGACATGTGAAGTACGTTTTCCTGAGTCTGACATCATTTTAAAGCAATTAAAAACACAAGCGCTGCTCACTGCTGCTCGTCTCTCTCTGACTGGACTCACGTGATGTTCGTTTTCATGGTAATGTCGACACTAAGTGGTTCTCTAACGTAATGTTGGATCTGATTACTTGTAGTGAGCATGTAAACGAAGATTTTCATCAGATTGTTGAGTGGAGTGAGCATCGAAACACCTCAGTCTTAATCTGTATTCGGAATGTATTCAATCAGATTGGAAAAAAAATTGCATGTAAACACAGCCAGTCACCATAACACTGTCACCATGGCAGCATTTCCATATTTGCATGCCGCCAGTGGTCACAGACCACTGCCAGGCACCAAATGACATTTTTGTCAATGGCAACATGTAAACATAGCATTATAGTTAGTGGTTAAACTAGGAATTAATTGAGAAGTGGAATATTACACACATATTACACTCATATTTGTTAAGTGAATTTTTGTATTTTTGTAGTTTTTTTAATCCATTTATAATATTTAATGTTGAAAGCTAATTTAAGCAGCCATTTCTGGGTGGGCCAATGATGAAAATGGGTGGGCCTAGGCCCACCGTGCCAAATCATACTGTTGCCGCTGAGCCTACTCCTGTTTTTGGTTCAGACAAAGTGCCCTGTGGCCAGTCCTCTAGCCATTCTGTCCTCTACCCATTCTGACTTTATTGCTAATGTCACTCAGTGTTAAGTTTCACTTCCATTTTCCCTCACAAATACGCTGTCCCTCTCACAGCTAAGAGTTGTCGAACACACAAACAGTGGTGAAGCCGTGAGGGTGAGGGCTTAGAGGCTGATTGAGACAGAGTGATTGATGTATTCAATCACAGCACAGAGTGATGCATGTGGATCTGCTTGATTTCACTGATGACCACTGGCTGACACCTTCCCAGAAATTTGTATGTCTTTGCCAAAAAAGGTCTGTTATTCTCCTATTTTCTTAGATTTTATCAGTTCTGTTCACATAAAGGATTTTGTGTAATAACATGTTATGAGGTTAAGTCTGGATCAGGGGAGGCATCACACCTCCAAAAGTGGTGGGGCAAAATTTATTGGTTTATAAAAACCGTAGGCATAGCTGGACCCACAGCAAGAGAGAGAGCTAATCTTCTCTTTCTTTGATTGATGAAAGACCCCGGACCACTGTCTATAGACCCCCCTGACTAACATTTACTTACAGCACTAAATAAAGCCGAGCTCAGACTCAGAGCTGCAATATAATAACATTCCACAACAAACCTTTTCATGAACAGTGTCAGTGTTGTGTTTTGACCCTGCATGCTTTACAGTTAGCCTCAAAAATATGTCTGAAGAATATCAAATCCTAGCACAGGAAAGTAGCAATGGGTATTAAGTCTTTCTTGAATGAGCAATTCATCTCACATTAAAGCCCAGAGAAACTTGAATTTGTGCTTTCTTTTTAAGTAGATTAAATTGCCTATGCATTTTGCCAAAGTTCTGCTCTTTCGATGTAAAGTGGGCAGCCCTAATCTTGAGTAATGCCTTCACCAATCACAAGGCCGATGTCCTGCCCACACTACTTTAAGAAAATACGTTCCCTTTTCCGCCTCTCTGTTCAATTTGGAGAAACTTAGTGAGTGAAAGATGATGACGGAGCCAACGCTAACAACCAAGTGGAAGCTAATGATTGAGCAAATGGAGCTACCTAATGAAACTAGCTCATCTGTCTGCCTGTCCAGTTTCATCCATCACGCATTTATTAATCAGAATATTAGGCCACAGTTCTCAGGTAGATCTGATCAGCGTTATATTCCTATCTTGTTTTTGTTTTCATTACAACTGGATGTTTAAGATAACACTCATGTTTAGAATCATGCAAACACTTTGATATGTTTTTACTGTATTCTTTGGAACTTTAAATACATCTGTTTATTACAATATAAAACAGTCTTCTTGTAAACATTAGTGCTTAATCATGCTGATTTTCAATAACAGTAAGTCTACCGTCAGTCGATTTTCATTCTCTAAATGATATATTAGTCGGGCCCTCCTTCTCACAGTAGGCTATTCATACTGGCTAATGTGCAGTACATGTAGCTTCCACCCTTAGATTTTTCTTAGATATTTCTCTGTGGTGCCTGTGTGAGATATTCTCAGCACAAAATTAATAATGTTGGCAGATTTCTTATTACCTTTGTTACTGTTCTATTTCTGTCATTCTTCTCTAGCACAGTGTATTCTCTCCACCAAATGATTGAAACTGAGCCATATACCAATGTATCCAAGTCAATGGTGAAGTGATTTATTACTACGTCGAGTTTTGAATAATGTCCTCTGACATCTGCCCCGTTCCTGCCATTTAAAAAGCAGGATGGATCACTCGCGCTCGTGATTAATTAAGAGAAAGCCACGGGTTACCATTGACAAGAGAGCTCTAGGCTGAGTCTAATACATACTGACACAACTTATCCAAAAGACTGTCCAACATGTATGTACACACACACACACACACACACACACACACACACACATACACACAAACACACACACAAAAACAAAGACAGTGATGTACCAGAGAACAACACAATGAAAATACAGCACAGTCCATAAGCAATGACAGTCTGTTTTCATTATTTTGGCTCTGTATTCTGGGTCAGTGACTTAAAATTAAACAGAGACTATGACCTAGTAAATCACATTATTTTATTAATTGCAGTTAGCTATAGGTTTCTGCATAAATTTATTATAGACGGTGAAATAAAGAATAGTATCGGTCATTTTGTGTAGGACATTTTTGCATTTTCTTTACAAGGCCTATATATTTAACAGCTGATGAACTGTGCCAGTCTTAGGTGTCCAAGCACATTGCTTAAAAACATTTTTCTTGGCAATCAAGTATACAATATATGATATATCATTAGAAAAGATACAAATAAACATAAAAACAGTGAACAGAAACAAGATGTGTAAGTCACCAATGCACCCTCATATCACCATGGATACTGGCTTTTGAACTGTGTGCTGATAACAAGTTGAATGGTCCCTCTCCTCTTTAGAGGACACGGTGTCCATTGCTTCTAAAAAGAATTTCACCTTGTGATTGGACCCTTTTCAGTTCGACTCATCTTAAATGAGCTTGGGCTCAGAGAAGGCGGCGACGTTTCTGGATCCTGTTTATATATGTAAATAGTAACAAGTATTTTAAAAAGATAGTTGATATCAGATTTTTACTGGACACCCCCAGCCATCACACTGATTGCTTAAATTCCATCACCAGCACACTTGATTTAACTTAAAGAAGTACTGATAGGTCACACCAGGTTTTGGATGATAACTACAAACAGTGCTGGGTTGCCTTGAGGAAAGGGTTAAACAAACACAGTGACATATAAAATCACTATGTATTATATTGTTTTATATTTTATTGTTATTTGCATTTATTGTAATATTAGATTTATTATTAATATTACGTAATATAAAAGTTGGGACGCTGTGCAAAATGTACATAAAAACAGAATGCAATGATATGCAAATGAGTTAAACTTAATTGAAAATATAAAATGCTAAAACTAAGAAATGTTATTGTTTTCTGAAAAATATAAGCCATTTGTGAAGTTGATGCCAATACATCTAAAAAGTTGGGACAGGGACATGTATTACCTCTTCTTTCAACAACACTCTGTAAGAGGCCAATTGCTGTAGTTTTGAAAGTGAGATGTTTTTCCATTCTTACTTGATATCAGATTTCAGCTGCTCAACAGGTTGGGCTCTCCTTTGTCGTGTTTTTTGTTACACAATGCACCAATGGTTTTTAATGGGTGGCAGGTCTGGACAGGCAGGCCAATTTAGCACCTGGACTATTTTACTATGGAGCCATGCTGTTGTAATACAAGCAGAATGTGGTTTGGCATCATTTTGCTAAAATAATCAAGGCTTTCCCTGAAAAAGACATCATCTGGATGGCAGCACATGTTGCTCCAAAACCTGTAAATATCGTGTAGCATTATTGGTGCCTTCACAGATGTGTAAGTCACCAGTGCACCCTCATGCCACCATGGATGCTGGCTTTTGAACTGTGTGCTGATAACAAGCTGAATGGTCCCTGTCCTCTTTAGCCTGGAGGACACGGTGTCTATTATTTTTAAAAAGAATTTTACTTTGTGATTCAACGGACCACAGGACACTTTTCCAGTTTGACTCAGTTAATCTTAAATGAGCATGGGCCCAGAGAAGGCAGCAGCGTTTCTGCATCCTGTTTATATATGGTGTCTTCTTTGCATGGTAGAATCATGACTGTTTTTAAAACAGTGCCACCTGAGGGATTAGCTTTGGCAAGTATTGGTTTTTGGCCTTGTAGAGATTTCTCCAGATTCCCTGAATCTTTTAATAATTTTATGTGCCATAGATGATGACATCTCTAAGTTGTCATATAACCTAATTAGTTGTGAGATGGTCGACCAGGTGTTTTTTTAACACTACACTGCTTTAACAGTCTTTGTTTTTCCTGTCCCACATTTTTTGAAATGTGTTGCTGGCATCAAAAAACAGTTGATATATTGTCTTTGTACATATACATATATATGGTCAAATTACATGTTTTGAAGTGAAAATCTTCTACAGAGAACTTTTAATAGACAATTACTGTTTATTTGCTGATTTTACGTTGGGAAAAATGAAATAAAAAAGTGGCCTGTGCAAAAGTCAGGGCACATTTTATATTTTTTCCTATCATATTAAATTTAGCAAAAGTTAAGTGTTAAATGTTCAACTTAGGAAATAAATTGCAGAAAAATGCCATATTTAGCTGTGTTCTCTGTAGAGGCTGTTATTTATTACTCATTTATGTATATTTATATAGTTTCACTGAAGGCAGAGCTGAAAATATAATATGGATGAAAACTAGTTAAATCACTAAATAATGTATCTTCACACTAAAATTGTGTGCAATGTATCCAGAGCAATGATTACAAGTGTATATTTGAAAAGAAAATCCACCACAAACTTATGAAAACACCACTTTTACTGTCAAAAGTGCACATACAAAAATGACTGGATAGGAAAATTAGCATAAGATTCTAAGAACTGTGTTTTGGTAAGGAAAGCTTTGACCACTGATGGACACTAAAGCAACAAAATGATGTAAACTAGATGTAAGTGGTCTACTGTCTCTTGCAGTTTTTCATGCCAGATACAGTTATATGAATTTTCTTTAAGAAATCTGCTGATTCCCAGCAGACTTTTAACACAGTCTCTTCATGTTCTGATATGCAGTCCAGTCCATTATCTAACACTATAATCTAACACTATATTTGCTGCCTGGCATGAATGATAGTTTTGGTTATGGTAATGAGGCTCTAAGCTGAGAGCCATTTGGGCATAGAACTCAGTGCATATCATCTTTCACATCTCGAGGAAAGTGATAAAATGGCCTCACTTCGTGTTACAGAATGTGTTAAATCTTTTGCTCGCAGACTTTGTCGCTCTAAGATCTCCCCCTTATTAAGTGCATGATTACCATACAGTTGCCAAGACGCCCTGAACTCAACTGAACCATGAATGTGCGATTGCTTCTACTCTGACAGCCAGTGTAATCTATTCAAATGGCTGGCATTCTATTATTGGCAGCTCCAGTCACACAATGGATTTTGTGTTTCTGAAGGAAAAAAATCCACTCTTCTGAACATTCCCAGCTTAGGGCCACACATTCATTTAATTGGCATATATCAGATTTTATCAGATACAGTGTTCCGTCATAGGATGTGACTTTTGAGAACTGGCATTTGATGATTTTTTTTCTCCACATGTCAGATTTCCAATTAGGCATGAATTCGAACCATAATTAACTGTCAGTTTCCTTACATTATGTCAAAGATATAAGCTCTACTGCTTTTGTTGCACTGTGGTGCTTAGCTTTATCAAACATAGTGGACAATAGCAATATCGTACTCCTGAGGTATTTGTGAGCACATTTGATTGGGAAATTTAACATAAATACTGTTATCATGAGCCAATAATTTATTATCTTACCCTAATTTAAATGACAATAGCAACACTATAAGAACAATTACTTCATGGTCCTACAGGTTACTATAAGATGCTAACAGGAATATTATATGGAGGTGAAAATATCATAGATTATTATAAAAGTATTGAACAGCACTATAGAAACCTTCTTATTGTATTACTACAGTTCTTTTTGTAAGGAGGTTGTTGTAGCAGCTACAGCCTGTAGCTTTTCATTGTAAGTTTAAAGTCACACAATTCTGATGGCGCCCAAAATCCAGATGGAGGGCAGGAAGTGGAAAGCATGGACAAGATGGAGGCACCGTACTGTGCTTGCTTTCTTAAACAGAAAAACGTACATGCTGGACATGATTTTCTGTTTAGACTTTTCTCTCATAATATCGCCTAAACAGAAAATCACAGCATGTTGGATGTGATCCTCATGTTATGAAGAGGAGTCATTTTTCAATTGAATTGAAAGCCTGGCCTTGGCCTGCTATCAAGGCAGTAGATATAAGCAGCTACTTTGTCCTCCAAGCATCTTTCTATTCAAGCAAACAAATGTATGCATACAAAACCATGGAGGCATACAGCTTTGTGAGGCTGAACCTGGCTTCCTATTCAGATATTCCTGTGTAACTAAGGTGGACCGGGAAAATTCAAACAAGAAGCTGGCATAGCAGGGTATGTTATTTACATTCACCTGTCTTTTGTGTAACTATAACCCTAATTTAAGTGTGAGTGGTGTTGCTTCTAGTTATTGTTTTACATCTATCACCAGTGCACACCCACAGATGCACTGTGCAAAATGCAATACTTGGTTCCCAAGAGTTTTTCAGTTAATTTCTTGCTTTTTTCTTGCTTTTAAACAACTTTTGGTACTCGATAAAAGCTCATCATGGTTTTTTGGTTAGGTCAATTAGAGCAACCACAAACGGCACAAACCGTAGGCATTTTGAGTGCTTGTGACGGTGCTTCCTATGTAGATGCCCTCCATCTGCAGTTCGCATCACAGTAATACAGTGACATTACGTCATACGAAAACAGGCTATTAACTTTTCACATTGGAATAAAGAAATATTTTTCAAGAAAAAGAATTACAGCAGATGGTTCTCCATGCCCTGTAAGTCACTATGAGATCAAACATTGTGAAATGAAATAACTGATAAAATTATTAGCACAGCAAGACAATCTCAGCCATCAGTATAGCACTGCTTGTTATGTTATGTACTTTATCAGTCACACAAGGGAAATTTGTCATTTTGCTGCCTAACTATGCCCAATCTGGGAGCAGTACAGCATCACCAGCAAAGCAGCGCCGCCTGGGGCAGTGGGGGTTAGGTCCCTTGTCCAAGAGCACAACCAGGTGTACCTAGCCAGTTGTGGGATTTGAACCCGCAACCTTACTGCCAGACTACCAGCCATGGCTTGGTAATCTACATCTGGCTAACACAATGTATTCTGTTCGAAGTCAATGCAGATTTGAAGAGTAAGGTACAGAAGTTATCATGACAGTTCATTCGAAAGCTACATTTACAGTTTTCCTCTTACCCAAAATGTAGTCAATCAGCCAAAACATGCTTAGTGTCCAATATTCTTTTCGAATGTTTTGCACTGGAACTACAAGGCTAATTTAGCTAACAAGTAATGAGAGCAATTAGTACTGTTCAAACTGCATTCCTAAATCATCACACACTTTCCCCAAACCATGATGAGCACTTGAATCATCTCAAACAGGCTTGCTTAAGTGGTTTCTGAAACAGTTTGGCACATTGTTGTCTATAAAAGTGGACAAGAGTATGTTGCACTGCTAAAAACAGTGGCAGCCACCTTGAAGCCTGAATTGTGTCCATGCTTTTATCCATGGCTTTTGAACTATTCTTCATTAGCTACATTAGCCTAAAGCACCTGTATAAAGAAGCAAACTAAAGACTTGTCGTAGCTGATCAACCGCTTCAGGGGTAAGAGGAAAATTGTGTAATTTTGAGTTTGTTGCTTTAACCCTTTAAGGACTAAGCCTAGAAGTGGCTTGTCATATCTTGTCATTTATAAAGCCTGTGTAAAGAAAATTCAGAGGTTTGTTTATAAACACATTATACATGTTCAAAAATATTTGCTGAAAACATGTGAAAAGACTGTGAACTATGTAGTACTGAACCATGGAATTAGCCCATTATATTGTTTTTCATCAGTTTTGTAATCAGGATTTTTTGGGCAGGCCTGAAATCATAGCCCGATTATGCACTGGAGCCATACTTAGCATGCCACCTCTTCTAACAGTTTGAGCTAGGTCAGTGCCCAGCGGGTACATTTCAAACTGTGAGCCTCGGCTTCAGTTACAGCTTGCCAGCCCTCCTCAGACAGTGCCTGCTTTGCTAACTTCAGCTAGGCTAACGGTGCCATGAGCTACAATGGGCACGTCAAACCGTTGACCTTCCGGGCCAAAGTGCTGCAGAGATTAGTGTTTACCCTCATCTAACTGAATTTAGTTCATGAAGGCCTTACTAATTAGCTGATGAGCTGAATCAGGTGTGTTTAATGAGGCTGTGTGCTGAAGTCTGCAGTATTTCTGGCCTGCGAGGACTGGAGCCTGACACATGTGAACTAGGTAGTACTTTGAGTAGCCAAGCCTACCTGGCTTGAAGACGATGCAAGGTAAGCGTGTTGTGTCTCCAGGCAGTATGTTAGCCAGAAAGGCCTCTTAGGGAACAGGGCTAACAGGCTACTACCTGTCGACCTATCTGTTAGCTTACGCTAGCTTCACCTTACATAAACAGGAGAAAAAAATGACCATTCTGGTGCAGACTCAGAGGAACGAGGATTCTCAGATAGGTCAGTTTCCTCTGGCTCCGAAATGGATTCTGGTACTGGTGGCTCAAACATGGGTGTACAAGTCCAGTAAAGCTGCTAAACAGAGTGTCCATTTTTCAGGTCGTAGTGATATTTGACTCTTGAGAGAGGCTGCACCTCTCCTGCGAGTAGACATGGTTTCAGTGTCTGTAGAGGACAGGCCCCCAGTGTTTCAGAGCAGATAATACTTATTATTTTTTTCATGATTTTCTAATTTGGTACTTGGTGATTTTTTTAATCAAGCAAATTTGTCTGGGTGATTAATAACACATTTTTCTGTGGTGTGACAAACTCAGAACATATGTTTATTACTGCTTTGTGTTTTATATGATCTGATTAAGCAGAAACATTTCAGTAACTTTTCAGTAATAACAGTTAAATCCAAATACTAAATGTTAAAGATAAAAATAGTATGTACTGGCAAAAAGTTAGCTTTTTAACAATTTTACTGGGTACAATAAAAAACATAAATGAAACAGTCTAAAAAATAACCCAAAGTGTGAATTTTTTAAATTCTCTTGATTTCTCTACTTTGATTACAATTGTATGCAGATGTTTAAGCACCTCTGGTCAAATTACATATTTTGTTGATTTTTGACATGAAAATAAGTATAAACGACCTGTTCACAGTGGTGGTGATGGGAAAGTCTGAAGCAAATGCTTCTAAATGCTACCTCACAGAAAGCTCTTATACTAAATGGTTATCAATATCTGGACATTTACCTGATGCCAGAAACGTTGTTTTGGGATAGTTTTGAGTTGAGCTCTTGGAATATATTATGCAGGGTGGAGAGGTAAGAGCAGGGCGTTTTAAGACAAAATACTACCCAAAAAAATGTTTCAGATTTGCCACTATTTTACCATCATCAACACATACACACTTGAAGAAGATGGTTCTTCAATGGTTATTTAGTGAAGAAAATGGTTCTATATAGAACAATGAACACCCAAAGAACCAGTTGCACAATTAAAGGGTTTTTTGCATGTGAAAGCGCTCCTCAGATTGATGGAGAGTATGTTGTATATGGTTCCATATAGAACCTTTTTGAAAATGGTTCTTCTATTGTTAGAGACATGACATCATAATAATAGAAGAACTCTTTTTTAGTGCTATGTAGAACCATCTACAGCACATGAAGAACCATTTCATGATGCAGAGAACCTTTTGATCATGCAAAAGGTTCTTTGAGCATTCCTGGTTCTATATACCCATAAAGAACCATCTTTTTTAAGAGTGTATAAAACCTCAGACAATGTATTGGTTCAGTGGTGGTTTTGGAAAGTTTATAAAATGGTTATATTTGTGTTGTAGACATCATGACCCCTGGTTCCCATCACCAGCACTGTAAAGTAATCAGAGTCAGTAAGTTTCTCTACAATGAACTATTTCACAATAAAGCACTCTGAATGACTTTGTTTACATCTTAACAACAGAATTATGCTGAAATAAAAAAAAAAAAAAATGAATTCCATTTTTAAGAAATGTATCACCTTCCCTGATATACATGCTAGCTTTCATGCCAAAAACAAAGGCCCATGTGTAGCATTGATCCATTGTTTCTGCTGCTCCCAGTCTACAGCTATATTAGTGTGTTCCATCTCTGCCGTTTCTGAGAGGACCAAAACAAGTTCCAATTATTGTTCTCTCACTACTTTGAAAGACCTATCTTCAACAAACACACAGCTAGTTTGCATCATACATTAACATGTTAATTACTTTTCTTTTCACTCACTTTTACACACCCTTACGCACACACACAAACACACATCGCAGAAATATTAGTAGCTCATGAATAATTTACACTATCACAACAGGGAGGCTCAACTGTGGAGACTGAATGCATTCAGCAATTCACTTATGTAGGTTTGGCTACATCAAAGTCTCGACTGATTAAGATTCATGAGGATGACTTTTTAAAATTGCACACATTTGTGTAACTTTGTAAGATGTTCAAAGAATTCATAGAACTCACAGTAAATATAAGCTTTTTTCAGATCTGCATTTTTGTATAGTAGGACAATAAGCACAATAATATGAGAAATACAACATATCAAACAAACAGGCAGGAGATCAGCAGGAGCACATATACATATATACTTTTACCAGTGACTCACAAATGTCATGGGAAAGAATCAATGTCAGTTACCAATCAGTGTCTGGATTTTGCTTTAATTTTATTGACATAATCATAAATAATTTCTCAAGTTTAATCGACTGTACTATCTGAAAAGAAATTAGTCATATATCTTATATTCATGGTTTATGGAAACAGTAGAAATGGTGTAGCTTCGATTCTTTAAGAATGCTTCTATGTTAGCCTGAGATCTGGTCTCAAACTAGTGTATGGATCATTCTATGGAACTGGTTCAAAGTCAGAGATCAAAACGCACTTCGGACATTTAACTGACTTGGACATTTGACTGAATTCCTTTTGTTTTAAATGACCCTACAGCTCAATTATGTTTATTTTACTAAAACAAATGTTTTATGATGCTAGTTATGCTCAAACAGTAGCTTTGACATTGATTTCTATTTTTGACATTGCAACCTTAAAAAAAATTCCAAGATGAAGTATTAATGGGGTTTGGTGCACAGGCGTATGTTTATATGAAGTTTTGAAGAGAAGGGGCGAAGGGTCAGCTGCTCTCCTCTTCCAAAGCACATGAGAGATTCCTGGAGGCGTAGAGTAATGTGGGAGAGATCTGTAATCTTTGTGTTTGTACTAAAAAATCAGTTAGAGTCACAGCAGAACCATAACATCACATCCTCCTCGAGTGCGAAAGTGACCTTGTAACCGTCCTCTCATGTCCAGTCGTTTCAAGGTAGTTTCATAGCTGTGTGTGTGTGTGTATATATGTGCGTGTGTGTGTGGGATGACAACAGCACTGTGTAGATGTGTGTGTGTGTGTGTGTGTGTGAGTTATCGTGAATCTACCTCCCAAAATAACACGTGATGGTGAGTGTGCTTCAGGATGTGATGAGCTCACCTGTGACTCATTTGCAATAGGCTTACATGGGTCACATAAATCACACGCGACATTTCATCAGTGGCTCTGAAACATGCCATCTCCGGCCTTATTTCTCTCCTTTTTATAGTCCGGCCTGTATTCCACACATTTACATGAGTATTTGGCCTGGCCTGCATGTATCTGAATATTTAAAAAAATACAGTCTTTCTCAATTTTCTCAATTTAAAAAATCTGCATCCACACCAGCCATAGATAGCATGCTTTGAAAAAAAACATTGATTTGATGTTGAATTTGCTTTGGTTGTTCTTGTTGTAGTGGCCATTGATTTAACACTGGAAAAACAACCATGAACATTGATCCACTGCTGAATCAACACTGCACAGAGTAAACATTTTTCAACATCAAATAAGCAACATCAACAGCCATTCAACCATCAGCGATTACTGTTGAATCAGCATTGGACCAGTGTTCAGTGCTGTATCAATGGCCAGTACCACAAGTAAGATCATCATCCAGTTTCAGTTCAACATCAGAGATCTACGTTGATTAGATGGTCTTACTCAACATGAAATCAACAATGTTTCAATCAAAGTCATCTAAAATTTCTCCACCCACATGAGAACACAAAAACAGCTCAAATACATTAACATGAGCAATAATATCTCATACAATTTGATGCCAAATGCCCCAAGAAGACCATCATGGGCATGCCGCAATGCAGAAGCAGAGATTTTTTTTTTTTAACAAAGTGAGGCCAGCATGTTATAAACACAGTATGCTTTGACTTGCAGGATGTCAGAGCAATTCGATATTTCACACAGATCCAATGTCCTGCCAGAAAATAAAAGCTTAGAAAAGCAAAAGAAGTTCGCTTACTGCTGTGGGGTTGATTACATGACCATGGCTACACTTTTATCTCTGAAACCTCCATGCAGTCCTGATCATGCAGATAAGCTGAGTTTTTCTAGATTTTCACCCCATTTAAATTATGCCATTAGGATTTTTTTCTTAAATCTGACTTGGGTTAATGATCATCAAGTCACATGTCTTTAAAATCATTGAGGCATTTGCAATTGAAATAACACCCCTTTTAAAAGAACTGAGCAGTATATTCCGATGTCTCCACGGTGCAGTTTAATGAAAGAGTAAAGTTAAACTCAGTTCTCCCAAAATTCCCGAATCATGCCCATAAGGGCCATCAGAGGAGGTGCTGATGTGGAGTATCTGCCTGACGGCTAACTAAGTTACTTGACATTATTATCTTAGCTTACCTATAATGCTAATATGCTAACAGCTTCTCATGATACATGTCCAGGTATTAAACTATTAGGAAGAGAGGTTGATGTTAGGTCAGGCTTTATGTTCGAATATCGATATGTGATCCCCAGTGCTTCCAAGTGAGTCCAAAAGAGCACAACTAGGCTTGCTGTGAGTGGATGCGATGGGAGTGAGAAAAGAAAGGAACCAGAGCTTTTTAGAAACACACTGTAAATCTTGCTTTTGTTCATTTTGCTCTTTTCACTTCTATTACAAGAGTTCACAGTTCACATGCATGGAAAACATCCATAACATCTTAAAGAATATCATATTTATACAAAGTAAAATCTCCCCATACCCCCCATAGAAGGTCCTGTGCAGCCCCTCCAGTGTTCAACCCAAAGTTAAGCCCTTGATTAAATATGTACCTATTGCAACTGTGTGCTTATTAGTGCAATATGCCAATTTTCTCCCCAATTTAGTCTTATGCAATTCCACCCACACGTTAGGATGTTAGGACCCCAATCACACAACACCACCAATGCTTGGGGGTTGAAAGCTTGCACAGGCTTTCTCTGGGTCATGTGAAGCAAGTTAAGGGCAACGTCATTGGACGGCTTAACATGCTCGGAGCAGGGCGCTAAATGCAAATTCGGCTACATCAGCTAACACATGCCTATGCTGGCTAGCATCACACTGAGTGATGGGGAAACAGGGGCCATCCTACCCACCTAGACAGAGCGAGGCCAACTGTGCTCTCTTGGATTCCCAGCACGGACGTCTGTAGCATCACCAGGGATTGAATTCGCAATCTCCTGATGATAGGGCCAGCGCTTAGACGGTTGCACCACTCAGGGGCCCTATAATTAGTGAACTTGAGTTTTGTGATGGCGTCACTGCACTATAACCCTTTTCTGAGGAAAAAACTGAAGGATTTCCAGGGTAATAACACACTCTGCATCCTATAATTTGGTTCATCATATGGTTGATAGCGCATGTAATTCCCAATTAGATTTTAGTACTTTTCTAAGGGGTTTTGTCAAGGACTGTGCATCATTGAACACGGACACTGCAGGGGCCTGCAACATTATTTTGAAGAAGCTTTATCAAAAACTGCCTGTCATTAGGGCCTTCTGGGCAACATGTTCTGGACCGTTCCACCGGCATGTGACTTCCGAAGGGTCCATATGATTGAAGTTATTGCAAAAAATAGTTGACAACAATGAAAAGCAAACACTGCATTCTGATAGGAAGCAGGCAAGCAAACAAACAGAAAACATTCTATTTTAGCACAGCGATCAAATGCTTCAAGCAATGTCATCCACTCTGCTTGCTAGTCGCCATCCCCATCCCAACCAACCTCTACAGAGCGTAGCCTTCAAGAAAAAAACCCCACTGCAGCCTCAGTATCTGACTCAACAGTCTACTGTTTGGACATGTGACTATTAAGCAAATATAATGTTGTGGTAGCAAGAAGGTGTGCGAGGCAATACAATTATTTGCTCCGGTGCATTTTGGCTGCTCTAAAAGGAGAGAAAGCGAGGGTGGAGAGAAGCAGTGGAATTTAATTTCAGAATGAATTACAGTGGCCGGCTCCTTGGCATGGCTCATCGGCTCATCCATTTCGGATGGTTTAGGGAGCATATGTGCCATAAGTGAGGAGATGAGCTCTGTGGTTGGAGAGTCTGGGCTGTGGCATATGACTGAGGCTGGTGGGGGGGATGGTTGTGGAGCAGCCTGATGTGTTTGATAGCGCCCACAAACGGAGCTTAATTACCGGCCGTAATGAGGCGACTCATCCAGGCCCGGGAACATTACAAGAGCCATCGCCAGGCTTCGGGAGCATGGAGATTAGCATCAATTTGTTTATCCTATTTAAGTAAATGAGGGCAAATTGATACAGTTATGCTGCTATTTTCTGTCTACAGAGTTTATTCCTATCATTGTAGCAGCTTGATGTGTGAAATTGTTTAAGACTTTATCTAAATTACCAGCTTCACACTTTACAAAATTGCCTTTAGGGTATATTACAAAAAGTAAATGCTTCTAAATGGTTCTTGGCTTGTTCATAGAGTTCTAGGAAAAGCCTTTACATGGCATAGAATCTTTACACTATGTGGATGTTCATTAAAGGGGAATTTGCTAACAGCATTTAAAAAAAAGTATGTCTTGTTGATGCATTATTAACATGTTAACACTAACAGCCCTAATTTGAGATCTGATTTTTGTCTAAAACGTGTTGTCATAGGCCATTTAGTAAAAAGACGGCATTAAGAGGTAAAATCTTTTTTTCAGATTTCCCTCTGTCCATAAGCCATTATCAACGTTACACAGGTTTCTCAAAGATCCTTAAAAAGTCTTACAATAGATATTGAATAGTTAAGATCATAAAATATGTGAAAACATCTTTTTTTTATTACAATTAGAGATATTAAACTTCTGGATGTCTGATAAATAAATAGATCAGGTATCAGCTAAAACTAGCTCAATCCAGTTCAGATCCTTTGTTTTGTTTTCCTGCTCTGTTTACTCCACAGCCATAGAGGTGCCATGAACGGACATTATTCACAATACGCAGCAGTGAGAAGTCTTTTCAGAAGGTGAGAAAGTGGTTTAACAGTTTGGAAACGTGTAATATTTGCAGCTCCACTGCTTCTACTGTGCTTAAACTAGCGGTCTTTCATCTAAACCTGGCCATGTAAAAGCTATCAGCTCAAAGTGTATGTTTATATGTACATATCAAAACTAAATGTAGCGGTTTGCCAAATCATCAAATCAATCAAATTTGATAATAAGCCACTATTAAACACATTATGTAGTCGTTTTGAAAACGCAGGCTAAAAAAGACATTATGCTCAAAAAATGAACTGATTTTACACATCACTGATCTGATATTGTATATTGTGCACATGCTGTGCTTTTAGATGACCAATTGTGTGAGAGATTAGGAGCTTGGTGGGGGGGGTGTTGACTTCTTATCGGATGTAGCTGCACTGTGCTCATCGTTAGTATGACCAGTCAGGACAGTCAGAATGGCAGTTCAGGCTACTGGCTGGACAATCTCAAGGCACTCCTGATGGGCAGTCCGCTCTTGGAGTGGCCCCTGGACCATGGGCCCCAATGCAACTGCCCCCCTTGTAGTAAGCGGTGGGCTAACTAAATAACTCAGCTAGCCCACAGCAGCATGGTTTGTGATCTTGCAAAATGCATAAGAGGAAAGTGACAGAGAAGTGACAGGTCCAACACCGACTGAGATGGTCTCCATTGTCGATTTTGGCACGTCGGCTTTTGCGTGCAAAAATAATCCTGGTTCTACCTCCTTTCGTAGCCATTTACTACTGATTTTATGCAAATAGAACCCAACAGAAGAGTTTTCAATCATGTGGAATGCTTCTGTGCAGGCTGACTAAAGATATAAATGTGTCCAAGCATATAAAATATTATATAGAATGGAGTGTTATTTACACTGGAATGTTTAGGTGCCTGAGCTGACTATGATACTGTCATACTTCATGAATGGATATCATAGTTAGGTGAGCAGCACATGATACATATACAGTTTAAAAATATGGACTCTTATAATTTAACAACAGTATTCTAACATATACACTACTGTGCAAAAGTCTCAGGCATGTGAAAAAAATTCTATGCAAAGCTATTAATCTGTGCATTTTTTGTTAACTCAAAGTATTTTTGGTATTGGGGGGTCTTATTAACTGTTGCTGCGCTGGGGCCTATAAGTTCCTAGTTACGCCACTTCTTCACTGTAAAGAGATTAAAGTCTGTAAGTTTCTCTATTATGAACTCTTTCGCATCAAACCTCTCTGAATGACTTTGTTTACATCTGAACAATTGAACTAAGCAGAAATTTTGAAAAACTGCACAAGCCATTAATGACACCCATCAGACACTCCTACTGGCTCTGATTGGTTGTTTTGATTCAGTCATGGTGGGTTCTTGCAAATGGCATTAGGAGTACTAAGTGGAGACAGAGGAGTGTGATTTTTTCACAGATTATCTGTCTCATGTGCTACTGTCAGGACTTGGTGACAGTTTTAGCAAATCAGACAAAAAAAAAAGCAGACTTGGATTCTGGGATTCTGCCGGCGAGTTGGAAATCAACACAACACCTGCAAAAAACTTCAGAAGAGAAAGAACCATGTTGAGTAAAAATATAGGATTAGTATGGAGTAATATTACAGGATCTTCTTTTAGGAGGTTGCAAACTTTCAAGGCTTATTTGGAGCTTGACAAAGACTGACCAAACGTTTTGGCGTGATATAAATTGATTTCTTTGCATGCTAACTTAGCCTGAAATGGGACTGAGTTTCAATGACTTTTGGCAACCGGAAAAACTGCAAAACTCCATATGACAGGGATGACAGAGATAATGTTACAGCCTAAATTGCAATCTTTTATAAATAACACTTGCGTTGATGCACACTCAGATTTTCATTGTTTTCCCGTTAGTGAGACTCTTGCATCTTTTCATCTCTTTTAGCTCACGCAAATGAGTAGATTAGATTAGATTAGATTCAACTTTATTGTCATTGTGCAGAGTACAAGTACAGAGCCAATGAAATGCAGTCAGCATCTAACCAGAAGTGCAAAATACAGTATTATTTACAGATAAAGTGCAGGAGGTAACCGTGGTAAGTGATACTGTGGTTTCAATATGTACAACTGAGGATGGTAGTTAAGTAAAAAAAGATGTGCAAGTATAAATATAATTTACATATATACAAACAAAATGCAGTGTTGGTTGTATGTACTGTGAGAGCAGCATATTGTAAAGGGAGAAGTATGTAAAGTAAAACATGTACAGTAACTGTCTGTGCAAATGTCAATAGTGCAGTAATAGACTGTGCAAATATGAATAGAGCAATAATACAAGGACATAAAGTACAGTAGCAGTGCAGTGAGTGCAAAGATGTAGTTAAAGTGATGGTGTGGAGTTCAGCAGGGTCACAGTCTCAGGGAAGAAGCTTTTCCTGAGCCTGCTGGTGCGGGAGTGGAGGCTCCTGTAACGCCTGCCAGATGGGAAGAGGGTTAAAAAGTCCATGGTTAGGATGAGAAATGTCCTTGATGATGTTCCTCTCCCTGCCCAGGCAGCACTAAGTGTTCTTAATGGATGGTAACTGGGCACCTGTGATGCATTGGGCAGTTTTCACCACCCGCGGAGCACCTTGTGGTCAGCTGCGGAGCAGTTGCCGTACCACACTGATATGCAGTTTGTGAGTATGCTTTCAATGGTACAGTGATAAAAGTTCATCGGTATCCCAGGACACAGGTGAGCTTTCTTGAGGTTCTGTAGGAAGTAAAGACGCTGTTGCGCCTATTTGACCATGATGGAGGAGTTTAGGGACCCGGTGAGAACATCACATACGGGCTGTATGGGGAAGTGTGCCTGGCTCCTGCCCCTCCTAAAGTCCACTCTGATCTCCTTGGTTTTCTCGGTGTTGAGCGCAAGGTTGTTATCTTCACGCCATGCCACCAGGTGCTGCACTTCATCCCTGTAGGCCATCTTATCGTCACCTCTGATCAGACCTGTCACCATAGTGTCATCCACAAACTTGATAATGGAGTTAGAGCTATGAACAGGAACACAGTTATGGGTGAACAGGGAGAACAGAAGAGGGCTCAGCACACAGCCTTGTGGCACACCGGTGTTCAGGGTGATGGGGAAGAGAAGAGTTTGTCTAACTTAACAGACTGAGGTCTGTCAATCAGCAAGTCTAGAGTCCAATTGCACAGAGATGTGCTGATACCAAGCTGGCTAAGCTTTAAGATCAGCTTGGAGGGGGTCACTGCATTAAAAGCTGAGCTGAAATCAATGAACAGCATTCTGACATATGACAGTCCAGGTGGGTCAGTACAGTGTGGGGCACCATAGAAATAGTGTTCTCTGTTGACTTGTTGTGGCGGTAGGCAAACTGATGTGGGTCCAACGTAGCAGGCAGACAGGACTTCAAATGAGAAAGAACTAGTCTTTCAAAGCACTTGGAGATGATGGAGGTGAGTGCGACAGGGTGGAAGCCATTGAGGGCTGAGGCGGTCAAATGCTTTGGCACTGGCACAATGGTGGCAGTCATGAAGCTAGCTGGGAAAACTGCCTGGGCCGGTGACAGATTGAAAATGTCGGTGTAAAAGCCAGTCCGAGATTTACTCCTGTACGATCTCTAGCCGGGTCACTCTCTCGCTCTTCCTCACTTCCTCCGACAACGTCTTCTTCAGTCTTTTGGCAGTGTCTGCCATAATGTCCATGCTGGGAATACTGACTAACTAGCTTCTTCTTCTTATAGTTAGCTGAAGAACCCTAGTTGTTGGTGTGCAAATCGTGTAAATGCCGTAAATCGTTACTCAGTTCTTGCGAAAGGGCTCGTGCCGCTCCTCCAAAGTTACAAAGCGCTATAGCAGGCGTTCCGGGCCCAGAGTGGCAATGACAGAGAGGCCATTTTTTGCCATTGTAGGTCAGTGTACCATCAAAATGATTTTGAAGCTGTTATTTTAAGGTACAATTGTTACATAATGTTGCTTTTGGTAATAACTGACCTGTACTAATTATGCATAATGATCCAGTTATTTTTCATTTTGAATTCTCCAGGCAATATACAACACTGTAAAAACAGCATTTAACATTGGACTAAATACAAAAACATTATCATAGCAAAAATAAACAAGGAGTATTAAAATTATGTGAAGAAAACAGGTTTGTTTCCTCTTCTCAGTCGACCCAGCCACTGATTTAACTTAATTAAGTATTGAATGGTTGAACTACACTTTGTAGGCTAACTACGAATACAGAGATCCCTCAAAAAGCTTATTGAATACATACTTATTTGTATCTAATGTTAGTACTAGCCCAGATAAACAGCTTTAAATATAAATGTCTCACTTTTGCAATGCATTTCTGTTGTATTTGAAAGATATGAGGCTTATTCAAAGATTCAGAATCCAGTAGCCACAGCCAGTCAGCCACCTTTTCTTGGCAGTGCCTTTGTGTGAGGACATTTGTGGGGAAAGTGCAAATTTATGGACCGGCACTGGGCTGAACCCAGCAGCCTTCTGTGAAGCTTCTGCCTCCACAATTCTGCTGCTGCTCGCTTGAAGACACAGGGCAGCTGTGGTGGTGTTTTTGATTTCCTGGGCTGCCATCGCCTGATCTACTGCATGCATGGAGCCGGTGATTACCCCATATAGAGCTTTAGCAATCTCATACTCCCCTGGAGGAACAAAGCCTGGACAGTGGACAAGTCCTTGTGCCTTTGGTGGAGGAGATGCGGTTTAAAACCTGGCTTGAGCCTGCTTTAGGTTAAAAAGCTACGCTACCAAGCTGCACTACATTGTTGTAGCTGTTTGAAACCATGTAAGTTAAAAATGACAAGATGAATTTGCCACCATGGCAAAATTAGCTTGATTACACAATGACAAAACTAAGCTATCCTAACAGTGTGACGTTTTACATACAAAATACAGATCATTTGAACATAATCATGCATTCTAAATTTACACATGTAGACAAAAACTGTGTTTCGATGGAAGAATGCATTTGTGGGCGGAGCTGGAAAGGTCAATGAATGGCATTATCAGGCCATTGACAAAGAAAATCAAATAAAACACAAACCTTAATTCTGACAGTATGTGAAATACTAATAAAAACAGAAAGCAGTGATTAGTACATTTTGTTTGATCTGTATTAAATTGAAAACAGTACAGAAACTCAATGGCTAGTGGCTTAGTGCTGTCCTGTTGAAATAAGTATGGGCCTTGTCTAAAAGGCAGCATGTGTTCCTCCAAAAATGTATATCTTTCAACATTAAACTGGACATTTAAATGGAGGTAAATGCAGGATCTAATGGTGGTTTTCTGAACTGGATTACTGACTGGATCTTCTCTAAAACTTCAGAAAGTCACTCTGGACACAGAGGGTAAGTGCTGATGGTCAATGTGATGTGTGATTTGCATCGCTGTTTTTAACCCTTTTGTTGCCATATGAAGGCTAAAGCAGAGAGCTAATAGCAGTCTTACAGTGATCTGGCTGTGTGTTTGTGCTGTATTTCTGGGTTGTGAGATGTGAGCTGGTTTCTCTCACTCTGACTGGTGATGGCAGGTTCCTCTGAGTGTTCTAATGTGTGAATCATGTTGCTATTTTTAACCCTTTGTTTATAATATGAAGGCTAAAAGCAGAGATGTAATATAACAGTAGCGAGTGGGTTGTGGGTGATATTGGAGCTGGATTGCTGATGGATGGTCAGAGGTGGATGAAATCACTCTGGATTGTGAGGGCCGAGTCTGATGAGTGATCTGATGTGTGAATCATATCACTGTTTTAACCTTATTATTATTGGAATATGGAATATGAAGCAGAGCAGTAATATCAGGATTTTGGGTGATATTCTGAGCCGAATTATTCACTGATGCTTACTAGTTTGGGTCGAGTCTGTTGAATGTCCTGATATGTGTATCATGTCTGTAGCTTAAACCATTCTGAAGTTATGAAGGCTAGAAGTTACCCACATTTTTGCCCGCAAATTGCGAGTCAGTCATCTGGTCTGGTCAGTCATCATTAACCTTCACAAATGTGCACGTTTTCCATGCTGTGGGCACTAATACACCCCTGTGACATGACACACCCTGGCTTTTGAACTTGATGCTGATAAGAGTCTGAATAATCCTATTCTCTGTTGGTCCAGGTAACATAATGTCCATTATTTCCATTAACAGAAAATCTGAAAGGTTGACTTATCAGACCATTTGTGGACGCACTGATGAACAGTGTTGATTGAGAATGGTTTGTGAAAATTTTCTTGAGCTCATGCAGATGCAGATGTGATATCCATGCTGATATATGCTGGTTTTTAAAGCAATGTCAAAGGTCACAGGCCTTCAGTTGTGGTGTTCAGCCTTTCCTTTTACACACAGAGATTTCTCCAGGTTTATTGAATCTTTTGATGACATTATGCATAGTAGGGGGTAAAATAGCTAAAATAATTACATTCACTCATTGAGGAACATTGTGCCTCATTCATCAACAGTTCTTAACCCTTTAATGTCTTCACCAAGAAAAAGGCAATGGAATTTTATTTTTTGTATTTTTTATTTGTTTGGGTCATAATAAAAACATTTTTTTTTCGTTTCTTTGACCCCACAATTTTTTAAATATTCACGTCTACCAAAAGGTCAAGATGGCACTTTGTGGCATGTATAGTGACTCAAAATATGCTCTACCAAATGGTTGAGCAGAACATTAAAGGGTTAAGAAGAAGATTTCTTCTTAAAACCCACTTATGCAGCTTATACAAAGGTTCTGACATTCACCAGTGTTTTCTTATTTGGGGTTTGCTCTTAGCTAAGGACAAAATCCACACACACAGTCAAGAGCACAAAGGTGAGAACAATCCTGTGGTTTAAGAGCATGTCATGGATCTGACACAGACTTTTTCTTAAGACTTTTCTCAAAAACAAAAGACAAAACTAAGGAAGATATTGATGAATGAGGCCTATTGTTCTTAAAGTACTGTATTTCTCGCTGACACAGTTTTGTTAAAGTAGTGATCTTTGACCCATTTTTGCTCATAAAAGACTAGACCTTTCCTGCATGCTCCTTTTATACCTAAGCATTATTGCATCACCTATTTAATTTGTTTTTTAACAAATGCTAAAAAGTTTAGCATTTCACATACTGTCCCAACTTTTTTGGAACTGAGCTGGTACTTCTTACAGACAGATGTGAATCTGCTTAATTTAACATTAGATCGATGTACTTAAATACGGTCCTTGATGGGTGTTAATCAATTAGTTTGTTGAATTGACTGGACACAGCTTTATGCCTTGTATTTCATCCTAGATCGAATCTCTGCAGTAACCAGACCTTGAGGACTGGGAATCTTTTCCATGTATGAGAGTGTATTAGAGTGTATTAGTGTCTTAGAGACTTCTGAATCTCTCCTGAGTCACCGTCACCAGGGGGTTAAATTGGAGCAGAGTGCACTGAGGCTGATCCCCAGCAGCAAGGTTTCAAAATCTAAATCAAAATCTATCCGGAATCCTGTCTTTACGGCTATTTTTGTTCTCTCTTACCATTATTGTGTAATAGCCAGGTTATTTATTTATGTATTGCCCTTAGGAATCTGTCCATATGCTTTCTGCACTGGCTGAGTATCTTTTATGCATTTAGCCATGAACAAAGGTACTTTTTTTCCTTATTAAGCAAACTAATACCAGTAGCTTAGTACTGCGCAGTTTTCCAAAGATATCTAAGCCAAACAAACTAGGGGTGGGCAGCATGATGCTATTTTATCGTTATCATGATGAATTATGTCATAAAGTGCTTTCTGAGCATATCATGGACATCGGCAGTACTTAAAGATCACTGACTAGCTACATGTTTCTTTAAAAAGTGAGCATAATTAGGTCTGTTTAATTGGATTTAGTGCAGTGGATTATAGTATTTTTATATGTGGCACTACAGGCTCTATATAGACTGTTCCAGCTTGTTGAATCTAAAAAAAAAATAATAATAATAAAATAAAATAATAATAATAAATATTGTGATGCATATCATGTATTGAGAAAATGTCTTGAAGTTTTTTTTAGCCTCATCACCCACCCCACCCTCACTAAGTAGCCCACAACTTACTTGATCTACAAATACCTAGAAATGTGCATTTCCTGAAGGAAACACAGAATGGATATGTAGCTGAAATGGTTCCCACTTCCTGCTAGGTTGTTGCTAGGCAGTTACTATGGTATCCCAGGTGGTGGCTAAGGTGTTGCTAGGCAGTTGTTATGGTGTTTATTTAGTTGTTCATAGGGAGTTGCCAAGTGTTAGCTATGTGTTGTTGTAAATGAATGGGAGTCTATGTGAAGAACGAATGATGAAAAAACTACACATAGAGGAGTGCGGGTCAATATGACTGTGGATTAGAGCTTGGAGGCCTGCTCTAAGTTAGCACATATTTTTTGGTGTCTGTTGGGCAAAGGAAAAACAGGGCTGGGGTTTGGGCAAAAATGAATGGGACTCTGCAGACCATAAAACCTGCAGACCATAAAAACACAATATAATACAATAGTGATTGCTGGTCATTGGACACAAAAACACCCATCAAATAAGCTGTCTGTCTAGCCTCTGTCTGCACTTAAATATTTAAATGTTTGTATATGATTGGCTAACAGTAAAAACAAGCTAACAGAACAATCACAGTATTTTTCACAGCAGTATTGCACTCTTTATGAACTATGACATGAACGGAGCATCACAATATTTAAATTCAAATTATTACTATAGGAATCTGTAAAACAGCAACATACCAATTATAAAACATCTTAACTGAATGTCTGTTACAAGCATCCATTGTCCATGTTACAAACTTCAAATGTCTGTGCACAGCTGCTATAGCACCAGTGTTAGCGTACTGCTAACATAATACTGTAAATCCCTTAAAGGTGCTAAAAAAAAGCTTTTTTAAATGTAGTAGAAATCAGTTCAGTGCAGGCTTCAACTAATCAGATTTTGGAACCAGACTTATTCACCCCACTAGTACTCACTGCAGACCGTGCGAAGGCAGAGCTGGACATCATGGGCTTAATAAAGTAGCCCAAATGGATAATGAATCTTAGAGATGTTTCACTCTCTGAGCAATACAACAAATTTGAAATAAAATCACAGAAAGGCTGTGAGAATCTACAGTTGGGCTGGATGTAAATCAGCTCCATATTAGACAGACCACATTTTTCATATGACCTGTTGGTGGTGCTATAGTTCTTGGAGCCAGAGTTCATAATAATACGCTTCTAGTAATTTTAACAGCAAGTAAAATGCCCAAAATTATTTATACTTTTTATATATTTATAATTATTATATATACTACATCATATATATTATATATAAAATACAATACTGTGCAAAGTCAAAGACCACCATTCATTTATTCGTTTAGTTCTGTTAAAACAGCCACCATGCAAGTAGTTTATCTTCCAGTGTGAGGAAAAAAACATAGAAAACACATATTTAACTTAACTAAAATTACACTTAAGCCTCAACAACTAAATGTAATATAAAGTGTTTCAGTATTTAATGTGACACTCTTTGCCTTTATTACAGCTTCCATGTTTTTCTCAAGACTTGCTTTCAGTTTTTCAAAGTGATCTGCTGGGATATTGTTCCACACCTCCAAAGATTACATTTATATTTACAGCATTTAGCAGACTCTCTTATCCAGAGCGACTTACAAAAAGTGTTTTGTCTGTCTAGAGTAAAGTATCTTCTTAGTTCAGAGAAAGTTCAGTATTAGAAGTTGGTTGCATTTTCTGCCTTATTTAAAAGTACTAAACACATTCAGTGATGTTGAGGTCTGGACTCTGGAGTGGTCAGTCTATTGTTCAGAGAAGACCAGCAGCTTCTTTGGTTGGTTTGCAATTTTTCTTCTCCTTTTCTTTTGTCTTTTTGCTTTTCTCAGTAAGGGCTTCTTGACAGCTACACATCCTTTCAGACTTATAGCATTGAGTTGTCCTTTAACAGTGGAAGGATGGACAGAAACACGTCGTTTTTTCAGATCTGAAGCAAGAGTGGAGCTTGATTTTCTCTTTGAGATGAAAGCTTTAGGGTCTGTTTATCTGATGGTGACAGTGTTTGTGGTCTACCAGTTCTAGCACAGTTGTTAGGAGTCTCATTCTCTTTGTATCCTTAAATAATTTTTCCAAACTCCTGTTTTTTTTCCACTTACTTCTCTTAGCTTTCCCCTTCCTTACGTTAGTGGATTATCTTACATCTAATCTCACCGATAATATATCCTCGAAAATAATTAAGTTGTACTTAATGATTGACAGAAAGTAAATAAATGAAGGATGGTCTCTGATTTTGCACAGTACTTTGTAGGTTTACAGTTGCTGACTGTAGCTTATCTGATGCTGCACAATTTATTAGCCTCCTTCTACCATCCAACACTGGAAAAGGGTCACCACAGGACCACCACTTGGCAGATATTATTTGGGTGGTGGACCGTTCTCAGCACAGCGTGACGCTGACATGTTAGTGGGAGGGTGCTAATTTGCATTTAGCAGGTGCTTGCATGGTGAATGACCGATGAAATAGGCCGTGCGTTTGGGTCAATCAGCATTGTCGTACCGCTGTCGTGTGTGTACCTGAATGGAGGGGCTTGTTTAGCAGATTGCTGGGATGAATCGAGTGTCTGGTCTCAGCTCCAGAGGTTTTGCCCTCTCAGTGTTTTTCCTCGTCAATGCACGTTTGATCAAGTGCGCTTTTGCCCCTGCCACTCGATTAATCTTTGCCACCTTTCTAAGCCTCCGCCCAACACCCACCAGCATCTCGGAATCCCTCTGCGGCCGGGGAGCCTGACAGGAACATAAGTCACAGGCTGCATTAAAAACACATTAGGCTGGCCGATAGAATTAGGAGGGCCTTGTGCTTTTGTCTGATGAAGAGGACCTGTACAGAAAGAAACCAAAAAAACCTCCTCGCCAACACCCTCCACACATCACCATACATCACTCTTTTCCCCTTCGACAACCTCATGACTTATGGCTTCCTCCGATGCACTCCCCGGCACTTTGTCGGTGTGAATATACGGAATTTATGATGGCTCAAAAGGATCAGTGATTTAACGCCCTCATCAACTCTCCAGCCTGGCCTCTCCACTGGAGATAGAGTGAGAATTTTGCATGCGGTAATTTCGTTTGCCATTAGTCTTAGTGCTGCTGCTGCATACGCGAGTCTGTAAGAGAGGAATCAGTCAGCAAAGGCCATCAGTGGAGTTCGCTTCTGTGCTCTTGATTGATGGTCAGAAATGACGTGCAAAACTTTGTTTCCTGCAGTATAATGTAAAGCAAGACTGATCAATAATAAAATTCCCCACAGCGTGTTTACACTGAGGTCTGGCAGCAGTCTTTAGAGTTTTCTTACTCAGTCCATCCGTGCTTCTTCAAATGAACTGAGCTGAACTGAACTGAATGAGTCACAGACGGATCTTTAAAGCATTCATTTTTCATTGCGTCGATCATAATTATCTCACAGTCAGACAAGGCAAGTCTATCTGTGTAGCACAGCTTCATGCACAAATGTAATGTGAAGTGCTATACAGAGGCACATACACATAAATGAAGTAATGAAATCAATATATAGTTGTATGCAAAAGTTAGAACACCCCCAGTCAAATGACATGTCCTGTTGATTTTCTAAGCAAACACATGTTAACACATCCTCTGTGGCAGGGGTGCACAGCTCCGGTCCTGGAGGGCCGGTGTCGAGCACAGTTTGGAGGTTTCCCTACTCAAACACACCCGCTTAACCTGGCAATTAACAGATAAGTGTAATCAGGTGTGTTGCAGCAGGTCCACCCCCAAACTGTGCTGGACACCGGCCCTCCAGGACCGGAGTTGTGCACCCCTGCTCTATGGCCCATGTGTCAAACACAGGGCCTGCGAGCCAAGTCAGGCCCACGGCACATTTCCATTCAGCCTGCAAAATCAGTTTAATTTTCTATTAATATCGGCCCATTTCACCATTAACTGCACTACAGTTCCCAGCATGCAGTGCAACTAAATGTGTGCTCCCACCCCCTTTCCAACAACAATCTATGGGACAGCACCACAAAAAAAAAAAAGATGCCAGGTGTCAAGTTCAAGCGAATGGGCAGGTAATGTAGCCTATTAATTTTTATAAATCAATTTGTTTTTATTTAAAATCATTTTTCAATCGTTCAAGTGTTCAGTGCCTATGTTTTGCCATTGTAGTTTGTCATATTTTGAACAAATAATGGCCAGTTGGGGTCATGGCAAAATGTCAAGTAAAAATAAATAAAAACACCGCTGGTCCACAGATTTATTGAGGTTTTTAACATGGCCCTTTTAGAGGGTGAGTTTGATACCCCTGCTCTATGGAGAACAAGCTTAAATATGGCATCTTCTACAAATTTAATATACAAATCTTAATACAAATTTAATATACAAATTTATCAAAAGGCATAGAGTGACATTTTTTCTCTCAAAATTGGTCCCAATTGGTAGATTTCACTGTTAATCTAATGTGTTAGGCCTTCAGTGCAGCTCCTGAAGTCCTAACCAATGGGAGAGCTTGCTTTGCTATATCTACCAATATACTACAGGGAAAAAAATCCTGAATGGATAATTTTCAAATAGGCATTTCAAGAATTTAACCCTTTTATTTTCAACCAAAACGTGAAACAGTGAAATGGAGTATGAAACTAAAAAACTTGGAGTTTGAACACAACACGCATAATCATGATGTTAATGAAAACAAGCTAAAAATGACAGACATTTACTCTTTTTATTTCACAGAAATCATTAGGCCATCTCCAAAAGCCTAGCAGGCCTTGAGGGGTCTCCACTTAACAATGAGTGCGTTTATGTGCACTCAATAATCATGATCGGATTTCTGTAGTTATTCGATTATTCAAATGGTCATGTAAACAGCATACTCTGATATAGAAATCCGATAAAGAAATCTGATAAAGTGACAGATTTTAGCTCAGTAATCAGATGTCTCAGTGCATGTAAATGCTTACTCTGATTTCTTTCGGATTTCTCAGTCTGTGCATGTGCGAAACAGACCGCGGTACTGGAGATAAGCAGTCAGTATTGCCAGAGACACAGCAAAACACATCTGGAGCGACGCTTAAACCAACTACTAATAATAATATAATACTCTTTATCTTCTAGATGATGTATGTTCATATTTTCAGGTAAAATCAATGTTTACGTTACGTTTACGTCATGTCTTCGTCTGTGAGTTTACTGACCAGTTGCAAAGAAAAAATCTGATTACTGCCTGACTCATGTAGACCCAGAGTTTCCCCATTATAAGTGGCACATTTAAACAGTATAAAGTAAGTTTTGAGAGTGGCCAATAAAACTAAGTGATCAACATATTTTAACCTGCTGTTACATTATGGAATGCCATAGAAAATGAAAATGAGTGGATTCATTGACTGTATATATATATATATATATATATATATATATATATATATATATATATATATCTGTGGCCTCTCCGGCTGTTTGCTTTGGCATTTGTGCAACGTCTGTGGGTGGAATATATGTAGAGTCAGTGGCCGATAAGGTGATAAGCAGAATTTTATTTTGCGATGCATATGGCTTTGGTAGTCACTGTCATAGTAAGTGGGAAATTTTCAAGGAACACTTTGACAGTTAGTGCCTAGGAGCCAGCTGCCCTTTCACCAGGGCACGGAGCTGGCACTGCTGTGGGTCCAGGCATCATCGACCGACTGTGTGCCATCAGGGTAACAGACTTCAGCAGAGGCAGCAGCAGGTGCGTGCGTGTGTATGTGTGTGTGTGTGGGAGCGCACATTCCCACATAACAAACATGTCACACTGCAGGCTGGCGGAACAGGCCGAAAAACAACTGCTATGTGTCACGCTCGTCAGAGGAGGTGAATAGCTGGCGCAGAACTACGCTAATGGATTTAATTAGAAAGATGAATCCCATTGTTTTTTTGTTTGTTTGTTTGTTTGTTTGTTTTTGTAAGGTTTTTCCTGGAACTGCGCTAAAACCAAGCAAAAGCCTGAGGGATGGGAATTGTTCAGCATTGGTGCAGTGTGCAGGTGCCTTGTAGTCACGTTCTCCCAAAGCACAGCGAGGATAACAGGCTCCAGTAGATACCTGCTCAGAAAATTGACAATTTTACACTGAGTGCTCCCAGTGTGATGACAAAGAAAAGGAACACCTGAACGGAGTACTGATGAAACGGTGCCGATTATCTCGCACCCCACACATCTTTCATATGTAAAGCCTTCGCTGTTTCATATGGAAATTCACAAAAATATATGGCCAAACTTTACAGGATTGCATAGCTGAGAAGATCTTACCTAACAATGTAGAGTGTCAAGACTTAAAGCCAAACTGTTGACCTTTTCACTCAGGAAATAAGAGCAATAGATTTACTTTTTCTGTGTTTATTCATTTTAATTGGCTTATTGATGCCCCATTCATATGTACTATTTCAGAGCTATAACAATGAATTTGCCACCAAGTAATGTAAGCTTGACGGCTCTACATCTGATCTATCCTAAAGGCCATTCAAAATCAAAATCATTTGAAATGAATAAAGCAGTCTAAGTTTAGGTATTTATACAAAAATACCTGCATTACAGTTTCTCATTAGGTTGAATGGAATTTTCACTAACATTCTGTAAAGTTTGTTCGCAACTTCGCAACAGAGCTGTGGAGAAGGTCATGAAGAGGTCAATTGTTTTATAAAAAATGATTTATTTTTCTATTGGACTTTGACTATAGCTAGCTTATCATAACCTCTTTAACCCTTAGCATCAGCGTGTGAGTCTATAAAGTATTGAAATGGTCACTTAAAGGTGCAGTATGTAAGATTTAGGGGGATCTATTAGCAGAAAAGGAATATAGTATACAAGACCATGTTTGTTTTAGTGCATAATCACCTATAACTAGGAATTTTAGTGTTTTCGTTATCTTAGAATGAGCTCTTCATATCTACAGAGGGAGTGTGCGAGGGGCAAACCAAACAGTGGTTACAGAGAGTGACTCTGGCGGCAGCTTGAATTTTATAGCACTGGGTGAAACACGTGAAAAGAAATTTTGTGTTTAGACAATTTGGAGAGCCCAAATTTTGACAAATGGAGGATCATACTTATTATTAAGCATAAGAAAAAGAAAAGGAGGGTGAATCCTCATCATCAAAGAAGTGAAAACATGACAGCCTCCGTAGGTTCTACTACACGCTTGGACGGGGAGGGGTGAGGGAGCGGTTTTCAGTTGGTTGCAATCTGCAACCTCGCCACTAGATGCCACTAAATCTTACACACTGCACCTTTAACTGAAAAATAAAGGTAAGTATATAGCTACCCTAGTTAGCTACAGGTTTTGGCTTAGATGGTACTGTACTGACTTACAGCATACGCTGTCACTGCATAGGACCTTTTATTATGTAAAACTGCTCTCTTTCACATGGAAATTGGCATGAAATATGGCCAAAGTGATTGCAATAAGATTGTATAAAATTTTTCATAACAGTGAAGCATCAAGAAATAAAGACTTGTTGCTCATTTCACTCAGAAAATGACTGTAATACACTGTGATTTTCTGTTGTTTTCTATAGATTTCATTTTTAACTGATCTATCCGTGCTCCACCCACTAATACGTTTTCATAGCTACTGTTGCCAGGATTGAGAACCTGTACCAGAATCCTATTCAATATTCAATATATCTAATCTTATTAAATGAAACCGTGTCACACTGTGTCTCACACTTTACTCACTATTCGCAATGTCATGTTGAGTTTTCAGTTTAAAATGCTACACTATTGATCTGAAATATGTTGTTGAGGTTAATCAAAATTGGTTGGAAACGACAACACATTTGCCACCATACAAATTGTCACAATGTCTCCCCCCTCTGGGCAGACTCCATCTGGACCTGTACTGCACTGGCTCAGCTCTAGCACCAACCTCTGGAGAGTTAGCACAAAGATTAATAGACTATTTAGCTTTGCATTGGCTCACTCCTGCTCAAGCTCTGCTCACTGTTAACCGTGCACCCCTACATATAGTCATGAACTCATTTACTCCCACATATATATATATATATATATATGTGTGTGTGTGTGTGTGTGTGTGTGTGTGTGTGTGTGTGTGTGTGTGTGTCCTTTGTTTGATCTCACGGTTTGCGAATCTCTATTGCATTTACTTGACTTCTGAGCCGTTATTCCTTTGTTTGGTAGTTTCCTGTCATTTACTCTTGCTTTGTTTTCTGGATTTTTGAATGGATTTGCCTTGAGCTCCTAATAAAGCAACTCAGCGCATGCAGCCTACACACCCTATTTGTTACACAAATGTTAGTTCAGCACGACAAAAAGACTACACCTGATCTATCCCAATGCAGTGACCTTTCACGCTCATACAACACGAATAAAGCAATCTAAATATAGGTATTTATATGAAAATCTTTCTGTCAGTTGAACAGAATCTATGCCAATGTCCTGTAGACGTTGTCCACCTGCCAACAGCTACTATGAAAGGGGCGCATTTGTAAATGGAGCATTGGTCCGTTGTTTAATGGAAAGTGATTTATTTTTCTTTTGGACTCTGATTATAACTAGCTTATCATTAACCACTTAAACCCCTAGGATCCTTATATGGGTTTCAAACCCTAATTTTTACAATGACATAATTTACATTTTAGTTTCATAGTAGTTACAGAATTCAGTAGTTACTGAATGAGTTTTAAGATTAGTAACTGAATTATAAGAGTAGGGATCAAGGTGTTGAACTGCGTACTCCCTGTTGTGAATGTGTCAGTAGCTAACTGTAGCTACTGTACTTCAAGTTAGATATCTGCACAAGCCAGGTTTACCCTCAGGCCCTGTGTGACCTGCAAAATAATTTGTGGATGGGATTCATTTTGAGGCACTGTGGTCATTGCGGGGAAACAGCCAACAGGTTGCAGGCTTGTGCAGGGGGGTATTATGGCTGGCTGGATGTGGCAGGCTTGTACAATTATTGGCCGTTTGTAGAAGCAGACGGGCAGGCAACAATTAGCCGAGAAAAACCTTTGTAATTATCGCAAGCTGCGAAACACATGAAGCTATATTACATCCAAGCTGCTTCGCTGTGTTTTTTGTTTATTTTTTTTTGGCTTGGCTGTGGTGCCGCTTGTCTGTTGAGAGTCACGTGATGCGACACATATTGTGTGGTGCCATGTGCAAATTCACACGGCTTTGTTTAGTCTAAAAATACACAAAATGTTTGCTTATATTGTATACACTTTTATTTTTGAGGCTGGGTGCATGGAGGTACGATGGGTCTTAAGGCTGTTTTGCCATGGACAAGGACCACAGGCATAGCCCAAAGTAGGCAGGTGGACATGGAGTGTGGTTCAAGCAGGCCGGCACAGGCAAAATGGCACTAGGTTTTGGGGGCGAGTGTATATATGACATAACTAGATTTTGCAGGCACAGGTGAACCTGATGGGTAGGTGCGGGAATTAATCAAGCCCTTGCAGACCTCTTCTTTGTCAACATGGCTGTTTTAAGCTTATACGATGTTTGATTTGTAGGGTTTCTTTTATGCAAAAGACACTTAATCCAATAAAATCTATATTGTTTTGAACTTAAATCCATAAACATATATTCATCAAAATAAATAAGAGTAATGAAAATATGCTGTGTTGTAATATATTTATTTTTGACCATAAAGTAGAACAGCAAATACCAGCACAGCAAATTTTAAATTTATTGAAATAAATATATAATCATCAATATATAACATATCTGTAGCATGTTTTTGATGCATGTAGGCATTAAAAAAAATATTATTCTGAGTATATATATATATATATATATATATATTGCTTGCACTCTCATTATTTATATTAGGATAATAACTAACCCCATCGTGTTGAGGCTGTATGTTAGCCTGGCTAGCTCTTGCTGTGAGATGTTTACATGCTTCAAAACGCTGCTAAATAACAGCCACCAATAGGGTGTATAAAATAACATAGGTGTGAATTCTGTGACGTATACTCACAACTCGGTAGTCAAAAAAAGACGACGAAAAAAGCTGGATAGCTGTCGAATTCTGCCATGGGAAAATGATAAGATTGACCCCTTAACAGGCCCTAGGCCCACCAGTGGGCCCAAAGTTTTATTACGCTCCTATAACCTAAGAATAGCTCAATCGGTTTGCCTTAAAGTGCCAGTAGTTGCTGAACAATAAGCCTTAATATGTAATAAGCCTGGAATTTTAAAGGGTTAAAAGAACATTCAACATGATCTTGTTTAACTACAATAAAATATTCATGAGACATATTACTGCATGCTAGTTGATGCCCATTCTTGTAGTTTTGGCTCCTTTTGTCAACATGACTGTTATGCCTTAAGATGATGTTTTGTCTGTTTTCCACTCTTTCATATGCAATAAGTCAAAATATGTTGTCGCATCAGCATAGAGTGACACAGGAGGCCACAATTCAACTACGAGAAGTACTCTCCATTATACACCAGGACAGAAAAGCCCATACAAAGCACTGGAGAGGTCACCACTAGTCACACACTTCACCCACACGATGACCACCAACCCACACTAACCCAGAACAACACAATAAACAAACATCACACACATCTTTAACTGACGAACAACAAACAACACAAATAGTCCCTTTTCCTGTTTAGCTAAATTAGAGTAGACTATGAAGAATTCTGCTTATGTACACAGAAAGACGCCACTCATTTTAAGAAAGCTGAACAGCCACCAAAGCACTGTGCAACCTAAATTGGCTCCAGGTAGGGTGGTAACTTTTGCTTTAGCGTACAATCAACTACACCTTTTTTATTTCTTAAAACAAATCACACGTTTGTAGGAACGCTGCTATAAGCTGTAGGAACGTAGATGAATTCCCTGAAACTCTCGCAGGTCGTGAGCGTATGCAGATGTGACATGTTTCAGCAGGAGCTGTTTTCTGAGGCAGAAATAATTAGCATAACGGTTTGCTTTGAGTAACTTAGCGCGATCTGACTGCCTCTTTAACTCCCAATGTCATTAAAGTTGAGTCACAGCAAAATCATTATTCAGCGATAAAGTTTTAATTGCAGACTAGTCTCTGGGATGAGATGGTGGGTACAATTAGCTAAAGCAGGGAATGCACAAAAGACCTCTCCAGTCAGTTTTATCTCCTGGACAAGTGTCACATACTGAGCAATGCAAATTCAAATTAAATTCGGCAGCGGCCTGCACTAATTGCCATGACCTGATGCATGGAAGCTCTTTTTATCAGCTACCATTCAAGTTGCATGGTCTTGAATACGGATGCATGTTTTACACCGATATCATGATCTAGAACAGCTCTGACACTGTCATTAGAAAACTACTGCCTGAGCCAATCAGACTGCAAGATTCCACAAGTAAATCAAACGGCAAGATTTCAGTAGTATCAGATAACAAGACGAGTAGCTGTGCTCGAGTGGTGTTACGGAAACTGGGAAATGCACATTTTTCCACTTGTAAATTGGACTCAAACACAATTGTGCTCAAGTGGTAAACTCTAGATGATATACGAGTTTATGAGATGTGATGTATAATGTGACCATTCACCTTTTACATGAGTAAAAAATGGCAACTTGCAGTGAAGGTGTAAAAATATATACTGATGAGCTTCTATTAGATGTATGACTTTTAACACAGCAGAGAAAAAGCAGTATATGTATTCGACAGACCACTATGTATTATTATTCTAACATGCAGTCTTGTTGTGGTGGGCGTATCTGTGAACAAGCACCCAGTGAGTGAAGCCGTATTTACTAGTTAACCATCTGGAATATACAGAACCTTCCAGTGAGCCCCCAAACATAGAGTAAGATTGCAGGATTCAACTATTCAATCAAAGAAATGGATTTAAGTAGCCAGTAAGAGGGCACAATCTTGCTAAGTGGAGTGCAGAATTCATATAGCCAGTACTATAGCATGATTCAGATTCAGCAAATCAGAGTGCATGACTAAAATAGCCAATTAGAGTGCAGGATTCATGTAGCCAATCAGAGTGCACAATTCAACTTGCCAATCAGAGCATAAGATTCTTATAGCTACTAAAATTGCAGGATTGAACTCAGAGCCCAGAATTCAACTAACCCAGGGGTCAGCAACATGTGGCCCCGGAGCCGCATGTGATTCTTTTACTGCCCTGTTGCAGCTCCTCAGAATTCGATTTTTAGGTAACCATAAAATCATCCTCCGTTGCAGTAAAATAAAGCTCTGCTGATCGTTCAACACAGTTTTAACAATAAATGGTCTTAAATGCTGGAGTTAATGTAGAACTGCTAGTTCACCCTTTAACCCTTAAGGTCAGCATGCAGACTGCTGGCAACCATAGCAACACAGACAACAATCCCACCTAAGATTTAAGACGAACATTAACAACTTGGAGATTAATGGACTTATTTGCATTTATAAACTCTCAGCTAGTTTCCTGATACGTTTAATCTGCAATGAGAAAAGTCGCAAAGCTCAAGCCAGCTTCTCATTTGCCAGCTTCTTGTTCGAATTTTCCCATTCCACCTTAAATGGTGCCTGAGGTGCCAGAATGTAAGTGCTGCACCATTTAAAGTGGAAGGGAAAAATTCGAACAACGGGAAATTTGAACAAGACGCTGGTGAAGAAGAAGCTGACTACAGCCTCCAAAAAAATCAAACATTGAGAAGCATTTTGCACAAAACTATTCTACTTTTGTGGAAAAGTTTCATCCCAGAGATGCAAGAAAAGCAGCTACAGCTGAGCTAAAGCTTAAAGCAGGTTTTCTTTTATACATTTTTTCTTTCATATTTTATTTTTTATTTTTACTACTTATATTTAGTCTATACTAGTGCATTAGCACATACTGAGTTATATTTACAGCCAAGATGGTAAAATGGACATAAAATGTTGTAGCTCCCTAGGAGGTTTGATTTTTGTTAAAAGGACAAATTGGCTCTTCTTAACATTTGGGTTGCCGACCCGTGAACTAGCTAATCAGAGTGCCTTTCACTCAGGCCTCAAGCAGTTGCTTGATATGTTTGTGCTCTAGCTTTGCCTCTGCATAGACCTCTGTGCAAACATTTTCATGTGCACAGATTTTCACCGGTGGTCACCTCAACACTCTGATACACACTGATAGGTACACACACGGATGTTCACAAATCCATTCATGCAAATTTCAGTCTTTAGTGGAAAATCTTAGTTTAGTCTGGGTATAAACTGCAGGCTTTGTGTTGTATAAAAGTAAACCCTACTAAACACCTGTCAGATTTAACACAGTTTCAAATAACATTTTGTTACAGAATAAATCTACAGTCTGAAAGTCAGAACTGATGTATTACACGCAGTACATGCCCAGTTTTAATGAAAGAGGTCAAAGGACTTAAAACTGATGGCTAGCCAGTATGCCAGATAGCACACTAGCTATTATAGCTGAAGTTGTCAGCTAATCTTGCTGAAGTTTTACTAAGTTACAGATCACATAGCTTTAAAAAGTTCCAGGATTGGTTGTTGCGCTAGTTAGCTAGATTACATGCTAGATGGACCACTTAACCGTATTAGTTCACACTGCAGTCCCACAGCAAAAAAACTGAAGTTTTCAGATCTTAGATATTGAGGAGAGTGATGTATTGATCTATTTGAACCCAAGGCTTTAACAGAGATAGAAATAAGTGAAATATTCCGTCGCTGTCCAAAGAAAAACAAGTATCTCCAAAATAGTAACTTTACAGCAGAGGGCAAAAACACTCTTGTAATATAAGTTTAAGTAAAGTTTATGTTTAATTAAAAGTTTATGTAAAGAGATTTTATCCCAAGTGATTTTAGAGCATAAAACACATTGCAAAGGACAGCTGGTGTGTAAAAAAACATAAATGTAATATACATATACAATAATAATAGACAACAATATACAAAACCATCATTAATAGAGTACTTTCTATTGTGAGGTGACAGTCCCAATCCCTAACCTTTACACATGAACTTGTGATAATTATATATTTTAATTTTTAAGTAAAAAAAAAAATGATGTTAATACCAAAACAGAGTGTTATTCCATAGGCTGAGCCTCATTTAGCCACACCCCTGCACTTTATAGCAGGAAGTGAGACTGCATGACAACTGCATGATTATTTTGGACAAAATGGAAAATTCAATCATTTGATTTAATAAAATAAACATAATTGAGGTATAGGGTCACTCAAAGCAAAAGGATTTTAGTCTAAAGTCCAAGTTAAAAGCCCAAAACAAAATATGTTTTCAGCTTTGATTTTGAGCCAATTCAGTAAAAAAAGATCCATTTACACTACAGATTTTTCAAGCTGTTTTATCTCCTTCCTTTAATACAACAGAGTTGTCATATCTAAAGTGCTGAAGTGTTATGTGTACAGATTCTCTCTCTCTCTCCCTCTCTCTCTGTCTCTCCCTCTCTCCTTTTCCCCCTCTCTATTTGTAGAGTGCAGCAATGTACGAAGCTCTATCCCAGGAGGAAAACAACTCTCGCTGTGTCAAACGCCACTGCCTAATGCAAAGAAGCAGCCACATGCTCAACACCACCCAAACAGTCCTTACCCTCACCCTTTCTAGCTAATGGAAATTTAACATGATCTCATTACTGTGTAAAGGGCCTACTGTATTTTTAATAAGAAGCACATTTCTGAACCAGAAAGGAACCAGAATGTAAGAGGGACTTGCATGCTGTTTTTAACCCTGTATCTTGGTGAAGTGTCGGTAGTGTATATAGAATATTCTTATTTATACTAGAACCGTGACTTGGTTAGTAATTGAGCCATATATTTTTTTTTTATTTATTTATTTTTCTCGCTTATTGTTTGTTGTTTGTACTTTGTACTTAGCTGCATGTTTATTGAAAACAATAAAAAGATTCGCAAAAAAAAAGAAGTGTCAGTGTTTTTTTGGCTTGATTTTAGATGGAGAGACGTTGGAACTTCTAGGCATTGTGGTATGACTCTTCAAGACCTGCCCAACTGACTGACTTCAGTTTTTCCATTCATAGCTCATAAACGTTCTCCGTAGTTGTTTCGTTTATGCGTTGCTGTAGAATGAGAATATGAGTGGTGGTTTTCAAGTGCTTTCAAGAGCAGTTTCTGGCAATTTTCATGTTGATGGTTCAATCTACTTTACCTTTCATCTGTATCTCTAGTAAGATTACGACGTTTCAGTATTATTTAGTATAAATAACAGCATAATATTATGGCAGTTGTTACAACCCCAATTCCAAAAAAGTTGTGACGCTGTGTAAAATGTAAATTAATCTAAATAAAACCAGAATGCAATGATCTGCAAATCTCATAGACCCATATTTTATTCACAATAGAACATAGAACACATATCAGATCTTGAAAGTGAGACATTTCATGCAAAACATTAACTCATTTAGAACTTGATGGCAGCAACGCATCTCAAAAAAGTTGGGACAGTGGCAACAAAAGGCTGGAAAAGTAAGTGGTACTTATAAAAAACAGCTGGAGGAGCAATTTGCACCTTACTCACATGACTGAGTATAAAGAGAGCATTTTAGAGAGGCAGCGTCTCTCAGAAGCAAAGATGGGCAAAAAAACTGCATTTAAAAACTGCATCTAAACATTTTAGAACAATTTCAGACTCTTCTAAGACTTTTTTTTTTTGGATATCCCACCATCTACAGTAAAGAATATCATCAAAACATTCAGAGAATCTGGAGAAATCCCTGTACGCAAGGGACAAGACCTACGGTCAATATTGGATGCTTGTGATCTTCGGGCCCTCAGGCGGCACTGCATTAAAAACAGGCATGATTCTGTAGAGGAAGTCACTGCATGGGTTCAGAAACACTTCCAGGAATCACTGTCTGTGAACACAGTTTGCCGTGTAATCCACAAACGCAAGTTAAAGCTGTATCAAGAAGAAACAATATGTCAACATGATCCAGAAACGCAGCCGTCTTAATATTATTATCTTTTAAGAAATGGTAAAATGCCTCACTTTCAACATCTGATATGTTCTGTGTTCTATTGTGAATAAAATATGGGTCTATGAGATTTGCAAATCATTGCATTCTGTTTTTATTCACATTTATTTACATTTAACACAGCGTCCCAACTTTTTTGGAATTGGGGTTGTATATAAGAGAAGAGTAATCATGACAAACACCTAATTTCTTTCCAAACGCATAAGCTGCAGTATCTCAAGGAGCTTTAAATACAGACAAAAGACGCTTAATAGTGGGAGAGAGAGAGATAGCAACAGAAAAAGAAGAGTTAATGGCCTTAAAAGGTCTGTATTCAATGTGTTCATATTATGAGACGTTGCACAGCAGTTATTTCCAAACTAAAGCTTCTACCTGTGTTGTTATGTCTGATAACTGCATGTTTTTTGTGCTCTATTTTTTCACTAACCACCGGATGCTAATAGTTAAGTGCTAAATCAGGGGTCGCGAACGCAAATGTTAAGAAGAGCCATTTTGTCCTTTCAACAATAATCAAACCACCTTGTGAGCCACAACATTTTCTGTCCATTTTACCATCTGGGCTGTAAATATCTCTCAGTGTGTGCTGATGTACTGGTATAGGCTAAAAAACCTAAAGAAAAACACAGACTTACTTTGCTCTGCTTTAAGCATTAGCTCAGCTATAGCCACTTTTCTCACATCTCCGGCAGTTTCTTGTAAAATGTCTCTCAGCGTTCAACTTTTTACGAGGCTGAGGTCAGATTCTCGTTTGCCAGCTTCTTGCTCAAATTTTCCCATTCCACCTTAAATGGTGGCTGAGGCACCAGAATGTAACTGCTGTGCCATTTAAGGTGGAACAGGAAAATCTGAACAAGAATCTGGCAAAAGAGAAACTGACTTCAGCCTCATGATTTTTTAGTGTTTGACAGTTTCCCATTGCAGAATAAACGTATCAGGAAACCAGCTGGAACTACTTTTTTGGCAGAAGAAATGATCAGTATTAAAAATGCATACTGAAACAATGCCCTTCTTTGCTTTCCTTTCACTTCTCATTCCATGATGGCTGTTTAAAAGCAATTAAGCAAATTCATTACCTGAACATCAGCTTACATTAGCTAGCTAGCTAACAAGTACTTGCAACAGAACATATCATTGTATGCAAAAGTTTGGGTGCCACTTATGAAATTACATTTTGTTGATTGTCTAAGTGAAAATAAGTTAAGTCAACCTCTACAGAGAACACATTTCTGCATATTTCAATACGTTATTTGTTTATTAGCTGAATGTAACATATTAAAAATAGAAAACATAAAATGTGGGCCTGTGCAAAAGTTATGACATATGTAATTTGACTGGGGTGTTCAAACTTTTGCATATGGCTATATAAGTGTTAGCTTTAGGTTTTATTTACAGGCTTCTTCACAACAATAAAATCAAATGAATGTAGAAAAAGAAACCAGCTCTTTTTAGCTAATATTAGTTCAGTAATAAGTTATTTACACTCACTTTCTATAAGCAGAGATATATCTGCAATAGTTATTAAAAGTTAAAGATGCCAAATTGAATATTTTATAAGAAATAAACTCAAATAAAAGTAGATGGGGGCTACTATCTACCATAAAGCTAAACCATATTTGTACTCATGTATGAGTACAGTCACATGCAAAACTTTGAATACCCCACATCAAATGATATTTTGTTGATTTTGAAAATAAACGTGGAAAAAATAAAACATAAAATATAAAATGTGCTGTAAAAGGCCACATTTTATTTTTATTTTTCACCCTAGTATGCCTAATTTAGCAAGTTCACTTATTTTCACTTACAGCATCATCAAAACATGTCATTTGACCTTTTGCATACAACTGTGTATGAGTGCAGCATGTACAGAATGATGATGCATAAATCAACAGTTAGTGGAAATAAATTGGAAAAGCAGCCATTTTTAAAGGAGGGATCTTGTGATTATAACAGATTGTAGAAGTACTTCAAACAATTTTGAATTCTTTCATACTGTAAAAATCGCTATGACTGAAGTACAGCAATAAAAATCGTAAAGGATTGGTGCATGTGATGAAATCAGCGTGTAATTAACTGTGTCTAGCAGCTAAACTCGCATACAGATTCATTTTCTAATGCTCTAGCTAGTGTTATTCTAATGCTAGCTAGCAATGAAACTTCAAGAATCAACTTTGTGGCTTTCTGCTACAAATCTAAGTATCTAATACAGTATTTTGGGGCAGTATGCTAAAGGGAGCCTATTGCTCTGTGTCTTGGGGGAAAATGTTTGCCCCAAAGATCAAACGCTACATTGAAAAAAACAATGTTCCACACCTCATAGCAGAACTCAACCAACAACGGCATAAAGCCACATAAACATTGGTATGGTGACAGCCTTACAGACCAAAATTGTTCATTATCAGAGCTTTAGCAGTGTAGATTAGTGTTGTTTATTTAAGGTGGTACTCTGTACAGTACTGTACTGTACTGTATCTGTACTGTATTTTTCACTGTATAATTATCTGGGATTGTCTGGAATTCAATGACAAGATATTTGGCATCCATGGTTGGGATTGACTGCAAAAATTGGGAAAATTGAACTCCTGATATCTGGTTTTACCCAACTTGTATCTATCGCCAACATATGAATGCAAAATAATGTTTTTTTTCACTCTCAAAAGCAGATTTCTCTCTTAACAAGCCTCTCATAATCATGAATAGATCATATATCACTATAATCCTGCATCACATAGTTAGATTAAATTACTCCAAACATTTTGCAGAAGAATGCATCCCAAGAATGCTGTTATTCCGATGAATTTTAGTTAGACAGGGCATAACCATACGATAAATATGTTGAGATTAGCTCAGGCCTATCAATGGTGAAGAGGAAAAATAAGTGGGGGCATGCAGTTACAGGATCACTGTACAGAGTACTGTAATGAGCAGTTGCAGTTCATTATTTTGCACCTCTATAAATGAGACCCAGGTATGTGTCTGAATGTGTAGCAGATAAAAATGATAAAAATCATACAGCTGTAGAGAGCATGGATATGGAATTTGGTTACTGCTGTGGGTCTGAGCTGTCAGTGAAATGTCCATCCAGGTGTAACTGCAGTCAGTCCACAGAAACTGTCCTGCTTATTCTTGTAATGTAGTTTAGCCCCTCACTGTCCAAGCTTATTATTCCTTTAATAATCTTAGGGCCAGTAATTACATTGAAACTAATATGAAAGGTATGTTTTTATGAGAGTAAGGAAGGTAGTCTTAATCCACCCACTGTTCCTTGGAGTTAAATGTGAAGATAATGGGTTCATTTAACTGCAAACAGAAGGCTATTTAGCATCACGGTAAAATAAATCAAACAGATTACAGAAACTGTAGAAAAATGCTATAAAACAAGAGAAATAACCACTAAAACCTGTACCTAAGTAAAAGTTTGCACTAGAGATGGGGACTTGAGTCAGGAACTCCAGGAACCCAGTCAAAATGGACACTTAAATAACTTATGACTTGGACTTGAAATTGATGATCAAATTAGGATCACCATATATATATATATATATGTTTAGTCCTGCACTTTTATACTTAAGTTATAAGGAGTATTTTAACCCAAGATTGCTTTTTGAACGAAGTACCCTGGAGGACTGCCAGTCAGAACAGAGCTAATTTACATATATGGATCATTCTACCGAATTGGTTCAAAGACAAGGTTGAAAACCTACTTCAGATTTTTAATTGACTTGGACTTTAGACTAAAATCCCTTTGCTTTGAGTGACCCTATGCCTTAGTTATGTTCATTTTATTGAAACAAATGATTGGAATTTTCATTTTTTCACTAACAAAACAATTATAACACCACCTAAACTTTATCAAAAGTTCAGTAATGAATGTTTCCATAGTAACAATTTTAGCTAATTTTCAGTATAACTCAAAAATGCTATCCAGTACATGACTAGCCAACACAGCTTTGAACACAGCTGTGCAAACATACAATCATAAAATTTTTTATTAAAACACAAAAAAGTTTATTTAATTGCAGAAAATGTATCGGTAGTGACAATACTTAACGTTACACTTTGATTTTTGGACACATTTATTTCAAAACGATGGGATCTAACCGCTCACCATGCAGCTCTAAAATATCTCACTTGACATTCAGCCAAAAGGGAGGATTCGCCAAATCTGGGGTTATTCACCAGATCCGTGGGGATTTACCAGATTCTAGGTTTAGTCTAGTCTGGACCTTGGCAGTGTTGCACCATATGCATCTGTGGGCTGATAGACTGGGGCTCACAAGTGGTGCCCTTGTCTAAGCATTGGCTCTTTCATCAGGAGGTCGCGAGTTCGATCCCTGGTAATGACAGCCATCCGTAGCTGGGAGAGTACAATCGAACCAAGAGAGTACAATTGTCCTTGCTCTCTCTGAGTGGGTAGGATAGCCCTACCTCTCTCTAATGCTAGCCAGCACAGGTGTCTGTTAGCTGATGTAACAAAATTGACATTTAGCATCCTCCTCCAGTGACGTTGCGTTAGCGGCAGTTCAGAAAGATGAAGTGGGTGGCTTCACATGACTCAGTGGAAGCTTGTGCTAACCTTCACCTTCCTAGCGCTGGTGGTATTGTGTGATTCGGGGAGACCTAACTAGTGGGTGGAACTGGATACAAGACAATTAAAACCCCAGACTTTTCAGTATATGATACTGGAAACTCAGAATATACAGAACAAAAGAACATGCAACAGTATAGATAAAGAACAAAATAAAGGAAAAACAAAGTAAAATTAACAAAAAATTATACAGTAGCAAAGTTTAATCTAATACACTCGCAAATACGAGCAGACTCGCTACATTTTACTGCACTGTTAAAATAGAATATGTTTAACTGAAGTGTCAGTCTGTAGATTTTCTCCTTCTTGCTGTGATTGAAAACTGGCACCGTGAACAGTTAACTGTGTACTCGGGTAACCATGCACATCCCTGTGCTTAACATGACCATTTATTTAAGATTATGTTAACCTGTCCAATTACATTCACATCTTATGGATGCAAATACCACCAAATTAAAGTTGTTTCTTTTCAAGTTCAATGATTACAGAGCCAAAGTAACACTGTCTTATAACTTTGTTAAAACTTTGTTAACTATGTTAAAATTCTATTATTCTTCTGAAATTTTCAAATAAATACCTTACAATATTTTTTTTCCATATTTCACTCCACATCTTTGAGGCTCTTTTTAAATATTACTTTTCTATTTGCATTGTGTAATCCTGCTGTTTGCTTTTCAAGGACACTCCAAACTTCTCATCACTCTGAGCAATGGCTCGCCTCTCCCCATTGTCTGTGATGTACATAATAACGTCTTTAGAGCACAAAAGCTCTTACATGGTCAAGTTAGAGAATAATTTGGCTGGAACTAATTTATTTATTGAAATGACACGATGATATACTGCCCCTCCAGTAGAAGGGAGCTGAGGCAGGTAAAGATCAGGCAACTGGAACGTTCTAGAATAAATGATGACGAGGAACTTGGAAAGAAAAATAGTATCCTCCGTTCTTTCGCTGAGGCATGTCTTTTATTGATGGCAGCAAAAGTGAAGCCAAATTTTTAGGAGGAGATTTTGTACAGAGCTTAATCCTGCTTGAAACAGTGTCTGTCGTGCTGTCTATGCAGTTTATACGATTGGACATGGAGTGAATTAAGAGGATTTGAGCAGATTATTTAAATAAAAAAAGTCATTGCTAGCAAACTCTCTGTGATTGAATGATTTAATTAAAATTTCATTTGTGCCAGAGATTTCAATGGTCTGTCGTGGTCATTTTCAGGCCATTTCATCCATCAGACTAAATTATGTGCACCCACCCCCACCCCCCACCCCCGGTTTGATCTTTGCCGAGTATCAGCAAATATAGATCTTTGGATGCAGGACATCCTAAATCTTATGTGTCTGTTTTCGGCTTGTATTTATATGTATATATTTTGAAAATTCCAGCTGCCCTTTAAAATGTGTGAATATTTTGTGACAAGTGAATCAATAGAAATGGTCCAAAATATGATTTCATATTGCTTTAACATGCCTGCTCCTTTCCCTCGGCATTGTCCCTCCTGTTCAGGCTGGTTTTAAATACGAAGTAGCCATAGTTTCATTTTCAGCTTATTGTGACTTATGAGTGAAAACTGTGGCAGGAGTGTAAAGAAACATTAGGAACATGCTTCTGGTGCAAGGTGCTCTGCTGCTTGACGTGCATATAGCCATGCACTCATATTTTAGGTGCCAGTATTTAGGTGAAGTGGACAAAAGTACACCTACACATTACACTTAGAGGAGTTTAATGACATTCTATTCTAAATCCATAGGCATTCATATGGAGTTGGTCCCCCTTTGCAGCTATAACACTCCACTCTTCTGGGAAGCTTTCTACAAGATGTTGGAGAGTGTCTGTGGGAATTTTTGTCCATTCTTCCAGAACAGTATTTGTGAGGTCAGACACTGATGTTGGATGAGAGGGCCTGGCTCACAATCTCTGTTTTAGTTCATCCCAAAGGTGTTTGATTGGGTTGAGGTCAGGACAAGTTCTTCCACACCAAACTCACCCAGCCAGGCCTTTATGGACCTTGCTTTGTGCACTGGGGCTCAGTCATGCTGGAGCAGAAAAGGGCCTTTCCCAAACTGTTCCCACAAAGTTGGAAGCATACAGTTGTCTAAAATGTCTTGGTCTGCTGAAGCATTAAGATTTCCCTTCACTGGAACTAAGAGTCCTAGGTCGACCCCTGAAAAAACAACCCCATAGTATCATCCCCCCTCCACCAAACTTTACAGCTGACACATTGCAGTCAGGCAGTTAATGTTCTCCTAACATTCGTCAAACCCAGACTCGTCCATCAGACTGCCAGATAGAGAAGCGTGATTCGTCACTCCACAGAATATGTTTCCGCTGCTCCAGAGTCCAGTGGCGGCGAGCACTTGGCAACCCTTCTCTGTATGTGATCTGAGTTGCTGTGGCTCCTAAATGCTTTTACTTTTCAATATTACCACTTACCACCACTAGATTGCAGTGAAGTCCACCACTAAAAAGTGTACTCCCCCTCTATACCCCGCCCTCAAATTTCTGTAGTCCAAGCTCTTAACATTCAGAGTACAATCGATAACACAAGCAAAACAGGCTAGCTATGAAAACGCTATCATTAACCTCTTGCAAGAGGTAATGTTTATTTTTACCACATGCAATATTTTCTTCACACATGCGACACATATCTGCATGTTAAACTGGAGTATTTTAGGGGGGAATTTTCAGCCTTGCTAATTGATGTTACATCCAAGGTCTACGTCAGACATGTTCACCAGGCAGTGTTGATGAGGCATTAGCTGTTGGTGTTGGATATTATTGTTGGGTGCTGTGTTTGTGGTATTTAGGTATATTTACCTAAGCTAAGCAAGCTCTCCTAATGGTTAGGACTTTAAGAGCTGAAGAAGGCTTGATGCATTTCATTAACTATCGGCATATTTACAAAGTGACAGAGGAGTCAACCAAAAGCATGTTTTAGAGCTATAATGAGTTGGAACAACTTTGTGGGAAAAAAAAGTCATTGTAGCTGCTCTTTACAAGCCTCTCTACTGAGTCACTGTGAAACTGCTACAAGGTAAAATACATGCTAATATATCAGTCACAAGCCTTAAGTAAAACATGGCATGTCTTTTAGGAGCTTCAAATGCTTGTATTTAATGTAGAATGGGCACACAGTGCGAATCACCTTTTCAAGTTAACATTATTGTAGTGGTGTTTTTCTTTCCTAATGTTTTGACAGAGTTTGAACATTTATGGCTCGAACTGAAGATTTAGCTCCAATAGTAATGGTTCACCACTATGCAAGGCTAACCTGATGTCTGATCCATTAAAATATATCTAAATTGACTTTGATCCAGTGGATCAAACTGGGACATTCTTACTTGTATGTCAATTTCAGTAAGTGTTTGTTTAGTCAGAGCCACTTTATTTAGTAAAACTCACATCTTTCCCACTGGCTCCTGATGTGATCTATTTGTATCTGTTTTATCTGTTATTTTTGCCTTGTGTCCTCTCTCCTGCATGCAGCTCTGTAGTTAACTGCTTAGCCTCATTGTCTGTAAGAGTTTCTGTGCCCTGCTGAGCATGTTTCTACAACAACTGGGTAGTATAGTACAGAGTTTAACCTCATTCTGTAGATACAGCTTAAGCCTATTCATTTATTTTTAACTTATCTGATTGCTTTTCAAACTTTCTTTAGTTAAAAATAATAAGACAAATGAACATTCATTAAAAAAACAACAAATTATTTAGCATTTAATTACTTGTGTGTTCTTCATTTGGAATTACATACTTATATTGAAGAAAAAATAGATGTACATATATTTGCTCATATTAAAATGTATACACAATATATTTGCAATATAGATGACATTTTAAAATATATGTATTAAATATATTTAACTGTCATTTTTAAATATGTGATAAAGATATGCACATATTGACACTGCAGTAGTGTCAATTTGTCATATTGACATAGGTCAAACATATATTATAAACTTAACACATATTTTAAAAAATATATGGAAATAATATAATATATGGAAAAATATTTCCTGTGCATATGGTTATTATGAAGTATCTAATGGCACCTGCCATTTTATACATTTTTAAGTAATTTATTGAGTGTTTGTGCCATGTTGCTACCATTTAAAACTGTATTCATTTTTCAAAACTTTTGAAAACAATTTTTTAAATTTGAAAATTCCAGTTTTCCTTCAAACTGTATAAGCACTTCATGACTAATAAACGAATAGAAATAGTTCCAAATTACTTAGAATCTCATTATATTAGCATACATTAAAGTTAATAATATAATAAGTCATATAATATAATGAAGGATGTTATTAAATTTAAGAATTCTAAGTGCAATATGACGAAATATGCAGCGAGACACCTTGTTTGATATCCAGTTCAGATTAATTAACAGTTCACAATTCTTCATCCATATTCATACACACTCCACCATGTTGTATGCTACACATTCATGTCGGATACATATGCCATGTCAAAAGATGCCCTTCTCAAGTAGTTAAGTTTGGTTCTGCAATTCCTTTACATGAAGGGCATGTTTAATGAGCCTGACCTTTACGACAGAGCGGAAGGCCAGTCCTCAGCAGCATGCTTATAAATAGCAGCAGTACTTCTCTCTAGAGCCTGGTTTTCAAAACATCCAAGGCATGTCAGCCGCTGTAAAGGACAGGTTCATTTCGCAACACCCAGCCATGACTCACCCTTCTCCAACACATCTGTAATTTTTCTGGCACGGTGACAACATACGCTCTCACACTGAGCGTACAGAAAGAGCAAGCCTCCCCAGAGTTCAGGGCCTGCTTTTAGCGGCTCCTGTGCTTAAGAGGCAGCTCATATGTGCTGGGAAGGTGCAACAGTGCGCACAATAATCAGCAGCATTTTTGTGGCATGGGCCTCTTGACCAAGAAGGCCGAGGGAAGCTAAGATATATATTTTTTCCTTCTGAGCTTTTAAAACCCATTCAGCCGTGCCATTTTATACCACGACACTTACCAGTGACATTTTCTATAAGAAATGTGAGATGAAGTGACAGCATGGCTGTGTTTACTGGAAGCTCTGAAAGCTGCAGCTCAAGGCTCTGCCACCAGGGGGCTCTTTGAGCATAGTTGCAATTACAATAGTCATAAAAGCAGGCAGAAAATCTTTTTCAGTTAACGCTTACATTGGCCAGGACCCACCGTTAGGTCAAAACTCTTAAAACTAAATTTGAGGGTTATACTAAACATCCAGCAGTTTGAATGAAAAAAGAAGATATTAATATGATAAAACATTGCTTAAAAACACTAATCACTAAATTACTAATCACACCTGAGAACTGTCTCTGCGTGGTCCTAATAGTCTAATGAGTATGTGTGATTGACATCCCTCACACTAATACTCCCAGCATGCTACACTAAAAGAGCACAACTAAACACAAAAGTGTGCTGAGTCCATGGCTCACTAAAATATTATCTAGCTTTTATGTGGTCACTTTTTCGCTTTAGTCCTGGACGTACATCCAAGTACACTGGCATGGCCAGCTGAGTGACAGATGAATGACAGGCAGGCAAACACAAAGATAAGCTAGCATTGTTAGCTAGCTTTGTTCACTCAAATGTTAGCTTTCTCTTGGTTGTTAGCGTTCGCTCGCTAGTTTTTCTATGACTTTAACAGAGAAAGACAGGTGGCACAGGTTTGTTAAAGCTGTGTGGGCAGGCAAACCACTTCAGCCTTATGATTGGTTAGGATATTCCAAAAATCGGACTGCCCAGTTAACTTTGAAAGGGGAGAATTTTGAGAAAATACATCAGCATTTTAGTGGACATTTGGACATACAATGGACGTTGTACATTGTATTGTGAGCTTGCAAGAGTAATTTATGTTATGTTAGTAATTTATGTTAATGGAAATTTGTCTTTTTAGATTTTTCACAGATTTGCAGGGAATTTAGCCTCTGATGCCTCCTTAATGACTTGCATATAATAACAACCACCTTAAATTTTAGCCTATATGTATTTTATTTAATTATTTATTATTTTATTATTTATTTTATAGCCCACTTTACACACACTTATACCCCACATGTTAGCACTGTGAGAGCACTTTATAACAGAAGTATTACATTTGCATCAAGTTGCTAAGTAATCTCAAATAGACTTACTTAGGTGGTTTCTGATAATGGCTGTGTTTTTAATTGCTTTAAAATGATGTCAGACTCAGGAAAACAGACTTCACATGTCCTTATAAAGGAAGGCCGAGAAGAAGACGTCATGTTTTGAGACACATAAGCTGGACGCCCGTCCCACCGCTGTCTTTTAAAGATCAGAGCATAAACTTTGTCCCCTCTGCAGACCAGTTTCTGCTCCCCCATGTTGAACACTATAAACTCTCCCTATGACTCGACGCTCATGCGCAGAACGTACTTAAACTTCCCAATTGGGAATGTAATCAGATACAGGCCTTTACGTGATTATTCTTCTTCTATTTAATGGATTAAATTAAATTTCATTTACCCACCTCATTGAATCGGATAGAAATTGTCAGATTATTAACAGATTATTAGGCTGCATGTAAACATGGCTACTGTAAGACATGCTGACGTCTATAAAATTGAACAAAAGTACATCACATAGCATTTAAAACAGTAGCGGAAGCCATCTTGAAGCCTTAATTTTGTCTATAGTTGTGTACAGTCTAAACTCTAATTGAGACTAATTAAGAACTTGATGCGTTTTAAGGGAAGTGATGATTGAAGTATAATGCAGATTGGTTGGGTAAAAGCCTACATTACTTACTAGCCAGATTAGCCTTGTAGCTCCAGTGCAAAACTAAAGCAAACCGCAGACACCATGTCTTAGCTGACTGATTACATTTGGGGCAAGGGGGGCAACACTTTTACCATATGTTATCTCCTTCAGTTAATAGCAAGTCTGAGTCGAGTCATGAGTCCCCATCTTTGTGCACATACACACACAAGCCCACCCAGACACCATATGTTTACATCAATTGATTCCGTCTGGTTGTTCCTTCTGTCATACATCACTGTCCTGTCGGCACACATTGGTCTATGTGCCAAGGTCATTTTAATACTACCAATACTAATAATAGTACTAAAAATAAGAAATAATAAAAATACATATTTTTGAAATCATGCGCTTCTTTTCCAAGCACCAATATTCAGTATTGTAGATAAGTAGATTAATGACAAATGTTCTGAGCAGGTATTGATGCATGTGATAATAACTGTGAAATGGTAGCTATGATGAAAGCACTCCTAACAGAGAGAGGGTTGATTAGACTCTTGGTTGAGACTTCAAACAAGCTGGATTGATTTTTTCACAAGTTGGCTCAATTACAATGCGCCTGCCTTTACTGGTGTCAGCTCAGGTCCCATGGAAACAAAGATGGGGAAGATGAGAGCAGACACATTTTATTTCCATTACACTGTACTGTGAAACTCCATGATGACTGGATTTCAATACCACTGGATATTAATAGCATTGGCACTGCTGTTGTAGTCGTGTGCTGGTATTGTTTGAAGGGAGTGAGATTGTAACTTATTGTTTTTCACATAAATATGCACTTTTGTGATCCATCCTGGTCAGTGTCTGTGCTTACATGCAAAAAAATTTGCCAATCCGATTGAACACATTCCGATTATAGACTAAAACTGAGGTGTTGATATGCTCTCTCTACTCAACCATCTGATGGAAAATCTGTTTACATGCTCACAACAAGTAATCCGATCCAAACTCATGCGCATGTATACAGTATTGTTCAGTGTAGATGTTACCATGACAATGAGCATCATGTGAGTCCAGTCAAAGTGAGACGAGCATTGAAGAAGGCCGAGAGGAAGACGTTGTGTTCTAAACACATATACTGGACGCCCGTCCCACTGCCGTCTTTTAAAGCTGAAAGCATAAACTTCATCTCCTCTGCAGACCAGTTTCTGCTCCCGCCATGCTGAACGTTGTAAACTTTCGCTATGACGTGATGCACATGATCAGAACGTACTTAAACTTTCCGATTGGGAATATAATCAGATACAGGTGTTTACACAGTTATTATTCTTCTATTTAACAGATTATTTAAAGGATTACCCACAGACCCAGCGGATAGAAATTGTATTCCAAATGGCCTCAATCAGACTATTCTATTCTGATTGAGGTGTAAATAATGGACATATTCTATACCGATTGAGCTATTAGTCGGATTATTAATGGATTATTTGGCTGCATGTAAACGTGGCAAGTGTGTTCCATGTAATCATAAGTGTAGACAATCCCCAATTGCATGCATCTATTCTTTATTTTGAATTATGCTTCATTTTATTTGTGTTGTGTGAGGGTAAAAATGACTATGAGATTATTTGAGACCATTCAATACCTTGGACCAGCCTGAGAATGACTTCAGATGCTATAGTGATGAATTACAATGATAAATTATAGCAATTATAACATAATAGTTGTTATAATGATAAAATAGTGAAACCATATTTTGTCTGATGTGCGTATATTTGAATAGAGGCATGTTTTCCCTTTCTGTCACCTCTTATGCTTATTTGACTGGTTTATCTTGTTATTTATTTAAGCCTTTTAGCCTCTGTTAAAGCTTTCAGTGTGGCGTTGGCTCTACAGTGTTGACATGTTGAGATGATTTTTCTCTTTGTTGCCAGGCTTCAGTGATAAACTGCGACTGTTAAAGCTGGGCTTTGGTTTTGGATGATAAATGTAAAAACTTGGCCAAACAAAAAGGAAAAAAACACCTCTATGATAATGCTAATCTCTCTTAGCACCCCTATGGGATACTAGTAGTATCTCATAGCAGTTTTATAATGACTCTTTCAGAGCCCTGACATAGAGCTGCTGCTGTTATCCATTTCTAACTGACTGAAGCGTGTTAGTTCAGTGACCACTTGTGTTCACAGACAGTGATGTATCTAGGACCCCTAGAAAGCCTAGAGTGATGTTTTTCTCATTAAAGTGGTCCCATTGCAAGTATAAACAGGATTGGTTCATTCCACTGTCTCTTTCTAATTAGGTTAGTGGTTAATCCAACATGTTAAGCCTTCAGTTCAGCTCCTGAAGTCCTCACTTGGCTGTATCTGTCTGCATACCACAGACACAAAGAAAGAAATCCTGATTGCATAATTTTCTGTTGGTTTTTAACCCTTTTGTTTCCAATCAAAACATAACAATCACATAGTAGAATTACTACAATACTTGCAGAGTTTAAATACACACATGATGATTATATTAAATAAAAATGAACTAATAAGCACAGACATGTTCATTTTTTTTATTTCACAGAAATTATTAGACCTTCTCCACTGCCAGCCTTTTACTGTTTCTGGCCTTTCAGCTATCACAGACATTATGAATGGGTGTTTGTCATACATTTCAAAGCATTAGTCATCCTCTGTTCAAATGTAGTCTAGCTGGTGGCAACTTTAATACACTATTACACTTTATAAGTCTGTGGCATGATTTTTTTTTAAAAATCATTAAAATTAAAATGAAATAAATAAAAAAAGTTTGAACACCTCTGGTCAAATTATATGTTTTGTTGATTGTCTAAAAAATAAGTTAAAACATCTACAGAAAACAAATTAAAAAAATTAAAATAAAAAAAATAAATAAACAGTATTTAAAATGTGGCGTAACTAGCAGAAGCAGCATTTTATGTTTTTTTCCCCCAATATATTGAATTCAGCAAATAAACAGCATTTGTGCATTAAAATGTGCAGAGGCGTGTTGTCTGTGGAGTCCATATGTCAAACACAAGGCCTGCGGGTCAAGTCAGGCCCGTGGCACAGTCCTTATTTTAATTATTTGAATTTTCTATTACTATTAGCCCATTTCACCATGAGCTGCACTAGAGTTCCCAGCATGCACTGCACTGTCTAGTTCAAGCAAATGGGCAGTTTAAAAAAAAAACAAAAAACTAATGTACATTGGGGATATTCAAAGAGGTTCAACAGTTATCTGCAGCTAATGTAGTCTATAAAATATTTTATTTAAAATAATTTTTGAATCATTCAAGTATTCAGTACCTATTTTTTGCAGTTGTAGTTTTGGCACATTTTGAAAAAACAATGGCCAGTTGAGGTCATGGAAAAATGTCAAGTAAAAGTAAAATAAAAACACAGCTGGCCCATGGATTTGTTGAGATTTTTAAGTATGGCCCTTTTAGTGGTTGAGTTTGACACCCCTGCTGTAGAAGATGTGTAACTTCTTTTCACTCAGAAAATCAACAAAACATGTCATTTGACCAGGGTGCCCAAACTTTTACATTTGACTGTATGCAGTAAGGCATGGAAAGAAAACATAGAGCTGACAATAAGTGAGTTAGAATGAAAGAATGTCATTCAGGGTAACTCATAAATATCTCATCTAGCTCCAGATGCTGCTTTGTAGCTGGAGGAGGCTTCACTCTGGTTTAGCAGGAAGTCAATGTGCCACCTTGTGGAAGAGGTCTATGCATAAACCATGTTGACAGAAGCTTTCTTCACTTCCTCACCTGCACTACAACTCCTCAGAGGGACAGAAGTCTGTCAGGATCTAAGCACAGATGACAAAGCAGAAATGGTACATGCAAAACTTTCACGCTAGAGAAAAGTTTTACCTGAGCTGGACTGAGATTGTGTAGAGGAGCCTCAGTCTGTAAATCCTCGTCATGAACTACTGCTTTGTGGCCATGTCATTGATTCGGTTATTAACTCAACATAAAGTATTTACTTTGGTAGCTTTTCCGATAAACAGCTTACTTTAGAAATTCCTTATGTTGCTTTAAATCATCACTACACTAGCAGTGCTCTTTTTTAAGTAGGGATTCTTTTTCCACTGATCATTTCAACACATGCAAATGGCTACCCCTATAAGAGTTACCCAACACAGATGTCAATAATCCTGAATTAAAGCTTTCGCTCTTTAAACTTATACTCATTACTTCATTTCCAATCCAATGTGCTGGAATACAGTGCTGCAAACCCACTGTCCGAATACTTATTGCTGGCACTGGGAACCACCATCAGTGTATCATAACAAACTAAACAGGATTAACAGCTCATCGATAGCCAGTACAGTTAAATGAACCATGCAGACCAATAGAGAAGCAGATTGACAGGGATTGTTAAAACCAATTAGAACACAACTGTAGCCTAATGGCAGGCCTGTTGGGAGATGGTAATTGGCATTCTTCCATTCTCCCAGTGAACCAACATCTACATCCTGAAGAGTCACGGGAGTGCACTTTGGTTCTATATTCACTTCAGCTTTAACTCTACTCAACACAAGAAAAAACACTTGAGAACATGATCTCGTTCTGTTCATGCAATTTGAAGCCTGTGAAGTCTAATTCCTCAGTTTTACTAAAATCACTTAGCCTTAGGTTAATTACATAATTGATTACACAGTTGGTTATGTAATGAATTGCATTAGATTCAGTTTATATTCTCAACTGACTGGTTTACAGGTTGAAATATTTGGACATAAACAAAGTTACTGTTATTTCAGCTTCTACAGCATATTAGGGTGAAATAAAAAAAAATGAATATGAGCTCAAATTGCAGACATTCAGCTTTAATTTGGGGATATTTACAGATCAAGATCAATTTGTACCAGAATGATGAAGAAGTCTTGAGAATAAAAGGAACTGCTCGTTATTCATAGCATACCACTTCATCTGTGAAGCATGGTGGAGGTAGTGTTATGGCATGGGCATGCATGGCTGCCAATGGAACTGGTTCCCTTGAACTTATAGATAATGCTACTGCTAACAAAAACAGCAGGATGCCGTTTACTTGACTTATAAAATGCAAAACTGAAGATAAAACACCCCAAGGACAAGCAGGAACTGAGGACAGTTGCAGTAAAGGCCTAGCAGAGCATAATAAGGGAGGAAACCTAGCATCTGGTGATATCTGATATCTAGTCCCAGACGTCAGGCAATCATCAACTGGATCATTAACTTGTACTTATTGGGTATTTTGACTGCAAATTAAATGAATTGTGGTCTCATACGTCTGCACAGTACTACACATAAATATGAGTTATGCAGTGAAGCTACTACAAGGCCCAATTTATCCTGGGAAATGTTCACAAAAACTTTAATGACCATAACAAATGATACTGAAACGCACACTTAAGCAAAGCAATTACAGCTCGGACTTCATTGACATATGCATTAAGCGAGTGCCTTGCTGCGTCTCGTTTGAAAGTGCTGACTGGCAGTTCTCAAGAGATGAAAAAGGGAAATGCAATCTGATGGGGATAAAGAAGGGATGGGACAAAAGCACCTATGGCCATTACAGTCAAGTGTCAAAAAAGAAGGCATCTAATCTTGTCAAGACAATTACTTTCCATTAACCATTTGAGTAAACTAATCGTATTTCATACTGAAAAGCTGGTGAAGCTGTTGAAAAAGCCAGAAGAAATAAAGTAAAATTTGAGATATACTCTTAAAGACCCATTCACTCAATTTTTTTAAATGATTAATTCCACATGGATGGCTTATTATGGTTATATAGACTGAAATGTGTATCAAATGTGCTACTATAGCGCAGACTTCTAATTTTTACATTGAAAACACAGGCTTTCTCAGTTCATCTGAAAAAAAGCATTTTGTGTGGCGCTACATAGCAGCTTAGTATTGGAAGTCATGAATGAGCTCAATATATACCAATATATACCATATCAATATATACAAAATTGTACTAATGCCAGATGGCAGTGAGAGCAGTGAGAGGTGACAAAAACTCCACATGCTTCGTTCACTATATGATACCTGATACATCTGTTGAATGTCCTCACTCACCTCACTCCACTGGCAATCACACAGAGGCTGATATGCTGGGTAGTCATTTAGTAAAATCAGAGACAATGACCCTGCCATAAACCTCAATGAATCCAAGAGCAGTCTCAATTACTCTCCATGAACTCTGCCATGCTGAAATTGAGTGCATCGAGTGTTTGGTGGTGCCCACCACGACTGAAAGCAGAAAGCAATGATTCCCACTCTGCTTCCTCACTCCAGCTATTAGATTTGATTCTGCTGCTGTGGTACTGTCTTTCCAGCTGCTACAGCTGCCTAGAAAATTAAGCTACACTGAGCCCTTACACCTGGAACTTCAACTCATATCTCAGTGATAAGGGTTTCCACCACAATTACTTTTCTAGACATTACTAGAAAAGTAACTGCAGTGGAATATGGAATATGAAATACATGAAATATTTGAAATACACATTTTTTCTCAAAGTTAATTTGTAAATCTGTATAATAATAATAATATAATAGTATAATAATAAAAAAATTTAATGTATTTTTTAAATATTACAACTATAAATACTACTACTACTACTAATAATAATAATAATAATAATAATAATAATAATAAATAATAATAATAATAACAATAATAATAATAATAATAATGATGAATTTTTAAATAATTTGAATACTTTAGATTTAATATTTGTCTGTGAAATATTTGAAATTAGACTTGTATTATGAAAATTTGCTCAAACCACAAACAATAACATTTCAAAGGGTGAGAAAAATGATAACTGTTTAGCCTAATTATCATCTTTTCCATTTTTGCTTAAATTAATTTATATACTACTACTACAACTACTACTACTACTACTGCTAACAATAATAATAATAATAATAATAATAATAATAATTTTAAGTGTTTACCTTTGTAATATTTATACATAGAACAATAAGCATTATATTGTGACAAATTTGATTGTGGTTGTGTTGCAGCAAATGAGCTCAGTCTGCTGTGACAGCTCCTCAGTCAGATCCTAATCAGACTCCAGCTTCTTCACACAGCTCTCCTACAGAGTGAGAATAATCCACACCAGCCCTTTTCTCCCTGTGTGCCCCTCACAGCCCCTCAACAGCAGCACCTTCAGCACACTGTTAAAATAGCCATGAGCAGAACAAATATTATAAAACATACGTCTGAATATCATCATTAAAAAAACAGATATATATATATATATATATATATATATAGAGAGAGAGAGAGAGAGAGAGAGAGAGAGATATAGATAGATAGATATAGATATATATAAACATATACGTATTATACAACCTCATTTCCAAAAAAGTTGGGACCCTGTGCAGAATGTAAATATAAATAGAATGCAATGATATGCAAATCATGTGAACCATATTTTTCGAGAAATATACTACAAAGGCAGCATATCAAATGTTAAAACTGTGAAACTGAGAAACTGAGAAATTTTAATGTTTTTTTTTATATATATATATGCCCATTTTCAATTTGATGCCGACAACCCGTTCCAAAAAAGTTGGGACAGGGGCATGTTTACCACTGTGTTAACAACACTCTGAAAGTGTCTGGGAACTGAGGAGACCGATTGCTGTAGTTTTGAAAGTGAAATGCTTTCTCGTTCTTGTTTGATATAGAATTTCAGCTTCTCAGCAGTTCTGGATCTCTTTAATTGTATTTTTCATTTGGCAACGTCTTGCTGAAATAATCAAGGCCTTCCCTGAAAAAGACTTTATCTGGATGGCAGCATATGTTGCCAAAACCTGTATATTGTTCAGCATTCATGGTGCCCTCACAGATGTGCACGTCACCCATGACATGTGCACTAATGCCCCCCTATACCATCCCGAACACTGATATTTGAACTGTGCACTGATAACAAGCTGAGTGGTCTTTAGCCTGGAGGACACAGTGTCCATGGTTTCCAAAAAGAATTTTAAACGTTGATTCATCGGACCACAGGACACTTTCCCACTTCACCTCATTTTAAATGAGCTCAGGCCCAGAGAAAGTGGCAGCGTTTCTGGATCCTGTTTATGGTCACTGAGTGCAAGTTATTCATTTTTCAGTGTCAGAAGAAAATGAAAATGTATTTAGCAGAAAATTACTTAAAAACCTCAACAACTCAGTGATGTTAAGGTCTGGACATTTCAAATTTGCAGCTTTTTAAAATTAGTTTTCTTTTCTCAGCGAGGGCTTCTTGACAGCTACACATTCATTCAGGCTCATAGCACTGTTTTCTTCTCACAGTGGAAGGATGGATAGATTTACACCTGTAGCTCTTGCTTCAGATCTAAATGAAAGCTTTTTAAAAACTCTTTTTTTTTGGAAACTCTTGTTTTTCACTTTCATTTTGCTTTAATGTTCCTCTTCTTTGTAAAAGTGGATTATCTTATGTCCAGTCGTCTCAGAAATATCTCCTGAAAATGAATGGTTGCATTGCCTGGAAATTAACTGAATTAAATGAAGGGTGGTCGCTGACTTTTGCACAGTTCTGTATATAGAGAGAATTCTGCAAGAAAATGAACCACCATACTGTAAACATTACGTTTACTTTCACCTACAGCTGCATGCTAATTATAATTTAGGAAACATGAGCATTTTTTTACCTTTAGTGCTTTTTAAATTTCACTTCTCTGACCTTCACGTCCTACACTCATGCGTGTCCTGTAATCAAGAGCTGCGTAAGCCCCTCTGGAGACTTGCAGATGTACAGTGTTTATGTCATGCTCTTGCTTTTGCTTGTTCGGTGGTGATGGTGGAGTAAGCTGGAGGCGGCTGGCAAATTAGAAATCCTCTGTAAAGCTTGGTAATTAACTGGCCACCCTTGAACCCTGGGCAAACTCCTCAGTGAGACAAATGAGTTGCAATTATTTCGACCCAAAGACCGCCACGAGTTGTCTTAGGAGAGGCAACAGACGCCACTCAAAAGTAAGTTAACCAAAATTTCAAGGGTGTCTCAGCACAGGGGAATGCAGCACAACGCCTCAGTGATGGTACACAGAGTGCACTTGTGAGGGAGACTGAATCCACACAGAATCCAGATGAGAACAGTGGATGCTGTTGTACTTTCAAATGAGTAACAATAAAAGCCATATGGGCTGCAAACTGACGCACAAGAAGAGAATATTGACTGCCTTTTACAGCACTGCGCTAACGTTAGAGACCGCCCTTCAATTATTTACCTTCCAGTGGTGAACCGTGACTATTAGAGCTAGGCCTTCAATTCAGGCCATAAATGTGAAAACTCAGCCAATACGTGAAAAAAATACCTCTACATGCTTTTCTGTTAGCTTACAGAATGGGATTCTATCAACGTCTGAGGGCTAAGCTAATAGCAATTTGCGTAAACATTTTTTGCCAGTTCTAGATTAAACACTGACATGTGAAGCTTCTAAAAGACTTTCATCATTTGAAGCCTGTGACAGACATATTAGCCTATGTTTTAGCAGTTACACTGTGACTGTTATAGGAGACTGGTATAGAACTGCTGCTGCTGCTTTCCATTTCAGTACCCCATTGTTCAGACTGCTGCTTGTATTCACAGACAGTGACATATCTGGGGATGTGTCTCAAAGAACTACATAGCTCAGTATTCAAGGTCCCAGGGAATCAACCATTTTCTAGGGTGTCTTGTTGTCAAAATCGTTTCAGTGCACTGGAATTTTTTTAAGTTCCCACAATGCACCGTAAAGACCATTGAGCATCATCTGTTCACTACGTTCCTTGACCAGAAACAGTGTCAAACCTCCAGCTCAGCTTTCAGCAAGTTTTAAAATGGTGGATAAATGCTGTGCATCTCAGTTGCCTCTTCACCAGGAAAATATATTAAATATGTATTTTTCACATTGTGAATAAAAAAAAACTACCAACAATAAGGGCTATGGTTTAGATCACAGTTTATCATTCCTTTATTAGTTTTCTACTAATTAAAATATTCCACCTGTTAGCTGCTTAGCTAACCAGTTGCATTTGTCCCTGAATTACTTATACATTTTGATGTAAATGTTTGCCACTAATTACCTACCAAATAATATCATATATTTAGCATAATAACACAGTACAACACCATATTTCCCAAGTATTGCACTTTATTTGTTCTTTTTATGAACAAAGTATGTCATAGTAACTTGACCTGCTAACAGGCTAATAGCTAACATGCGGACTAAGCCCCTTCAGACATATTCAGTTACAGACTTTAAGTTTGAATCTCCACTGAAAGGATCAGATGTAATGTTACCGAATGTCTATTTAGTCGTTAGCTAACTGTGTTTTTAGCTATGATTTGCATAGGTGAACCACAGTTAGCTTGGCCCTATGCTAACAGGGTTAGCATTTATGCTAGCCGTGTTAATCACCTAAAGAAAGGCTTGATTGCACTAAACACTGCTGTGTGTGACTGACACATGACTGTATCTGGTCTCAGTTTAAACAAAAGGAGAGTGTTCATGAAATGACTGGAATATTTTGGTATAAAACGACAGTTTGGCTAAGCACAGCACAGTGGATGAGCTTTTTAGCTATGCTGATGGATGTAATGCGTTAGGATCCTAACCAATAGAGAGCTCACTTAGCTATAATCTACCTAGATATCACAGAGAAAAACAATTCCTGATTGGCCAATTTTCTCCTCGGCGTTCAAAGAATTTAACCCTTTTGTTTCCTTCCAGAACTTAACAATGATACAAGTGTAGTACTGTAATAGAGTTTAAATACAAGCATGATTCTACTGAATAAAATTAACTAAAAATTAGAGATATGTATTTTAAGTTCCCAGAAATCATTAAGTCTTCTCTGAAGGCCTTGAAGGCCCAGGGTGATCCCCTCTGTGATTTCCAGTCAAAACAGCCTTTAAGGCCAATTCATACATTTGTCAGGAGATATTTTTCAAGAGAGTAGATATACATTTGTATGCAAAAGTTAAAAAGTGAACAAAAGTTCAAAAAGTGAACATCTTTTCAAATTCAAATGTTTTGTTAAGTTTCCAACTGAAAATAACACATTTCTGTGCAGGTAACAAACATGAACATGGCATGTTTCAGTGTACAATATCTATTCATTTGCTGAGTCTAACATATTGGAAGAAATTAAACAAAATATAAAACGTACCATAACTTTTATGTTTTATTTTACCCCCAATATGTTAAGTTCAGCAAATAAACAGTAATCATGCATCAAAATGTGCAGAAGTGTGTTCTCTGTAGAGGATGTGTGAACTTATAACAAATCAATACATGCAATTTGTCAAAGCCCAGATTTTTGCATATGACTGTAAGATAATCCACTTGTATGAGAGGAAAGTCAAAGAAAAATAAGAAAAAATAAATCAGTAGTTTCCAAACTTAAGTTTTAAAAATGACTGAAAGATACAGAGAAAACGGGGCCTCCAAACACTGGGCAGGACCTGGTAGAGCAACAAATCGGTCCGCATCAGATAAACAGCACTCAAAGCTTTTATCTCTGAGAGAAACATCAAGCTCCACTCTTGATTCAGATCTGAAAAAATCTGAAGTGTTTCTGTCCATCTGTGAGAAGACAACTCAACACTATGAGTCTAAAAGGATATGTAGCTGTCAAGATGCTACTGAGAAAAGGAAAGAAGAATTTGCAAAGCAAACAAAGAAGCTGCTGGTGTTCTCAGAACGATGGACTGACCACCTCCAGACGTCCAGACATCACTGAATGTGTTTGGATTGCAAGAACCAGAAAATACAACAACGTTTTTCTCCCGATGCTGAAAAATTAAAAACTTGCACTTCTTTGTCATTTTAACTGGAAATTTAAATAAATAAATAAACAAAAGGTGGTCTTTGACTTTTGCACAGTACTGTAGATATGTCTGCAAAGCATACAAATCACATGTTTTGCATGATAATGGATTTGATTTTTTAAAGCATGTATAGAATTCAGTGCTTTGTATATAAAATTCAAACTTGTTCTACTGTGGATTACATAGTACATCATTAAACTGCCATGCTGGTTTAGTTCAGCAGCTTCATAGTCACTCATATTATCCCCTAAACTCTGCAGGCATTTTACAGATGCCTGTGTGAAGCGAGTGCCAAAAATACAAAAGTTATTGACTATATCTCTGAGGTGCAGATAAGGAGCGTCCCTATATTTGATATTTAAAGCCGAGTCCACCAAGCTTTTCATGGCCGTTCATCTGATGTTGCCACGTCCTAAATTGTGCTGGTGATAATGGGAGCGGATGCAGTCATTTCCAAATGGACTCAGACTTATCAGCGAGAGCACAGTGTGCTTTGAATGTGACTTCTCCTATCACTATTCAGCTCATGTGGCTGCTGCGCTTGTGATTTGCACTTTGTTCAGTGTGAGATTTGATAGCTCTCTCATGGTTTGTAACCTCCCAGGCACATTGGATTTCTGTTGAGGATTACTTAAGGTCGTGTCCAGAGGTGCATAGTAAAGAGCAGAAGGAGCAAAAGCAATGCACTACAGAGTGGCAAATTAGACTGCTCATATTACTCTTTACTACCAATAAAATTCATGTAACATTATATGGAAGTTATGTAAGTCTCAAAACCTGCAATACAGTTAAAAAAAAAGAGAAACAATCTGACCCCAAAATTCACTTTGCTGCATGTCAAAGGGCCTTTAGTATATGACAAAAATGCACTGAATCTGGAAAAATTGTGCATTTTAATGAAAAGCACTCTCTGCTGCATGTACTACATAGCATGCCCGCCTTGTAGGCACAGAGCCTTAGATATGCCCAGACTGACCAAAGGCCTACCCAATCAAGTACAGAATTTTTTAAGCTGCATTTTTTAAGAAAATGAAATTTGATTCGTCTTCTGTAAAGTTTTGTATTGTGGCCAATTGTATTATTGCATTATTGTATTGCGGCCAATCAAAATTCAGATGGTTTCCACTTCATACCTGAACGTAGTAGGTAGGTAGTCCTACTTATATTTTATTTCTTAGCCTTCAAAACACCTCTTAAAATTATGCGTTGATGAGTCAATAGAAACACCCGTTTTTGTTTCTCTAGCATTTACAGATATATTACACTTGAAAAACATGTTAGGGCTAATTTATTTATATTTTGAAATAAAACAAAAAGTTATTGTAACAATTACACCTCTTTGAACCATCAATTTAGCAATATTGGTTTTTGAATCAATTATGTAGAATTCCAAGCACCACAGAAGTGCTCATCCTCACAGTCATGTGTGAAAGGTCAGTGCCATATTTTGAGGTAAAACACATGTTTTTCTACCATTTTAACTGCAATAATCTATACATGACTATGACATATATCATTTAAATGACATAAAGAAAACAAATGCCAAATAAATATTAGAAAATACGTAATAGAAGTTGTGTCACTGGTGTTACTGCGTAACACAAAATCTCTTATTTTGAAATAAAAATCACACTGATGACATCAATTGACTTCCTTTTACCTATTTTCTGAGGATCTATGAAGAAAAGCACATGGTAAGTCCACTGTGTCTTTTCAGTTATCAGAAATTTTCTCATTTAGTTCATGATTTCATATGAAGCTTTTAGTTGAAGTCACTGGTGTGACCTACTTTATTCTTAGGTTACTGGGAAAAAATAGGATACAAATGGATAAAATTACATATTAGAGGATATTCCATAAATTAATAACACGTGGTTTGATGCTCTGTAGCAGCCATTTTGTAAAATTTGTTTTTTCATTTAAAATGTCACTGGTGTTACTGTCTCTGGTGTTACCTTTCTCGTGTGTAACACCAGTGACTCCTATGGATAAAAAAAAGTGGACTTTTCTGGTACATACTACATGTTGAACTCAACACATTGTTAAAAAGGAAAGTTGGCCAAGAAACAGCCAAAGAGGAGAAGATCTGAAGAACCAAGACTGAGAAAGAAGTTCTTGGATCAGGCAAGGAAGAAGAGCCGTGTTGACATCAGCAAGTCGTTTCAGCAGTGGAGAGACCTCGAGAGCTGACGAGGCTTAAGTTGTTTTTTCATTTGCCAGCTTCATGTTTAAATTTCCCCGTTCCAGCTTAAACTACCTGAGGTGCCAGAATGTAACTGCTGCAACATTTAAGGTGGAACGGAAGACTGGAACAAGAAGGTGAATAAGAACCTGATGAGGAGGTATATATATATAATTATACACAATATTAATACGAATGAATAATAATAGTCTTAACCTCGATATCATGGTTCTTTTATTAAAGAACCCCTAAGGAACTTCATTTTCAAAGAGCGTAAGAGGTATGTGTTCTACTACCAGGTGGTCACAGACTGCAGGATTATTGGTGCAGCCTATCACGTAGTAAGGCAGGTGTCACAGTTGCCATGACCACAGCCCCTGCGGCTCCACCCCATTCACCCTCCTCCTGACTCAGAGCTCCTATGTCTCGTTATCAGCATCACTCCTGCATGTATATATAGCCTATATTTCCTCTGTGCTCACACTTCCAGACTTTGCTGTATACCCAGTTTCTAGTTATCTGGTCATCTCCTCCTCATCTGCTCCTTGTATCTTGTCCGTTATTGTCTTCTGTGACCTTTTGTTTGTACCACCTTTATTGAAAGTACTTGCATCCTACATTACATGCAGCATAATTTTTCAGACTCCCTAAGTCTTTCGATGAAAAAAGCCTCTTTGGAAATAATATTGATTTTAAAGGACCTGTATGGACATGTAATCAATATGAAAAGAGGGTGTGTTTAAGAGATTGACTGGAGCTTTTTGCATTTGTATTCTTACAGACATTATGACTTTATGACTGGGTATTTTCCCTATTTTTCCAGATTTTTACATCTTCACTTTAGCCATTTCCTTCTAAGTACACTTAAGCTGTTGCAAATTACTTAAAAATACATTTTTAAGAGGTTATATACATATTAGAAAGGCTAGTGCAAGCTAAACTTTTATATTTATGTCCAACAAAATCTTAAAATACATTTCATACCGCATATATGATATCAAACAATAAAGTGATTTAAAATATAACTGAGAAGCATCCACAGGAGTTCATATGCAGACAAGATAAATGAATCCCAGTGTAGCATATAAATCCCTCAGCTACAACATATATCAAATAGAATGTTTGTTGAGTTTATATTTTTAGATGTGAAGCATCTCATGGATGTGGTTTGTATCTCAGTCAGCCACTCACTCCCTCACTCACATTTAGCAGACTGAAGATCTTCCACGAGGGGGCGCTGTTAGCACAGTTCTTCATAACAGTGGCACTTCATATCAGTGACACTATGTCCTTGTTTCCTGTGAATGATAGTTATCTTCTGTTGATTTGATGGAGTAATAATATTACACCTGCTCTATTAAGTGATTTTAATCATCAAACTACAAGTACATATATGTTCTCATAAGGATATGGCCTTGGGCACTACACTCTTAACAATAAAGGCTCCTAAACAGTTCTTAGTTTGAAACCTACCGCTCTGTGAAAAGCCTTTACAGAAAATTTCAATTAGGTGGAGATTTTTCATGCTCGCATATATAATTTACAAAAATGGACCAAACATCCACTGAAAGGTTCTTTAGGGAACTAAATGCGATCCTTCTATGATGTTACTTTAGGAAGCCATGGTTCCTTTATGGCAGAACATTTTGAGAAACTAACCTTTTTGGTACCTTATTTGTAAGAGTGTACGTGTCTTCAGTGGAATGTGTTTATAAGATACCTCCGTAAAGATTGTGCGAAAAGTCTGAAATCCAGCTGTGCTTTCAAAGCACACTAAATATGTGCAACAATGCCAGAAGAATCTTTTTTGTCAGAGTTGAATGTTTCAGATCATCAAACTACTTTTAATATTAGACAAACATCACCCAAGTGAACACAAAATGCTGTTTTTAAATGATGATCTCACTTATTGAAAGAAAAATGCTGTTCATCCACCTTGGCCCTATGTGAAAAAAGTAATCGCCCCCTTAGCTGCTAAATTAAACAGTTATTCAAATTCAGCTGACTATTGGGTTCAATTTCACTATCCACACCCAGGCATGATTACCGCCAGACTTGTTAAATCTAAACATCACTTAAATAGATCTGTCTGGAAATGTGAAGCAGACTAGAAGGTCTCAAAAAGCAGCACATGATGCCACGTTCTAAAAAGATTCAAATACAGATGCAAAACAAAGTCACTGAAATGTACCAGTCTGGAAAGGGTTACAAAGCCATTGCTAAGGCTCTGGGACTCCAGCGAACCACAGTAAGAGCCACTAACCACACATAGATAAAACTTGATACAGTAGTGAACCTTCTTAGGAGTGGCTGGCCTACCAAAATTTTATTAAGAGCACATCAACAACTCATCTAGGAGGGACTCCTTAGGAGAGTTGCAAGGCACAAACCACTGCTGACCAAAAAGAACGCAAAGGTTCATCTCACATTTGCCAAAAAACATCCAGATGCCCCCAAAGACTTTTGGGACAATATTCTGTGAACTGATGAGTCAAGGGTGCAACTTTTTGGAAGACATGGGTCCTGTTACATCTGGCGTAAAGCTAACACCACATTACACCGTAAAAACATCATACCAACAGTGAAACATGATGGTGGTAGTGTGATGGTCTGGGGCTGCTTTGCTTCTGCAGGACCTAGATGACTTGTCATAACTGGTGTAACCATGAATTCTGCTCTCTATCAGAAAATCCCAAAGGAGGTTTGTGACCTAAAAAACCAAGCAGTTGGGTTATGCAGCAGGACAACTACTTTTTCAAATCGGTGATACAGATTTTGAATAAATCTTTATCTTCAATAAATGCGATGAATATTTGGAAGCTACATTTTACATCTGCTCTTGCTGTCTTTATCTTATGTCAAAATTAGTTGAATGAAACATTTAAATGTGACAAATTAGCAAAAATAAATCAATGAGGGGCAAATAATTTTTCACAGCACTGTACATAATGTAAAGGTTCTAGGAAGAACCCTTAAACTGGTATAAATTTAAAAGGTTCTTCACATTCATAAATCTCTTTGACACATGGTTCTTAAGGGAACCAAAAGTGGTTCTTCTATGACATCACTCAAAGAACCCCCTTATAACTTTAACTTTTATTTTTAAGAGTGTGCTGTGGCAAACATATAACAGTGTAGGCTTCAGTGAAATTCACAGTGGTCAGTATTTTTAAATGGGGAACGCAATCCACTTTGCAGAAATACGCATTCTGTTCTACTCCGAGATTTACGAATGCTGATCTTTAGAACAGTGATCTAATTGGATGTTTCCAAAGCTACAAAAGTGGAGAACACTCGAGTGTCAGTGTGATGGAATGATGGCCCGGGGCCTAGAGCCATTGCAGGGTTTTTCATTGTTCTACACAAACAGAGGGTGCATCAAGCTTTCTGCATTAGCATGGCTACCCCTCCTTACTGTTCATTAACAGTTGATAAATGTGGGCGTGTATAACAAAGGTTCGTTAAAGCCCTTTAGCGTGACTCATGAATATTTTCTCCATTGCCTTCTTCTCTCTTTCTCTCCTTCTCCTCTACTACCCTCAACCACATATAACGCAGGTCATCAGTCAACCTCCCACTCTTTATTATCCCTTTCCTTTACGGCTGGAGAGCAGTCACTGACTGCCCCAGCCACAGATGGGGCTAAATCCAGATGACTGTTGGGTCAAAACATTTTTGCTCATTTTTCCACGTTCAGTGCCACTGCACCCTGATGGAGCCATTATTCAAAGTGTGAGACTATACTTGTTTATATATAAACAGTATACTGTCACACTGTATACTGTTATTAATATAAATGCGCTGCTGTCAGAACAAAACCTTGTATCTCCATTTTTGTTGTTTTTCAGTTTGTTGCCTTTCACATTATATGTAAATTTCATGATGAATAGACCAAAAGAAACAGATATATAAGGAAGAAACATTCTTTGCTTTTAATGTAAGTCAATGGAACCAGAGTTTTTTCCAAGTAATTTTGGTCCATTCAACATGTCATCATGAAATTTACACACAATGTAAAGGGCAATAAGCATTTGCCAATTATGTCAAAAACTGAAAAACAACAAAAATGGAGATACAAGGTACAACCAACTTCTGAGACTGAACTTAGGAGGTGTGGAAAATTATCCCTACAGATTTCTGAAGCTGTAATAAAGCCAAAGGATGCACATATTAAACACAAACACACACATTTCCTAAACTGCTTATCCTACTGGGTGTTGGGGATTGCTGGAGCCTTTCCCAGCAGTCATTGGGCAGAAGGTAAGATACACCCTGGATGGGTCGCCAGTCCATCGCAGGGCAGACACACAGACATATATATTACATATTAAACACTGGAAACAAAATAATATTATGTTTATATGTTGAGGCTTCTGTCGGTGTAATTTTATGTTGTTTTTTTTTTTAATGATGCTGAAAAATGAATAACGTAACGAATGAATAATGTACCTTTTTTTGGGCTGGAAGCTATGCACGCTGTAATGCACGTTGGTCTCAAACCTTTTCACAGCACTGTATAATAATAATAACAATAAGAATAATAATGATCAGCATTATTATTATTATTTTATATTTTGTAATAATCCATATGTAAAATACTTAAATCAGAACAGATAAATCCTTTTTCCATTTATTATACTTGGAAGTCTTGAATTGTGTGCTCTCATAAAGCTTTTGTAACTGCAAAGTATTTCAAAGTCATTGCTGCCCTCTTGTGGCTGACATGAATGCTGCACTCTGTGACTCACAACAAGGTAGGAGGAATTCTGTGTTTTCATTTTTCGTAAAGCTGTAGTCCAAATCTGTGTCACGTCCAATACTCAGCAATGCTGGAGTGTATAATCGGGAAAATCGAGTCAGGAAAATTCAATGGGCCTGTAACGTTTTTGGCTAGGTTAACATACACCAAGCAACCACTTCACTGAGTACAGCTCCTTGTTTCTATGCTTATTGTCCATTTTATCAGCTCCACTTACCATAAAGGTGAACTTGGTAGTTTTACATTTACAGACTATAGTCCATCTGTTTCTCTGCATACTGGTGGCTCCCTTATATCTTGTTCTTCAATGGCATGGCCCCCACAGGACCACCACAGAGCAGATTATTTGGGTGATGGATCATTCTCAGCACTGCAGTGGATCAGACACAGCTGTGCTGCCGGAGTTTTTTAACTCTGTGTCCAGTCACTGTCAGTTCTGTCAGAAACGTCTACCTTGTTGGTCCATCTTGTAGATGTAAAGTCAGAGACAATGGCTCATCTGCTGCTGCACAGTTTGTGTTGGTCATCCTCCAGTCCTTCATCAGTGGTCACAGGATGCTCCCCACAAGAACCTGTTGGCTGGATATTTTTGGTTGGTGGACTATTCTCAGTCCAGCAGTGACACTGAGGTGTTTCTAAACTATAGCAGCACTGCTGTGTCTGATCCACTCAGACCAGGGCAACACATACTAACACACCACCACCACATCAGTGTTACTGCAGTGCTGGGAATGATGGTGGTCCTGACCATTGAAGAACAGGGTGAAAGGGGACTAACAAAGTAACACACTAACACAACGGCACCACGTCAGTGTCACTGCAGTGCTTTGAAAGACAGTGATATGCTAAGTGGAGCCTATAAAATGGACAGAGTGTAGATACAAGGAGGTGTTCTAAATGAACTGGCCAGTCGGTTTATATAAACTCACGCATATACACACAGGAGCACAGCGATTAACTGTGAACGTTACAACCAAGTCTATATTTGTAGTGATTTAGGGGCTTCATCCGCAGCCCCTCCTTAAGAGATTCGCATGTTCAGCTTCTGCGCCGCGGTGAACCTGGATGGACAGCAGCACAAAGGAGAAAAAACGCTAAGGTGGCGCCGAAAAGGCAAAAAAAAACGCTCGAGGAAGATGCAGTGAAATGCTTTAGTCCTCCAAATAATCTACCATTTTTAGCTCTAATCATAAATAGTTTTCTTCATTCATTCTTTATTATTCAGTCACGTTCTCACGGCTCGGCCAATCATATCAGACCTCGCAAATTATAAACCAATCATATGAGACTTGGTCGAGGGTCTGTGGTACTCTGCAAAGTTGTACAAGCGCCAACGTTGTAACCGGATTTTAGCTACAAGCTTGACTTTTAACAACAGTAGAACCCTTTTTGGTGCTATATAGAACCCTTTTCAAAAAGGCTCTATAGAACCATCTACAGCACATTCTCATTCAGTCTGAAGAACTCTCCATTTAATCATGCAAAGGGTTCTTTTGAGTGTTTATGGTTCTATATAGCTACGTGAGGTAAAGAAACGAGGGTATGCCACTAACTGATGAACAGGAGTGTCCCTAGGCCAGTTTATCTACACTGAATGTACATTATTCATTTAATTAATTCAGCCGTGCATTTATTTTTCATTATCCAGCTGTGCCATCGTGTCTCCAGGTTCACAATATACTTGTGCTAGCAAGACGCAAACTAGGGGAGGCGCTGCTGCTGCTGCTGCAATCCAGCACTGCCTGGCGGCACAACTAGAGATTTTCTAACAGAACAGGACACGGCAATCCTGCTGTTTAGCGTTGGGAAAAAGGGCACCGCCAGCTCAGCCAATCATATCACACCTTGTAAGTTGTAAGCCAATCATATCAGAGCTGGGGGCGGATCTCTGGTGCTACTCACCCTGCGAAGTAACGTCAGTCGGCAACCGCCAAGGCTGTGACAGGATTTTAGCTAAAAGCTCCCTAAAATGACCATTAGGCCTTATTCAAAATATATAATATACAGTCTGAAACCGTAAATAGTTACAGAGAGAAAACATCTACCTACAAATTGGATTTGTACGAATTGTGGTCAATTGTGGTCAATACATTTTTAGCTGGTTGCTTTTTAACTAGTTAGCTAGCTTGCTAACTAGCTACACGAGGTAAAGAAAAGCGGATAGGCCATAAAGCACAAGTGTTAGCGAGCTAGCTTAAGAGCCAACTATTTTACGAATTAAAAAAAAAAAAACTTAATTGATATTTGTTTTCATATTTATATCAAATAGTTTGAAGAAATCACACCAGTATTAGCCACATATTGTTTTTACTGCATCTAGCTTAGATAATACTGGTGTTGTATGTAATGCAGTTTTATATCCCTGAATTCCTCAGTCTGTAGCTGGATGTTAATTAAGTGGTGGCAACTTCATAAAAGGCCCGTCAGATGAGAAGATTTTTGCCAGTTTCAACAAAAATATGAACGCTTTGATCCTTGAGCTCTTGTAAATCTGGGTTTAATAAAGATAACCTTATTAAACACAGGCAACCAGAAAGAAAGAAAGAAGCTAAAGGAGACTGACAGCTGAAGGAACACAAGAACAAGTGTTTCATTGAAGCTTTCATTCAAAATTAACACTGAATTTGTAGAAATGTTATTCTCTTCATACATCTTCATTTGAAAGAAATGTAAAAATATCATTTTTGTATTGGCAAATGTCACTATGACCATGTCATGCAGATTATTAAACATGTAAGCACAACTATAGAATAAAATCAGACTCTATCTGGTCGCACAAATTGAGCCTGTACTAATCTATAATCCGTGCATTTGAAAGACATATTTAGGCAGACATTTTGGGGCCTTTAAAAAACATCCTCCTGGGGGAGCGTGCTCCCAGACCCCTTTAGTAAAGGCTTAGCCTCATCCATAAATCTCTAGTAACGCCTGTGCTGATGAGTCAGCTATTTTGATAGAAGCATGAATTTTAAGAAACTTTACAGATGGTAAGTATGTAAACCAGCAAAAGAGATGATACCACATAATAACACATAATGTTATTGACAGGTCCTTATGTATTTGTTTTCATATATCTCAGTAGTATTTCAAAACAGTTAGTAGTAGTGTTAGTATTAGCTATACATTGTTGTTTACAATAAGTTCATCTCAGTGAAAAGGTCGCATAGCATTGATCATAATTTTATATTTTTCATTTTCAACTTGTAGATGAAACACCTAAAGTTAAGAGGCAGCAGCTCCACCGAAGGCCAGACAAGTGAGAAGATTTTTGCCAGTTCAAACTGGAACTGACTGATCTGTCATTAAGCCTAGAATTCTTGTAAACCTGAGTTTAATATAAATGACTGTTATAACAGAAGAATGTGCTATTTTTTAGATAGATATTCCAAAAAATTGCAAAGGAGATGCAACAATGCAAAAGTGTATGAATTGCTTAATTTCATTTTACTTTTTAAGGAATTTGAAACTCTGTCAGTCACCGTTTATTTTTCCATTTATCAAACACAAAACATAAACTACTATTAATAGCATGACATTGGAATGATCAACAAATCACTTCCAGTCCTTAAATCTGATATCATTTTTAATTTAGAGCAGATTGGAGAGGTGTGCCTGTCCACTCAACACCTCCTTGCAGAACGTATTATAGAGGAGTGAGAGCAAATGCTTTTCTTATAACCATCTATGGTCAGCAGTGAGAATTAGTATACAGTGCATTATGAAACATTAGCACCCCCTACTGATTACAGCTACAGATTGAGATTTAACATAATGAACTTAAAGTCTTTGCAAATCGAATGCATTTTAATACAGCATTTTATTTTTTAAGAAAATTAAACTTAAGCAGTGAAATTTAAAATAGAGTTTTTATAGTAAAGGAATTAACAAAACACCAGCATTTTATAACCTAATTTCCTGCTACCACATCTGTGGCATATGATTGATGACTATTGACAAAAATTTTAATGTGTTTAAAAAAGCATAGAACACCACTGACTCTGTTTCATCACTTGCCCATTGGCTTCCATTTTACTTGTGCTTTGAGTGAACGAGTTTTCTGTTCTTTTACTTACTAAAGGGAAAAGTGTCTTCATTATTGTTCCTAGTAAGCCGTATGCCACGCATGAGCTTAAGGTCATCATGCCCAAAGCCAAGTGTCGGCTAGAGAGATATACATCCCCCAATATTGGGCTGTGGAGCACTGAAGCTGCACCCTCTGGAGTGATGGAGCTCCATCCGATACAGCTGGGATGAGTTGGAGTGGAGTTTGTGGTCCAGAACTGATCATCAGTACCTCAGTATCAATCAAATCAAAACAGTGTTCTAGCATTCCAGATGTTTTCTGAAACTTAAAACTCAAAGTATTTGATGTTGACCGTTCTTTGTTTTACACTTAACAGAACATTTGCATTTAAGACCTAATATTATTTTAAATAATAAAGTGAATCAAAATGGCATGACAAAAAAATTGGCACCCTTAACCTAATATTTCATTTCCCAAGAGCCTCAAAGAGAAAGGGGCCCCCAAATTTTTGCATGTGATTTTTAGGCTTCCGTACAATTCTTAATTGAAACATCAATGTATCTAACTAGTGTCAAATACAGTGCCAACAATAATGCAACTTGCATTCTGACACCCCTTAAATGGGCCCCCCTGTGTAAACGGTAAGGGGCTTAGCCCGGGCATAGTCTGTAAAAGGAATGAGGAACGTCTGTGAGTGGAATGATGCAGAGCTATTTAAACAAAACCGCATGTCCTACAGCAAAATTACAGCATTTTTGAGCTTCAGCCCCTCAGAATTCAGTAGTGCAATACACTTTCTGTTTTTTGTGCTAAGAGGGATTTTCTCTCGTCTACTGAAATTTAAACATTTAATGAAAGTGAGGTGCTCATATATGGGTAGCCACGTGGAAAGTAACTGTGGTCAGTGGTTAACTGGGGGTGGTATAACTTTTCCTTTTTGTCCAGCAATTTTGTGACAGCCCCTAACACTAAAGTGGACGTAGGAGCAAGCTCTGTGATAGCATGCAAGTTAATGTGTCAAATAAAAGAACATACTAAAAGCACAGTTCACTAAGAGCTATGCTTGTCGTAGAGTTTTACTTCAAAGGGAGAAGATAATCACTTTTAAAAAACAGCAAACATTAAAGTTAAATACAGTGCATTGATTTGAAGTCATGTAACTTACAAGCAGCATGACAAAAGTGAAAACAGTGGTATTATGAAAATTTGGCACATTTAATGTTATGGCAGTTTCTACTAAGGCAAATGAGGTGCAGCAAGGGGTCCATGCATGAAATTTTCAGGTGGCCCAAAATTACTGCTGGCACCCCCATGCATGAATGGATAGCAAAAGATTGATTCATTTAATAACTTTCAGGATAAATGGTGCTTGTTTTGAATACTCAAAATGTATATTACATGTTAAAATCATCCTGGCTTCACCACTGGCATTTATTAGCATGTGACAATTCAGCTTCTTTTCAAAAAATCTGACCACTGAAATCTTGTTTAAATTGGATCATTGCATGCACACGTTTGTTTCTTACATGTATGAGTAGAAATTTTTTATTTTATATGCAAGATTGACAATTTCATTTCCATTTGTTAATTTTCAATTTGAACCTCTTAATTAGAAATTAAACAACAAATCTTCTTTTTACTTATGAAATCTGAATTACTGCATGTACAGTAAAACTGTTCTCATTACAAAGACTTGGAAAATGTAAAGAGGTCTTCTTGGTGATAATTGAATTTTTAAAAACTAAAACATAAGTCTTACTAATAAAATATAATGTTATGTTTTTACTGGTAGCAATGGAATTTTTGTTTTTCAAATTAAATTTCTGATATCAAGAAACTGTGGCTTAAAAGGTAAAACTGGCTTGCCATAGTGCAGGACCTGGTTGGAATAGTTACGGCATTGTTGTACTTTGCCACAGGTCCAAGTCTATGTGAACTTTGCAAAACAGGCTAAAAGCCCACAGTCTGTCCCATTTACAGGTTTAATTCACTAAATGTGGTTTTCACTCATACTGTCCTTTAAATCATCACAAGCTTAGCTCATGAATGACAATGATCTCTTACAGATTGTGCTGTGGTTTGTGTTCTTTTGTGATTTACTTTGTAGATCTAAATGTTCTGGATGAATCACTTCACTGTTGACAAAAGAAGAAAGAAGAAGGGGGTTTATTTGAGGTGCTAAAGGTGGCAATGAGTAGTGCATATCCAAAAAGTTTCCCAAAATGGTCCAAAAACCAGACCTGAACTATAGCTTTGCTTACCTATCACTAAATAAACAGTGATTTTCGTAAGTGACATGGGGCTATTTACTGGAGTTTGGTAATCATTTAGCTGTGCAACCAAAAGGATATTGACCCTTTATTTACAAGTTGCTTGTACTTTTGCAGCTGAAAGCAAGGAAAGATGCAAATGCTGTTAATAATAACAATGATGTCTGCAAATCATAGGCTGATAACGTTGTTGGAAATGTACAGTATTTATGAACATATTATGTGCATGTTAAATGTAAGGTCATATTTTGGGTTTAAGTAATATTTCAGGATGAATTAATCAGGAACTGTAATTTATGACATAGGGATTGGGGACCTCTGTGACAACATATTAAATGCCACGTCAAAATAAATTCAACTAGCCAGTCAGATTGCAGAGTACATAATTAAGCTTGCTAATCACATTGCAAGAGCAAAGATTAAATTAGGAAGTCAGATTGTAGGATTGAAAATACTTGATGAAAACTTTGACTGGTCAATCAGAGAATAGGAGGGGAAATTTCGCCAATTGCACTGCAGGTCGATAATTCAAACATGATGGAGAATTCAGCTAGACAACGACTGAAGGACTGAATTCATCTAGTCATCAGAAATTTATCCAGTGTAATTTCATAGGAAAGTGCACTTTGCTGCAGTAAGAGACATCTTTACACTAGATGTTGCAACATTGCTATGAGGATTTGGTTGCATTCAGCCACTACAGCCTTAATGAGGTCAGGTACTGATGTTGGATGGTTAGTTCTGGATTAAAAAAACGCCACTCCAGCTCATCCAGAAGGTTACTTCACTGCAGCAAACACATTTCCACTGCTCCACAGCCCAATGGCAGGGGTCTTTGTATCCCTCGAGCTGATGCTTGGAGTTGAGCATGGTGACCTTTAGCTCAGGTGCAGCTGCTCCGGAGTGTCCCATTCTGTTGGAGATTATATAAGCTGTGTGTGCTCAGTAAAATACCTGTGTCAGCAGTTGTGGGTGCATCTTAAAGTAGCTAAATTCCCTTGTTATGTTACCAGCATGAATTAAGCTTAGTCCTGTACTACACAGCAAACTGAAAGGAAATTCCATTGATAGGAAGATGTAATCCAGGATTACACTGTCTAGGAAACATATCTTAGTTTATTAATAATTGTGAAATGCAACTGTTTTTCATTTTGCTGAATGTTTCAGTCTATTAGAATTAAATGAGCCCTCCTATCATCTTTAGACCCCATTCAGTGTTTAATGTAAAGTAAATGATAAACTTTTTTTTTGCTTCATATTTACTGATTTGGGTAAACATAACAACTGGGTGAACAACTGGATAAACATAAAATTAACATAATGATGATGATGACACATTTTCGATGTTCTGTATACATTTTGTACACATCAGTGTTCTTTGGGGTCAGTTTGACAGCATGCTGTTTTAGCTGTATAAAACAAACATCAACAAGTTATACACATTTGCTTTGAATGAGAGATTGATCACAATAACATGCAGTTTTATAATCTTCAATAACCTTTCCTCTGTTTTATGACCCTGACCTAACATAACCACACCTGCAATAGTGTGAGAACCACTGATACCTCACAATTAATGGAGGAGGGGAAACATAATTCTCACCAGAACTTTGATATTTCCCAGAGGTTTACATTGCTGGGGTCAATTTGACCCCAAGGATGACAGATGTCAGTAAATTTGAAGACAACAGGGGTGATAATAGATATACTTATGTGTAGTTGTGAGTACTCCCAATCAAATGACCTTTGATTTGCAAGAGAAAATAAGTTAACGCATCACCTACAGGAAATACACATAAATATGGCAATTTTTCAAAGCTTTATTACTATTTAATAGCTTAATCACTATTATTTGAGTTGTTTGCAATTTGCAGTTATTTTCCACAGTGTTTAGTCTGTCATATTTACATTGCAACAAACAGAATTTAATTGAATGTGTTTTTAGCAGTTTATCAGGCAAATTCATGCGAATAAAAGAAAGCAGAAAATACATTTACCGAGATCTATGGGTTTCACAAAGACAACAAAAGTTCTAACTTCTGACTGGTGGTTTAACACCTTCAGAGAGCAGCGCTGAGTAATGTAATTTGAGCTGAAGCTGTTTCTGTCTACAGTTAGGTGCTATTGACAAAAACAAAGTGGCATAGCTTGTCAGCCAATTTGGTCATTCTAAGCTTGTACTTTAAATCAATTTGTCTTTTTACATAAGCACAATTATTTATGACAATATTCAATTTCATGATTGTGACAGGCCTAGTATAAAGTACATGTCTGTATATGCTGTAAGTCAGTGTCTGTATGATGGGCGCAAAATGGAATTTAAGTCTTTTAATGGATGCTGTCATGCTAAGAACACGAGAATAGTAATATCTATACCAAATAACTGTTTTGTATTTTATGTATACACCTAAGCTAAAGCCTTTGATTGTTTGGTATTTCAAAATTATTTTGTAACTTTTCCTTAAACTTTATCCCTATCTGGCATGCACAGACATGACTCATTACAGTTCAATTCTCAAAACAGACAGCTTTGTATGTGTTGCATCACTTGAAGCTTACATGTGCAGTCATCCTCTTAACTTTAACACATCTAACATCTAATGAAGAAGTAGTGTGGAAATCTTGCACACACAGACATGACTCCTAACATTTTACTTCTCAAAACTGACAGCTTTGTAGGTGTTGCATCACTTAAAGCTTACTCTTGCAATCACCCTTCTAACTGTAACAGACACTTCTACATCTGATGAAGTAGTGAAGAAATCCATGTTCTCATATGGTTGTTGAAGAAATACCCCAAGTGTGTGCAGAGGGCTGTTTCAGCTCTGATAAATGATTAACTGAGGACTCACATTGATCCACACAGTGATCTACGCAGCTAATATATCAAAAACAAAACCCAGAGAATCCCAGTGCTGAGTCTTCGTGCTACAAGGCTGGGATCTAAAATGCAAGCGGTTGTCAAAAGCTTCATTTTTGCCCTTTTGGTTTGTTCATTCACCTCGGCGCAAGGTAATGTGCTTATAAAAGCAGTTTACTCTTTTTGCCACATTATAGAATTACCTCTGTGGACCTTTCAAATTCTTACTGACTTCAAATGTTGTCATTGTTGCATTGATAACTTTGTTTGCCCATCGTATATAACTGCATAGTTTAGGAGCATGTTTATAAAATGTTTTAGTTCTTGCATACATAAATTAGGAAGAAATACTAGGTCCTGTGCAATCTGACATGGGTTGCTAGTATTCTTTATGATACGAATGTAATCTTTTGTGAACGTGTGAGCCTGCGGAATTTTGTCACAATGTATTTTCATAAACTGAGCATGAGTCACATTTCTTTCAGAAGCCGTTTCAAATTTTAAATCATTTAGCTTTAATGAGAGTTTCCAGATTTACATTTAATTTCTGAAACTACTTTATGAAGATCTTATCATCATTAAATGAAATGAAATTGAAGTGAAAGAATCTTGCTTTGACAACATTTTCCCACATGGTTAATATTCTGTAGTTGTCAAAAGGCAGTAAGTTTCCTTTATGCTTTCCAGAATGTTCCCGGAAAGAGATCACCTTTGCAAATATTCAAAAAACTGGCCTCGCCGCGAAGTATGATTCCGGAGATACAGTGAGAGTGAACTGTGAGACAGGCTACGTTGGATTCCTTAAACTTACTTGTGACAAGGGTGTATGGACAAAAGACGCCGGGAGAGAGTGCAAAAGTAAGCATACTGTTGTCAGGATACTTCTGTTACAAATAGTGTGATGTGACTCAAGATAGAGAATTCATATTGCGTATGAAATTAATTTCCACAGAAAGGCCGTGTGGTCACCCAGGAGACACGCCAAATGGAGACTTTAAACTCATAGGAGACACGGAGTTTGTGTTTGGAGTTACAGTGGAATACACTTGCAGACCAGGGTAAGAGTCTGTGTTGTAAAATAAAGCAGTCACCTTTCTTTCCTTATTTTCTTTCTTTATTTTTTATTATTTATAGGAGAAATAGTCACCAACATTGTTAAAATGGTAGGCTTAGTCCGCATGATGACAGCGCAACAACTAATAAAGCCTTGCCAAAAAAAAAATCTAGAAAAAGATTACATTTCTGGACCTAAAATCATCTGTCATTACAGTGTTACTGATGAAATTAGCTTCCTTGCTTGTTGTAGCACTGAAGTACTTTAACTTTGCCATGCCATTTACAGTGAGACAACCCGCATTATTTGATTTCCAGATAGTGTTTGAAAAATTTGTGAATGTGCATAAATGCCTGTGCGTCAGTCATCAATACTGCTATTAGGTCACACCTATCAGGCCTTACTAGGACTTTGATCTTAAGGTTCTGCCCACACTGTCATCTCGGTCACCCAAAGAAAACACAAAGGCAAAGAAAACATAGGTGCTTTACCTAACTTCTACATGATGAAGCCACGGCAGCTTGAAAAGGATTTCACTGCTGTACATTATCAAAATCCTATTCGTCTGTCCTTTCCACTTTGAAAATCATACAAATTATCTCATTACCACCTCTGTCTGTTTCTTATCATACAAGGTACCCGCAAAAGTAGATTTGGGTTCTGTGAAGGTTGCGTGGTGGTGACATGGAGTCTCATGAAGTTTTCATTTGGTTTTACTCGTTTGGGTTAGTAAAGCAAGCTATTTTAGTTACCGAGTGATTTTTTTTAAAATGGCGGCTATTGGTTTTTAGTGATGACGTGGGACACTTCTGTGATAGTTTTTGACATTTAATGGTTTGCACTGTTTCCAGCTTCGCCCATGCGTCTTCGTTCAGTACGCTTGGCACTCCAGAAAAAAGGGTTACCAAATCCAGCAAATCCTTCTCAGGAATCGTATGGTTCCCTTGCCAGTAGAAATGAGGGAACAAAAAAAAAACACGTCATCACAGACTTGTTTGTAACTGTCAGGTGGAACAGCAGCACAGGTTGCACCAGATGGAAAAAAATAGGTTACATTTACTCATATTGCTCTACTTCAGTACATTTTCGCTTTAACAGCACTTTGCGTTATACTTCTTTTACTTGAGTTACTTACAATTAAAGCTCTTTTGTTGGTACTTTAAAGGGCAAAAACAACAAAACTGAACTACCCTAAATATAAATATAAAGGTTTAGGTTAATGTAAACATTTCTAATTGATCAAAAAAAGGAACATTCCCTGCCCAGTTAAAACAGTCCAAATATGGAAAGCAAGCTGCGAAAACAGCCTATTTTGAATTAGCTGTATAATGCGTGGAGGCAGGAAAAAAGAGGTTGGGAGAACTGCAGGGCTGGCAGGACCTATGTGAGGACTGAATACAGTCCTCCATCCCTAGGGACCAGGTCACTACAGGGCAAGCCACCGACCTGGGGCATAAACTGACCCAACTGCAGAGGCCTGTACTAACAGGACGGTTATTTAAGAAAACAGAATTTAAAATATCAAACAGGAAGTCACCCAGTGGCAGATTTAAAAAAATATATACACCTCACGGTTCAGAGACCAGTGCCTAAGCAGATGAGCTACAGAACTAAACCAGGTAAATTGCACGAAAGAGAAGATGAATTTAGGACTTGCTTAGTAGGGCAAAGAAACATATTCTTTTTTTCCTTCTCTCTTCTTCCTTCCCCCAACAAAACCAAAAAGCAACTTAGAAACAAAGGTAGGCTTGAGAGGGTTGAGAATCCCCAAGAAACACACTTAAGGGGGCTTGGTGGGAAGCAGGAAGAACGAGAAAAAACACAGGGTCCTTTACCAGATTACTAGCCAGCCTTGTGTCAGCACTTTACAAAGACAATCCAAGGCTGAGCATTGAGTAACTCGAGAGAGCTCCTGTAGCAGGGCTTGTCCAGGTATTCAGAACTGCCCTGATTGAGAATGGATGGCTGCTCTCTGCCTCCCTCTGGTGGCGGCACGTGGTTTTGTTCCCTTACAAATTGTTTCTGTGAAGCCATACAGCCACCTATTGAGCCTACTTTCAGCTCATTTACAGGCCTTAAAGGCACAGTGACAAAAAACAGGCTGTTTAATTTTATGGAATAAAGAGAAGTTGGACAATATTCAAGTTAAAATAAATTAAGTCATTGTGCTGTTTTTGGTATATCCACAAGTAAATAATTATCTGACATAAATATGTTCACTTTTGTGTCATTATTGTTTATGTCTGGCGAGTTAGCTGCCCTTTGTCCTGCAGTTCAGTTCAGTCAAAACCAAACTTAAACTAAGTTGAACAAGAATAGCTCAGCCAGTATGCATTAAACTCCCTGTACTTACTGAATAATAAGCCTTATTGTATCGCATGTAATATGCCTAGGATTTTAAAAAATCAGTGTTGCATACAGTACATTCAGTAACTCTAGATAGTTAAATTAGCGGTGCATATTTTCTGAGAGCATATTGTTTGTTCTATAAAGTTATCTGCGAGGTGTAATTCACATAATTACAGCACTTTTATAATCTTTGTATATTTTTTCCAGATGTCATTGTTTGTTTTTTTCCCCTGTATTTTTGAAGACCTATTTATCATTTATCTACGGCATTTTGACCTGTGTATCTTGATCTATGATCTAATCTATGTAAATGTGACTTTATCCATTTTGTATATGTTAAGCCTATGAAAATTAATGTTCATGTAGCCATGGTTATAGTCAACACTTCACTTATCCTGTAGACCGCATTTTACTTTCCCTGTCTTTAACAGTTTTCATCCTTTGGATCCCAAATGAGTCAGTAAAATTAGCGTCAAGACAACGAAAACGAATGTAGCTACATAGATCACATTAACAGCAGGCTAATGAAAAAATGTTGCACAAGCAGCCGTTTAAACAGCTGTTGGGGTTAGCTGGCTAGTTAACTCAGCTGGTAATTGGAATGTTAGGTTCAAGGAACTTAAAATCAACCTAAATATACAGCTAAATAATTCTATACCAGTGTTGATCAGAAACAAGCAAACCAAAAAAAACCCCACTTATTAACATCAAGTCTACGATAGTGATAACCAGAAAATACTAGTGACTTCCAAGAATGTAAAGAACAGAAACAATGGATGAATGGAAAATTTAATTGACCAGTCAGAATTGAAGTGATAAAATCATTTAGCCAATCAGATGACTCGAAGGGAAAATTCAGCTAGTTTATTAAAAATGTAAAAATTCAATACCAGGTATGATATAGCTTCCACTGTTCAACACACTGGGAATATGATGAGTTATCAACATTGCATTGAAATACCATGTTAACTAGCTTCATTATAGTGGTATGCATCTGTGTTGGTAAAATATACTTGAGCTTCTACTGAAATTTTCCAAACATTTTCTGCTTCAAGGTATGTAATGGCCAGCAGGGTAAACATTCGTCACTGTCGTAGCCAAGGGTGGGATAATGCTGTCCCTGTCTGTGAAGGTAAAGTAAAAAACAATGTCTCTTTATAATTTTTCTTAAACATTGTAATGTCAGATTGCAAATTTTTGCATGTTGTGTTACTTCTGCATTAATAATTTCATTAACCAGAGTTGATGTAAGCCAGTACTAAATTTAAACTCTCAGGTTCTGATTTACTAAAGGTTTGCATGTGTAGAAAGACCCACTAAAAGGACCTGCCAAAAAAAGTGCAAGCTGATCTGCAAGATGAACTCGGTTCATTCAATCAATAGGTTGATTTACTAAACCTGAAAGTCATTTCGAGAATGGTGATTGCAGGTCACATGCTAATCTCCTGCATGTTTTGCTGCATATGATGTCACTATACTTGCACTGTTTACCCAAATGTTTTTTGCATAAATGATAATCTTGTGTAAAATATGTATAAAAATTAGATATTTAGTTGATATAAAGCCTCTCCAGTGACCATACTTGTTCCTGCCCTGCAAAACGATTGGTTAAAAAAAAAATTAAATTAATTAATTAAATAAATTAATTATTGAAATATGAAAGCTGATGCATAGCTGAGCGAAGCTCAGGCTCAAGAGACAACGAAGAAACTGCCAAACAGAGGGAAATGGAGGAAGCACTGAAGAAATTGCAATTATTATAAGCTTTTAAAAAGTAGCTTAAAGGTTCAGAATGCAAGAAAATATCCTGGAGCAGGGCCTTGCTGTTAAACTTTAAACTGCATAGAAGGGCTATGTGTGTGCTGTTTAAAGAAACTAGAAGAATCTAAAGTAGGAAATCTGAGGGCCATCATTTGGTAACTACCTCAATGGTAATTTTAATTCTGCCAAAAAAAATGTAAAATTCTGGGCAAACGTTTTGAAAATGCGATTTTTCCAAACGAAATTCTAGGCTCTCTGAAAGCCTCTGGACATTTAAAATGAAAACTTTGCTCACAAACCACCAATCATGTAGAGCCCAGCCACATAAATTAAAAAAAAAATCACCACACAAAGCAGAAAAATAATATCTCTAAGCTTTTAGTTTGATCATGAGAAAGGTTCCATAATAGGAATAACCTAAAGAACACCTAAACAGTTATAGTAGTTAGAAATAGTTAGTTGTAGTGTAGGTATAGTATATAGTTTAGCTATAGTTGGTTGTAGTATAGTTATAGTATAACGTTATAGAGTCTGTATGTAGATGTAATAAACGGCACAGAATCAGGCCACTGAAATTTCTTCAACAGTATCTTTAATATCTGATTGATTTGACCTGTTTTTCAGTGGTGAAGTGCCCAGCAATTCAAACCTCTGGAGATTTGATTGCAACAGGCAACACTGAGGAAGCAAGCTTTGATGATGTTATTCACTTTGAGTGTACATCTCGTCAGATGATGCTTGATGGACGAGAAAACATTCATTGCACGGAACGGGGAACTTGGAGTGGATCTGTTCCAAAATGCATAGGTTGATGCTCTGACATTGCTCTCTATTACAAGTCAAAGTCTTTGCCTGATCATTCCAGACTATAACCATTTGAGGTGGTGTGTGTCTGTAAACAGCAACATTCTGCTCAGTTTTAGTATATATGCTAGTATTGTATGTTAGCTAAATTACTTCTAAGCACAAAATTTGGCCTCATTTTATTTGTATAGCCCCCTATAGATACTCTAAAGATGTTCAAATAATTAACAAACTTCACTTGATTCTACACAACATTAGATTTAGAGCTGGGACTAGCACAGAGGTAGGGTTTAAGACAAGGGTTAGGTTAGGATTAGGTTTCGGTTTGAGGTTTGGAATAGTGAGTGAGGTTTAGTTTGCCAAAATTAAGATGAATTTAGTAGATCATTGGTCACAATGAGAGGAAACAAGTATTCAGACACTTTTGTTTTTGTTACTTAATATACTTCAAATTTACACACACTGTCTGTTTACCGACTAATGTGTGCATATGTGTATACACACTAGGGTGGGAATCTCTAGGCACCTCACGATTCGATTCAATTACGATTCAGAGGGCTGCGATGTGATTATAAAACGATTATCGATGCATCTTGATGCTTTTTTTTCTATACAGGATTTATTTTTTTCTAACTGTGTGAGGACTTCGTACTTTTTAAAGCAAAGTATTTGTAATTATCCATAACGAATTTACTTCCAATATTTTAATAAAACAAATCGAAGTGATGTGGCAAGTGATCTAGAAGGCTCTCATTCACTGCTCTTGTTTGGAGCACGTGAGACACTGACTGCCACCCATCTGCAATAAAATGCAGTGCTACGGTGATCCAGAGATCCAGTAGCAATAGATGTCCAAGCAACACGTTACAGCTGTCCTACCCGTTTTCTTTTATATTCTTTTATATTTTTTTGCTTTTGTAACTTCGGTTTTGGTCTCGTTCTAGAGAGTGGGGGGATCGCTGTGTCAGTAAAATATCTTCGAGACTGGACGCTGTATCTCGGCTCCAAAGTGTGCAACATAGCGCGAAAGCCCTGGTTCTCAACGACTGAGAACTGGCATGCAGACTGCAGGTCACATAGCAACTGTTCTGTTCTACTTTTCTGGCAGAGATGGAAGGAAAGCAGCTATAGATAAAGCTTAAAGCAGAGCAAAGTAAGTCTGCATTTTCGTTTATATTGTTTAGCCTATACTAGGACATTATCACATACTGAGACATATTGAACATTAAATGATGTGGCTCCCAATGTGGTTTGACTTTTGTTGATAGGACAAAATGGCTCTTCTTAACATTTGGGTTGTGACTCCTGACCTGACCTAGCTTTTAATACAGAGGGTGCCGGTAGGATTTCTCACTCATCCATGGGACACACCTCATAATTATTGAGTTCAGATGTTTCAGTCACACCCATTGCTAACAGGTGGATAAAATTAAGCACAGCCTTGCAGTCTCGATAGCTAAACACTGGCAGTAGAATGGGTCGTATTGATGAGTTCAATGACTTTAAACGTGGCACTGTCATAGGATGCCACCTCTGTCACTGGTCAGTTTGTGAAATTTCTGGAAACACATTCTGTGGAGTGACGAATCACGCTTCTTTATCTGACAGTCTGATGGACGAGTCTGGGTTTGGTGAATGCCAGGAGAACGTTACCTGCCTGACTGCACTGTGCCAATTGTAAAGTTTGGTGGAGAAAGGATGATGCTATGGAGTTGTTTTTCAGGGGTTGGCCAAGACCCCTTAGTTCAAGTGAAGGAAAATATTATTGCTTCAGCAGACCAGGACATTTTGCACAACTATACCCTGCCAACTTTGTGGGAACAGTTTGGGGAAGACCCTTTTCGGTTCCAGCATGACTGAGCCCCAGCGCACAAAGCAAGGTTCATAAAGGCATGATTGCGTGAGTTTGGTGTGGAAGAACTTGACTGGCCCTCACAGAGCCCTGACCTCAACCCCATCAAACACCTTTGGGATGAACTAAAACAGAGATTGTGAACCATGCCCTCTCATCCAACATCAGTGTCTGACCTCACAAATACTCTTGATGAATGGGCAAAAATTCCCACAGACACTCTTCCCAGAAGAGCAGAAGCTGTTATAGCTACAAAGAGGAAACCACTCCTTTGTAGCCTATTGATATACACTATATTACCAAAAGGATTTGCTCGTCACACTCATATGAACTTGAGTGACATCCTATTCTTAATCCACAGGGTTTAATATGATGTCGGCCCACGCTTTGCAGCTATAACAGCTTCAGGTCTTCTGGGGAGGCTTTCCACAAGGTTTAGGAGTGTGTTTATGGGAATTTTTGACCGTTCTTCTAGAAGCGCATTTGTGAAGTCAGACACTGATGTTGAACGAGAAGGCCTGGCTCGCAGGCTCCGCAATAATTCATCCCAAAGGTGTTCTATCAGGTTGAGGTCAGGACTCTGTGCAGGCCAGTCAAGTTCTTCCATACCAAACTCGCTCATCCATGTCTTTATGGACATTGCTTTGTGCACTGAGGTGCAGTCATGTTGGAACAGGAAAGGGCCATCCCCAAACTGTTCCCACAAAGTTGGGAGCATGAAATTGTCCAAAATCTCTTCGTATGCTAAAGCATTAAGAGTTCCTTTCACTGGAACTAAGGGGCCAAGCTCAACTCCTGAAAAAACAACAACACACCGTAATCCCCCCCTCCACCAAACTTTACACTTGGCACAATGCAGTCAGACAAGTACCGTTCTCCTGGCAACCACCAAACCCAGACTCGTCCATCAGATTGCCTGACGGAGAACACGTCTCCACTTCTGTAGAGTCCAGTGGTGGCGTGCTTTACACCACTGCATTCGACGCTTTCATTGCGCTTGGTGATGTAAGGCTTTGATGCAGCTGCTCGGCCATGGAAACTCATTCCATGAAGCTCTCTATGCGCTGTTCTTGAGCTAATCTGAAGGCCACATGAAGTTTGGGGGTCTGTAGTGATTGGCTCTGCAGAAAGTTGGCGACCTCTGCGCACCATGCGCCTCAGCATCCGCTGACCCCGCTCTGTCATTTTACGTGGCCTACCACCTTGTGGCTGAGTTGCTGTCATTCCCAATCACTTCTACTTTGTTATCATACCACTGACAGTTGACTGTGGAATATTTAGTAGTGAGGAAATTTCACGACTGGAAAAATGCACAGGTGGCATCCTATCATGGTACCACGCTGGAATTCACTGAGCTCCTGAGAGCGACCCATTCTTTCACGAATGTTTGTAGAAGCAGTCTGCATGCCTAGGTGATTGGTTTTATACATGTGGCAATGGAAGTGAATGAAACACCTGAATTCAATGATTTGGATGGGTGAGTGAATACTTTTGGCAATATAGTGTAGCATGGGATATCAGGAAAGCTCCTTTAGGTGTAATGTGTAGGTGTCCCAATACTTTTATCTTCTCTTCTGGGAAGGCTTTCTACAAGATTTTGGAGTGTCTGTGGGAATTTTTGCCCATTTTACATCACTCCCCCATCCCCCGCATATATACATATACATGTATATAAATATATGTATAGGATATAATGTGCATAAATTTAAAGTGGATATATTTATCAGAAATATATTAATAACAAAAACAAAAGCATTTGAAAACTTGATTACCCTCACTGTAAGTGTAAATAAAAGGCATCTACAAACTATATACAGGGGGCTATCATAATAAAGTGTTACCCAAGTTATATTATGATTCCATTTAACTCTGCAAGTGTTGAAGTCTATAAAATGCAGGTATCAGTGAGCTTATCTCCTCATCTCCACTTAACCTGCATTTTATAGACTGATACCTGCATTTTATAGACTTCAACACTTGCGGGTATCAGTCAGCTTATCTCCTCATCTCCACTTAACTTGCAGCATTTATTTAACTTATGCTTGTGAGATGCTAATTCTGGATTAGGGTGAAATCAAATTCATGCATAATTTTCTCACAGAAATAAGATGTAAGCTGCCTACAATACCACATGCGATTATTAATGACGCCAAGGAGGAATACAAAGAGAATGAACAGTTAAAATATTCCTGTGAAAAAAAATACAGGCCCAGACATGGAACCCCAAAGTGTCTCAGAAATGGCTGGAGTATAACACCAGAATGTGAAGGTAAAACCCCTCCATTTGATTTCTTTCTATAGTACAATTAATGAAAGATGAAACACAGCCGTACATTTATTCTGAACATATGTGAGCAGTTTATAACTTATTACAGTACCAGCGTTCATCCGCAATCTTTTAGTAACAAAGTATGTTTATCATTAGTCTTTGCATCTTTATAACTAGTCTCTGTGAATCTCCCTGTTATTTATCCTTGTGAGATCAGCTCCTCTCTGTTTTGTCTCATTTTGTCTACCACAGAAATTAATTGTCTGCTTGGGCCGCCCACACCTGGAACAAGCACAAGCCCAAAAGGGAAGAATGTATTCAGGGTTGGAGAGAGTGTAGAGATCACCTGCTCAGATAGTCACTGGTTGTATGGAACAAGAGAGATCAAACGAAACATTATATGCAAAGAAAGTGGTGAATGGGAACACTCGCCTGTGTGTGAGGGTAAAGAATACACAAATATAAAAACTGCAAAAACATTCTTGGTGCTTCAGTTATAACATACAGTAATTAACATCTAAACATCTTTGCAGAAATTACTTGTGATATTCCCTATGGCCAGCATGTGGACAGTCCTCACTACTACTTTAGTAGGGACAGAAGATTGGGGGTCGAAAAATCATACTGGTGTGAAAGTGGGTATCGGGCAGGAGCTAGAACTGCCACGTGTACAGAGAAAGGCTGGCTTCCAAACCCACTGTGCACTGGTAAGTCCCTGTCTGTGGACGCGTGTGGTTAATTAGCTTCCTTATTTCAAAGCAGAGAAGTATTTAAAAAGTCATGCCTGTTTTTCAGAGATTGTGTGTCCTGAGCCAACAATTGAAAACGCAAGACTGCCAGAGAATCCACAACGTCCTTATAAACCAGGTGCACGTATTCGGTACCAGTGTCTACATGGATCTAGCACGTTTGAAATCACCTGTGGTTGGCAGGGAGAATGGAACAATATACGTCCCTGCCCTGGCAAGTATCCATTTGTTAATCATTTGGAGAGACTAACAGCCAAATATTCTGACCAAAGATGAACAAAGTGATCACAGCAATATCAGCATCTTTGGCTACTCTGTGTGGTCATGCACTGTTTTTTACTTGTGTTAATCAGTTATTTAGTATCATGAATCACCGATTCATTCTGTCTGTCGCGATTGCCAATGATTTAAATGTCAGAAAACACACTGTCCACGGCTTTCAGACGGACTACATTAAGAACTTTGATTTCTTTTAGCATGTTTTCAATGTCCATATCAGTTTGTTGTGCTGCTTCAGAACATCCTGTAGCAGCACAAGGCAGCACTGTTTTTATTTTTCTCTGTAGTTGTGCTTTTAAAAGCTGTGCTGCATCCTTCTCTCACAAAACATGAACGAGGGTTAACTGATTTTGACGCTGTGCTTAGGTCATGCTTAAAAAAAAGACAAAGCCTATTATTGTTATTAATCATCTAATAATAATAATAATAATGATGATGATAATGATAATAATAATAATAAGCTATAGTTATAGTAAAGGAAAGCTAAAATTGGCTGACTTTGTATGGTAAACTTCAGCCAATTCAGAGTCAGATTTTTGCAGATGAGAAAACATGTCAAGTTTTAAAAAAACAAACACGCATATTAATGCCATCTTAAACTTGTGTACCATGACACTGCCTAAAACGTTTCATCTGAGCCAGCTAAATTTTCTGTGTTTTACGGATGTGTTTAAAAGCAGGCTGACCAATCAGAGCTTGCAGTCCAAACAAATATGCATCTTGATGGTGGCAGAACTGCTAATCTTGATTGGAGCCAAGCACGAAAGCTTCTACCATAAGAAACATAAGCAATGTGCTGACTAAAAAAATGTTTTTTTTAGAGTTTAAATAAAATGCATTGTGGATCACAGCTGAAAGGCTAGCAAATGACTGTGAGTACATTAGTAAAACATAGAAACTGTTCATAGATGCTTTATCGTTTTTCTAGGTGTGTCCTGGTCTGTTCCTGCCCGGTCCTTTTGCAGAATATTTCTTCCCAGTGTGTGTCTTTATATTACAATACATAATATTATACAACAGTTAGTTCCGGCCACACAAGCTGATTGGTTGAGAAGCGTTCAAGCTGTGCTGTTATTTCGCCATAACATCACGTTTTATTCACAAACACTGTATCACTCCGCTGAGACGCCGTTGCTAAGCAACGACTTTGACAGCTGTAAGAGACGCGCAAGCCATTTGAATGTTTTTACTTCTTACTTTGCCACAACCAGAAAAAGGACACTTTTAAGATCACATTTGACTGACAGCTGATTTGGTCAGACGCTGAAGATGAGACTACACTAAATTCCCAAACTGTCATCACCAGCAGCTTTTCAGTCAGCAGCTGTGACAGAAGAACAGCTAAACAACCTGGAATTAGTCAGAAATGAACCAAATACCATTCACCAAACAAAATGGACTGTAAGATGCTTTACAGACTGGCTGGAACAAAACAACATTAATATTGATCTAACAAAAAAAACAACACTGAGCTAAACTTGATATTGCAGCAGTTTTATGGCTCAGTCCGTACTTCAAAAGGTGAGGCTTACAGCAGACTGCAGCGAGTGAGCGGAGCTCATTACTCTGACGTAGCAACAAGCTGCTTGTTAAGGAACTATTAGCGGAAATTTAGCAGAAAGAACTGCTAACATTAAAACATACTAAATGCCACGTTCACGGCTCAGTTTATTTATTTCTTACTTTGTTTATTCAACGGTTGTATAAAAGCAATAGAACACTCGAGGTCGTGTGTTATCGCAAAAAAAAAAAATATGGTGAAGGAGGGGCATGTGTTGTGCAACCCCACACATTTTAATGCCAAAAAACGTTCATGACACTTGAACATGTATAAATGTAATTGAATCTTAAACCTGAAAATATGTGCATCATTAGTCATTACATACACCTAGGGAATTAAAACAGTTGTGTCTGTTGATAAAGGACTCTACAGTGCTCTGTATGTAATGTAGCTTCTTAAAATGGGAGAACAAAAGTAGAGAAGGTCAGATTATTTTGTTCTGTTTCTTTACATTGGGCTTTCTTGCCTTTAAAAAATTTCATGTTCACTTTCTTCTCACATACATTCATACATCATTTTGTTATTAAATGAGGCTAAATTTTAAAAGTCATTTTTAAGTCTCTGACTACATAAATAACTTGCATTTAACTACTACTACTATTGTCAGAGAAAGGCAAAGAGAAATAACTGCCCACATCCTGCCCACTGTACTGCACATTACATTACAACTGCTCAGTCTGATGTATTTGTTCTTCTTATTGTTGTAATCATAATGCCTTTACATGTTATGGCCAGCTACCTGTCCAAAACCTGATATGGTGATAACCAGTGGCACCATTATTGAACCTCAAAAGGTCAAGAATGTCTACACAAAAGGATATACTGTGGAATATAAATGTTCTGAAGGATTCGTGTTTGAGAAGGAAGGCGTTGCCCGCTGTACTGGGAGGGAGTGGACATACCCAAAATGTATACGTAAGTATATTTTAGACTGTATATTATGGCAGTTTATTTGTTTTTGTATTATTATTAATAGTGTTGTTTGATAGTGTACTGCACTAGTGTAATAGTGTTGTGTTTCTTGAGTGCTGTTTTTAATTTCACTGCCATTTCATGGGAGCATCATTCAGTAGTTGACCTTTTCCACTACTGGTGCAGTACTGGCTTTTCTAAGTGTACAGGTGTACAGAGCAGATGCTGCTTGATAATTACACCTGAGATTAAACACTAAAAAGAAGCCTGTAATTTATGTTTAATCTCCATCATTGCACTAGTTCAGTAGCAAAACAGACAAGTAGCAAATGGGCAGTATAAAGAGACAGAAGCCTGACATCACCACAGGAAAACTGCACTGCAAAATGTAAATAAAAAAGAATAGAGTAAAAAATGGAAGCACATTGCAGTCCAGAAAATGTAATGTTTATTTTCTTAGACAATCAGCTCTGAGTACATTTCTGTGTTGCTTGGAACAGACTAAATAAAGTAATGATAATAAACAGCTACTGTTTATGGAAAGGAACAGTTTGGCAAAAAATCAAATGTACGCAGTTTCCCACTTACCCCACATCAACATTATTAGTTATTAATAAGGAGAAAGAACTGAAATCGAAAACTTAATCTGAGGCGTCCATACGTCTGTGTGACATGCATGCATGTGAATGGGAGTTGGATTTCAGCACAACACCTGGACTGGGCTACAGCAGTTTTGCATACGTTTGTGTGTGAAGTCTTGGTTAAGCTTTTAATTAACAGAGTTTCACGAAATTCGGTTGCACCACCATCAATCCTTAGATCTAGTAACATCAGTCCACAGTGACAAATGCTGAACACTGTTGCTTTAACATGACAATAAAGTTCAGAATCATTCAGTAAAGATGTTGCCATGGAAACACAGATGGCACTTACTTGCACTAACTTTTTGCAATCCATGGAAAAAATCTATGTAGTACGGAAAAGCAAATTGTGTGTTTTCAGAGTTTATTTGAAAAGAAATTAATACATATATCAAGTCTGCCAATTGAAAGCTGTATGGAAAAAAAATCCATAAAAACTAAACGGGCAAAAAAATTACCAGTACATTTTCCATTACATTAGACAATTTCGTCATTCCTTTGTGTTAAATTAAAGAACTTATTCTGTGTGTATACAGGCCAATTCTTTCTCTTCATATACAGAACATTCCATAGGGGTGTCATCAGATGTTTATGTACAGGAGGGCTAAGCCTGTACTGGGGGGGCTGGGGGCATGGTCCTCCAGGAGAATATAGTCCCAAAATGTCTGTTCATCATGAACTTTTAGAGGAACAACAACCAGAAAATTTACCAAAAAATGGCTATTTGGTCCTTGTGGTTTGTATTAGGCACAACGTTAGTATTAAATACTAAAATATAAAAAAAAAAAATACTAAAACTTAAATACCATACTGACATGCCAAAAGTCATGGGACAGGATCTATTATCATGTAGGACCCCCTCTAGCCCGGCTAATGGCCCAATGGCAAGGTGCATTATCCTTCTGGAATATCCTGTCACTGTTTGGGAACATGAACATGGAACCGTTACTCATCAGACCACACCACATGTTGGCAGTCCTCTAGGAGTCAGTTAGCAACTTTATGAGCCCAGGTGAGGCGCTGTGTCCGTGTCATGGTGTTAACAGAGGAACTCTTGTGGATCTTCTGCTCCCATATCAGTGGAAGCTAAGGCACGCTGCACTGACCTGTGGGATATGCATGTGGGGCCTCCTGCATTGAATGTGGATGTGATTTTTTTGCCAGACTCGCCTGTCTGTTTGCACAGACAGTTCTAGCCAGACGCCACCGGTCACAATCATTAAGCATCTGTGGGCGGCCACTGCATCCTCTGTGGGTGGTCATGCCTTTTATGATGTATTCCCAGTACACACGTGACACTGTGGATCGAGGAATGTTATATGCCCACACAACTTCAGAAATGGAATCTCCCATCCGCCTGGCACCCACTATCATGCCTCATTCAAACTCCGATAATTCACGTCACCTTGCCATGAGCATGTTAGCCAGTGTTCAGCTTCACTCACAAGATAACACTTCAAAACTTGTAAAACAATGTAGGCGTTCCCAAGCCGTCCCCTGAGGTAACGCCACTCCTTAATCAATTTACATACTGCTATCCCATGACTTTTGGCATGTCAGTGTATATCTATCAGGTACAGATCAAGCAAAGGTTCTGACGTCAAGCACTGCTTAGATAAGCTGCAATGTCATTAAAGTGGTAGAGCCCTAAAACTGTCTTGGCTGATGAATTACATCTGGGGTTAGTGGAAAAAGGTGCAAATTTGATTTTTTGCTGAACCATTTCTTAGTTGGTTATATGTATATGTAAGTTGGTGGTGTCAGAATGTGCTTGAAGCTGACTGGTGCACAGAGAGTCTGAAATAGCAGCATAATCTTGAGAGATTAATAGAAAATATTCAGTTTTATTTGTGTGTCCTGTGTTTGGATTCCAGCTAAACCGAACGTCTGTGCTTCATTCCGTTTGGAAAATGGACTCACACATTATTTCACAAAGGACACAGATTCTCCCAGACCGTCTCAGGGTATTTACTACTCATGTGACGCAGATTATAAAACATTTGAATACACATGGTGGGGAGAAACAAGCTGCAGTCCGGATGCTTTGGACTACACACCACGGTGTATACGTGAGTCTATTTTCCTTGCTTTTTTCATAGCACCACATTTACAGCACAGAAGGGAATGGCTGATTTGGGGTTTCATGTCTTTTTGGTCTCTGTTAACAGACAAAAATAAGTGTGGCCGTATTCCCAACATTCCACATGGAAAACTAGCTTATGACCAACATCATCAAAGGGATTTGATTAATGTCTATTGTGATTTTGGCTTCAAAGCAAACACATCTTTCGTCACATGTAAAAACGGACAGTGGACGACCACGAAATGTGAACGTAAGTTACATTTGATTATGACTTCAGTCCATTAAATCACCTGAGACCTGATGCGATGGCAGAAAAATTAATAATAATCAAATTTTGACATAGACAGTGGGTCTGCAGGCATGTAGGAACAGTAATCACTGAACTGTTTGTAGATTTTACAGAGTTTGAGAAGAATCTAAATCACAGTCTGTCAACTCATTAAAAGGTCACAATTCATGTTGGCTTAAGTATCCAACTTTACTTCTTACAATTTATTTTAATGTTGTTTGACCTTTTTCCATAGAATATTCAAATGAACTCAAACTTCACTTGAGACTCCTCTATTAATAGAATAAAATGGAGTTGGAGTTTTTCTTGAACTTAGAAAATCCACAGCTAATGTTAAATTGCTTAATAAACAAGTATTGTGTTGTCTTTCACACTGCTTTCACCACAAAGTAACCGTTTCTCAAAAAATGCATTTTTAGCCCTAACAGGTGAAAACTATGGTGCTCCTCCACAAGTAGAAAATGCAGTCATCACTGAATACACTCAAGAGCCACACCAAACAATAGTGAAATTTGAATGTCGAGAACATTTTGAACTAAAGGGGAGACAGACAGTTTACTACATAAACAAACACTGGGATAAAACACCTACATGTGAATGTGAGTACATGTATTTATGATGATGATGATGATGATGATTATTATTATTATTATTATGATTATTATTATTATTATTATTATCATTATTATTATTACAAAACCAAAAAAGGATCAGTTTCATTTGATTTTTTTATCGTATCTTTTTAATCTTAATGTCTTTATATGCTAGTGTCAAAATCTGCATGTGGAAAACCTGAAACGAAGATAACCCGTGGCATCATTAAAGATTCTGAAGAGATCATGGACTACTACACAGAAGGAGATACTGTGGAATATAAATGTTTTGAGGGATTCATGTTTGAGGATGAAACGTCCGCACGCTGTACTGACGGGAACTGGACTTACCCAAAATGTATACGTAAGTACATTTTAGACAGAATATTGTGACTCAATGTTTTTTTTCATTCCTAATAGTAGTGCTGTGTGTTAGTACTGTGTTTGTTGTGTTTATTGTGTGCTGTTTCACTGCCTCTTCATGGTGGCATCATTCTGTAGCTGCCTTTTCCACTGTTTAAGCTTTATGCATTAAGTTTAAACTTGCGTGTGCAGGGAGAGAGGTACATATGACTTGCATAAAACACTGGTACCTGTCTGTGTAGCTGTGCAGCTAAACATGCTGTGTTTAGGCTGGAGAAAACAATACAATCCTATGGAAATTATTTAGCTAGCTGACATGGAACCAAAAAAGACCACTCGATTAACTTCTTAAGGTACTGTTACCTAAAGGCACGTTCAAAATAACCTCAGAGAATCGTTTTTGGTCTTAGAATTGCTGTTACATTACTTTGCTAGTCTGTCTGTCCAACAGGGTTATACAACAAATTTAGTAGCAAGGAAGCAAACAGAGGAGGCCATTTATAAACATGATTTTTTAGTAAAAACCAAACTGCCTCAGTCATTCAAAAGCAAAAGGAAATCTTTTGTTCACTGTGGGTTAAATCAGTAGATGAGCTAATGGTAGTGCTAACAGTTTAATGTTAGATGAGGGGCAGACGTCGCCTTAAGCACAAGGTACATTAGTTCCTGCCAGTGGATCATGTGAAACATGTTGGCTTAAGATAAGATAAGATAATCTTTTATTAGCCCCACAACGGGGAAATTCTCAGTATAACAGCAGCAAAGGGAGAACAAGACAGTTAAGAAAAAGAAAAGAAGTAACAAGAAGAGAATTAACAAGCAAGTAATTAACTTTGTTAATTACTTAACAAGGTTTTTATAGTTTGTTACTTGTTACTATATAGACAATATATATAAAATACTAAAATGAATGAATTCACAGTGTATGTTCTGGAGGTGTGTGAGGTCTAATGTGGGGCGGAGGAGGTCCTACTGGGAGCAGTGCTGGTTGTACAGTCTAACAGCAGCAGGAAGGAAGGACCTGCGATAGCGCTCCTTCACACACTTGAGGTGAAGCAGCCTGTCACAGAAGGACCTGCCCAGTGCTGCCAGAGTGTCATGCATGGGGTGGGAGCTGTTCTCCAGCATGGATGCTAGTCTGGCTAACATCCTCCTGTCTCCCACCATCTGCACTGGGTCTAGGGGGCTTCGAAGGACAGAGCTGGCCCTCTTAATGAGTCTGTCAAGCCTCTTCCTGTCCACAGTTGAGATGCTGCTGCCCCAGCAGACCACTCCATGAAAGATGGCTGATGCCACAACAGTGTTGAAGAAGGTTCTCAGGAGTGCCCTCTGCACTCCAAATGACCTCAGACTCCTAAGCAGGTAGAGTCTACTCTGGCCTTTCCTATAAAGTGCACTAGTGTTCTCTGACCAGTCCAGTCTATTGTTGAGGTGAAAACCCAGGTACTTATAAGAGTCCACTCTCTCAGTGTCCCTTCCCTGGATGTTCACTGCTGGAGGGAGGTGACTGCGTCTGCGAAAATCCACCACCATCTCTTTCGCTTTCCCTGCGTTGATCAGGAGGTGGTTCCTCAGATACCAGTCCACAAGTCCTGGGTCAGTTCTCTGTACTCTCTGTTGTCCTCATCTGTAATGAGTTTGATAATCCTGTGCCCTCACATACTGTGGTCAGTTGGTCAGGTAGTCCAGATTCCAATTTGATAGGTGGTGATCCACCCCTGTGTTCTCCAGCTTGTCCCTCAGGAGCCCAGGCTGTATAATGTTAAAAGCACTGGAGAAATCAAAGAACATGATTCTCTCAGTGCTCCCAGGCTTCTCCAGGTGAGAAAGAGCTCTGTGAAGCAGGTAGATGACAGCATCATCCACTCCAATGCCAGGTTGATAGGCAAACTGGAGTGGGTCCATAGATGAGCTGACCAGAGGGCAGAGATGCACAAGACCAGCCTCTCTAGTGTTTTCATCAGGTGCGATGTCAGTGCCACTGGCCTGTAGCTGCTGAGGTTCTTTGGTCGCTGTGTCTTTGGCACTGGTACCAAATAAGATGTTTTCCATAGTTGTGGTTCCCTCCCGAGCTGACGCTGATGCCATCTGGACCCGCAGCTTTCCTCATTTTGATCTTTCTGAGCTCCTTTCTCACCTGGGCTGTTGTAAGGCACAGATTGGAGCAGGGGGGCTGGGTGCTGGAGTGTGCGGGTAGGGGGGTTGAGCTGGCAGCAGAGTGACCAGTGGTGGGTGGCTGTGAGGTGAGAGTTGTGAAGAGGGGGGTAGTTGTGGGAGAGGGGGCAGTGCAGTGCCCTGAGAGTCCAGAAGAGGTGGTTTGCAGCAGGGGTAATTGTGCAGGGGGGTGGTGTGTGATCAAATCTATTGAGAAATAGATCGTTCACCCGCTTTTGGTCTCCTACTGCCAGGGGGTCAGGTTTCTTGTGCGCAGAGTTTGTTTTTAGGCTTTTCCAGACCCCACTGATGTTGTTATTCTGCAGCTGTTCCTCCATCTTCTTTCTGTAGCTGGCTTTTCCCACCCTGATTTTCCTTCTCAGTTTCCTCTGCACAGCTCTCAGTTCCTCCTTGTCACCTGATCTAAAGGCCCTCTTTTTCTGCTTTGTAGTAACGTTAGCAGGAGGACAGAAGACACTGAGCTGCTAGTTTATTAAATACGCCTGCCTTGTACGTCTGTTGGCCATTTTATCTTCTACACAAACTAAATGCTGACGTAAACAACATGTTGCTATGGTGAATACTAGGTTGCTATGCTCAATGCAGTGAAGCAACTACCGTAGCGTTAAATAAACGTTTGTACAGTGTCAGTGTTTTTAGCATTCATTTTTACCATTTACACTTCTGTGTGTGAAAAGTTCTCAACTTTTGACAATGTCAACTATTTTTTTTAAGCCACCACAACCCTGGCTCTTCCAAATGTACAGAGTGCTTCTTCATACTGATATTGATGATCATAAGTGCAGTAATGACATCTGAGATTAAACACTGAAAAGAAGATGTGCAGGACCCTGCAATTTATATTAAATCCTAAAGGTCCATCGCTGCCCCAGCTTATTGTTTTTTATTTTGTTTTGTTTTGTTGTTTTTTTTTTTGGTTAAAATTATATATAGTACTGTGCAAAAGTCCACCCTTTATTTATTTCAGAAAGCATGTATTTAACAGAAAATGACACAAAAGCCTCAACAACTAAATATAAATACAGCTTTATTAGAATTTAATGTGCCCACCAGCTACAGCTTCCTTTCTTTTCAGGAGACTTGCTTTCAGTTTCTCAAAGAAATCTGCAGGGGTGTTTTCCAGTTTCTTTTAAAGACCCTCGACGTTCAGTCTTGAAGTGCAGAAGTTGGTTGCATTTTCTGCATGATTCAGGTTATCCCAAAAACATTCAATGATGTTGAATGCCTGGTCTCTGGAAGAGACATGGAAGTCTGATCTCTGGGGTGACTACATTCGACTGTATTTACAGTATCACAGTTACAAATGGCTGTGTACCTCCAAAACTGCAACAAAACCATATTTTATGTAGGTAAACCGTGAGAGTTGACGCCTGTGTAATTTTTGACACTGACCATGGCATGGTCCGCAAATCACAGTAAAGGTGGCTTAAATATCTAACTATTCTTCTTACAGTTCATTTCAGTGTTATTGCATGATGATTTTTGTGTGTTTATCAGTATCCATGATGCCTTTATTAATTAAATTACCAACTCCAAATGTTGTTATACATCCCCAAACATTGATCCTCCACTATGCTTAACTGTTGGTTGTAGACAATGAGTTCAACAAATTTTTTATTACAGTGTACATGCTGCTTTCCGTTACTTAAAAAGATCTCAAATTTAGACTCATCACTAGATAAAAGCATACTTCACATTTCAGATGTTTGGTTCTGATGGTTCTAGTGCAAAGTTCTTTTCTCAGTAAGGGCTTCTTGACAGCTACATATCCTTTCAGACTCAGTGTCAAATTGTCCTCTCACAGTGAAAGGGAGGATCTGTGGATTTGTTCATATCTGAAGCAGCTTGATGTTCTCCTCTCTCTCAAAGATGAAAGCTTTAAGTATTATTTATCTGGTGAACAGTTTTGGTGGCCTTGAAGTCCAGTTTTCTCTACATCTTTTACATTTTTTTAATAATGAATAATAATAATCATTTTAATAATGTGTATGAAAAGGAAATGTACAGGGCAGCTAAGGTGAGTTTGGCTGGTTGCTTGTGTGAATGTTAGTGTCTCTTTGAAGGAGAACATAAATTCAGCGATGCCTTTGGGAGCAGCTTGTGTTAGGAGGACACAGCTGCAACTGGTTGTTTTTTTTTTGGTTTTTGGAAGGTAGGAAGAGTTAAAGTGGCACACAAATGCACAAAAGTAAAATGTGGACGAATTAAATACTGTTAGATTTGATGTACTTCGTGTGTGTTTAGGATTATTGAGATCGCAAGAAGCAGAAAATGCAACCAACTTTCAAGACTGAACTTTAGATTTCTTTGAAAAACTGAAAGCAAGTTTCTCAAAAAGAATGGAAGATGTAGTAAGAAGTAATATGTTGGAGGTCTTTTTTTAGGGTAAATACACAAGAAATACATTTGAGTTGCTTAAGAAGAATTACTGTATTCTCGTTTATCCTACATTCACCACCAAGTCTGAAAAAATGATTGCATCTTTGTGCCTAATAGGTGACGTCTGTGGGCCTCCTCCACAAGTAGAAAATGCGGATATCAAATCTTCCGTTAAAGAGCCACGAAAAGAAGTGACATATGAATGTCATGAACATTTTGAACTGAAGGGGAGACGCACAATTTACTGCAGAAGCAGAGGCTGGGATGAAGCACCTACATGTGAATGTAAGTACAAGTACTTATTAAGTATTATTATTATTATTAGTAGAAGTAGTAGCAGTAGTATTGTTATTATTAGGGCTGGGCAATATGACAACAATAATAATAATTATCACAGTATAACTTTCTTTGATATCAATATAAGAAATGTTTGAAATTATAGGCCATTCTTACACTTGTGCATTGTTTTGACAGCCTGGTGACATTTTCAACTGCAAGAAAAGCGACACTGTTGTCATCAAGAAAGGGCGCACTTTCAATTTGACGAGGGAGGGGATGGGAACTAAAATGGGTCGCCAATTATACCTTTATGCTATACTTCACACACACACACACACACACACACACATAAATATATATATATATATATATGTGTGTGTGTGTATATAATATATATAATGTAATGTTCGTGTGAGGGAAACAATGACCAGTGTTTTACAGTTTTGAGAGGCAGTACCTGGCATTTTGCCGAGGCAGACAGACTACTCAAAAACCATGGGATAACATCTGAATCATAGGGTTGTACCTTGATACATCCTTCAAATGTATTGCAGTTCTTCCACCACTCAGACAACTTTGACAGCATAGTGAAATCCAAATGTCTGCTAGCTTGGGTTTGAATACTGTGAAATGCTCTGACATGGATGTGGTAGGAGTGATAGGCGGGGTGATCCATCATTAAAGTGCCGAACCAGCTAATGCTTGTTGGTCGTACTAAGCTGACGCTGTTGAGAAACTAAACAGTTTAGCTGTAATCAAATAGCCCAGTAGTTGTCATCAGACAGCAAAAAAAAATCTGTTTTCTTTTTAAATTTTGAATATTACAAAAATCGTGGGCGAGACTGTTGCTTTAACTAGCTGGTATAAACAGCTGACCTGGGATTTGTCCCCCTATTCCATGACCCATTTGTAAAATGTTCTGTCATGTTCTGGTTTCTTCAACTTTCACTCAGGAGCAAAAATCAGCCTTTAAGCTTGAAAGAAATAACTATTCGGTATTCATCATGATAATTATTGATATCGACTGACATGAATTCTTTTATTTTGATAGCATTTTAGGCCATATCACCCAGGCCTGATCGTTATTATTATTATTATTATTATTATTATTAATGATAATCATAATACTGATAATGCTGTATTTGTCAGCAAATGCTATCATGGTTGAAAAGTGTACACTGCTACTAAGTGCCCCCTGGGCTGCATGTTACAATTGCTCTTAACCACAAAACAACAAGCTATCAGTTTAATTTAATTCATTTGTTCTTCTTATCATTTTAATCATAACGCCTTTACATGCTAGTGTCGCCATCTTCATGTCTAAAACCTGAAGAGATAAGCAGTGGCTCCTTTAAGGATCCTCAGAAGACTAAGGACTACTACACAGAAGGAGATACTGTGGAATATGAATGTTCTGAAGGATTCATGTTTGAGATGGAAAACTCTGCCCGCTGTATTGGGCGGCGTTGGACTTACCCAAAATGTATACGTAAGTACTTTTAATACTGAATATCGAGATTTTATTTATTGTGTGCTGTTTTAAATTTCACTGCCATTTCATGGGGGCATCATTCAGTAGCTGGCCTTTTCCACTACCAACACAACACTGGCTTTTTCAAGTGTACACGAAGACAAACAAAACAAAGGAGTTTATGAAATGGCTGGAATGTACCATCTGTTATGTTCATGCTATCCCATTAGCAGCTGCACTTCCGCTTTCTCCTGAACTCAGGGCTCCATTTGCTCAAACACGAACTGCAAATTTTCTAAAATCTACATAGAAGGTGTGTGACTTTTGGCTCGGGGTGAAAATGCCCAGATCTCATTTACATACCTAAGATTTGGCCCTAGATTTTTTATTTTTTTTTTACAAAGGAAAAAAAAAGTTTAATATCAAATTTCGATATTTTAGAAGACTTTTGAGATCACTGAGAATCTGTTTTACAAGCTTGATCTTACAAACCCAGTTCCAAAAACATTGGGACAAGTAAAATGCAAATAAAAACAGAAAGTAGTGATTTATAAATCTACTTTGACCTGTACTTGAACAAAAACAGTACAGACAAGACATGTTTTACCATATTTCATTAATTTAATCTTTCTGAAATTGATGCCTGCAGCATGTTCCAAAAAAGTTGGGATGGGGCCACAGATAAGCTTGAGCCCAGCAAATTCTACCACATCTCTCGATGTTACTGACATATGACCTCTGCTGTGCATAGTACTGTTTCAACCTGCATTTGTGGACGCAGCGACAAACTCTGTTTATTCGCAGCAGTTTGTCAAAGTATTCCTGCAGCTTCATTTAGTGAATGACATTTAGTCAACACTGCAGACATGAAGCTGAAACTAAACACTGAAAACTGCCAATATTGGTGAGATGGATAACGTCTTATCAGAGCAAAGAAGTACTTTGGCTAGTTGCTTGTGTGAATGTTAATGTCTTTTTAAAGGGGAACATAAAGTCAGCGATGCCTTTGGGAGCAGCTTGTGTTAGGAGGACACAGCTGCTACTGGTTGTTTTTTTGTTGTTGTTTTTGGAAGGTAGGAAGAGTTAAAGTGGCACACAAATGCACAAAAGTAAAATGTGGACGAATTAAATACTGATAGATTTGATGTACTTCGTGTGTGTTTAGGATTATTTAGATCGCAAGAAGCAGAAAATGAAACTAACTTTCAAGGCTGAACTTTAGATTTCTTTGAAAAACCGAAAGCAAGTTTCTCAAAAAGAATGGAAGATGTAATAAGGGCAAAAGTTGGAAGTGATTTTTTAGGGTAAATACATGAGAAATACATTTGAGTTGCTTAAGAAAGAATTATTGTATTTTCATTCATCCTTCGTTTCACCACAAAGTCTGAAAAAATGATTTTGTGCCTAATAGGTGACGTCTGTGGGCCTCCTCCACAACTAGAAAATGCGGATATCAGGTCTTCCATTGAAGAGCCACGAAAAGAAGTGACATATGAATGTCATGAACGTTTTGAACTGAAGGGGAGAGGCACAATTTACTGCAGAAGCAGAGGCTGGGATGAAGCACCTACATGTGAATGTAAGTACAAGTACTTATTATTATTATTATTATTATTATTAGTAGTAGTAGTAGTAGTAGTAGTACTAGTAGTAGTAGTAGTAATAGTAGCATTGTTACTATTAGGGCTGGGCGATAAGACAATAATAATAATAATTAACACAATATATGCAATTTGGGGACTTTTCTAATCTTTGACACTTTTAACTACTGAATAAGTGTGTTTTCTACAGGTTATTACTATTGACTTCACCTTCAATTTCCTGATTTTAAAGGTGCCATATATGCACTTATTCAGTATTTTAAATTGTTTTCTAAAATCTAGAGGTCTGTGACTTTGCTTGGGGTGAAAAATGCCCAGATCTCATTTACAACCCATTTTTTTTTTTTACAAAGGAAAAAAAAGTTTAATAAGAACAATTTTGATATTTTAGAATACTTTTGAGATCAAAAGTTGGGACAGTAGGAAAACAGAAGGCAGTGATTTATGAATCTATTTTGACTTGTACTTGAACAAAAACAGTACAGACAAGATATTACCATATTTATATATACCATATTTCATTAACTTAATCTTTCTGCAGTTGATGCCTGCAACATTTTCCAAAAAGGTTGGCATGGGGGCAACTTAAGACTAGAAATATTGTGAAATGTTCAGACAACATCTTATACAGGTGATGCAATCATGCTTGGATATAAAATGAGCATTGAAGAAAGCCCTAGTCCAGCGTGCTGCTCCGGAGCCACATGCGGCTCTTTTACTTCTCTTTTACAGCTACACAGCAGAATTAGATTTTAGGCAATAATAAATAATCTTCCTCTGCAGTAAAATAAAGCTTTGCTGAGTCTTCTAACACACATTTCTAACACAATTTTTTAATACTAAATGGTTATAACAGCCACAATTAAGGCATAACTGCTTACCAGCCTTTAAACCTGAAGATTGGCATGCAGACTGCTGGTCGCACAGCAACGCAGACAATGATCCTGCCTAGCTAGTAGCTAACCAAAAGGCAAAGAAAAAAAAAAGAACATTAATCATTTAGAAACGAATTGACACTTATTTAAATTTATAAGCAATACAGCTGGTTTTCCTGATATAGTTATTCTGCAGTGAGAAACTGTCAAACACTAAAAGTCAGAAGCTAAAGCCAGCTTTTCGTCCGCCAGCTTCTTTGCTCTGATAAGATGTTATCCATCTCACCAATATTGGCAGTTTTCAGTGTTTAGTTTCAGCTTTATGTCTGCAGTGTTGACTAAATGTCATTCACTAAATGGAGCTGCAGGAATACTTTGACAAACTGCTGCCAATAAACACAGTTCATCGCTGCGTCCACAAATGCAGGTTGAAACAGTACTATGCACAGCAGAGGTCATATGTCAGTAACGTCGAGAGATGTGGTAGAATTTGCTGGGCTCAAGCTTATCTGAAATGGACCTGTACATAGTGGAAACATGTATTATCGTCTGATGAGTCAACGTTTCACATTGTTTATAGAAATAAGTGACATTGTGGTCTCCAGTGTAACGTAAATATGTGACGCTGTTACAAGCTGACATGAGAATCTTGCAGGGTCTGTTTCTCATGTAGAACTGTAAATGTTAAAAGTTGATGCTGAAAAAAGTTGACGCTGTAAAAATGTTTATTCCTTGTTGCAGTTGTCACGTCTCCGTGTTCAGCCTAACAATCTGGTATTTCACTTAGTGAGTGTAGTAGATAAAATAGTCACTGAGAGGTACAAGGTATGTGTACATAATAAACTGGCAGGTCAGTGGATTCTCACTCTCACTTCTGTTATTACCAGGAGCATTGGCTGGACATGTAAAGATCCGCCCAGTTCACTGTAGGATTGTTTTGGGGGTATCCAGACTGAGAATGTTTTAATGAACCTGTACAACTGAATTTTTACTTTTTCAGTGTCATGTTAGGAAGGACACATCAACAAAAGCAGGAATTCAGAATTAATCATTGGTGTGTCTTGTAAATACAGTTAAAGGAAAAGAAGCAAAAAACACTGCTTGTAACAGAAAATATCCCCATCCATTTCCTGATTTCTAGGTTTCCAGTTTTTTAAAAGGTAGGATTTTAGGCATTAGATGTGTTCAAGTCATTACAGCTCAGGTACATGCTCACTCTAAATCACAACAGTCTTAGATTGTGTGTTTTAAAGCACACATCGATTTGATTTTTTTAAGATTGACCCGTTGTTGTTTTCATTGTACCATCTTCAGTAAAGCATGATCAACCTGGTACAACACCTTCCAAGACTACTGGCAAAGGTAAGAAGCTCTTCACAGTTTCGGGCTTAGATTTTGGCCTATATTACAAATTTTTTTCTAGCAAGGTTATTTGTTGCTTTACAGGGTCAGCAGCTCAGATAAGTCCTACACCACTATCCTGTGTTACATTAAATATTTTACACACGTTATTTTGTTGTTTTAAACTGTTTAAATGATGTGTTATTTGGAAGCTGTATCAAACCTAGTGTACAATTCTGCAAGAAAATGTTTCTTAGAAAACTAGTTTTGATATTTTATAAAACCTTTAACATCAGTGTTTTATAAGCTTGTTCTTATGTATTTATGGCTTTATAACAGCATCAGTTCTCCTTATCTAGGATAAATACAAGCTAAGGCAACAAGAATCTGTCAAGAATTTGACATAGGCCAAAAAAACTTGCCATAGCAAATTAAGTTACAACTCTTTTAAATAGCATTTTCATGTGCTTGTCTGTGTGTGTGTGTGTGTGTGTGTGTGTGTGTGTGTGTGTGTGTGTGTGTGTGTGTGTGTGTGTGCGCAAAAACCACACTAGACTGTGGCCGGCCTCCACAGATTGAAGATGCCGTACAGGATTTTAAGGATCGATATGAGCACGGTGAAGAAGCTGCTTATGACTGTCCTGCATTCTACAAAAAGGAAGGTTATCTGACCTGCACACAAGGCAGATGGACAGGAAGTGGGAAGTGCTGGAGTGAGTAGTTGCATTTTATTCTTTTCCATTCTTAAGTTGAATCAAATATAAAGTAACTACGCATTAGCACCTGCAGAAAATGTTATTTATACATATATAGAGATGTACATTAGGGCTGCAGCAACTATCGATAATATCATCAAGTTATACTGATTGGTTAGGTTGAGACATTTGCAAGTCCCATTTATATCATGTGACTGAAAGAGAAATACAAATAGCAGAGACTGCAGCAAAGAATCATGCATGAACCAAAAAATCAAAAACTATAAAACATTTTACTTCAGCGTTGACTGTTCCAAAAGGTTCCAAAGGCAGCGTAACCGTCAGGCGTGAGTAACCCAGAGAATATATACTGCATCCACGGCAGAAGCTAAACCTACTGAGATACTAATACCTTTTACAAACACAGTCAATAGTAAAACACAGCACATCACAGTCTTTTAAAACTGTTAGTCTAAACTGCTCAGCTACACAGTCATCATGGTTGCTAGTAGGCTAATGCACACAGACCAGCTCTATCCTTTTAGTGTTTTTCTCTGGGGTTTTAGCCTCCGTTCCAATGTAAACAGAGCTTAGGGTCACTGAGGTTTTTTAAAACGCTATTTTCAGTAACTGAATGTGGACTAATAAGAAAACATATATATTTGAAAACACTGATTTGTGCGCTGGTTATTGCTCTCTTGCGTGTGATGAGCTGCTTAGGTCTTTGTATCTGACAGGCTGACTGGACTGTGGACTGGACTGTGTGTGTGTGATCTGTAATACTGACGACACAGAAGCTAAAATTTGTAGCAGTGCCCTAAACAAAAGCTCTTTTTAGAAAATATGAATTAGAAGATAGGGTACAAGGTTTATGAATTTTTTTATAAAGGAAGAGTAATTCTTGTATTTTAATTGGCTGATTGAAGCTCACCTTTAAAAAATGATGTCAGTGAGGAAATGTGACTGGTTCAATCAATCAGTCAATCAATCAATCAATCAATAACTAAATAAATAAGCAAGCAAGCAAATACATGGGCATGTAATTAAAAAAAATAATCAAAGAATGCATTTGAAACATTAGACGTCAGAAACTTTAAACATTACAAAAACACTGTTATTTAACCTCTTATGTTTGTGAGTATATTTTGGTTTTTCCATCTGAATTTAAATGCCCAAATCACAAGGCAAATTATGAAGTAGCTGCATGAAATGAATGTAAAGTTTGTTTGTTTTTTAATGTTCACCTCAAATTAACAGAAAATGTGTTTTATTATCATAAACATAATGCCATATGCTTACAATTTACTGCTGAAAGCCAAAAATCTCTCTTTGTATTTTTTCATAAAAATAATTTTTACAGAGCAGATCACTGAAGAGACACCATCTCAGATTCAGTTTCTAGCACAGATTTGTGGAGAATGGGTCAAATTTCAGGAGGAAGAACAAATGTCAGTTCAGCTTCTTGTATTATAAAGTTTTAAATTACATTTCCCATCTATTGGACTGGAAAGACCACAGTTACAGCTCTCATATGAAGTATGAAGTATGAAGTATGAAGTTATGAAGTAAAGAATATGGCGAAGTGCGTTTTTGGACCATCAGTGGTTCCACAGAGTTAAAGAGGTTAATATCATTTAAACACACATTTTCAGGTGTAACCAAACCAAATTATTCTAAACGTTTACTGCTCAGTGATAGAAGCTGATTTCAGCTAATTTATTTCAGCAAATGTCAAAAATGAGTTCATGAATAAAATGGCACCTCAGGGTCACTGCTGTGCTGTGAAGAGCGGTTGAGGACTGTGCAAAGTGACAGATGAGCTACAGTCAGTAATCATGTACACTGTAAACTTAAATCAGAAGACTCATTAATTTTATTATTATTAGACTTATTAAGCGAAGTTACGTAACAGGTTCAGCTTAAATAACCTTAGATTTGTGTCATAGTTTCTTTCGACTTTTCCTGGATCCACACTTACTTGCAGCAAGTAAGGTTGACTGAAGCAGCCTAGTAATTTTAAAAGGGTCTTGCTGAGCTGGCAGCGCTCTACTTTTTGAAGTTCTGCTTAACCTTAAACTTAAGTAAAAAACACATTCCTGTGTAATGAATGGGCATCAACTGAAACAACTTTATTATTTTAAATGGACTGTTTTATACAGTAAATAAACAAACAGCTCAGATAAGACAAGAGTCACAGATTTCTGAGGACTCGACTGGCTTTATGAATCTTTTCCACTGTGTCTGAAAGCTGTTTGAGGACTGATATGTATCATTTATTGCTGGTGAAAAAAATAATGTGATGTAAAATACATTCAAACACAACATTTCAGCATGATGAATTTATTTTGACTTAAAATTAACATTAAGCAAAAGAGAACGAATGAAAATATGGAAACATATAAGTTAATTAACATAAACCAACCAAATCGCTAAGGATGCTGGGAAGCGTTTTGGGAAACAGACTTTTCAGGCAGTAGGACTTATCCGGATGAATTGACTAGCTAGATTTACCTAAGTACCCAAGTTATTACACAAGAAATTGTTACTTGATTTGCATTAGCAAGTTTAACAAAAGTAAACCAGTAAAAATTAAGATAGTACAGCTGTTGTGTTTTACAGTGTACCTATAATGTGCACCTCTATGGTCAGCTGATTAAATGACCAATTACAGAAGAACTACATTAATGTATCTAATAAACAGGCAAGTTGCTGTGTATCCGGGCAGTTGTAGTTGGACGTTAGCCCTTAAGGGAGGTCATAAACAATAATTAGTCACTACAACTAGTCTCTCAATTTATGAAGTAGATCAGTGATTCACAATGCTGGTCCTGATGTTCTTCTTCTCTGCACATTTTAGTGTTTATTCTGCTAACAGCACACTTGATTCCACTCATCGTCTCATTACTGAGCTTCAGGTTAGCTCGAGTATGTTAGAGCTGGGAAAACACAAAAAATGTGCAGTTCAGGGAATCCAGGAATTAAAATGAGGAAGAGGAACTCCAGAGTTACACAAACCACACAGAGCAGAGTGATACACAGAGGAGTAACTGTATTATAATAAGGAGATGCTCTTTTTTCCATCTGTATGTTTTCCATGTCTTAATCTGTACTGTGTACTGTCTCAGTTATATCACTGAACATAAACACAACCATGAATGCACTAATTAAAACATGTTTGTTTGATTTCAGAACCCTGCACTGTGGATCTTAAAGCTATGGATGAACGTAATATACAGCTAAGGCATAAATACACAGAAAAAATCTATTCAACACATGGAGATTTTATTGGGTTTTCTTGTAAAAGCGGATATAGACCAGTGGAAGGCAGTGTTTCCCTCCGTCAGAGCTGCAATAATGGAGAAATTCCCTTGCCTGTTTGTGAATAGTGAGTCACAGGTTCCCTTTAAAGTGCTGTGGGGGGTTAGTTGTGCACTTCACTGCTTAAAGAAGAATCAGTCATTTTAACCTGCTGTCTTAGAAGTTCAGATGTTTGTGTAGTGATAAATAACTGAGGAGGCTGCCATTCAAACTACATTCAGATAAACTTCCATTCAGTTAGCAGAAGAATGGATTGTGTTCAGTCAAACACAATAAATTATGGTGACCAGAGAGCTTCACTCACTTTCATGAGCTAAATAAACCAAAGAAATGATGATTGTAAAACACAGTGTTCGATATAATTAATCGATCCATCTCCTGGGAGATCAAATGAAATGTCATTTACAAACTTAACCTCTTAAGTAGCATTAATGAAGAAGCCCTTTGAACTACTCATAACCTTTGCTTGCTCTATGTTGTTCATTATTTGTTTTCCAGCAAAATTAATAAAGCATTTGACTTGTGACTTGAATTACTGACTGATATTTTTATGCTTAAACTTTTATTTCTCAAATCTCCTCTAGTGATGCTACCATGGTGCATTCGACTAGCCTATAGCTCTCTTCATGTAGTGAGTATCATCAGAGAGAATAATGAGGGGGTGTGGATTATCACACCCCCTCATTATTCGTTTTCAGATGTTGAAACTGAGAAATTTTATTGTTTTTTTGAAAAATATCTGCCCATTTGGAATTTGATGCTAACAACACATTCCAAAAAGTTGGGACGGGGCAACAAAAGGCTGGTAGTGGTTGTGTAGTGCTAAAAAAAACACCTGGTGGTTAATTGGTAACAGATCAGTAACATGATTGGGTATCTCAGAGAGGCTGAGGCTTTCAGAAGTAATGATGAGGGGTTACCACTCTGTGAAAGACTGAGCAGGCAAATAGTGCAACAATTCGAGAATAATGTTTCTCAACGTAAAATAGCAAAGAACCTTTGCTTTTCATCATCTACAGTACATAATGTCATTAAAAAGTTCAAGGAATCTGGAGAAATCTCTGTATGTAAGGAACAAGGCCAAAACACTCAGAAACACTTCTGAAAACCACTGTCTGTGAAAACATCCACAAATGCAAGTTAATACTCTAAAACGCAAAGAAGAAACTGTATATAAACAGGATCCAGAACATGTGTTGTAGGTTACCTTTATACAGTGATGTATGACTGGCTTTCTAATCATTAGACTCATGTATAACCCGAGTTTTGTCTTTAGGTTTACTTTCAGCAATAATTGTACTGATGTAATATTTTATGAATTTGGAAATGATGGACAAATTTAATTATGCACAGAGAAAAACAAATGCATCACTTTTCTATGCCATTTTAAAACAGTAATTTATTTTTTTTTTTTCTTAGCAGTGTGTCAGCATATTAAAATCTCTGGGTCTTACCTGGCCACCACATTTTAAAAGTTCTAGCTATGCCCCTGTTCCCAAACCTGCTTGTGTGATTTTGCCTTCCAGATTAACTATGGTCATGTGTAGTTTTGAGGTTTGAGAGCACTGCATTTTGGGTATTGTAGTGAATTTATGTTATTATCTTGGCGAGTATAATCACTGCTATGATACAAAATGCTGTTTTTTAAACTCATCCTGTTGCAGCTGAGTGTATGGTACAAATGAATGACAGGTGGTTCTGGCTGCTCGGGTGTTCCGCGTTCCCTTTATTGTAAACACATAACAGAGCTGTGAATGTAGGGCTGGTTGCAGTCACTGGATTTTCCATTCGGGTCTTGCTTTGACGTAAAAACTACAAAAGAGTACCAAATCTAGAGAATTGACCATGGAAAAGCAAGTAGTTTTAAACATGAGATTAAATCAAATGCCAGTCAGAACAACTGCAGACCAACTGGGTGCGCCAAAAACAACAGTATTGAATATTTTGAAAAAGAAACTGCTGGAGGTTTAAGAAGGTTACAACGATCAGACCATATCAGGAAGATATGACATTGTTAGAGCTGGATAACCAGCAAAGTGGGTATAGTTGCAGAATTTATTGATGACCTGTGTAAGGAAACATCATCGCTCTGTTCTTGCACTGTAGTCAGGGAAAATCACAGCAGTGCTACATATCACACAAATGCGAAAACATGCTGCCGGTTCTCTGTTTGCTCTTAATGCCACTGTAAATCTGTGTGCTTTATGAATCTGGTCCATAGAGAGAGCAAGACAGAGCAAAGAAAAGAAAAAAAACAGTTGTTTGTGTTTATATACACAGTTGTGTACAGATTATTTCTGGGAGGAACAGGTTAGAGCCTCCTACACCAAACACAGAATCAAAGTATATGGATTGACTTAATTAACTTGAGATCTTGAGAAAAAGAATCGTAATAAAGGGATAATAACAGCATATAAAGGTGTGCAATGTCAGAGGCTTGTAAGCCAGTTGCAACTACAGAGTGGCCTTATTTGGGGCAGTCCAGTACTGTCAAAACAGGCAGGGGTCAAAAGACAAGCAGGCAACAAGAGAGACAGGTCCACAGTCCAAATCCAGTAAGACAAGCAGGAAAACAATATAAACACGACACACTCAGAACTCAAGTACAGCACACAGAAACGTCGCAACACACAGGTAAAACACATAATGAGCCCTCGAATATCATGCAGGTGTGAGTGGGTGGAGTCAGGGAGAGTCCAAGTGCAGTCTCCCCAAATGGGGGAAAGAACATGACCAGGTGAGCAAATATGGAAAAATCATACACCTGGCCTGTAACTGGCAGTACAGCACTTCCTTTTGGACATTTGGGACAGTATTGTCCTTTTGCACATCATACAGTAATGACTTCCACAGAGTATATTTTAATACCATCAACAGCCTAAAAGGTATTTTAGAATTTTCCTCAATATTTAAAGTATTTTGGGAACAATAGGAAAATATTAAATGACAAACAATATAATGTAAAAGTCTATTTGCAATCATTTATTGTCATGTAAGCTTTGGGATTTGATCATTACTTTTAAAATGCCAGGTAATGTAGATGTTCATATTATTATAAGTACATTCTTGATGTTATACAGTTTTCTCTTTCATTGTAGAACCACATACAGCTCTTTACATCACTCTACTTACATCTAACTAAACATTTTCATTTTTGCCAGATTCTCTGTGTCCTGCAAATTATTTGATAAGTGTAACGTAGAACTCATGTATTTAACTATATTAGTTTCATTTCACTGAAAACACTGATTCCACACTTTTGAACTGTACAAGGGAAATTACATAATTGCATAAGTCCAGACAGACAGATGTCATCTGCAGGGTCACTCAGACTTGCTCTTAGACCAAATATTGAGCTACTGTTTGTGCAGCCCTGGTTAGAGGGTGACTGGGGATGGTCAAGGGTCATTGGGCCTCATTCATCAATAAAGCCCCCCAAAAAATCTACGTCAGATTCATGACGTGTTCTTAAACTGCAGAACTGTTCACACCTTTGTGCTCGTGAGTGTGTGTAGATTCTGTTCTCACCCAAGAATAAGAAAACATGAGTGAATGTCGAGTGAAACTGTGTGAAAACTGTATAAAATGGTTTTGACTGTGCATGTTGACTCCCAACCAACCACATCGTAACCATTTTGGATATATACAGGAATGGGCAGCCTAAATGTATCATGCTGATTAACACCTCAGTGTCACTGCTGGACTGAGAATAGTCCACCAACCAAAAATATCGAGCCAACAGTGTCCTGTGGGCAGCGTCCTGTGACCACTGATGAAGGACTAGAGGATGACCAGCACAAACTGTGCAGCAGCAGATGAGCTATCGTCTCTGAATTTACATTTACAAGGTGGACTGACAAGGTAGGAGTGTCTAATAGAGTGGGCAGTAAGTGGACACAGTGTTTAAAAACTCCAGCAGCCCTGCTGTGTCTGATTCACTCAGACCAGCGCAACACACACTAACACACCACCACCACATCAGTGTTACTGCAGTGTTGAGAATGATCCACCACCCAAATAGTACCTGCTCTGTGAGCGTCCATGGGGGTCCTGACCACTGAAGAACAGGGTAAAAGGGGCTAACAAAGTATGCAGAGAAACAGATGGACTACAGTCTGTAACAGTAGAACTACAAAGTGCACCTATATAGGAAGTGGAGCTGATAAAATGGACAATGAGCGCAGAAACAAGGAGGTGGTCATAATGTTATGCCTGATTGGTGTATATATATGTGATACAGTTGTAGACTGCAAATAAGAACAACTGTCTCATGGAAACAATCTAGCAGCACTTTACGACAACTGAGGCAACACTGTGGATTTGAGAACATTTACTTCAATTTGTTTTAATCAGCTACTTTTTTCCTCTTATCTCCTGCAAATTCTTGGATGAGAACCTCTTCTACAAAGGGAACTAATATTGTGTTCTAGCCTCACTACTTGTCTGTTTGCATCAAAATATTTTGTAATTCTGTAAATTCTGGAAAAGCCTTTTAGAGATTACTTTTACAGACAGCAAAGGGTTTTTGTTAGATTTTTTTTTTGCAGTTTACTTTTCAGCAGGTTGGATTTACAGGAATGGGTGGGACATCATTGAGAAATATTAACCTTGCTGAAAGCAGAGTTTCCTCAGTCTTACTGACTGACTTTGACAAAATGAAGTGGAGTCTAGTCGTACAATGCCTTTCCTTCTTTTTCTGTGTTTATACCTCAACACAAACCGGTAAGGCTTTTTCTGTAATAATCTGTAGACTGTTTTTAATCAAATAAGCAGTGCAGAGAGAAAGGATATCATTGTAAATGTTTACATAATAAAACATTATTTACATTTATTAAATATTTACATTTGGTTCTTATTTGATAACCTTCATATTTCAATCATTTTATTTGATAATATTATTATATGCAGGATGTTCATAACACGCCTGGTACTCCTCGGTTTTTAAAGACTGAATTCTTCAGATTCTGTTTGTTTTGGTAAATCATCAACAGTTAAATGCTATGATCGTGTGTTTACATGGGGCATTCAGGGTCAGTTTCCTGGACAGGGATTAAGAACATTTTCTGAACATTTTTTATTTCAATGGAGTATCTCCATGCTGAATGCTGTGTAGTGCAGGTTCAAAAATCTTACTCCGGTTTCGGTCCTGACTTGGACTTGACTGCTACAAAGCCTCGGTCTTGACTTGGACTTGATACATCCAGTTTTCATCCTGGACTCAGACTTGCCTCTAATGGTCTTGACTACACTAGTGAATACTGACCAAATATGTCTGTTGTACATGGTGTGTTTTGTTATCATATTATTTCGTAATCTTGACGCTTGTTTCATGATGCATATCGTATCATGAAGCTGCAGACAGTACCCAGTCCCAGATTGTTCCCACCCTAGTATGTCTATGATCTCCCACAAACATTCAGCCCAACGTTTCTCATGGTTGTCCACACTCATTCTGAGATCCTGCTAGATTAGAATCATTCGTGGTTTAGGTGTAGCATGAACAGTAACATTCTCCTGTTTTGTATTCCCCTTTATCCTGTGTTAGTATACATATTTCCAAACAACAACCAAACACTTCTTACTTTGCAGCCATTAACACATATTTTATTAGGTACCATTAGAGTTTTAGAGTTTCTGGCTTCTCTTTCAGTGAGCTTTGCCTGGGTGAATTCTATAAAAGGTAAATGTAAAGAAACCTGTTATCATTGTCATAAATGTTCTTCAACAATTGATGTTTATTGTAAAAAAGATGTAAATGAATTCATCGCTAAAAGCAGCTCTAGTGAATAATGGGCCTCATTCACCTACATCTTACTAAGTTCTTGAGTTCTTGAGCAACATTTTGCTGACATGTATTTGTGTGACACTAAATTCTTGGACTTCTTGTAAAATTACATGTGAAGAAGGAAACGGACATAACGGTCAGGCACAAAAACCTTAAATGCCTTAGAAAGAGCTGGAGTATACAGGCAGAATATGAAGATAATAGCCCTTCAGATACTTCAGCAATATCACAATAATAAAAACAAATATCTTTGCAGAAATTACTTATGATATTCCTTTTGAGGAGCATGTTCAGTCTCCTTTTTACTACTTTGGTGGGGACAGAAAATTGGGAGTCAGTAAACCATACCAGTGTGAACATGGTTATCAGGCAACAGCTAGAACTGCCACATGTACAGAGAACGGCTGGTCTCCAAAACCACTGTGTACTGATAAGTCACCATCTTAGAAGCCATGTGCTTAATTATGTCCATATTTTGAAGTGGAGAACTATAATTGTTGTCTGTCTTTCAGAGGTGACGTGTACCGTGCCAACAATCGAAAACGCAAAGACACTGAAGAAACCAGGCACAAATATCGAGTACCAGTGCCTACATGGATATGAACCCGACAGGTTTACCATCACCTGTAATCAGCAGGGAGATTGGGACAATATGCGCCACTGCACTGGCAAGTATTCATTTGAAGAGACTAAACAAAATATTCAGACCATAGATGAGCAACATTAGCACAGCAATATCAGTATCTTTTTTACCAGCTTCTATTTTTCATCAAGTCACGAAAGGAACAGGGAACTCAAAAACCAGGACAGGGTCCAAGAACAGGTTTAATGGAAACTGGCCAATACACAAGACAGTTTTCTTGGTCTTCCGGATGCTTTCCACAATTTCCCTTAACTACCATTTTTAATGACATTCCAGACATTCCATGGCTTTCCTCTGCTTTGTAGACATCAGACGTTAGCTTAATTTTCAGATCCTCAGCCAGCTGCTCTGAGGAACTCATAGTTGTTGAGTGTTAGTTCAAGGTTTGAAGAGTCAGGAATTTATTACGCTCTGGACAGCTGACAATTCCAAAGGACAATTCTTGACCTGCCCAACCAGTTCTAACAAGTCAGTAAAGGCCAAAAAACTCAACCACGACTTGAAGGGTGTCTACATTTTTGTAAATGTCATGATTACTTTTTTAATAAGATTTATTTTATATTAATTTTTAAAAACAATTTGCTGCAGAAGTTGTTAATGTCTTTACACTTAAAAATGCGACATTACATGTAACTTACATACACCAATGTGGTGCCTATGTCTGAGCCCCTGCCCCCTCCTCATAATATGCAAATGCTGAATACTGATGAGCAAAGACTGAAACTAGCTCAAAATGTAACCTGAAGTACCTACTCACAAAATACATATATAGTAGTATATTCAGAGGTGGGTAGTACTGAGTTGATTTTATTCAACAACATTTAATCAGGTAAATTGTAAATCTTTGACTTGGATATGTACGTTCCTGATGGTACTTTTACTTTAAAGTCTGCTTGTAAGAATTAGTTCCTAATTCCTTTTATTGTTGTTGTTGTTGTTGTTGTTGTTGTTGTTGTCGTGTTGGTTCAGCTCCTGGACTGATCTGCTCTTGCTCACACCTCTCACTTTGGAGCATTAGCAATTTGTTTCACACAAAAATGATCCAAAAAGAGGAAAAAAGAAGATCCTAACAAGTTTTAATTCCTATGCTAAGAGATGCTGGATGTACTAGATGTCCACTGCAGTTACTCAGTAAGAAGTTTTTTGTGCTGCTACTTTTGCACTTGTACTTATTTAATATTAACAGTACTTTTACTGCAGTCATTATTGCATTTTTTCACTGAGATAGCAATACTTTTTTCTTGAGAATGGGTTTAGGCTACACTACAGCTTACCTACATGTCTCTTCTAGAAGTCATAGTTCGCATCCATCCATCCATCCATCCATCCATCCATTCAACCATTCACCCATTCATTCATCCATGTTTCCTTTGTCCATGTTCTCTTTTTTGTCATCTGGTGTTACCCGTAAATAACCTTATTCTCCTTTTCAAAACATTTTAATTGCCAGTGTCAACTTACTAAGATCTTTTCTGTGACAACACATACATGTTCACTCGGCAGGCTAGAGGCCACAAACATGCCATGCGCTAGTACTTCTCTCTGTCTTTTATATAAAATGTGTGTGTTTATCTGTTAACAGCAAAAACACTGGACTGTGGCCCACCCCCATCAATCGAACATGCATTACAGGTTTTTAAGGAGCAATATAAGGAGGGGGAAACGGCTACTTATGTCTGTCCTTCAAACTACGTTAAGGATGGTGATCCCTACATGATCTGCTCACGAGGCAGATGGATAGGAAAAGGGAAATGCTTGCGTAAGTACAGAAGCACTGTCTCTTTAGATTTTGTTCTTGCTCCACTCTGTTTGTGCACTTTTAGTAGTCTTGTTTCTAGAGATTAACACACAGAGTAGTTTCTGCTTAAAAGGCAGGGGCAGATTTAGTAAAACTGTGGCCCCCTACATGCACATTTTTAGTTGAGTCTACAATGCAACAAAATTAAATCATTCTAATTTAGTCAATATCTCCAATATTTCTCATTTTAACATTGCTATAAGAATTCTCAGATTATTTCATTCTAGACATTTTTCACTTCCTAAGTGAAATAATATGACTATAGTGGCAGATAATTCAGCTGATTATAATGAGATAATTTGCTACAGAGTAAGGAAGAAGTAATGAGTAGAGAGGTTACTTTTTCCAGCAAGTAATAAGTAACATTTCAAAAAGTCTGAAAAGGTTATAAGAAAGTTTGAAAAAAAAATAGTAGCTTTTAGTATTTTTTTTTAATTAGTTTGGAAAAAAATCTGTAGTGGATTACTTTTTGAGTAATTACCCAACACAGGATCGATCTATACTAACATTAGTGCTAGGATTATATATGGTCTGCTGGGCCTATGAAGTGCTCTGTTCTGACTCTGCTTTCCTCCTTATTTTGGGGTTTCTCTGCTGTACTTTATTAGATTGTCATTCTCAGCACCCAGAAAGTCATACCAAAGAATCGCGTCTTCAAATTTACAACCCCATTTCCAAAAAAGCTGGACCGCTGTGCAAAATGTAAATAAAATCAAAACGCAATGATGTGCAAATCATTTCAATTCTATATTTCATTGAAAGAGAACATATCAAATGTTGAAACTAAGAAATTTTATTGTTTTTTGGAAAATACATATCCATTTTGAATGCAAAGTCAACCACATGGTCCAAAAAAGTTGGGACAGGGGCAAGGAAAGGCTGGTACAGTTGTGTAGTGCTAAAAAAAACACCTGGTGGTTAATTGGTAACAGGTCAGTAACATGATTGGCTATAAAAAAGCATCTCAGAGAGGCTGAGCCTTTCAGAAGTAAAGCTGGGGAGGGGTTCACCACTCTGTGAAAGCCTGTGTGGGCAAATAGTGCAACAATTCAAGAATAACGTTTCTCAACATAAAAGAGCAAAGAACCTTTGCTTTCATCATCTCCAGTACATAATAACATTAAAAGATTCAGAGAATCTGGAGAAATCTCTGCATTCAAGGGACAAGACCAAAACCAGTATTTGCTGGCCGTGATCTTTGGGCCCTCAGAAGACACTGCATTAAAAACAGACATGATTCTGTAGTGGAAATCACTGCATGGGCTCAGAAACACTTCTGAAAACCACTGTCTGTAAAAACAGTTCATCACTGCATCCACAAATGCAAGTTAAAACTCTAAAATGCAAAGAAGAAATAAACTTCCATAAACTGGATCCAGGAATGCCGCCACCCTCACAAAGGAGACCCTGAACTGTTGAGCAGCTGAAATCCTATATCAAGCAAAAATGGGAAAACATTTCACTTTCAAAAGCACAGCAATTGGTCTTCTCAGTCCCCAAACGTTGTATTTGTAGTATTTTCATTTAAATATAGGGTTTACATGATTTGCATATATTGCATTCTATTTTTATTTACATTCTGCACAGCATCCCAACTTTTTTGGAAATTGGGAGGTATTACTGCTTCATTGCCATCTTCATACCAGCCTGTCTTGAGTCATGATGTAGGCACATGGTATAGTTCATTATAATCTTGACTGGGTTTGGCTGCATTTGCCAAATTGCAATTACTAAAGAAAATATTTACAACAATAAATAGCATCTAAGAAATAGCACATATATATATAGCATATATATATATACACACACTGGTATATATGTATATACATATGGTACTGGTCTCAGTAGAGGGGGCAGGGTAAGAGAGTGGACATTGTCCAGTGATGGAGAGCTTGATGGAGAGCTCAACAGAGGACAGTATATATTTCTACATCATTTGGGATGGGGAGGGTGTACACTGCTATTGCAAAAACTTGTGAGAATTCCCTCGGCAGGGAGTAAGCCTCATGCTAATGGCTAACAGATGGGTCAGTGCATCACCGCGTCCATGTTACTGGTAAGAGATCTTATATTTCCCATAACGACTGAGGGAAGAACAGGTCTATAACATCTCCTCCTGGCAAGAGGCAGAGCTCTGGCATGACTCCCCCATTTCTTGCGCTCAGCTCAGCCGGGAGAGGGTGGTCTTTAAGACTGCAGGCTTTCACCTTGTGCAAATCCTGGAGTGTGGTTCAGAAGTTATCCACAGCCTACCATCCACAGACAAACCTGACTGAAAGGGTGAACAAGATCCATAAGACAATAATCATCTCATTTTTGGGAAGCAGACAGCCAAATTGGGAAAAATGGCTCCCTGAGTTTCGCCTGGCTATCAACACTGCCATCCACGAGACAACAGCTGTGACACCTGCTTGACTGGTCCTGGACTGCAATCTTGCTAGAACGCCTCATTCACTGTACCCTGCACCTGATTCCCCTGCATACCTTGTAGTGCCAACAACTGATTAGAGCTGAGGGACAAAAAAAACACACATGTAGCTAAAGTCAGATTAGCCAGAAATTATAATGCATGACAGATATGCACACTCTGAAAAAAATAAAATCTGAGAACCAGAAACTATGAGAGTATATAATTATATTTACATTTACATGAGCTGATGGGTGACAAATAATGACTACACACCTGACTTGTTAAATTGTGACAGACAGACCTCAGTGCTTCACACTGCCAGACAGGTTCAATCTTAAGTGATGTTTAGATTAGATTTTAAGATTTTAGATTAGTTTAGATTTTCAGTGACAAATGAAAAAGGCTTGAAACTAAGATTTTAGTGAAAACGTTGATTAAAACAATTCATCAGCTTTTCCTGCTGCTCTAAGTTGTATATGTTATATGATATATTACTGCATTAAAATCAATTTAATAGGGAATATGATCTGTGTTCAAACCTTTTAGTGAGGTTTCAACCATATTATTCAGTCATTTTTGGTGAAAATATCCTTAAAATGTTTAATTTAGTAGGCAGATTTGGTAATAAGCATCATGAGTTGAAATTACTAAAAGAAGAAAAATTGGGAGAAAAACTCAACACAAAAACTTTGGATGGTTATTATTTATTTGAAAAGTTCAAATATTCATTTTTTTAAAAGTTCAAAAAGCATTTCATAAATATCTGTATTTCTTGCTAGAAAATAATGAATTCAGTTTTCAATCTGCTGCATTTTGTCTACCACAGAAATTAATTGTCTGCTTGGGCCACCCACACCTGGAACAAGCACAAGCCCAAAAGGGAAGAATGTATTCAGGGTTGGAGAGAGTGTAGAGATCACCTGCTCAGATAGTCACTGGTTGTACGGAACAAGAGAGATCAAACGAAACATTATATGCAAAGAAAGTGGTGAATGGGAACACTCGCCTGTGTGTGAGGGTAAAGAATACACAAATATAAAAACTGCAAAAATATTCTTGGTGCTTCAGTTATAACATACAGTAATTAACATCTAAACATCTTTGCAGAAATTACTTGTGATATTCCCTATGACCAGCATGTGGACAGTCCTCACTACTACTTTAGTAGGGACAGAAGATTGGGGGTCGAAAAACCATACCGGTGTGAAAGTGGGTATCGGGCAGGAGCTAGAACTGCCACGTGTACAGAGAACGGCTGGCTTCCAAACCCACTGTGTACTGGTAAGTCCCTGTCTGTGGAAGTGTGTGGTTAATTAGCTTCCTTATTTCAAAGCAGAGAAGTATGAAAAAGTCTTGCCTGTTTTTCAGAGATTGCGTGTCCTGAGCCAACAATTGAAAACGCAAGACTGCTGGACAATCCACAACGTCCTTATAAACCAGGTGCACGTATTCGGTACCAGTGTCTACATGGATCTAGCAGGTTTGAAATCACCTGTGGTTGGCAGGGAGAATGGAACAATATACGTCCCTGCCCTGGCAAGTATCCATGTGTTAATCATTTGGAGAGACTAACAGTCAAACATTCAGACCAAAGATGAGCAAAGTGATCACAGCAATATCAGCATCTTTGGCCACTCTGTGTGGTCATGCACTGTTTTTCACTCGGGTTAATTACAGTATCATGAATTGCTGATTCATTCCGTCTGTCGCGATTGCAATCAATGATTTAAATGTCAGAAAACACACTGTCCACGGCTTTCAGACAGACTACATTAAGAACTTTGATTTCAAGGCAGCACTTTTTCATTGTTCATTAAAAAAAACAAAGCCTATTATTGTTATTAATCATCTAATAATAATAATAATAATGATGATGTTAATAATAATAATAATAATAATAATAATAATAATAATAATAAGCTATAGTAATAGTAAAGGAAAGCTACAATTGGCTGACTTCATATGGTAAACCTCAGCCATTTTGTTTGAACAAGAACTCAGAGTCAGATTTCTGCAGATGAGAAACTGTCAAGTTTTGAAAAAAACAAACACGCATATTGATGCCGTCCAAAACTGATGTACTGCAACGCTGCCTAAAACGTTTCATCTCAACCAGCAAAACTTTCTGTGTTTTATGGATGTGTTCAAAATCAGGCCGAGAGCTTATCGAGCTCGAAAGCTTCTACCACAAGCAACTTACTGATTAGAAATATATAGAGGTTGAAGAAAATATATTGAGGGTTAGGGGTGGGAATCTCTAGGCACCTCACGATTCGGGAATTAGAACAGTTGTTAGAGTTGATAAAGGACTCTCTACAGGACAGGTGATTTTTAATTATGTTTCGCTATTTTTGCAGGTAGATTTCATGTACATGTTCTTCTCACATACATTCCATCATTTTGTTATTAAATGAGACTAAATTTTGAAAGTCATTTTTAAGTCTCTGACTTCATGAATAACTTGAATAACAGAGACAGGCAAAGAGAAATAACTGCCCACATCCTGCCCACTGTACTGCACATTACATTACAACTGCTCAGTCTGATTTATTTGTTCTTCTTATTGTTGTAATCATAATGCCTTTACATGTTAGGGCCAGCTACCTGTCCAAAACCTGATATGGTGATAACCAGTGGCACCATTAATGAACCTCAAAAGGTCAAGGATGTCTACACAAAAGGAGATACTGTGGAATTTAAATGTTCTGAAGGATTCGTGTTTGAGAACGAAGCCGTTGCCCGCTGTGCTGGGAGGGAGTGGACATACCCAAAATGTATATGTAAGTGATCTGAGGTGTCCATATGCCTGTGTGACATGTTCATGAGAATGGGGTTCGATTTTGGCACAACACCTGAACTGGGTTGCAACAGTTTTGCATAAGGTTTTACTTAAGTACTTAATTAAAAAGTCTTTGCTAATTTTATGAAATTTTCCAATCCAAGTCAGATCTTAACTAGTAACAACTAACTAATGCGTACACAGTGACAAACGCTAAACAACACACTTCAGATAATACATACAATCAGTAAACGCTGCCATGGAAACACTGATAACTTTTTGCATTCCATGGAAAAAAATTATCATCTGTCAAGTCTGCCAAATGAGATTTGGGGGTGTGGATCCTAGCTGTGGTCTCACTGAAGATGAGCTATGGATTTTAAATGTTCGTAGCAGAGCTATGGATTTTAAATGTTCGTAGCAGCACACAGCGTTTTTATTATTTATTAGCTTACTTATTTTAACTAAAAGCAGTTAACCTTTTCTGGTCAGCAGGGGCTCCACCAGGGATTTTGGGGCCCATGAAAAGATATCACATCAGCCCCACCACCACAGTGGTAACAACGACATGAAAACCTGGCACTAGCTTGGCTACTGAGTTGATACCCAGTTGGCTATTTTTAAACAATAACCTGATTGTTCAAAATTAGCTAACATTTGCATTCTAGTCTCTCAAGGTACTGAAAGAAGTAAAATGGACTTAAAATCTCAAATATGATGCCATGTGTGTATGCTTATTATGAAAAATACAAGAGATATATCTGAACATGACAGAAGAGAGAAGCCTCAATTTTATTCTAAAATACAAAATTGATTTTATAACACAATTTCTGAAAATTGCAAAAACCAGAAATGATTTGATGTATAAATTATACACTTTACTTAGTCTTCCTTAAAACTTAATTGGTGTAATATTCAAAGGGGGAAAACATTAAATACAAAGGCTATACTTCTATATGAGTACAAACAGTTGTCTTATGTAACTGGGGCCTGGTCCTCAAGACTGACTAAAACTGCCCTGGTCATCAAGACAACAGACAAATGAAATGAGGCAACAGCCTTGAAGAAACAGTGAAAGAAACCACTTGCGCAACTGCAGAGAAATGGAGCTCAAATCATGTTTGAGGTGACCCAGAAAACAATGTGGAAAAACTGATAGCCTGTGCATGGAGGAGTTATTTCCGAGACCGACAATGTTTTCAATGCCAGCTAAAACATTATAGTCAATCAACGTAATGAAAGACTTAGATGTAAACAGGAAACCTGTGAAAATCTTGGAGCCAAAAATTTACTTGAGCGCAAGTTAAAAAACGATAAAAAGACCAAAGTTTAAACATCCTCAAACTTATAAAACTAAAAAGTGTTATGTTTTGACAGTGTGGTCACAAATAGGCAGTGCTAGTCCTTGAATAAAGACAAACAAGCATATTTGTAGGCATTTTCATTTTACAGTAATTTAAATTTGGTTGGATATTTTAATAAAAACTATTTATTAAGACGTGCAGTAATTTGATTGATTGGAAAGAAATAAAAAACTAAAATTTCTTGGTTGTAGAGGTCTGTAACAAGCACTGTGAAAGTCTAAATACAAAAGGTGTAAAAAGTATGTTTTTTTTTCCCTAGAAGCAAAAGTACAAGTATTCTGTTTCACTGGAGTAACAAGACAAAAGTTTCAAAATAATACATTAGTAATAATACACAATTATAGTAACAAAGTACAAAGTACTTTCTACCCCTGCTGACCAAGATGTACAGTGTTTGGCTTGTGGCAATCTAAATGTATCAATATACAATTTGTGTAAAATCAGGCGCCCATATAAGACTCAGACTTGCACACAGAAGACTACTAAGACACAAACACGGTAGAAAAAAGCTACATGTTTAGTACAGAGAACTGAATCATTCCTCTACAGTTTGCTACTTTGGGGATGTTGCTGCTAAATTGCAAGAAAGTTGTGCTGCCCACACTAAAACGGTAGTGTAGGCTCGTTCTGAAGCCCAAAGTAATCCACGTGATAACAGGCCTAATTTTAGTGTGTTGCTTGACTGGGCATGAAAAAACTTGACAAAGTACCTACAATTCTTTTATATAATATGTTTGTGTGTGTGTGTGTGTGTGTGTGTGTGTGTGTGTGTGTGTGTGAACAGCAACAACACTAGACTGTGGCACACCCCCACAGATTGAAGATGCCGTACAGGATTTTAAGGATCGATATGAGCATGGTGAAAAAGCTGCTTATGACTGTCCTGCATTCTACGTTAAGGAAGGTGATCTGACCTGCACACGAGGCAGATGGGCAGGAAGTGGGAAGTGCTGGAGTGAGTACTACTGTTTTACTCTTTTCTATTTTTTTATGTTAGTCAAATATAAAATGTAACTGTGCATTAACACTTTAGAAAATGATATTTTAACTATTATTATTATTATTATTATTATTGTTATTATTGTACTGAAGGATGTGTTTACATCTTTTAACTTCATAAATTAACAGAAGATGTCTTTTAGCCAGGAGTGCCCCACTGTTCCATACAACCGTACTGTAATAGTAATACAACATATTATAAGCATATTTACTAAAAAGCGCACAAAACTTTAAGCACATACTAAAATGTCAAAAGTGCAGCTCTAGTTTTGCAACTAATCAGTGGTCAACATAAACAAATAACGTCAACATAAACAAAAAAGTGACTCTCCATCCCACAGTTTGTGAGAGAATCTAGAAAATTGAAAGTTTGTCTCATCCCACAAAAACAAAATGTCCCTCATTTCCAAGACTGAGGAGAAAAAACCTGAAATATTAAAAAACTAAATGTGTAGTTCCTGTAATGCTTCGCTCCAGTGATCATGTTCGCTCACTTTTAAAAAATGTCAGTAAGGAAAAGAGACTGGTTAAATAAATAAATTCATTAATTACAATACATAAAATAAAAACATATGGAAAAATACATGGGCGTGTATCAAAAACACATTTCAAACATTAGAAAAAAAGCATTAGACATTTAGTAAATTAAACATTAGAAAACTAATTATTACCATTTACAAACAGATTTTCAGGTGTAACCAAACCAAATTACTCTACAAATTTACTGCTCAGTGATTATTAATATCATAGAACTATTTCTTTCCAAAGACTTGCGGGTGAGAAGATAAACATAATTTCAGCAAATGTCAAAAATGAGTTAATGAACAAAATGGCACCTCAGGGTCACTTCTGGGTTGAGGAGAGCAGCTGAGCACTGCGTGACAGATGAGCTTCAGTCAGTAATCATGTACCTATAATGTGCACCTCTATGGTCAGCTGATTAAATGACCGGTTAGTGTGGAGCTATATAAATGTATACATAACTGTATCTTGGCAGTTGTAGTTAGACGTTAGCCCTTAAGGGAGGTCATAAACAACAATTAGTCACTACAACTAGTCTCCTGGTGTAGAATACAGTATTCCTCAATTTATGAGTAGATCAGTGATTCATTCTGCTAACAGCACACTTGACTCCACACATCGTCTCATTACTAAGCTTCATTAGGTTAGCTCGAGCTGGGAAAACACAAAAAAATGTGCAGTTCAGGGAATCCAGGAATTAAAATGAGGAAGAGGAACTCCAGAGTTACACAAACCACACAGAGCAGAGTGATACACAGAGGAGTAACTGTATTATAATAAGGAGATGCTCTTTTTTCCATCTGTATGTTTTCCATGTCTTAATCTGTACTATGTACTGTCAGTTATTTCACTGAACATAAACACAACCATGAATGTACTAATTAAAACATGTTTGTTTGATTTCAGAACCCTGCACTGTGGATCTTAAAGCTATGGATGACCGTAATATACAGCTAAGGCATAAATACACAGAAAAAATCTATTCAACACATGGAGATTTTATTGGGTTTTCTTGTAAAAGCGGATATAGACCAGCGGAAGGCAGTGTTTCCCTCCGTCAGAGCTGCACTAATGGAGAAATTCCCTTGCCTGTTTGTGAATAGTGAGTCACAGGTTCCCATTAAAGTGCTGTGGGGGGTTTAGCTGTGCACTTCACTGCTTAAAGAAGAATCAGTCATTTTAACCTGCTGTCTTAGAAGTTTAGATGTTTGTGTGGTGATAAATAACTGAGGAGGCTGCCACTCAAACTACATTCAGATAAACTTCCATTCAGTTAGCAGAAGAATGGATTGTGTTCGACCTGTCCAGGGTGTATCTTGCTTTCCGCCTGATGACAGCTGGGATAGGCTCCAGCACCCCCGCAACCCAGAAGGATAAGCAGCTTAGAAGATGTGTGTGTGTGTTTGTGTGTGTGTGTGTGTGTGTGTGTGTGTGGATTGTGTTCAGTCAAACACAATAAATTATGGTAACCAGAGAGCTTCGTTTAGTTTCATGAGCTAAATAAACCAAAGAAATGATGATTGTGAAACTGTGTTTGATATAATTAAGATCTCAACCAAAATCCATCTCCTGGGAGGTCGAATGAAATATCATTTACAAATTTAACCTCTTAAGTAGCATTAAAAAAGAAGCCCTTTGAACTAGTCATAAGCTTTTCGTGCTCTATGTTTCTCAATATTTGTTTTCCAGCAAAATTAATAAACCATTTAATAATGTTCACTGATTCTTTTCATCTTTATCTCCTTTTTTGGTTAATAGACAGAAACACACAGCATGCTACTCTCTGAATGAATGGGGCACTAGCGTTCTATTTATGGGACTCATATTGTAACCAACTACAATGTACTTCTGATCAGTTTATCTGTTAACTGAAATGGTATACATTGAATAATATTACTTTTTCTTGTTTTTATTTATTGTACCAGCTGAATTATTCTTCCTTAAAACAGATATGATAAACGTACGTAATGCATATTCATAGATTAGAAGTGATATCACACCCTATTGTCAGGCTTCAGTTACTGACTGATATGTTTATGCTTAAACTATTATTTCTCAAATCTCCTCTGGTAATGCTACTGTGGCTTATTCAATTAGCATATGGCTCTCTTCATATACAAAAACAGTGAGTATTATCAGTGAAAATAATGAAGGGGTGTGGATGATCTCCTGTCAACTAATTTGCATGCCTTTAATACAGGGTGCTTTTCTTGCAAATATATTTCTTACACCTAAGAATGTATTTCTTTGGCTTTTGTGGAGATTATTTGGGAACTTTCGTGGCCTCGGGCCTGACAGAGACACACTGTTGCAGATTCATTGTAATAATGCCATCTCGCCCACAGTAACTGCCGAATCCATGACAGGTGTACACATGCATAAATTTGGTCTTACCTTTGTTCTAATGTTGGTGAATATGGGTTGCTCTAAATGAATTACCCCACTTAGAGGTCCATGTAGAAGGTGTTTAATCTTTAAAGACATTTATACAACTCATTTACAAAAATGGTTCTCTGAGGAACCATCTATTGTAAGGTTTTTGAGGAACCAAAAACGGTATTGTGTGTCATGCAGTGTTAAGGTTTGAGAGCACTGTATTATGGGTGTTGTAGTGAATTTACATTAATGCCTTGGCAGCTGTAGTCACTGCCACAATGAAAATGCTCTCATTTTTTCTCATTGGCACACTCGTTTTTTTGTTTTGATATTTTTTTTAATGCATGCAACAAATGGCAAGTGCTCCATCGACATTCTGTTCCAACTCATTCTTTTGGAAAAGGGAAAGTGCCCAAAGTGGGTATTTCCCCCAGAGCAGCAGGGAAGTTTAAATCGCTCTTGACCTGGATTGAAATTTTGTAAAATTTGGTAAATTTCAAACTTTTTAGTTCTTATTTTATTAGCTACAGTGAGATATCCTAACTGTGAAAAAAATGACAACTGGAGGAAGATTTATTTTAAAGATGAGATAATTGTAAGAGTTTTATGTTGTAAGAAGTTCATATTGCCCACCAGCTAGGAATACATGTGATATTTTGAATAGCCTTGGTTTCTTCATGGTTTTTACAGCCATTATTGGGTTATTGTTGTTATATTGTCATAAATGTGCATTCTAGATCACAATTTAAGCATGATTAATCATGATATTAGACACAGGATGTCAGTTTTTATTTCTGGGACAATATAAAATGTGTATTTTTACCATTTGTCTTTTGTTTATTGTTTTTTGTTTAACTCAACCTATGTCATCTCCTCCTCGGTTTTGCCTGTGAAAACGGCAGTTGTTGTTAAAAACCATACACCAATATAAAGACCAGAGAGCTGTCTATGGGAGAAAAGCTAACCATTTTAAAGCTGAGCAAAGAGGGAAAATCATACATTGCACAAGCACTGGGCTTAGCCAGTATAACAATTTGGAATGTCCTGAAAAAAGAAGGAAACCACTGATGTCCTAATAACCATCAACGAGGTTGGCCAAAGAAAACAACAGCAACTAACTTTGAAAACTACATACAGCATATTGCATAGTTATAATAAAATAACATTTTATGAACCTAAGGGGGAATAAATAGTATCAGTGTATGTTTAAAACCTATTTCACTAAGTTACTTATCAACCTTGAAAACATCACATTTTGAAATTCAAGGTAAAATTCCATTATAATAATTCATTTAACTTTTAACCTTATGATAACATTTCAGAAAATCTACAGCCAGCTCTGTTTATCATTCCATACACGTCTGTAAGTTTTACATCTTCCTAGTAATTATTTGGAACCTGTGAAGCTGCACAAAACTGATTCTAATAATCTCCAAAACAATTCCAAAAAAGTTGGGACACTGCGTGAACTGCTGATAAAAACAGAAAGCAGCAATTAGTAAATTCTATTTGACCTGCATTAAAACGGTACAAAAATTAAATATTTGATGTTATACATTGTGAACTTCATTGTTGTTTGTCAATGTATACTTGTTCCAACGTAGTCCAAAAACAGTCAGAATAGGAGCATGTCTGTGTTACATCACTTTCCTTTTAACAACTCTTGATAAACATCTGGGACTAAAAACACAAACTAATCTAGTTTTGAAAGCGGAAGTTATTACTTCTTCTATTATACAAATCTTCAGCAGTGCAACTGTACAGGGCCTTTCTTTTTTGTATTTCGAGCTTAATAATGTGGCTCATGTTTTCAGTGAGAGACGGTTCTGGACTGCAGGCAGGCCAGTCTAGTATCTGCAACCTCTGATGATGCAGCCATGCTGTTGTAACACAGAATGTAGCTTGGCGTTGTCATGTTCAAATAAGCATGGACGTCCTTGAAAAAGACGATGTCTAAAAGGCAGCATTTGTTACTCCAAAATGTGTTCAGCTTTCACAGATGTGCAAGTTACTCAATAATACACCCCCACGACAGACCCTGGCTTTTGAACCTCATGCTGGTAGCAGCCTGCATGGTCTTTTTCTATTTTGGCCTAGAGAACACGGTGTCCATTATTCCAATAAATAATCTGAAAAGTAGACTCTTCAGACAGCCATACATGTTTCTACAGCACAACAGTCCATTTCAGACATTTCTGGATGTTATTGATATATGGCTTCCACTGTGCGTAATAGAGTCTTAACTTGCATTTGTGTGCAGACAGTGCTTATTAACAACAGTTTTCCAAAGTATTCCCAAGCAATGACGTCCATCACAGAAACATGCTGGTTTTAATGCAATGCTGTTTGAGGGCTTGAAGGTCCCGAGCATTCATTTGTGTTTTTTTAGCCTGCATCTTTTATGCACAGAGATTTCTCCAGATTCCCTGAATTTGTTTATGATGATGAGCACTATACAGGGTGAAAATCCTTTTTAATTTTTACAATTTTGGACTATTCGCTGATGCATTTTTAGCAAAGTGTCAAAAGACCCATTCTTACTCATATAGGACTAGGCCTTTTTATTTGCTCCCTTTATCCCAAAGCATAATAGCATCACCTGTATAAATTTTGAGTGTTTTGAACATTTCACAGTGTTTCTAGTCTTAAATTGCCTTTGATTTTGTACTGTGTGTGTTCAAATACAGGTCAAGGTAGATTTACTAATCACCAGGGGCATCACTAGAGGTTCATGGATAAGGGGGGGCTAAGCCTGTACTTGGGAGGTCTTGAGAATTTTTTTAATGGCCCCAAAAGGTTAAGTATAAAAAAAAAAAATGGTTATTTGGTCAAATTGGCACACGGTAGATCTGTCTCTTCATAGTTTTTATTAAGCACAGACCACTATAACAAACTTTATATCCATCCACTTACAACAGGCACAGATCAAGCAAAGGTACTGAAGCCAAGCAGTGCTATCTCTCCTCTCTTAGCTAAGCTGCAAGGCCCTAAATATATTATTCAAACACACAGATTATAGATCAGCTCAGTCTCAGTTGGTGCAATCAAAAAAAGCATGATTTTGCTCTGTAGGCATGTTTAATAAGCTAGGTGACAGAATTTCATGGTCATGGTGACAAATATTATGTTTTCTTAGTTAAATTAAATTCAGTATTAATTTTAACCAAAAGCTAATACAGCTCTCCCTCGCTTTCTTCTTGATCACTAACCTCCATCAGATCTGCTCCTTCAGTCCTGTCAGTTTCCTTGAGCTTTTTCCTCTCCCTCTCTTTCTGTGTTTAGTAATACATTCATTTTATTAAACTCAGATTTACAAGAACTCAAGGAAATAATGATCAATCAGTTTAATTTAACTGGTAAAAATCTTCTCATCTGACTGGCCTTCGACGGAGCTGCTGCCTCTTAATTTCCATGTACAGGTTGAGGAATTGAGGAATATAAAATTGGGTTATGATGATCTTTTCACATTAAGCTGAATCAGCTGCCTGATTGAATTTTCCACCTTAAATGCTGCAGCTGGAATCTGGCGAATAGGAAACAACTTCAGCCTCGACCTTTTCACGGACATTAATTTACTGTATTAATGCAACAACAATATATGGCAGATGCTGATGTTATTGTTTCCAAATACTGAAGAGAAATCTAAAAACAAAGACTATAAAAAGCTGTCAATAACGTTATTTCTATCTCTCTTGTTCTTTCACTCTCACACTCACTATGAAGTGAGGTTAAACCAGAGACTCTATGGGTTAAAATAGTTGGCTTGTCAGCCAGTTAGCTAATGTTGTGTTAGCCTAGCCTGTTTTCTTTACCTCACTTAAAAGTTAGCTACCTTAAGCAACCAAGTAAAACACAAAAACAAAAAACAGATATTCAGCTATACTGACCATAATTTGCCACAAATCCATATTGCAGGTGAATATTCACTCTGTTTAACACTGTTTCACTCTGTATATTACAGATTTTGAGTAAAGAGCTTTTAGCCAAAATCCTGCCTTCAGCTGGGTCACCAGTTACTTTGCAGTGCGTAAACAGAGACCGTCCCTCAGGTCTGCTATGATTGGCTTGGCTATCATACATACAACATACGAGGTCTGCTATGACTGATTAAACGTTATGTTAGTCAACCTCTGGTAGTCCAGTAGAGGCAGCGCTGCATTAGAGCCGCAGCAACAGCACCTTCACCAGGTCGTGCCCTGCTATTACAGTGCATTGTGAATGAGAATATAGATGATATGGACTAGTAATTTATATTTACTTAGGAAGGGGGAGCTAACCTATATTTGGGGGAGGGCTAAAGCGCCCTAAAATTTGGCCTAGCAACACCAATGCTAATCACATGTTTCTGTATTTATTACATGAATTACACAACACAAAATCACAACACTGGTGGGGAGAATTCACTCCTCTCAAATCACTGGATGCAAAGTACCCTCCCTCCCAGGCCCCTTAAATCAGCAGCAATTCTGGATGACTGGAAAAATTTTGCCGACTACTGATTCAGTTCAAGGTAAGTAAAAAATTACAAGGTACATTTAGTCATATACGTATCATCTGCATGACCATTTAAACTTCTCCATACACCATGTTTGTATTTTGTTCATGACTGTAATGTTTAAACTCAGTGAACGTTGTAGTGGTGCTCTCATGTCATTGTTACATTTTAATTGGAAAGAAAGAGATAAACAGAAAATCTTCGGGCTTTTCAAAGAGTTTTTTTTTTTTTCTCATGGTATCTAGGTAGATGCAACCAAGTGAGGTTTCCCATTGGTCAGGTCTTCAAGAGCTTGACTGAAGACTTTATGCATCCCATTGACTACATTTTGATTTCCGTGGATGGGACCAATGTTTAAAGAAAAACAAGCCACTCTAAGTCTGACTGACTGTGTGTACGAGTGATAGCAAAATCATGAGGTTTGTCAGCTGTTAGAAATGAAAAAAGTGTCTGCAGCTCTAAGCCAGAGTTCTGATAAACTCTCATCTAAGGTAAACAGTTCGCTAATATCTGTTACAAGCTTTAAATGTTTGTGTTTAATCAAGAACTGATAAAAAAATCAATGTGCACCACTGTTAGCCTAGCGCTAACATACTATCTGGAATTCCATGAAGACATGGGTGTAAGAAACACTTATGCGCTTTTTTTTTAAATAAATATTTTGTTGTGGTTTCTCACTCTGTTGTCTTTCTGCTGTACTTTCACCAGAGGGATGATGTTGTTTTCTTCCTGAAACTCTGTACAGACTAAATGAACCAATTTCCTACATCAATCAAATTGTACACTGCTTGATGATGTTCTGGTCATAGATCCAGTTTAAAAAGGTGCCTTGGCTTAAATATATACATTTTTGATGGATTTCAAAAGCTCAATTGTTAAACATTTTCAACAACAATCTCAACTTTCAATTGTTAAATCTCACTGAGAAAACAATCTGGGGGTTGACATGGAGGATGCTTGGGCTTTTATTCTGGATAATCTCAATTTTCCTCTATATGCGCAAAGAATGGGCTCATTTAGTTCAAGATCCTTCACCAACTTTATTTATCTAAAGAGAGACTTCCTAAAATATACCCAAACATCCATCCCTTATGCAATAAATGTAAAAAACAAAGTGAAATCTATTGTTCTTGGGACAGTATGACTCCATTCCCAGCATTATCATAGCAGAGACTGAGAAGAGACCACAGAAGACGTTGTCAGAGGGAGCGAGGAAGAGAAAAAGAGAGAATGACTGAGCAAGAGACTGGAGAGGAGTAAATCTCAGACTAGCTTTTACTCGTTGGTGAGAGCTAAAAGAGATGAAAGGATGCAAGAGTCTCACGGCTAACGGGAAAACAACGAAAATCTGACAGCAGAGTGAACGTCCAAGTGTTATTTATGAAAGACTGCGGCATCGGCTGTAACCTTATCTGTGTCTTTCCAGTCTTACAGAGTTTTGTTGTTTTTCCAGATGCCACCAACAGTCATCTAACCTCAGTCTCGTTCCAGGCTAAGTTAGCATGCAAAGACATAAATTCATTTCTCACTAAAAAGTTTGGTCAGTCTTTGTCAATCTCCAAATAACTGAGTACTAAAATCCTGTAATACTACTCTACCTTGTAAGTCGACACGGTTCTTTCTGTCCTGATGTTGTCTTTGCAGGTGTTGTGCCGAACTCTGTAATTCAGTCTCACTGGCAGAATCCCCTTCGCTTGAACTATGGACGCTGCAGATTACACTCACAATTTTGGTTACTTACACATACAAAAATAGAAATCGTGAGTGTAATCTTTAATGTCCATATGCCTGTGTGATGTGCATGCACACGAAAGGGATTCTGCATCATTTAGCTCGTCAACAAATGCATGTGTATGGCTGTCCACGAGGGGGGGGGGCTCAAAGCGTGATTTGTATTTACGACAGTGATGTAAAAGTGAAATACACTCTGCAACTGTAGGGGGAGCCCAAAAAATACCAATTCTTGCATTAAGCTGCTTTAATGCACTTATTACAATAGGAAAAGATCAAATTCACACTAAGAAGTTCGGTTGAGAAATTGTTGAGTCCTGGTATCCGGTCCTCTCATTGGTTAAAAAGGAACTGAAAGATGTGGATTTGAGTACATAACATTGGCTCTAACCTCTTCAAGCATTTCTTTTGACTGCAGTGTAGTGTAACAATTTTCAACTAAATTTAGACATGTTGATTGAGAACTGAGAGGGTGATTACTTTCTCACACAGGGCCAGTTAGTGTTGGATAACTTTTATTTCTTCCATAAATAAAATTAATTTAAAAACTGTAAATTGTGTTTACTCAGGTTGTGTCTGTCGTATATTTGTATAAAGATCTTCTTGCAGTGCCATCATACTTAATAAGATTCATTTTCCACAGAAAATGATAGCAACACTGATTAATATAAACTGGAGTTACAGCCCTACAGCCCGTCTAATAGTACTGACGTGGCCGATATGGACGGAATTAAAGGGCAGGAAAATGACAGTATCCAGCTCCTCATTTAAAACTATTATTGTCAGAAATCTTCAATCAGGAGCCCTTAGTGGACGTCATAATCATTACAGTTTCTTACTAGAATCACTTAGGAGTAACCTACAATACTCCTCACCTTAAGTTAGACCAGCAATTCCCAGTTCTGGTCTTGATGTTCTCCTGCACTGCACATTTTAGTGTTTTCTCTGCGCACAACAAACTCGTGCAGGCATGCCAGAACGGCATCAGCTGTAAATTTGATAACTGCAATGTTTTTCATATCCATAAGCTAGAAACAAGCAAAGTATCAGTAGCATCTATAAGGCCTTGCTCAATACTTAATCTTCAGTCTTACTACATGACTACATGGTGCAACAGTGGAAACTGCTGCATCATTTCAGGTGAAACAGAAGCAAACTGCAGCTTTGTGGACCAACCGTCATTTTACTGAAAATGTCTTCTGTAAACTTTGTTCAGTGCAGTTATTTTGGTTTCTGTTGTTTTTCTTCTAAATTCAACTCAAACTAGCAGCTGGTTTAGTCTGCTGAGCTAGTTTCAGTGCTGAGATAGGTTTTATTTTAATTCTGCGCTTAATGAACCAAATAAATGATTACGTAACTGTAACTATATGAAATATATTCAGCTAAAATCCATCTCCCGGAATCAGTCAATAAATAAATATAGCCTTCTTTTAAATGGATTTAAATGCAGGCTTCTACAATTTTTATTTCTATTTTATTCTATTCTAATTTCTATTCATCTGTTGCTGAATGCTGTTCATTCCTTTCATGAATATTTCTGCAATATCAATAAAGCATTCTGGAATGTGTACTGATTCTTTTAATGTTTTTTCTTTGTTTGGTAATGAGCTGGCTTTACACAGTAAAAATCTCAGGCAGCTAGTTACATATTATGAATTACATGCATTTTTTTTATTTGCAAATCTACAGTATTTTTGTCTTTGTACAGTTGTTTGAATTGGAAATATTTACATTCTTTTCTATAATTTTCATTTTTTGTTTGTTTTTAAGTAGACTTCATGGTTATAACAGGACTCGATCCCTCAGTCATCCTGTCTCAGAAAGAAGTTCATTGAAAGTGCCAGAGGTGGGTAGTAACTAGTTACATTTACTCAAGTACATGTGCTTCAGTGAAATATTGATGGATTTGTACTGTTTTTAAGGTAACACTTTACATTAAGTGTAGCTAATCAATCATTAATTATATAATAATCAACTATTAATTTCCCATTATTTAGTTATTAGCTATTACTTAGTAATTAATTAAGCACTTATCAATTAGTAATTAAGTACACTGTTAGGTCATAAGTTAGTTTGTCGTTAGTTTATGGCTTACTTACTCATTATCTGTGTACTCACTGCTGCTTATTACATTGTTAATTAACTAATAAGCATTTTTATTCATTTTATTCATTATCTGAAGTACTGCTTCAAAAATTGCCATGAAACTATAAGAATAATGCTGTTTGGCAGATCGCTAACATAGCTAGCCAGCTAGCTTTAAAGTTTGCTACTCATACGAAGCTGGTGTTCCTCAAACTGCTAATGGTAGGCTAGCTAATTAGCGACTGTAGCCTGCTAGCCTACCGTAAGCTAATACAGTTTAAACGATGTCTATCAAATAGACTTTACATATGAAAGTTTTTGTTTGTGTTTATGTCAGAAGTCGCTGCCATCCTGTAGCTAAATGTGTCACAGAACCTGCTCCACGTTAGCCGGCTGGTGGCAGCAGCTAATGAAAGCTAGCTTCCTTATTTTGGGAATACAGCCACAGTTAGAAATGGCTTCTAGCGTTGCTAGCTAGCTACAGCTAAACAACGTCTACCAAATTCATACTACACAGAAGAACTTTTATTTATTTTGAAAACAGAAATATTACAGAAATCGCTGGCATGTTGTACAACTACAGAGACACTGCTTGATGTGAGCAGCTGCAGCAGCAGTAAGCAGGGCTACACCACACACAGCATTTTAGCTGTGTTTACAGTTAAATCAGTGCTTCAATTCTCTTTCTGTTCTCACTTTTTGTCATGATAGTGCACGAAAACTAACATATGTCTGTTGTAGCTCAGTATTTGAGCATTATAGTTCACTGCTAATGCTTAATCCGGACGTAATCGCGACTCTTTGTGAAAAGGGCCCATGGCCATTAGATCTTTACATTTTGACCATTAATTACTTCTTAAATTCCTCTTACTTAATCATTAATTACTACTTTTGTGTCCCTCCAAGTAAAGTGACAACGTTTACTTGTTGTCACTTTACTTGGAGGGACACAAAAGCAGTAATTAATGGTTAAGTAAGAGGAATTTAAGAAGCAATGAATGGTTGATTAAGAGGAAATGAAGAAGTAATTAATGGTCAAAATGTAAAGATCTAATGGCCATTAATCATCAAAGTCGTGTAAAAAAGAAGACCTTTTTTTGCCTTTTATAAGGTATGAATGGCTCTGCGTCTGATTCATAACAATTTTGTACGATGTGGAAACAAGTGGAGATTTGAGCATAAATGATAAATCAGCTTCAGTGCATGAAACCAGCCTACCAGCACCTCATTTACATATCATTTACATGAAGCACACACTAATTCATGCAGATGTTTCAGTAGCCAGCCAATAAAACGGCAGTGTTTGGCATGAAAGCTAATGGCTGTGCTCATGGGTGGAGTTTGATGTCCAGCAGTGAGTACTTAATAGTATTAAAATGACAACAACTGGAAAAAAATAAGATGTGAAATAAAACAAAATACTCTCAGTGTTGTTAACATAGTACAGTGATTGTTTAGTGCAATTAATTCCCTAAAATAAATGCTGTATTATTGCAGTGTATGACAACAAAATCACAGTGTAATGTGTCTTTAAAAGGAACATGAAATAGTTGCAGCACTTGTTTATATCAATGTGCATGTAAAGTAAGAACATCCACTTTTGTACTGGACTGTCATGCACACAAATTAGTATTATTGATATTTTCTACTGTTGTTTTTATTTTTGCTATTACAGATTATGTTGATAATAGTTTTGGTTAATTAGCCACATATCCAGCATTTATGCCCAAATTTACATGCACTCCTACCAGATATGAGTTAGTTTGTACAGATATGCCAAGATGAACGTGATGAATAACAAGACTGTCAGTGAATTTGTGTGCACTCATCTTACGGTCAGATGTGACCATAAGCATCTTTAATGAACAAGAACCAATGTGAGAAAAGTGAAGCAACTGAATATATGGAGGTGATGGAAAGTTAATTAACAGATAATTAGCGGGATTAACACATAAGTGCTAGTAAATTATCACGTTACTTCTTTATATGAAGAAAAATACTTATTAGTTAATTAACAATGTAATAAGCAGCAGTTAGTACACAGATAATGAGTAAGTAAGCCATAAACTAACGACAAACTAACTTATGACCTAACAGTGTACTTAATTACTAATTGATAAGTGCTTAATCAATTACTAAGTAATAGCTAATGTAGCGAACACTGGCTGAAACTCTACCTCCGGCAGAGTGTTTACCCAAAAGTTAAGGGCCTTTTGGCTCCATCAAGTCTGGGATTGTGGCATAAAGCTGTCGGCTTAATACCCCAACCCCAGACTCAGTCAGATTTACGGCTGAATCAAGAGGCTGCACCCCTCTCCTTTGACCTGGAGAAAAACAGGACTCTTCACTGGAATGCAGCTGCGCTAGTCTCCAAAATCCTGTGGGCAACTTTTATCCTAAGTAACAGAAAGTACATTTCTAAGGTACTTGTCCCCTCCAAACTACAACCATTCGTTAGAAAATCTTTTTAACTAAACTAGACATACCAAAACGGAATTTGTACGACTTTGGACGGCACAATTCCAACTTTCTAAATTCCCTAGGGATCTCAAGCATGGACCCACAGCACCCCCAAGGGGTGAAAACGAGGATTACCACGCCACCACCTAAGGACTGTTACTCACAAAGGATCCCAGGAAAACTCATTGATATGCATGCTCGACTATCAACGTTATCTAATTTCACGAGTGATGATGCTTGTATTAGTATACTCAGTTAATTAAAGTGTATTCATCCTTTCTTTGTCAGACGTTAGGAATGTGTGGGATAAATGTCTGAAGTTACCGAAATAACCATTTAAAGTAGTGATTTTAGAACACTATGCACCTAGGTTTTCTTGTCACTTATTTTATTTAGCCTTCTATTTTTTTACTCTTTTCGTTTACTTGATTTAGTCATTTGAAGTAATGATTTTACTGTGTTGAAAGTTCCTGCAATGAAAAGACACCCAAGGATTATCTATAAGATTGTTTCTGCCTTTGCCATAGTTGTTCTCAGATAATGTGGGTAGAAACTGCACGTAGATACCTAAATGTTAGGTTTGTAGGTTATGGATTTTAGTAACCTAATTGATCTGAAAACTGTTTTGTTCAATCGAATTAAACTTTTAAACCTAGAAGGAACAAAGGAGGGAGTTCCCTGGTAGGGCGCACGGAGAAACCCCCACCAATCAGGACCAAGAATTAGGAATAGCTAATTATCCGTTAGGTGAGAGAACCTATCAACACCTGGGTTCCACCCCTGAAGGGAACGGCCCCCAGCTGAACAAAACCAGAGTGCACCGCAAAATTTGGGAGAGTTCCTGCGTTCGCAACAAGTTTCTAAGTTTGTGCCGGCCTAGGTCAGAAAGACAGGTCAGAAGTATTAGGACGCTAAATTATCAGATCTGAAACCTTTGTTTGTTTGCCTGTTCGCCTACACACCTTAAGTTTGAACCACCCTCAGAGAAGGAAGGTGGATATTTCTTGTCGGGCCAGGGAGGATATATCCATAACTTTCGATTCTGCTAAAGAGAGGTAGTTAGTTAAATTGGTACCACCAGCCTCAGAACCCTGATTGCAACCTGAACCTTGCCAGCGGAGTGGGAGCGGTTCTGACGCCACGGAGACCCAGCATCGCACCCAGAGCCACGCACTGATCTGTGAACAGATCGACCCTCGAAAGGCCACCCAAGCTCCACCGTCAGACGGCCACGAGACGCCTCCGCCCAATCACTGACGGGAAGGCGCATGCCCGCACGGAGATGCAGCATCCACGGCCAGCGAGGAGAGGAACCACCGCGTGAGCTCCAGCCTTCGATCGAGTCTGTCCTGAGACGACCCCGCCTGAAGTCAGCCCCCGACTCCCACGTAAGCTGGAGCCATCAATTTGCATTCAGGGCCCTGACGCCAATTTATTTAATAAGAGAACTTTTATAGGTACATCCAGCCATATAGTTCTTCCCGTCCAGGCTTAGGTTAATTCTCTAGAGGCTCTCCCAAGCGACTCCCCCAACCACACTGCCTCATACCATTTAGCCGTGAATCACTCTAACTTACTCGAGCTATTTTGTCTTTCATTACTATCACTTTGTTTTGTTTTGTTTTCTGGTTTTATTTTCTGTTGTTTATAATTGAATGTAGTCCAAAAGTAGTTTGATATTTCGCCAATAAAGTCCCTTTTCTAAAGCATCCTTGGTGCGAGCGTTTCTCTCTCTTGCCCTGGTCTGTAGACTTCAAATAAATCCGGGTTACCTCACACCCTCACATAAGGTTCTAGCAATAATAATATTAAAATTGCAAAATCTGTTACACTAATGCTTAATGAATAGTTAACTAATAACTAAATAATGGGAAATTAATAGTTGATTATTATATATTTCATGATTAATTAGCGACCCTTAATGTAAAGTGTTACCCTTTTACTTTTGTACTGCTGCTCAAGTTGCTTTTTATTTGAGTCATTATTTTATCCAAGTGTTAATACTTTTACTTGAGACTGGGTTTAGGCTACTCTACCCATCTCTGAGAAGAGCGTCTGAGTCTCCACTTCTGTGATCATTTTCATCTTTTGGATTCTAAAGGAATCTCTGCTCTGTGGAAAATCAGCAATGAAAAAAATGAATAATATAGTTGTGTAGATCACAAAAACAGGCTAAAGAAGAGGAATAAAAGCTGTCACAAGCAGCTGTTAACTGATTGGTTAGCTGGTTCACTAGTTAGTTTTCTAGCCAGCTGGTTACAGAAATGTCAGTTTCTAGAAACTCACATATTTTCAAACCGGCTGCTTCTTTCCTTTTGCCCCAGTAAATTCCTGGGTGAAGCATTTTTTTCTACACAAGCAGAACCTTTTAATACAGTTCTGTTCTGTTGTATTCTAATATGCTTTGCACCCAAATCACTACACTGACTTTCCTCACAGGTCTGTGTCCTGAATAGGTTATATACACTTACAATGTTGAGATTTTTTCCCCAGTCCAGCCCAAATTAGAGCTGTGAATTAGTTTTAGTCATTTTTAACGCAGGAAACTGATTTAACTGTGTATTCCAGTATCACTTCATGTCTGTTAGCATGAAAATATATGTGATTAAAAGTTAAAAAATAAAGAAATAAAATAATAATATAATACAAATTTAAAGGTGTTTTCTTGTGTAATTTCCTTTCACTGGGTTGGAAATACAGGAATGGGCGGGACTCAGTTGAAAAATATTGACCTTGCTTAAAGCAGAACTTGCTTAGTCTCAACCGTCATACTAACTTTTTCAGCAAAATGAAGAAGCGGAGTCTAGTTATTCTACATCTTTTCTTTGTGTGTTTCTGTGTTTACACATCATCACAAGATGGTAAGACTTTTTTACATCATATGTTTTTCTGTAGTAACTGTATCCTTTACCTTTCACTGCACATTCAGATATGGAAACTATTGAAAATGTATTACAATGAAGTACTTTATACTAATCATATTTTTAGTCGATAAATATTGTGATTTTACTAGATTTATTATTGTAGCACTATTTCTGTCACTGCACCTTGTCATGGCACTCAGTACTCTTCAGATTTTAGAGATTCTGTTTGTCTTGTTGGAACATCAGTTAGATGCTATGACCTCCTTGCACAGGCTGTGTGGAACATAAACACTGTTAGGCAAACACAGCAGTGTAGAACCTTCAGTGGGTTTGGAAAATGCATGTCTGTCATTTTTATTATATTTATCACATATACATTACTCCTGGAGGGTCTTCTTCCTCTTCCCAACTGTTGTGAAGGTTTTTTTCATCAGAGAAAGAATCTTCCTTCATCCACCTGTTGTTTTCCCTGGTCTTTTCTCACTATTGCATTATTTTTATTCATTATTTTTTTTAAGAATGTATCAAACAGTGGATTTGGACACATCTAATGGTTTTGCTATCTCTCAGTTGGGTTTGATTTATTTCTTCAGCCTAATGATGGCTTACTGACAGCTTTTTGGACTTCAAATAAAGAGTTAATACTGTTGTCACTGCCGGTGAAGCAAGTAAATACCACACTTGACATGAACTCACACACCTTGCTAGCGTGGGGTGGCATGTAGGGAAACAGTTGTAACTCCTACACTGTTCACATAATTTGGATGTAAATACCCTCATATTAATTTCAACTCCAACTCCTGGAGTCTTTGTTCGAAAGCCAAATATTTATGCACGTGACTGTATATATATATATATATATATATATATATATATATATATATACACACTTGATTAATTTGCTATGTAGTAAAGCTTAATACTAGTATACTTAGTATACTAGTATACTAGTATACTTAATAATGAAAAAATATAAATAATACAAATATAATAATAATAATAATAATAATAATAATATATGAACAGCAGGGAGCAGAGCAGGAAAGCAGAAGTGTCTTTTTTACCACCGTCTTAAAAAACAGCTTTAACTCAAAGTTGAGTCTAAAGCATTTTCTTACAGCTCTACACAACCAGCCAAAAGTAGTTTGATATTTCGCCAATAAATTCCCTTTTCTAAAGCATCCTTGGTGCGAGCGTTTCTCTCTCTTGCCCTGGTCTGTAGACTTCAAATAAATCCGGGTTACCTCACACCCTCACATAAGGTTCTAGCAATAATAATATTAAAATTGCAAAATCTGTTACACTAATGCTTAATGAATAGTTAACTAATAACTAAATAATGGGAAATTAATAGTTGATAAATATATATTTAATGATTAATTAGCGACCCTTAATGTAAAGTGTTACCCTTTTACTTTTGTACTGCTGCTCAAGTTGCTTTTTATTTGAGTCATTATTTTATCCAAGTGTTAATACTTTTACTTGAGACTGGGTTTAGGCTACTCTACCCATCTCTGAGAAGAGCGTCTGAGTCTCCACTTCTGTAATCATTTTCATCTTTTGGATTCTAAAGGAATCTCTGCTCTGTGGAAAATCAGCAATGAAAAAAATGAATAATATAGTTGTGTAGATCACAAAAACAGGCTAAAGAAGAGGAATAAAAGCTGTCACAAGCAGCTGTTAACTGGTTGGTTAGCTAGTTCACTAGTTAGTTTTCTAGCCAGCTGGTTACAGAAATGTCAGTTTCTAGAAACTCACATATTTTCAAACCGGCTGCTTCTTTCCTTTTGCCCCAGTAAATTCCTGGGTGAAGCATTTTTTGGCTTACTGACAGCTTTTTGGACTTCAAATAAAGAGTTAATACTGTTGTCACTGCCGGTGAAGCAAGTAAATACCACACTTGACATGAACTCACACACCTTGCTAGCGTGGGGTGGCATGTAGGGAAACAGTTGTAACTCCTACACTGTTCACATAATTTGGATGTAAATACCCTCATATTAATTTCAACTCCAACTCCTGGAGTCTTTGTTCGAAAGCCAAATATTTATGCACGTGACTGTATATATATATATATATATATATATATATATATATATATATATATATATACACACACACTTGATTAATTTGCTATGTAGTAAAGCTTAATACTACAATCTAATGAAAAAATATAAATAATACAAATATAATAATAATAATAATAATAATAATATATGAACAGCAGGGAGCAGAGCAGGAAAGCAGAAGTGTCTTTTTTACCACCGTCTTAAAAAACAGCTTTAACTCAAAGTTGAGTCTAAAGCATTTTCTTACAGCTCTACACAACCAGCCAGCACAGTCATTTAATCTCTGTAATAAATGCAACTAAGAACATGCAGCTAGATATCAATCTGGAATTCAAACTGATGCTGTCTCCTCAAACTGCAAGTCTTGCAAATGTGTTAAATAACAGTCTCCAATAAGTCTGGTGTGCAGAGCTGGCAAATGCATGCCACAGATGACTACTGTCACGGGACCAGATCTGATTTTGTACATCTGAGGACAACCTGTTTAAATTGTTGGTGCTGGATTGTGGCAGAATCTATTGCTAACAATGATATACCCCTCAAAACCCAGCCTCACGTTTCTCTATTGCACGCTCTTTTAATGTCTGGAGTATAACCAGGCAAAAAAAGTTAGCTAGCGGAACACTATAGTTAGCTGATGTCCATTCTTCAAAATGAATGTAGTCTTTGGTACAAAAATATCTTTGGTAAGTATGTTTCATCAGAAAATGAGTAAGTGTGCACTATTTTCTCAAAAATGAGAAGCACTCAAGGCCTTCAAATACAAAAATAAATGTTCTCATTTTCCATTGCAACAGAGTAATATCTCAAATGAAGTACAGTCTAAAGACCAGCTGTCAGGGTCAGAGTGGGACCAGTTTTCACACACACAGCACTGTCTTTGTACAAAAATATGTTCTCTAAAATCTATGCATTTTTATCTTCTGTCTTATACTTTTATTATTTACACCAACCAGCCACTTCATTAAGAACACCAGCTTGTATCTACATTCACAGCTCATTTTATCAGTTCTACCTACAATATAGATTTACTTTGTAGTTCTACAATTACAGCCTGTATTTCATCTGTTTTTCTGCATACTTCTTAAATGAGCCAATTTCTGTCACATTCGACTGAAAATAAATTGAAAACTCAAAAGAGCTGATCCTATAGAGAAGAGGTTCCCAATGTTTATTAACTCACAGCCCACACAACCAACTACAAAAGCTTCTACGGCCCACAAGATTTTACCAACCAGATCGTTTGAAGCAGGGATGTCAAACTTAACCACTAAAAGGGCCATATTAAAAAACCTCAACAAATCTGTGGGCCAGAGAATGCTTTTATTCCTTTTTAAGTAACGTTTTGTTATGACCTGAATTGGTCACTGTTAATTCAGAATATGCCAAATTGTCAACAGCAAAATATAGGCACTTGTAGCAGGCCTTGAAATATTGCATGAATACTTGAAATACTCAAAATTGAAATGTCTCCAGGAGCTCAGTCTTTTAAACCTACTTATTTGCTCAGACACCTGGCATCTTTTCTATGCTGCAAGTTCATTAACTCTTGGGCTCAACTTCTGAGCTGCTTAGCTAACATTAGGTGCTTATGTTGGTTGAACTGCAGCTGAAATGCAGCTAGTGTGTTTGGTGATATCACTGGTGTGGAATTGAGGTGTAACCACTGTCCCATAGATTGCTGTTGGGGTAAGCCAGTCGGTGTGCACATTATGATGCAGGGCATGTTGGGGACTGTAGTGCAACGCATTCTGAAACAGGCAAAAATTAATAGAAAATTAAAATACTTCTGCAGGCCGGATAGGATTGTGTCCTGGGCCTGATCTGGCCTGTGGGCCTTGTGTTCGACACATGGGATTTAAAGCTTGTATCTACATTCACTGTTCATTTTATCAGCTCCACCTACCACATAGGTTCACTTGGTAGTTCTACAGTCACAGAGTATAGTCCATCTGTTTCTCTGCATACTTTGTTAGCCCCCTTTTAACCTGTTCATCAATGGTTAGGACCCCCACAGGACCACCACACAGCAGGTATTATTTAAGTGGTGGATCATTCTCAGCACTGCAGTGACCCTGACATGGAGGTGGCGTGTTAGTGTGTGTTGTGCTGGTCTGAGTGGATCAGACACAACAGTGCTGCTGGAGTTTTTAAACACCTCAGTGTCACTGCTGGACTGAGAATAGTCCACCAACCAAAAATACCCAGCCAATAGTGTCCTGTGACCACTGCTGGAAGACTAGCAGATGACTAAAACTACCTGTGCAGCAACAGATGAGCTATCGTCTTTGACTTTACATCTACAAGGTGGACCAACAAGATAGATGTGTCCGATATAAAAATCTGCCCTTTAAATAAACTGTATAACCAACAAAGTGGGTATACGTGCATAATTTGTTGATGACCTGCCTGTGTAAGGAAACATCACCGCTCTGTCAGGACATGCAAGTCAGGGTAAATCATCACAGTGCCACATATCACACGAATGGTAAAACATGCCGATAATATTCATTGAGAAAACATGCTGTCAGTTCTCTGTTTGCTCTTAATGCCACTGTAAATCTTTGTGTTTTAAGAATCTGGTCCACTGGCTTGTAAGCCAGTTGCAAGTGCAAAGTGGCTTTATTTGGGCGGTCCAGTGCTCACTGTCAAAACAGGCAAAGGTCAAAAGACAAGCAGGCAACATAAGAGACATGTCCACAGTCCAAATCCAGTAAGACAAGCAGGAAAACTATATAAACACAACACACTCAGAACTCAAGTGTGATTGGGCGGAGTCAGGGAGAGTCCAAGTGTAGTCTCCCCAGTTGGGGAAAACAACATGACAAGGTGAGCAAATATGGAAAAATGATATACTATCGTACGATCTATTGTCTGTCTTTCAGAGGTGACGTGTACCGTGCCAACAATCAAAAATGCAAAGACACTGAAGAAACCAGGCACAAATATCGAGTACCAGTGCCTACATGGACATGAACCCGACAGGTTTGTCATCACCTGTAATCAGAAGGGAGATTGGGACAATATGCGCGACTGCACTGGCAAGTATCCATTTGAAGAGACTAACAACAAAATTTTCAGACCCTAGATGAGCAAGATTACCACAGCAATATCAGTATCTATTTATCTATATACCAACTTGCTTCTATTTTTCAAACACCAGGATACAATCCAAGAGCAGGTTTAATGGAAACTTGAAAATGCACACACTGGGAAATTCACATGAGTATACAATCAATGCATCAAGCAGCCAAGTAGCCAAGTGATGGTGGTATGTGTACAAGTTTGGACACCCAACTAAACCAGTACCTTTGGCAGGTATCAGATCTGCAAATGATTTTGTTGTCAGTTAGGAGTTTTAGGAGTTTTAACCCACTCTTTCATGCAGAACGTTTCTAGTTCTATGATATGCTTGGGCCGTCTTGCATGCACATTTAACATCTACCCACAGTTTTTGAATGATCTATAAGTCAGGGGACTGTGGGGGGCACTCCAAAAGCTTCAGCTTGCATTTCTTGAAGTAGGTGGATTCTGAGTTATGTTTTGGATCATTGTCCTGTTTACAGATCTATCTTTTCTAATCTATTTTTTCATCTACTAGCACAGTGTTTCCTGTACCATTGGCTGCCACACAACCTCAAAGCATAATACATCCCCACTGTTCTTTTCCCACCCAGTTCTTTTCATCAAATGATGCTTCTTCTCCAACATACTTTTGATGATTCTGGCCTAATTGTTCCATTTTTACCATAGATCTTGTTTCCAAAATACCACATCATAGGTAAGGTTTCCTTATGATGACTGTTTCATGCAGATCATGTTTGTGCAAGTAACGCTGCACAGAACTGTACACCACCACTCCTGTTTTGCTAAACCTTCCTGCAGGACCTTGTCTTATGGGGGTTTTGCTTTGCCTTTCTAGCCAATACACAAGTTCTATCAGACAGTTTTCTTGGTTTTCTAGATGCCTTGACTTGTAGTTAGTTTCCCTTAACTACCATTATTAATAACATTCCAGACAGTTTTCCAGACAGCTAGAAGCATGTTGACATCTTTTTATAGCCTTGCCTTGTAGGCATCAGCTTAATTTTTAGGTCCTCTGCCAGCTGCTTTGAGGAACTCATAGTTGTTAAGTGTTAGTTCAAGGTTTGAAGAGTCAGAGAATTTTTACACTCTGGACATCAGCTGATAAGTCAAAATGACAATTCTTGACCTGCCTAACCTATTCTATTGAGTCAGTAAAGGCCTAACATGTTAACTACAAATGGAAGGGTTTCTAAACTTTTGCAAATGTCATGATTATGATTTTGTAAATAATATTTATTTAAATTTATTTTTAAAAATAATTTCAACATGATGAAATGTATAAAAAAAAATCAACATGAAATGTATGTCTGAACCCCTGCCCCCTCCGCATAATATGCAAATGCTTAATACAAACCAAATGCCAAAAAAGTTAGGAGAGTAAGCATAATGCCATTAAAAAAAGAAGACAGTGATTAGTAAATTTTGTGTGACCTGTATTAAGGCATGGTGAACTGTTACAGAACAGGCTCGTTTTTAATGCAGTGCTTTTTGAAAGATTGAAGATCATGGCCATCATTCATTTGTGGTTTTTGGCCTTGCTTTTTATGCACATTTTAAGACATTTCTAGATTCCCTGAATCTTTTGATAATATTATGCACCATAGCGTACCTTGCAGTCTCTCATTATGGACAATTGTTTCTCAACAGTTGGACTATATGTTGATACATTTTTTGGCAAAGTGGCGATCATTGACGCTTCCTTAAACAACTAGGCATTTCCTGGATGCTTTTTTTATACCCAAGCATGATTACATCAAAATGTTATCTGAACATTTCACAATATTCCAAACCCTAGATTTGCCCCTTTCCCAACTTCTTCCGAACGTGCTGCAGACATCAATTTGAGAATGAGTGTAATTTACAAAAAACATTGAAGTTGATAAGATGAAACATTAAATATCTTGTCTTGCACTGCGTTTGTTTAAAACACATCAAAGTGAATTTATAAATCAGTTTTGTGTTTTATTAGCATTTCACATACTGTCCTAATGGAATTGGGAATTGGATTTGCAATGTGAGGAGAGATGCAAGTGAGCAGAGTACTACTTACTGATACTTTGCTCACACACCAGGTTCCCACACCTTTTTTAAGCTTCAAATTTGACAGCAGTCAGTGTGATTCAGCTGTGTTATTAGGAGTTAAACCACAATGATCATGTTAAAATAAACCCAGCAAACGTGCAACATTGGCGAGACCTACAGATGTGATAGAAATCATGTCAATTATAGTTTAGACCATATTTTGTACATCTGAGAAACATGTTACAGGTTCAATATCTGCACATCAAACTAGGCCCACTTCTGAACGTCTACAGATGTTTGGATAGGGCCTCTTTTTGATGCCTGTGAACATACAAAATTGACTCCCTTAAAGTCTGATCATGATCTGTTTTAGACGTCTGCGCATGTCCAAAAAATACACTATATTGACAAAAATATTGGGACACACTTCTTAATCATTGAATTAAAGTGTTTCATTCAGTCCCATTGCCACAGGTGCATAAACTCAAGCACCCAGCCATGCAGTCTGCCTTTATAAACATAAAAAGAATGAAACATAGAAAGAGTGAAAGAATGAATTGTTCTAAAGAGCTCACTGAATTTGAGCGTGGTACTGTAATAGGATGCCACCATTGCAACTAGTCAGTTTGCGAGATTTATTCCCTACCTAGATATTCCACCATCAACTGTGAGTGGTATCATTGAAAAGTGGAAACATTTAGGAAGCACAGCAACTCACGAAGTGTCAGACCATGTAAAGTTACAGCGGGTCGCCAAGTGTCTGAGGCGCACAGTGCTTAAAATCGCCAACGCTCTGCTGATCAATAACTGCAGAGTTCAAACCTCCTCTGGCATTAAAGAGTAACTACACTCCACTACTTTCAGCTTCAACTTCACCCCTGGCTCAACTTTGAAAAATTCTCAAAAATGGGAGGGGCATGCTGGGAGGGGCACTGCAGTGATGTTTGGGTTTGGAGGTGGGGCTGCGAGGGAAACCGGGTGGGCTGGGTTGCAGTGTTTTTATAGTTAATGTTAGCTACCAGAAAATATGGTAACATATTGAGTACCAGTGTCTTCCTGGATATGAACCCGACAGGTTTACCATCACCTGTAATCAGCAGAAAGATTGGGACAGTATACACCACTGCACTGGCAAGTGTCCATTTGAAGAGACTAACAACAACATTTTCAGACCCTAGATGAGCAAGATTACCACAGCAATATCAGTATCTATTTATCTATATACCAACTTGCTTCTATTTTTCAAACACCAGGATACAATCCAAGAGCAGGTTTAATGGAAACTTGAAAATGCACACACTGGGAAATTCACATGAGTATACAATCAATGCATCAAGCAGCCAAGTAGCCAAGTGATGGTGGTATGTGTACAAGTTTGGACACCCAACTAAACCAGTACCTTTGGCAGGTATCAGATCTGCAAATGATTTTGTTGTCAGTTAGGAGTTTTAACCCACTCTTTCATGCAGAACGTTTCTAGTTCTACGATATGCTTGGGCCGTCTTGCATGCACATTTAACACGTACGCACAGTTTTTGAATGATCTATAAGTCAGGGGACTGTGGGGGGCACTCCAAAAGCTTCAGCTTGCATTTCCTCAAGTAGGTGGATTTTGAGTTATGTTTTGGTTCATTGTCCTGTTTACAGAAGCTCTTTTCAGCTTCAGTTTCTTGACTGTCAAATTTGCTTCCAGAGTTTTGTTTTTTTCTCATCTATTTTTCATCAACATCAGCACAAAAATTGTGCACCAGGAGCTTCATGGCATGGGTTTCTATGGCCAAGCAGCTGCATGCAAGCCTTGCATGCAGTGTGAGAGAGTATGACTGTGTGAGAGTTTAATAGTGAGTGAGAGAGATTACCTAAAACAATTTATTTTTATTTAGAATTATTTTTGAATATGTATTCAATGCTTCTATTTTCCTGTTGCAGTTTTGGCCTGTTTTGAATAAACAACGGCCCGTTTGGGTCATGGCAAAATGTTAAGCAAAAATAAAAACACAGCTGGCCCACAGATTTACTGTGATTTTTAAATATGGCCCTTTGAGTGGCTGAGTTTGACACCCCTGTCTTAGGGGAAAACTTAGTTTAAGGTGTTTTATGCAGCTGGGGCCTGGTCCTCAAGGCATGACTCCCTTGTCGCTCTCCAGTACTGTTATACTGACTTCAACAGTGACTAAAAGTGCCCTGGTCATCGAGACAACAGACAAATGAAATAAGGCGATAGCCTTGAAAAATAGTGAAAGCAACCACTTGCACAATTGAAGAGAAATGGAGCTCAAAACATGTTTGAGGTGACCCAGAAAACAATGTGGAAAAACTGCTAAGATGACCTGTGCATGGAGGAGTTATTTTTAAGACCGAGAATGTATTCAATGCCAGCTAAAACTTTATAATCCATCAATGAAAGCTTTAGAGGTATGCAGGAAACGTGTGAGCCAAAAATGTACTTGAGCGCAAGATAAAAAACAACAAAAGGATCAACATTTAAACCTCCTCAGACATATAAAAATAAAAAGTGTTTTGACAGAAATTAAAAGATTTCCCTTTTTTGGTCATAAATGGGCTGTACTAGTCCTTCTATAAAGAGAAATTAGCAAAGTTGTGGGCAGTTTCATTTTACAGTAATGTGAATTTGGTTGGATATTTTAAGAAAAACAAATTATTAAAACATGCAGTAATTTGATTGACTGGAAAGATACAAAAAAACTAACATTTCTTGGTTATAGAGATTTGGAACAAAGACTGTGAAGGTCTAAATAAAAAGGTGTAAAAAGCATTCAAAAATAAAACGTTTCAAAATAATACATCAGTTATGGTAACAATCATAGTAACAAAGTACAAAGTACTTTCTACCCCTGCTGACCAAGATGTACAGTGTTTGGCTTGTGGCAATCTAAATGTATCAATATACAATTTGTGTATAATCAGGCACCCATATAAGACTCAGACTTGCACACAGAAGACTACTAAGACACAAACACGGTAGAAAAAAGCTACATGTTTGGTACAGAGAACTGAATCATTCCTCTACAGTTTGCTACTTTGGGGATGTTGCTGCTAAATTGCAAGAAAGTTGTGCTGCCCAGACTAAAACAGTGTTGTAGGCTCGTTCTGAAGCCCAGTGAAATCCATGTGATAACAGGCCTAATTTTAGTGTGTTGCTTGACTGGGCATGAAAGAACACGACAAAGTACCTACAATTCTTTTATACAATGTGTATGTGTGTGTGTGTGTGTGTGTGTGTGTGTGTGTGTGTGTGTGAACAGCAACAACACTAGACTGTGGCCGGCCCCCACAGATTGAACATGCCGTACAGGATTTTAAGGATCGATATGAGAACGGTGAAAAAGCTGCTTATGACTGTCCTGCACTCTATGTTAAGGAAGGTGATCTGACCTGCACACGAGGCAGATGGGCAGGAAGTGGGAAGTGCTGGAGTGAGTACTACTGTTTTACTCTTTTCTATTTTTTACATTAATCAAATATAAAGTAACTGTGCATTAACAGTTGCAGAAAAATGTTATTTTATTGCTAGTTCCTGTAATGCTTCGCTCCAGTGATCATGTTCGCTCACTTTTAAAAAATGATGTCAGTAAGGAAAAGAGACTAGTTAAATAAATGAATTCATTAATTACAATACATAAAATAAAAAACATATGGAAAAATACACGGGCATGTATTTTTTTTTAACTTCAATCAAAAACACATTTCAAACAAAAGAAAAAAAAACATTAGACCCTTAGTACATTAAACATTAGAAAACTAATTATTACCATTTAAAAACAGATTTTCAGGTGTAACCAAACCAAATTAATCTAAACATTTACTGCTCAGTGATTATTAATATCGTAAAACTATTTCTTTCAAAGACTTGCGGATGAGAAGATAAACATAATTTCAGCAAATGTCAAAAATGAGTTTATGAACAAAATGGCAAGCAGCTGAGCACTGCATGACAGATGAGCTACAGTCAGTAATCATGTATCTATAATGTGCACCTCTATGGTCGGCTGATTAAATGACCAATTACTGAGGAGCTACATTAATGTATCTAATAAACCGGTAAGTCTCTGTGTATCTGGGCAGTTGTAGTTAGATCTTCCCCTTAAGGGAGGTCATAAACAACAATTAGTCACTACAACTGTTCCCCTGGTGTAGATTACAGTATTCCTCAATTTATGAGTAGATCAGTGATTCACAATGCTGGTCCTGATGTTCTCCTTCTCTGCACATTTTAGTGTTTATTCTGCTAACAGCACACTTGACTCCACACATCGTCTCATTACTGAGCTTCATTAGGTTAGCTCGAGCACGTTAGAGCTGGAAAAACGTGAAGTTCAGGGAATCCGGGAATTAAAATGAAGAAGAGGAACTCCAGAGTTACACAAACCACACAGAGCAGAGTGATACACAGAGGAGTAACTGTATTATAATAAGGAGATGCTCTTTTTTCCATCTGTATGTTTTCCATGTCTTAATCTGTACTATGTACTGTCTCAGTTATATCACTGAACATAAACACAACCATGAATGTACTAATTAAAACATGTTTGTTTGATTTCAGAACCCTGCACTGTGGATCTTAAAGCTATGGATGACCGTAATATACAGCTAAGGCATAAATACACAGAAAAAATCTATTCAACACATAAAGATTTTATTGCGTTTTCTTGTAAAAGAGGATATAGACTAGTGAAAGGCAGTGTTCCTTTCCGTCAGCGCTGCAATAATGGAGAAATTCTCTTGCCTGTTTGTGAACAGTGAGCCACAGGTTCCCATTAAAATGCTGTGGGGGGGTTAGTTGTGCACTTCACTGCTTAAAGAAGAATCACAGTGAAGTCATTTTAACATGCTGTGTTAAAGTTTAGATGTTTGTGTAGTGATAAATAACTGAGGAGGCTGCCATTCAAACTACATTCAGGTAAACGTCCATTCAGTTAGCAGAAGAATGGATTGTGTGCAGTCAAATACAATAAATGATGATGACCAGAGAGCTCCTCTTAGTTTCATGACCTGAATAAAAAAAATAAAATATTATATAAAACACAGCGCCTCGAGATCAAATGAAATGTCATTTACAATTTTAACCTCTTAAGTAGCATTAAAAAAGAAGCCCTTTGAACTATTCATAAGCTTTGCTTGCTCTATGTTGTTCATTGATTATGTTTTCCAGCAAAATTAATAAAGCATTTAAGAATGTTCACTATTTCTTTTTATCTTTGTCTTTACAGAAATGTAAATGTACATAATGCATATTTATTATTTCTTAATTTTTAGCTACAGTGAGATATCCTAGCTGTGATCAACTGAAAACTGGAGGAAGATTTATTTTAAATATGAGATAATTGTAAGAGTTACTAAACTGCAGGAGTTTAATGTTGTAGTGATGTTCATATTGCCCACCTGCTAGGAATATGTGTGATATTTTAAAGCATCAGTTTTTTAATATCCTAATTTTCCTCATCCTTTTTTTGCAGCTATTGTGTTATTGTTGTTATATATCCATAGAATGTCCAGATCGAAATTAAGCATGAAATTAAGCAGAGGATGTCAGTTTTTATTTCTGAAACAATATGAAACATTTGTATTTTTGCCATTTGTTTTTATTTAACTCGACCAATGTCAGCGCAGTATACAGTCTACTCTAAAAGTACTTACGTTTTTTCTATGAACCAAAGACATTTGGGTTTGAGATCAAAAAATGATAATGATACATCAGAATGTTAGCTTTTATTTCTTGATAGTCACATCTAGATGTGTTGAACAGCTTAAAACATGGCACCTCTTCTTTGAACCCACCCAGCATAAATATTGGAACATATGACTAATAGGTGTTACTTGTTGCCCAGGTGTGCCCTGTTACATTAATTTTTAAACAACTAATTGCTCCAAATGTCTACTTATGGTTTGAGCCCTGTTTTTTCCTGTGAAAATGCATTTGCAAACCATTCTGAAGCTGAGAAAAGAGGGAAAAGCAAAGTCATTGCAAACACTGGGCTTAGCCAGTGTAACAGTTTGGAATGTCCTGAAAAAAAGAAACCACTGGTGTACTAGCAACCATCAAACAGCTTGGCCAAAGAAAACAACAGCAGCTGATGACAGATACACTGTGCGAGCTATAAAGAAAAAAAAACCAAAACAACTGTCAGTGATATCAGTAACCACAGCAGCTGATGACACAAACACTGGTAGAAGTGTGAAGATAAACCCAAAAAATAGCATCCAAAGGTATAAAAGCAGGATCATCACTGGACCCAATGTTTCCATGTCACATAAACATGCAAGATATAGAGTTAATTATGTTGTGCTAAACTACATAACAAAAACATTATGACTGCAGTAATTTACAAACACTACACTTCCCATAATACCCAACAAAGTTTCCAGTTTGCTGTACAGCAACTGTTCTCAGTACAGAGCTAGCAGTAGATGGACATGGACATATGTAAGTGTTTTTTAGTGGGCCATGAGCACACGCGCCCAGAGCGGTGGGCAGCCCTATCCACGGCGCCCAGGGAGCTGTTAGGGGGTTAGGTGCCTAGGTCAAGGGCACTTCAGTCACATGCTGTCAGCTCAGGGATCGACCTTCCGGTCACAAGGCTGCTTCCCCAACCTCCACTGCCCCAATGTAAGGAGCCAGCCCGTTGTAGCCTATCAAAAAGCATATTAGACTGCTCAGTCTCAGTTGGTGCAATCAGAAAGAGTGTGATTTTGCTCTGTAGGCATGTTTAATAAGCTAGGTGACAGAATTTCATGGTCATGGTGACAAATATTATGTTTTCTTAGTTAAATTAAATTCAGTATTAATTTTAACCAAAAGCTAATACAGCTCTCCCTCGCTTTCTTCTTGATCACTAACCTCCATCAGATCAGCTCCTTCAGTCCTGTCAGTCTCCTTCAGCTTCTTTCTCTCCCTCTCTTTCTGTGTTTAGTAATACATTCATTTTATTAAACTCAGATTTATAAGAACTCAAGGAAATAATGATCAATCAGTTTAATTTAACTGGTAAAAATATTCTCCTCTGACTGGCCTTCGACGGAGCTGCTGCCTCTTAATGTCCATCTACAGGTTGAGGAATTGAGGAATATAAAACCAGGTTATGATGATCTTTTCACACTAAACTGAATCAGCTTCCTGATTGAATTTTCCACCTTAAATGCTGCAGCAGTTTCATTCTGGTGCCTCACAGCGGAAACTCGAACAAGAATCTGGCGAATAGGAAAAAACTTCAGCCTCGACCTTTTCACTGACATTAACTTACTGTATTAATGCAACAACAATATATGGCAAATACTGATGTTATTGTTTCCAAATACTGAAGCGAAATCTAAAAACAAAGACTATAAAAAGCTGTCAATAACGTTATTTCTATCTCTCTTGTTCTTTCACTCTCACACTCACTATGAAGTGAGGGTAAACCAGAGACTCTATGGGTTAAACTAGTTGATTTGTCAGCCAGTTAGCTAATGTTGTGTTAGCCTAGCCTGTTTTCTTTACCTCACTTAAACAGATTCCTATCACTGGTTAAACAGGTTCCCATCACTGTGAACAGAATTGTTCACAGTGATAGGAACCAGATGTCTGAAGTGTTTCATGCCTTGAACAGCTACTGAACATTTCAAAGCTGCCTCACAGAAAGCTCATACATAAAAAAGTTACAAATATACTGCTTAAGTCCTGAGACAATGTTTTTTGTGAAGGTTCTTGGCTTAAAACATATAGTTTTTAATGCATTCATAGTGAAGAGATACATGCATGACCTTTTAAGGCAAAATAGTACCCGAAAATAAGTGCAGAGCACCATGGGTATCTCCGTGGCAGCAGAGAGACTTTATATGTAAATATGTTCTGTAGTTAGTTCAATGAAGAGCAGCAACAACCCTGCTATAATTGTATGGCTGGCAGTGGAATTCCAACTGCAGCATGGTGGTTTTGGATAGCACACACTGTAGACATCCCGATCCCTGGTAACTATCACCAACACTGTAAAGAAGTCAGTATGTTTCTCTACAGTTAACCATTTCACATTAAACCACTCTGAAAGAACTTGTTTAAATCCCAATAATTTAATTATCTGGACATTTTGAAAAGATTTCCCCTTTAAGGTCAAGATGCCTTCAAAACCCTTTATTTTCTAACAACTACTCCATCCATGGCCCAGTTTAAGCTTCCTGGCTGAGGCAGTCAGGTTTTTGTGTTAGTCAACATGCGACTTAAATCTGACTGTCCCATCTCTATCTTATGCACATCTAAATATGGCCAGAGATACATTTACCCCTGTGTATTTAGTGCCTTGTTTTGATCATCAGCACTGACAGCAAATACTTCACATTTATCCAATCATTAGTTGTATAACTGGCATAATCCTGGTTGAGCATATTTTATAAATCAGGATCAAAGTTAGGATGTAACAGAATATATATTCACAATACAGAAATTTAGTGTTTATATTGAGTCCAAGTTACATTTTGTAAAGACAATATTTAGAATACAGTTACTGTTAAAATGTGTTAGTTACTTTGTTTATGTATTGTAATGAAATACATCACATTAATACATGTAGGACAGTGTATTCAGTGTTTAACCAACACTACTTTTCAAACTATTCCACCCAATTCTGATTGCGACAGTCACTTTTTAACACCAAAATGGGTTTGGGACGGCGTGAAACACTAGTAAATCTGCCCTTTGAACACTGAAGTTGTCCTCAGCAGCCATACTGTGGTTCAGCTTCACGGTTCAACTATCGTTATGCACCAACTTTCATTCACTCCCAATTTTTAAATGCAATGTGGCTAAAAATCAGTGGTGGACAAAGTACACAAATAATGTACTTGAGTTAAAGTAGAGATATCCAAGGTAAAATATTACTCCAGTAAAAGTAGAAGTCCTCCCTTTAGACCTCCACTTGAGTAAAAGTACAAAAGTATTTACTTTCAAATGTACTTAAGTATCGAAAGTAAAAGTACTAAAAGATTAATTAACTTAATGCAACTTAGTTACAAGTTTAAGTTTAGTAAAAACTTGCTTTAAACACAGGTTCACAAATGAGTTTTCCTTTACCATATTGCATCTGTAGGTCTCTGTTCATAAACATAAACTAACCAAAACAAATTTACTATAAAATGAAATGTGTTTGTATAAATTCATAAAAAGACATACGCCAGTCACAACTGCATATGTGTACATATTTCTATATTGTGGTCTATTTACACAAAGTTAGGTTAGTTCATCATTTATGTTGGAATAGACACTCCCAAAATTTTACACTGCTGCACTGACGTTGAACCGTATGCTTGCGCTGGGTCGGTATGTCCAACAGGTCATAAAAATCTCAAAACAAAGTGCGCGCTGTGCCCTGATTGGTGTTCTTGCTTTGCGCTTCTTTCGTTTTGACGTTACGTTTTTATACACACAAAAGCCAAAAGGAATGACAGATTTTGCATAATGTAGTGGAGTAAAAAGTAAGATATTTGACTTTGAAATGTAGTGGAGTGAAAGTAAAAAGTCGCCCAAAATGGAGATACTTCAGTAAAGTACAGATACATGAAAAAACTACTTAAGTACAGTAATGAATTACATTTGCTTCATTACTGTCCACCACTGCTAAAAATACTCATAGCAACAACTGTTTAGTAAATATAAACACTGGAGTGTGTATTGCTGGTAATTGTAATGACAAATGTACTGATGTTTGATATCATGACAGCCTATGTCACATGTTCATTTTTGCTGTGTACTCTAGTTGGCCATCATGGCATAAAACATTATTACCTGTATCATATCAATTAACAGCAATAGTAAAATGACACTTTATATCACTGGATATTATATGTCATTACAAGTCTTTACAGCATATGACATCTGCCATGTTTACTCTGTGGTTATATGAATGCAGCAGTGCAGCAATACAGCAGGGTTCCAGTAAGTCTGTCTACTATCAGAAACCAAAAAATAGGTCAAGCCAGGATGCAGCTGTAGTGTTCCAGAGTCCAGAGGGTCCAAAGGGCTACAGAACAGCAAACATTGCCATGCTTTCTGCATCATCAACTGATTTCTCTGGTTATTTACATGTTCTCTTGCAATATTTAGTGCACTATATTGCTCCAAAGGCCTATTTGAGAAATATTTATATGGTCCAGTGGGCAGATAAAGCTCTCCATCAATCGCACATGCAGTATATGATTTTGATGAACAATATAAGGACAGTGAAAAAGTTACATATCACTGTACATACTATGTTATGGAAAGTGACCCTTATATGACATGCCCACAAGGCAGATGGACAGGAAGTGTCAAATGCTTGGGTAAGTTCAGATCCTTTCAATGTTGGTAAATAACGGTGACGCTATGAAAATGTATGTACATGTTGGCAACAGAAGAGCAGCATCTGCCACTGACCTGTGTTAGCCATGGACCTGTGCCATTGACCTGAGATGTTATCAAAGGCAAAGTAGAAAATATCTGGTGTTAAACCCATTATTTGTTTGGCCACAGCTCTGAAAGGATGTGATCATAGGATCTGGTGAAAGTTGGTCCCTTCAGAGACAAATAACATGCAGTGTTCATGCAACCCTTTACACAACACCCAAACATTTTTTTAGTGCGACTTACATGAGTGAATTATGTATGTACATTAAGGGTTGCACAACTATTCATTTTTACTAGTCTTTCAAAAACTAGAAGACTACTTGTCATTTACCATGGTGAAAAAATTGTGGTCACTCTTATGATAATATATTTTAGAACCTTCTGACAGTTGTCCATGTTTTCAGGCAACCGCTTTAACCAGTCTAGAAATCAGAGCTAATTTCTATCAACAACCAAAAATGTTTGGTTTAGTAGACATTAGTAGCAAATATATAGTATTTATGATAATATCCCCTCGTGTTTGCTAACCAGTGTATTACTTCATTTCTGTTTTTGCTGCATGTCATGCTAAAACAACACTCTGTTATCATTAAAAAGTACTTATTCACTCTTAATTTCCTCTTTTTTGCACATTTGTCTCACTAAATGGTTTCAAATCCTCATACAAACCGTGTTTGTTTTCTGTGAACCCAAAACAGTTTTAGGTTATGCTTATATTTATTTAAAGTTAATAGGAATAACTAGCTGTGCAATCTTTAGTAACAACAACTGCAACAAATGTTTCTCGTAATTTTGATTAGTTCAGTCTAAAACCATAATTTTGTTTCTTTTGAGCCATACAGAAGTCGACTCTCCCATGGAGACCATTTTTGCCCATTTTTTTTTTCTGAATGGCGGAATAACAGATGCTCCACCATATCTGAGGCAAGAGAGGCCTGCCATTTCTTAGATGGGTTCTGTTATGAGTTTCTGGGTGAGTCTTTGCTGTGCTCTTTGAGGATTTTTGTTAGACTGGCCATTTCTGGCAAGATTCACCACTGTTCCAAGTTTTCTCCATTTTCAGATAATGGCTCTCACTGCAATTTGCTTGAATCCAGAGCCTTAAAAATGGCTTTGTAACCCATTCCACTAACTGACCTTCTCTTCTAGACTTTCTCTTGCTTGCAGCATAGTGTGCTGCTTGTTGAGACCTTTCAGCGTATCTCACATCACTCGAAAGGTTCTATTTATGTGATGTTCAGAGTCAACAGAGCTGGCGGTGATCAAACCTGGGTGTGTCTAGTCTAAGTTTAAACTTTAAGACTGAGCGATTACTTTTTCACACAGGGCCAGCTGGTGTTGGACAACATTTTTCCTTCCATAAATAAAACGATTATTTAAAAACTGTAATTTATGTTTACTCAGGTTGTGTCTGTGGTATATTTGTATAAAGATCTTCTTGCAGTGCCATCATACTTGGTAAGATTCCTTTTACACAGAAAATGATAGCAACATTGATTAATATAACCTGGAGTTACAGCCCTACAGCCCATCTAATAGTAGGTAAAAGGTGGAATCTTACCTGACGCAGGAGCACTACGTCTGTAAAAACTACTGACGTGGTAGATACAGACCTCAGACCTTACCTCAGTAAAAAATACCCTCAAAACTCCTCATTTAAAACTATACTTGTCAGAATTCGTCAGTCAGGAGTCTAAGGAGCCCTTAGTGGAGGTCCTAAACATTGCAATTTCTTACTAGAACCAGTTAGGAGTAACCTACAATACTCCTCAAGTTACACCAGTTCTGGTCTTGATGTTCTCCTTCACTGCACACTGTAGTGTTTTCTCTGTGCCCAACAAACCCGAATCAACTTTTTTACTCATTATTGACATTATTGGTCAGTGCAGGAGTGTTATGAAGGAATAGATTTGTTTCCTGACTCAGGCATGCCAGAACTGCATCAACTGTAAATTGACAACAACAATGTTGTCAAAGGTCTGTTACTGCACTTACGTTTGGTATATTTTATTTCAGGAGAGAAGTGAAGTGTGAGAATTCAAGTTCACCTCCATAAGCTAGAAACAAGCAAAGTATCAGTAGCATCTATAAGACCTTGCTCAATACCTAATCTTCAGTCTTACTACATGACTACATGATGAAACAGTGGAAACTGCTGCATCATTTCAGGTGAAACAGAAGGAAACTGCAGCTTTGTGCACCAACCGTCGTTTTACATCTTTTCCGTTAACTTTGTTCAGTGCAGTTATTTTGGTTTCAATTGTTTGTCTTCTAAATTCAACTCAAACTAGCAGCTGTTTCAGTTTGTTGAGCTAGTTTTAATGCCGAGATAGTTTTTTCTTTTAATCCTGCTCTCCAAAAATAGTACACTGAAAGTTCTCCTCCTGTGTAGCTGCACTAGTCTTTGTGTATACCATTATGTCTGTCATGCTTATCTGTGCACCATGGATTTTGTCATTTATTTGGAAGAGCTACAAAACAAATATATATATAAAAAAATGTACTATGTGCAAATAACACACTGTCATTTAGAGGCTGTGTTACTGTTAACATCAAGTTTGGTGTTGAAAAGGCCATTAAATTAGCTGAAGAATGCATTCTGACATGTTTAGGACTCAAATTTATGACTCAAGACTTGAGACTTGCCTATATTGACTCAGGACTCGACTGTCCTGTTTCTACCTCTGGCCAGTGGTATGTACTGCTATAGTAATCTCAGTGAGTACAAACAACGTGTATTAATTAAGACATGCTGGGTTTATTTCAGAGCCCTGCACTGTGAGCGTTCCAGTTACAGATGTACACTAAATTGCCAAAAGTATTCACTCGTCTGCCTTCACACGCATATGAAATTGAGTGAGATCCCATTCTTAATCCATAGGGTTTAATATGATGTCGGCCCACCCTTTGCAGCTATAACAGCTTCAACTCTTCGGGGAAGGCTTTCCACAAGATTTAGGAGTGCGTTCATGGGAATAAACACCGCTCTAATTCATCCCAAAGGTGTTCTATCGGGTTGAGGTCAGGACTCTGTGCAGGCCAGTCAAGTTCTTCCACACCAAACTTTGCTTTGTGCACTGGCGCGCAGTCATGTTGGAACAGGAAGGGGCCATCCCCAAACTGTTCCCACAAAGTTGGGAGCATGAAATTGTCCAAAATCTCTTGGTCTGCTGAAGCATTAAGAGTTCCTTTCGCTGGAACTAAGGGGCCAAGCTCAACTCCTGAAAAACAACCCCACACCATAACCCCCTCCACCAAACTTTACACTTGGCACAATGCAGTCAGACAAGTACCGTTCTCGGTAAGACCGGACTCGTCCATCGGATTGCCAGATGGAGAAGCGTGATTCGTCACTCCAGAGAACACATCTCCACTGCTCTAGAGTCCAGTAGCGGCGCTTTACACCACTGCATTCGACACTTTGCATTGCACTTGGTAATGTAAGGCTTGAATGCAGCTGCTCGGCCATGGAAACCCATTCCATGAAGCTCTCTATGCGCTGTTCTTGAGCTAATCTGAAGGCCACATGAAGTTTGGAGGTTTGTACTGATTGAATTTGCAGAAAGTTGGCCACCTCTGCGCACTATGCGCCTCAGCATCCGCTGACCCCGCTCTGTCATTTTACGTGGCCTACCACCTTGTGGCTGAGTTGCTGTCATTCCCAATCACTTCCATTTTGTTATAAACCACTGACAGTTGACTGTGGAATATTTAGTAGTGAGGAAATTTCACGACTGGACTTGTTGCACAGGTGGCATCCTATCATGGTATCACGCTGGAATTCACTGAGCTACTGAGAGCGACCCATTCTTTCACTAATGTTTGTAGAAGCAGTCTGCATGCGTAGGTGCTTGGTTTTTATACACCTGGGCCATGGAAGTGATTGGAACACCTGAATTCAATTATTTGGATTGGTGAGTGAATACTTTTGGCAATATAGTGTACATCATATACAGCTACTTAATAGAGGAAGACAAAAAACCTATGCAAAGCATGGGCATCATATTGTGTTCACTTCTCAAGAAAAACATGCACTTGTGGCAGACAGTGTTGCAATAAAGGAGTCATTGCCTTGCCTGTTTGTCAGTAGACGTGATGTCTGAGAGAGTTTCATGTTTGTTTAGTGACTGATTCAGTAAATAACTGAATAAGATTATTCAACAAATTCAACTTCCATTCAGTTAGCAGAACAGTGGGTTGTGTTCAATCAAGTACACTAAGTAATGATGACCAAAAGGCGCATTGACTTTCATGAGTACTGAATGAACCAAATAAATGATTATTTTAAAAGACAGCATAATTGTAACTTCATGAAATATATATTTAGCAAAAATCTCCTGGGATCAGTAAATAAATATATAAGGTCTTCTTTTAAACGGATTTAAATGCAGCCTTCTACAATTTCTATTTGAACTGTTCATCTGTTGCTGAATGCCGTTCTTGCTTTTTTTTACGAATATTTCCACAATATCAATAAAGCATTTTGTAATGTATACCAGTTCTTCTTATGTTTATCTTTAATTTTTTGGTGGTTTGCTTTATTTACACAGTGTAAATCTCACACAGCAGAAATCTCACACAGCTAGTTACATATTGTGAATTGCATGCATTTGCACAAATAAAAATGATGATTAAAGTTCTCCACTTCTGCCAAAATAGCTGTATCTCACAGCATAAAATATGTGATTATATTTGCAAATATTTAGTATCTATCTTTGTAAAAAAAAGTGTTTCCAGTTGTTTGAATTGGAAGTATTTACATTCTTTTCAGTTCTGATTACTGATGTTCTTTTAGGAGGTACTTTCACTTGAGTTATATATTTATCCAAGTATTAATACTTTTACTTGAGTATGCGTTTAGGCTACTCTACCCATCTCTGAGAAGAGCGTCTGAGTCTCCACTTCTGTAATCATTTTCATCTTTTGGATTCTAAAGGAATCTCTGCTCTGTGGAAAATCAGCAAATATCAACAGAGCTGTGTAGTTCACAATAATAGGCAACAGTTAGCTAGTGCACTAGTTTTCTAGCCAGCTGGTCATATTTTTCAAACAGGCTGCTTGTTTCCTTTTGCCCCAGTAAATTTTAATTTTAATACAGTTCTGTTCAGTTCTACTCCAACATGCTAACACCTAAACCACTACACTGACTTTGTTCACAAGTCTGTATCCTGAACTGTTTATGTAAACATACAGTGCTGAGTATTTTACCCAGTCCTGCCTTTATCAGAGCTGTGAATTCGTCCTTTTTTTGGTAATTTTTAAAGAAGGGAACTGATTTATCTGTGTATTCCAGTCTCACTCCATGTCTGTTGTTATTTGTAAAGAAATCAAATCATAAAATATAGTAAAAATAATCATGAAAATGGTTTGAATGCTTTGAATGCTTTGAACTTTGTTTAGTTTACTTTACTGGGCTGGAAATACAGGAATGGGTGGACTTGAAAAATATTGACTGTGCTGAAAGCAGAACTTGCTTAGTCTTTCTATCGTCATACTAACCTTTTCAGCAAAATGAAGCGGAGTCTAGTTATTCTACATCTTTTCTTCTTGTGTTTCTGTGATTATGCTTCATCACAATATGGTAAGACTTTTTTACTTTATCTCTTTTTGGACTTCAAATTGAGAGTTAACACTGTTGCATCACGAGCAAATGGCACACTTGAAATGAACTCTAGGCCTTTTATCTGCTTACTTTGCTGCTTTATCTGCTTAATGAAAAAATAACTATTTTCATAACAAATTAAATTTAAGACTAAATTTGGGATCCTGACAAATCTAGCAACCATGATCAGGTTTGAACAGCAGGGAGCGGAGCAGGAAAGTAGAAGTGTCTTTTTTAGCAACCGTCTTAAAAAAACAGCTTTAACTAAAAGTTTAGTCTAAAGCATTTTCCTGCAGCTCTGGACAACCAGCCAGTACAGTCATTTAATCTCTGTAATAAATGCAACTAAGAACACGCAGCTAGATATCAATCTGGAATTCAAACTGATGCTGTCTCCTCAAACTGCAAGTCTTGCAAACATGTTAAGCGATGCTTCAAGCTGTGCATTAAGTTCCTATCTTTGTTCATTGATGAGTACATGAATGTATTTATGTATTTTATCGTATATAGTTACTGATGTTTGCTGGGAATAACAAGTGTGCTTTTTGTAAGCTTTTTAGTTGGTGTGACTGCATATACTTTAGCTTGAATGCAAATCTGAGTGCTTGTCTTTTCTCAAACATAGCTTCCAGTTCTTTCCACATCACTGCATTGCTGGTGACCCATCAATCCATCAACTTTTTAACCCAGCAACCCATTTTATTACGTGCCCAGTGACATTTAAAGCTAATTTTTAATGTAGTTTAACGGAGTCTTAGTTTAACTAGTCTAACTTCCGTTGCAAGAGATCATGTGTATATTCACCACATGTAACGTGTTCTCCACACACGCCACGCATTTCTACATGTTTCATTGGAGCTTTGTGGAGGGACTTTTCTGCAATATAACCTTACCTGGGCTAACGACAGGCCCGTTATCTGTTGGACAATGTTGATGAGCGCACCGCCGCCCCGTTTGAGCTCTGCCTTTACATGGCAGGTCCGTGTACCTTCTGTTCATTTGATTTTCATTTTGAAAACCAGTATTGAAAAACAGCAAATGGGTCGATTTCATTTTACAGTTTCACAAACTAATCATAAAATCAAATACCAACAACCAGCAATGGAATAAAGGGTCATATTCCAATGATCCAAATTTAGAATTTTCCATCATATGCGGAAATAAACATGCAGAGCGCAGGTGTGGAAGCTCAGAAGTCACAGAAATCAGGTCTGTGGTTCTGGTGTAATGGTCGGAGTAACAACTTTAATGATGGGTGGAGGAAGGACACCGGGGGCAGGTGTGAAGACAGAGAGCTTTTTATCATTCAAATTTTTTTACACAACGCAAAAACCACTTGGCTTTTCAGCCCACAGACAAATTAAGACAACACGCTCGCTGGGACTTTTCAGTCCTTTCTTCCTTTCTTTCTTTCTTTCTTTCTAGTTTAGTTCAGTTCAGCTCAGTTCAGTTCAGTTTAGCTCCACCCCTCCAATCGCACACTTCTTTGGGTTGGCCGTAAGACCCGCCCGTCTGAGCGATCTCAGAACTGCCTTCAAATGTTGCACGTTCCACTGCCAATCATTGCTGTATATGATAATGTCATCTAAATAGGCAGCGGCATAAGCACAGTGGGGGCAGAGAATTCTATCCATGAGTCGCTGAAACGTGGCTTTTGCTCCAAATAACCCGAAAGGGAGGGTGACAAATTGGTGTAACCCAAACGGCATGGAGAATGATGATAATGATAATAATAATAATAATAATAATAATAATAATAAGCTATAGTAATAGTAAAGGAAAGCTACAGTTGGCTGACTTTGTATGGTGAACTTAAGCCATTTTGTTTTTAACAAGAACAAGTGTACTATGACGCTCCCTAAAACGTTTCATCTGAGCCAGCTACATTTTCTGTGTTTCACGGATTCGTTTAAAAGCAGGCTGACCAATCAGAGCTTGCAGTCCAAACAAATATGCATCTTGATGGTGGAAGAACAGCTCATCTTGATTGGAGCAGAGCACAAAAGCTTCTACCATAAGCAACAAAAGCAACGTGCTGACTAAAAAAATGTAGAGTTTAAAGAAAATGTATTGTGGATCACAGCTGAAAGGCTAGAAAAAATACAGTTTATGTAAAGGAACAGTTTGGCAAAAAATCAAATGTACGCAGTTTCCCACTTACCCCACATGTAGTCTAGCAGCCAAGACTTCAAATTCAACATTATTAGTTATTTATAAAGAGAAAGAACAGAATGGCACGGTGCATTATCCTTCTGGAATATCCTATCACTGTTTGGGAACATGAACATGGAACCGTTACTCATCAGACCACACCACATGTTGGCAGTCCTCTAGGGGTCAGTTAGCAACTTTATGAGCCCAGGTGAGGCGCTGTGTCCGGTGTCGTGGTGTTAACAGAGGAACTCTTGTGGGTCTTCCACTCCCATATCCCATTGAAGCTGAGGTGCAATGACCTGCGGGATATGCATGTGGGGCCTCCTGCATTGAATGTGGATGTGATTTCTGCCAGACTCGCCTGTCTGTTTGCACAGACAGTTCTAGCCAGACACCACCGGTCACAATCATTAAGCATCTGTGGGCGGCCACTGCATCCTCTGTGGGTGGTCATGCCTTTTATGATGTATTGCCGGTACACACGTGACACTGTGGATCGAGGAATGTTAAATGCCCACACAACTTCAGAAATGGAATCTCCCATCTGCCTGGCACCCACTATCATGCCTCATCCAAACTCTGATAATTCACGTCACCTTGCCATGAGCATGTTAGCCAGTGTTCAGCTTCACTCACAAGATAGCACTTCAAAACTTAAACAATGTGGGCGTTCCCAAGCCGTCCCCTGAGGTAACGCCACTCCTTAATCAATTTACATACTGCTATCCCATGACTTTTGGCATGTCAGTGTATATCTATCAGGTACAGATCAAGCAAAGTTCTGACATCAAGCACTGCTTAGATAAGCTGCAATGTCATTAGAGTGGTATAGTTACAAATGTTAGTAACATCACATTTGAATTTATCAGTGTAAAAACATAGCTAGAAACTCTCTCTCATGATGAAGGTGCAGATTTATCCTCTAATCTCGTTTAAATGGCGCATTCCCTGCTGCAAGATCCTGTTGTCTAAAATGGCTGTGTTTAGCTACACAGTGAAGTCTTGTTCTTTTTTATAATTCACCCACATCGACAAGTCTGTGCAACCTTAATGAAGATATGGGTGCAATTTGAGTGGGTTGAGAGAAGTTTTAGGGATGTATTTACAGAACAGGGTTAAGTGCTTATTGACTTCTAGCGTTTGTTGGCAATGTTAGCCTAAAACTTGGCTGATGAATTACATCTGGGGTAAGTGGAAAAAGATGCAAATTAGATTTTTTGCTGAACCATTTCTTAGTTGGTTATATGTATATGTAAGTTGGTGGTGTCAGAATGTGTTTGAAGCTGACTGGTTCACAGAGAGGCTGAAATAGCAGGAAATGGCACACATGCTCAACTGAAGTCTGTCTCTAGGCTGAAGTTGCTTCAATTTTATGTTTATTTAAAGAGCCATCCATGCGAAACGCAGATATCTAACTAGCTGCAGCTCACACCTGCTCCTAGGATTTTATAAGGAAATGATCAAGAAGTAAAGACAAGCAGCATAATCTTGAGAGGTTAATAGAAAATATTCAGTTTTATTTGTGTGTCCTGTGTTTGGATTCCAGCTAAACCGAACGTCTGTGCTTCATTCCGTTTGGAAAATGGACTCACACATTATTTCACGAAGGACACAGATTCTCCCAGACCGTCTCAGGGTATTTACTACTCATGTGACGCAGATTATAAAACATTTGAATACACATGGTGGGGAGAAACAAGCTGCAGTCCGGATGCTTTGGACTACACACCACGGTGTATACGTGAGTCTATTTTCCTTGCTTTTTTCATAGCACCACATTTACAGCACAGAAGGGAATGGCTGATTTGGGGTTTCATGTCTTTTTGGTCTCTGTTAACAGACAAAAATAAGTGTGGCCGTATTCCCAACATTCCACATGGAAAACTAGCATATGACCAACAACATCAAAGGGATTTGGTCAATGTCTATTGTGATTTTGGCTTCAAAGCAAACACATCTTTCATCACATGTAAAAACGGACAGTGGACGACCACGAAATGTGAACGTAAGTTACATTTGATTATGACTTCAGTCCATTAAATCACCTGAGACCTGATGCGATGGCAGAAAAATTAATAATAATCCAATTTTGACATAGACAGTGGGTCTGCAGGCATGTAGGAACAGTAATCACTGAACTGTTTGTAGATTTTACAGAGTTTGAGAAGAATCTAAATCACAGTCTGTCTTGTTGTGTCAACTCATTAAAAGCCCAGGTCACAATTCATGTTGGCTTAAGTATCCAACTTTACTTCTTACAGTTTATTTTAATGTTGTTTGACCTTTTTCCATAGAATATTCAAATGAACTCAAACTTCACTTGAGACTCCTCTATTAATAGAATAAAATGGAGTTGGAGTTTTTCTTGAACTTAAACTAATGTTAAATTGCTTAATAAACAAGTATTGTGTTGTCTTTCACACTGCTTTCACCACAAAGTAACCGTTTCTCAAAAAATGCATTTTTAGCCCTAACAGGTGAAAACTATGGTGCTCCTCCACAAGTAGAAAATGCAGTCATCACTGAATACACTCAAGAGCCACACCAAACAATGGTGAGATTTGAATGTCGAGAACATTTTGAACTAAAGGGGAGACAGACAGTTTACTACATAAACAAACACTGGGATAAAACACCTACATGTGAATGTGAGTACATGTATTTATGATGATGATGATGATGATTATTATTATTATTATTATGATTATTATTATTATTATTATTATTATCATTATTATTACAAAACCAAAAAAGGATCAGTTTCATTTGATTTTTTTATCGTATCTTTTTAATCTTAATGTCTTTATATGCTAGTGTCAAAATCTGCATGTGGAAAACCTGAAACGAAGATAACCCATGGCATCATTAAAGATTCTGAAGAGATCATGGACTACTACACAGAAGGAGATACTGTGGAATATAAATGTTTTGAGGGATTCATGTTTGAGGATGAAACGTCCGCACGCTGTACTGACGGGAACTGGATTTACCCAAAATGTATACGTAAGTACATTTTAGACAGAATATTGTGACTCAATGTTTTTTTTCATTCCTAATAGTAGTGCTGTGTGTTAGTACTGTGTTTGTTGTGTTTATTGTGTGCTGTTTCACTGCCTCTTCATGGTGGCATCATTCCGTAGCTGCCTTTTCCACTGTTTAAGCTTTATGCATTAAGTTTAAACTTGCGTGTGCAGGGAGAGAGGTACATATGACTTGCATAAAACACTGGTACCTGTCTGTGTAGCTGTGCAGCTAAACATGCTGTGTTTAGGCTGGAGAAAACAATACAATCCTATGGAAATTATTTAGCTAGCTGACATGGAACCAAAAAAGACCACTCGATTAACTTCTTAAGGTACTGTTACCTAAAGGCACGTTCAAAATAACCTCAGAGAATCGTTTTTGGTCTTAGAATTGCTGTTACATTACTTTGCTAGTCTGTCTGTCCAACAGGGTTATACAACAAATTTAGTAGCAAGGAAGCAAACAGAGGAGGCCATTTATAAACATGATTTTTTAGTAAAAACCAAACTGCCTCAGTCATTCAAAAGCAAAAGGAAATCTTTTATTCACTGTGGGTTAAATCAGTAGATGAGCTAATGGTAGTGCTAACAGTTTAATGTTAGATGAGGGGCAGACATCGCCTTAAGCACAAGGTACATTAGTTCCTGCCAGTGGATCATGTGAAACATGTTGGCTTAAGATAAGATAAGATAATCTTTTATTAGCCCCACAACGGGGAAATTCTCAGTATAACAGCAGCAAAGGGAGAACAAGACAGTCAAGAAAAAGAAAAGAAGTAACAAGAAGAGAATTAACAAGCAAGTAATTAACTTTGTTAATTACTTAACAAGGTTTTTATAGTTTGTTACTTGTTACTATATAGACAATATATATAAAATACTAAAATGAATGAATTCACAGTGTATGTTCTGGAGGTGTGTGAGGTCTAATGTGGGGTGGAGGAGGTCCTACTGGGAGCAGTGCTGGTTGTACAGTCTAACAGCAGCAGGAAGGAAGGACCTGCGATAGCGCTCCTTCACACACTTGAGGTGAAGCAGCCTGTCACAGAAGGACCTGCCCAGTGCTGCCAGAGTGTCATGCATGGGGTGGGAGCTGTTCTCCAGCATGGATGCTAGTCTGGCTAACATCCTCCTGTCTCCCACCATCTGCACTGGGTCTAGGGGGCTTCGAAGGACAGAGCTGGCCCTCTTAATGAGTCTGTCAAGCCTCTTCCTGTCCACAGTTGAGATGCTGCTGCCCCAGCAGACACTCCATGAAAGATGGCTGATGCCACAACAGTGTTGAAGAAGGTTCTCAGGAGTGCCCTCTGCACTCCAAATGACCTCAGACTCCTAAGCAGGTAGAGTCTACTCTGGCCTTTCCTATAAAGTGCACTAGTGTTCTCTGACCAGTCCAGTCTATTGTTGAGGTGAAAACCCAGGTACTTATAAGAGTCCACTCTCTCAGTGTCCCTTCCCTGGATGTTCACTGCTGGAGGGAGGTGACTGCGTCTGCGAAAATCCACCACCATCTCTTTCGCTTTCCCTGCGTTGATCAGGAGGTGGTTCCTCAGATACCAGTCCACAAGTCCTGGGTCAGTTCTCTGTACTCTCTGTTGTCCTCATCTGTAATGAGTTTGATAATCCTGTGCCCTCACATACTGTGGTCAGTTGGTCAGGTAGTCCAGATTCCAATTTGATAGGTGGTGATCCACCCCTGTGTTCTCCAGCTTGTCCCTCAGGAACCCAGGCTGTATAATGTTAAAAGCACTGGAGAAATCAAAGAACATGATTCTCTCAGTGCTCCCAGGCTTCTCCAGGTGAGAAAGAGCTCTGTGAAGCAGGTAGATGACAGCATCATCCACTCCAATGCCAGGTTGATAGGCAAACTGGAGTGGGTCCATAGATGAGCTGACCAGAGGGCAGAGATGCACAAGACCAGCCTCTCTAGTGTTTTCATCAGGTGCGATGTCAGTGCCACTGGCCTGTAGCTGCTGAGGTTCTTTGGTCGCTGTGTCTTTGGCACTGGTACCAAATAAGATGTTTTCCATAGTTGTGGTTCCCTCCCGAGCTGACGCTGATGCCATCTGGACCCGCAGCTTTCCTCATTTTGATCTTTCTGAGCTCCTTTCTCACCTGGGCTGTTGTAAGGCACAGATTGGAGCAGGGGGGCTGGGTGCTGGAGTGTGCGGGTAGGGGGGTTGAGCTGGCAGCAGAGTGACCAGTGGTGGGTGGCTGTGAGGTGAGAGTTGTGAAGAGGGGGGTAGTTGTGGGAGAGGGGGCAGTGCAGTGCCCTGAGAGTCCAGAAGAGGTGGTTTGCAGCAGGGGTAATTGTGCAGGGGGGTGGTGTGTGATCAAATCTATTGAGAAATAGATCGTTCACCCGCTTTTGGTCTCCTACTGCCAGGGGGTCAGGTTTCTTGTGCGCAGAGTTTGTTTTTAGGCTTTTCCAGACCCCACTGATGTTGTTATTCTGCAGCTGTTCCTCCATCTTCTTTCTGTAGCTGGCTTTTCTCACCCTGATTTTCCTTCTCAGTTTCCTCTGCACAGCTCTCAGTTCCTCCTTGTCACCTGATCTAAAGGCCCTCTTTTTCTGCTTTGTAGTAACGTTAGCAGGAGGACAGAAGACACTGAGCTGCTAGTTTATTAAATACGCCTGCCTTGTACGTCTGTTGGCCATTTTATCTTCTACACAAACTAAATGCTGACGTAAACAACATGTTGCTATGGTGAATACTAGGTTGCTATGCTCAATGCAGTGAAGCAACTACCGTAGCGTTAAATAAACGTTTGTACAGTGTCAGTGTTTTTAGCATTCATTTTTACCATTTACACTTCTGTGTGTGAAAAGTTCTCAACTTTTGACAATGTCAACTATTTTTTTTAAGCCACCACAACCCTGGCTCTTCCAAATGTACAGAGTGCTGCTTCATACTGATATTGATGATCATAAGTGCAGTAATGACATCTGAGATTAAACACTGAAAAGAAGATGTGCAGGACCCTGCAATTTATATTAAATCCTAAAGGTCCATCGCTGCCCCAGCTTATTGTTTTTTATTTTGTTTTGTTTTGTTGTTTTTTTTTTGGTTAAAATTATATATAGTACTGTGCAAAAGTCCACCCTTTATTTATTTCAGAAAGCATGTATTTAACAGAAAATGACACAAAAGCCTCAACAACTAAATATAAATACAGCTTTATTAGAATTTAATGTGCCCACCAGCTACAGCTTCCTTTCTTTTCAGGAGACTTGCTTTCAGTTTCTCAAAGAAATCTGCAGGGGTGTTTTCCAGTTTCTTTTAAAGACCCTCGACGTTCAGTCTTGAAGTTCAGAAGTTGGTTGCATTTTCTGCATGATTCAGGTTATCCCAAAACTCAGGGCTCCATAAGCTCAAACACGAACTGCACAGACTTGTACATGCAGCAGTAAGTTCTCTCCTGCTGTTATATAGTAGAAGAATCAGGTGAGGAAAGATCTCCCACGCTGCTGTTCATCAGCGTGTCTATTTAAAATTTAAATGATGTCATGTGATGTCCATGATTCATGGATTTGCCACTGGAGTACATCTTATTGTCTAATAATACTTTTACCACCAAAGGTGTGCTTGGTTTTTATCTTTTGCCAAAAAATATGAGAGTAATATCAAACCATAATATATGCAATTTGGGGACTTTTCTAATCTTTGACACTTTTAACTACTGAATAAGTGTTTTCTACAGGTTATTACTATAGACTCCACCTGCCTCCATCCATTTCCTAATTTAAAGGTGCTGTATATGCACTTAAAACAGAAAGTAGTGATTTATAAATCTACTTTGACCTGTACTTGAACAAAAACAGTACAGACAAGACATGTTTTACCATATTTCATTAATTTAATCTTTCTGAAATTGATGCCTGCAGCATGTTCCAAAAAAGTTGGGATGGGGCCACAGATAAGCTTGAGCCCAGCAAATTCTACCACATCTCTCGATGTTACTGACATATGACCTCTGCTGTGCATAGTACTGTTTCAACCTGCATTTGTGGACGCAGCGACAAACTCTGTTTATTCGCAGCAGTTTGTCAAAGTATTCCTGCAGCTTCATTTAGTGAATGACATTTAGTCAACACTGCAGACATAAAGCTGAAACTAAACACTGAAAACTGCCAATATTGGTGAGATGGATAACATCTTATCAGAGCAAAGAAGTACTTTGGCTAGTTGCTTGTGTGAATGTTAATGTCTTTTTAAAGGGGAACATAAAGTCAGCGATGCCTTTGGGAGCAGCTTGTGTTGGGCGGACACAGCTGCTACTGGTTGTTTTTTTGTTGTTTTTGGAAGGTAGGAAGAGTTAAAGTGGCACACAAATGCACAAAAGTAAAATGTGGACGAATTAAATACTGATAGATTTGATGTACTTCGTGTGTGTTTAGGATTATTTAGATCGCAAGAAGCAGAAAATGAAACTAACTTTCAAGGCTGAACTTTAGATTTCTTTGAAAAACTGAAAGCAAGTTTCTCAAAAAGAATGGAAGATGTAATAAGGGCAAAAGTTGGAAGTGATTTTTTAGGGTAAATACATGAGAAATACATTTGAGTTGCTTAAGAAAGAATTATTGTATTTTCATTCATCCTTCGTTTCACCACAAAGTCTGAAAAAATGATTTTGTGCCTAATAGGTGACATCTGTGGGCCTCCTCCACAGGTAGAAGATGCGGATATCAGGTCTTCCATTGAAGAGCCACGAAAAGAAGTGACATATGAATGTCATGAACATTTTGAACTGAAGGGGAGACACACAATTTCCTGCAGAAGCAGAGGCTGGGATGAAGCACCTACATGTGAATGTAAGTACGGGTGAAAAATGCCCAGATATTATTTACAACCCAAGATGTGGCCCTAGATGTTTTACAAAGGAAAAAAAAGTTTAATAAGAACAATTTTGATATTTTAGAATACTTTTGAGATCAAAAGTTGGGACAGTAGGAAAACAGAAGGCAGTGATTTATGAATCTATTTTGACTTGTACTTGAACAAAAACAGTACAGACAAGATATTACCATATTTATATATACCATATTTCATTAACTTAATCTTTCTGCAGTTGATGCCTGCAACATTTTCCAAAAAGGTTGGCATGGGGGCAACTTAAGACTAGAAATATTGTGAAATGTTCTGACAACATCTTATACAGGTGATGCAATCATGCTTGGATATAAAATGAGCATTGAAGAAAGCCCTAGTCCAGCGTGCTGCTCCGGAGCCACATGCGGCTCTTTTACTTCTCTTTTACAGCTCCACAGCAGAATTAGATTTTAGGCAATAATAAATAATCTTCCTCTGCAGTAAAATAAAGCTTTGCTGAGTCTTCTAACACACATTTCTAACACAATTGTTTAATACTAAATGGTTATAACAGCCACAATTAAGGCATAACTGCTTACCAGCCTTTAAACCTGAAGATTGGCATGCAGACTGCTGGTCGCACAGCAACGCAGACAATGATCCTGCCTAGCTAGTAGCTAACCAAAAGGCAAAGAAAAAAAAAAAAGTTTAGAACATTGATCATTTAGAAACGAATTGACACATTGAAATTTATAAGCAATACAGCTGGTTTTCCTGATATAGTTATTCTGCAGTGAGAAACTGTCAAACACTAAAAGTCAGAAGCTAAAGCCAGCTTTTCGTCCGCCAGCTTCTTTGCTCTGATAAGATGTTATCCATCTCACCAATATTGGCAGTTTTCAGTGTTTAGTTTCAGCTTTATGTCTGCAGTGTTGACTAAATGTCACTCACTAAATGAGGCTGCAGGAATACTTTGACAAACTGCTGCCAATAAACACAGTTCATCGCTGCGTCCACAAATGCAGGTTGAAACAGTTCTATGCACAGCAGAGGTCATATGTCAGTAACGTCGAGAAATGTGGTAGAATTTGCTGGGCTCAAGCTTATCTGAAATGGACCTGTACATAGTGGAAACATGTATTATCGTCTGATGAGTCAACGTTTCACATTGTTTATAGAAATAAGTGACATTGTGGTCTCCAGTGTAACGTAAATATGTGACGCTGTTACAAGCTGACATGAGAATCTTGCAGGGTCTGTTTCTCATGTAGAACTGTAAATGTTAAAAGTTGATGCTGAAAAAAGTTGACGCTGTACAAATGTTTATTCCTTGTTGCTGTTGTCACGTCTCCGTGTTCAGCCTAACAATCTGGTATTTCACTTAGTGAGTGTAGTAGATAAAATAGTCACTGAGAGGTACAAGGTATGTGTACGTAATAAACTGGCAGGTCAGTGCCTTCTCACTCTCACTTCTGTTATTACCAGGAGCATTGGCTGGACATGTAAAGATCCGCCGCTCAGTCCAGTTCACTGTAGGATTGTTTTGGGGGTATCCTGACTGAGAATGTTTTAATGAACCTGTACAACTGAATTTTTACTTTTTCAGTGTGATGTTAGGAAGGACACATCAACAAAAGCAGGAATTCAGAATTAATCATCGGTGTGTCTTGTAAATACAGTTAAAGGAAAAGAAGCAAAAAACACTGCTTGTAACAGAAAATATCCCCATCCATTTCCTGATTTCTAGGTTTCCAGTTTTTTAAAAGGTAGGATTTTAGGCATTAGATGTGTTCAAGTCATTACAGCTCAGGTACATGCTCTCTAATCACAACTGTCTTAGATTGTGTGTTTTAAAGCACACATCGATTTGATTTTTTTAAGACTGACCCGTTGTTGTTTTCATTGTACCATCTTCAGTAAAGCATGATCAACCTGGTACAACACCTTCCAAGACTACTGGCAAAGGTAAGAAGCTCTTCACAGTTTCGGGCTTAGATTTTAGCCTATATTACTAATTTTTTTCTAGCAAGGTTATTTGTTGCTTTACAGGGTCAGCAGCTCAGATAAGTCCTACACCACTATCCTGTGTTACATTAAATATTTTACACACATGTTATTTTGTTGTTTTAAACTGTTCAAATGATGTGTTATTTGGAAGCTGTATCAAACCTAGTGTACAATTCTGCAAGAAAATGTTTCTTAGAAAACTAGTTTTGATATTTTATAAAACCTTTAACATCAGTGTTTTATAAGCTTGTTCTTATGTATTTATGGCTTTATAACAGCATCAGTTCTCCTTATCTAGGATAAATACAAGCTAAGGCAACAAGAATCTGTCAAGAATTTGACATAGGCCAAAAAAACTTGCCATAGCAAATTAAGTTACAACTCTTTTAAATAGCATTTTCATGTGCTTGTCTGTGTGTGTGTGTGTGTGTGTGTGTGTCTGTGTGTGCGTGCGTGTGTGTGTGTGTGTGTGTGCGCAAAAACCACACTAGACTGTGGCCGGCCTCCACAGATTGAAGATGCCGTACAGGATTTTAAGGATCGATATGAGCACGGTGAAGAAGCTGCTTATGACTGTCCTGCATTCTACAAAAAGGAAGGTTATCTGACCTGCACACAAGGCAGATGGACAGGAAGTGGGAAGTGCTGGAGTGAGTAGTTGCATTTTATTCTTTTCCATTCTTAAGTTGAATCAAATATAAAGTAACTACGCATTAGCACCTGCAGAAAATGTTATTTATACATATATAGAGATGTACATTAGGGCTGCAGCAACTATCGATAATATCATCAAGTTATACTGATTGGTTAGGTTGAGACGTTTGCAAGTCCCATTTATATCATGTGACTGAAAGAGAAATACAAATAGCAGAGACTGCAGCAAAGAATCATGCATGAACCAAAAAATCAAAAACTATAAAACATTTTACTTCAGCGTTGACTGTTCCAAAAGGTTCCAAAGGCAGCGTAACCGTCAGGCGTGAGTAACCCAGAGAATATATACTGCATCCACGGCAGAAGCTAAACCTACTGAGATACTAATACCTTTTACAAACACAGTCAATAGTAAAACACAGCACATCACAGTCTTTTAAAACTGTTAGTCTAAACTGCTCAGCTACACAGTCATCATGGTTGCTAGTAGGCTAATGCACACAGACTAGCTCTATCCTTTTAGTGTTTTTCTCTGGGGTTTTAGCCTCCGTTCCAATGTAAACAGAGCTTAGGGTCACTGAGGTTTTTTAAAACGCTATCTTCAGTAACTGAATGTGGACTAATAAGAAAACATATATATTTGAAAAATATAAAATATCTTTGTATCTGACAGGCTGACTGGACTGTGTGTGTGTGATCTGTAATACTGACGACACAGAAGCTAAAATTTGTAGCAGTGCCCTAAACAAAAGCTCTTTTTAGAAAATATGAATTAGAAGATAGGGTACAAGGTTTATGATTTTTTTTATAAAGGAAGAGTAATTCTTGTATTTTAATTGGCTGATTGAAGCTCACCTTTAAAAAATGATGTCAGTGAGGAAATGTGACTGGTTCAATCAATCAGTCAATCAATCAATCAATCAATAACTAAATAAATAAGCAAGCAAGCAAATACATGGGCATGTAATTAAAAAAAATAATCAAAGAATGCATTTGAAACATTAGACGTCAGAAACTTTAAACATTACAAAAACACTGTTATTTAACCTCTTATGTTTGTGAGTATATTTTGGTTTTCCATCTGAATTTAAATGCCCAAATCACAAGGCAAATTATGAAGTAGCTGCATGAAATGAATGTAAAGTTTTTTTTTTTTAATGTTCACCTCAAATTAATGTGTTTTATTATCATAAACATAATGCCATATGCTTACAATTTACTGCTGAAAGCCAAAAATCTCTCTTTGTATTTTTTCATAAAAATAATTTTTACAGAGCAGATCACTGAAGAGACACCATCTCAGATTCAGTTTCTAGCACAGATTTGTGGAGAATGGGTCAAATTTCAGGAGGAAGAACAAATGTCAGTTCAGCTTCTTGTATTATAAAGTTTTAAATTACATTTCCCATCTATTGGACTGGAAAGACCACAGTTACAGCCCTCATATGAAGTATGAAGTATGAAGTTATGAAGTAAAGAATATGGCGAAGTGCGTTTTTGGACCATCAGCGGTTCCACAGAGTTAAAGAGGTTAATATCATTTAAACACACATTTTCAGGTGTAACCAAACCAAATTATTCTAAACGTTTACTGCTCAGTGATAGAAGCTGATTTCAGCTAATTTATTTCAGCAAATGTCAAAAATGAGTTCATGAATAAAATGGCACCTCAGGGTCACTGCTGTGCTGTGAAGAGCGGTTGAGGACTGTGCAAAGTGACAGATGAGCTACAGTCAGTAATCATGTACACTGTAAACTTAAATCAGAAGACTCATTAATTTTATTATTATTAGACTTATTAAGCGAAGTTACGTAACAGGTTCAGCTTAAATAACCTTAGATTTGTGTCATAGTTTCTTTCGACTTTTCCTGGATCCACACTTACTTGCAGCAAGTAAGGTTGACTGAAGCAGCCTAGTAATTTTAAAAGGGTCTTGCTGAGCTGGCAGCGCTCTACTTTTTGAAGTTCTGCTTAACCTTAAACTTAAGTAAAAAACACATTCCTGTGTAATGAATGGGCATCAACTGAAACAACTTTATTATTTTAAATGGACAGTTTTATACAGTAAATAAACAAACAGCTCAGATAAGACAAGAGTCACAGATTTCTGAGGACTCGACTGGCTTTATGAATCTTTTCCACTGTGTCTGAAAGCTGTTTGAGGACTGATATGTATCATTTATTGCTGGTGAAAAAAATAATGTGATGTAAAATACATTCAAACACAACATTTCAGCATGATGAATTTATTTTGACTTAAAATTAACATTAAGCAAAAGAGAACGAATGAAAATATGGAAACATATAAGTTAATTAACATAAACCAACCAAATCGCTAAGGATGCTGGGAAGCGTTTTGGGAAACTTGCGAAACTTGCGAAACTTTTCAGGCAGTAGGACTTATCCGGATGAATTGACTAGCTAGATTTACCTAAGTACCCAAGTTATTACACAAGAAATTGTTACTTGATTTGCATTAGCAAGTTTAACAAAAGTAAACCAATAAAAATTAAGATAGTACAGCTGTTGTGTTTTACAGTGTACCTATAATGTGCACCTCTATGGTCAGCTGATTAAATGACCAATTACAGATGAACTACATTAATGTATCTAATAAACAGGCAAGTCGCTGTGTATCCGGGCAGTTGTAGTTGGACGTTAGCCCTTAAGGGAGGTCATAAACAATAATTAGTCACTACAACTAGTCTCTCAATTTATGAAGTAGATCAGTGATTCACAATGCTGGTCCTGATGTTCTTCTTCTCTGCACATTTTAGTGTTTATTCTGCTAACAGCACACTTGACTCCACTCATCGTCTCATTACTAAGCTTCATTAGGTTAGCTCGAGCTGGGAAAACACAAAAAATGTGCAGTTCAGGGAATCCAGGAATTAAAATGAGGAAGAGGAACTCCAGAGTTACACAAACCACACAGAGCAGAGTGATACACAGAGGAGTAACTGTATTATAATAAGGAGATGCTCTTTTTTCCATCTGTATGTTTTCCATGTCTTAATCTGTACTATGTACTGTCAGTTATTTCACTGAACACAAACACAACCATGAATGCACTAATTAAAACATGTTTGTTTGATTTCAGAACCCTGCACTGTGGATCTTAAAGCTATGGATGAACATAATATACAGCTAAGGCATAAATACACAGAAAAAATCTATTCAACACATGGAGATTTTATTGGGTTTTCTTGTAAAAGCGGATATAGACCAGTGGAAGGCAGTCTTTCCTTCCGTCAGAGCTGCAATAATGGAGAAATTCCCTTGCCTGTTTGTGAATAGTGAGTCACAGGTTCCCTTTAAAGTGCTGTGGGGGGTTAGTTGTGCACTTCACTGCTTAAAGAAGAATCAGTCATTTTAACCTGCTGTCTTAGAAGTTTAGATGTTTGTGTGGTGATAAATAACTGAGGAGGCTGCCATTCAAACTACATTCAGATAAACTTCCATTCAGTTAGCAGAAGAATGGATTGTGTTCAGTCAAACACAATAAATGATGATAACCAGAGAGCTTCACTCACTTTCATGAGCTAAATAAACCAAAGAAATGATGATTGTAAAACACAGTGTTCGATATAATTAATCGATCCATCTACTGGGAGATCAAATGAAATGTCATTTACAAACTTAACCTCTTAAGTAGCATTAAAGCAGAAGCCCTTTGAACTACTCTTAAGCTTAGCTTCCTCTATGTTGTTCATTATTTGTTTTCCAGCAAAATTAATAAAGCATTTGACTTGTGACTTGAGTTACTGACTGATATTTTTATGCTTAAACTTTTATTTCTCAAATCTCCTCTAGTGATGCTACCATGGTGCATTCGACTAGCCTATAGCTCTCTTCATGTAGTGAGTATCATCAGAGAGAATAATGAGGGGGTGTGGATTATCACACCCCCTCATTATTCGTTTTCAGATGTTGAAACTGAGAAATTTTATTGTTTTTTTGAAAAATATCTGCCCATTTGGAATTTGATGCTAACAACACATTCCAAAAAGTTGGGACGGGGCAACAAAAGGCTGGTAGTGGTTGTGTAGTGCTAAAAAATACACCTGGTGGTTAATTGGTAACAGATCAGTAACATGATTGGGTATCTCAGAGAGGCTGAGGCTTTCAGAAGTAATGATGAGGGGTTACCACTCTGTGAAAGACTGAGCAGGCAAATAGTGCAACAATTCGAGAATAATGTTTCTCAACGTAAAATAGCACAGAACCTTTGCTTTTCATCATCTACAGTACATAATGTCATTAAAAAGTTCAAGGAATCTGGAGAAATCTCTGTATGTAAGGAACAAGGCCAAAACACTCAGAAACACTTCTGAAAACCACTGTCTGTGAAAACATCCACAAATGCAAGTTAATACTCTAAAACGCAAAGAAGAAACTGTATATAAACAGGATCCAGAACATGTGTTGTAGGTTACCTTTATACAGTGATGTATGACTGGCTTTCTAATCATTAGACTCATGTAGAACCCGAGTTTTGTCTTTAGGTTTACTTTCAGCAATAATTGTACTGATGTAATATTTTATGAATTTGGAAATGATGGACAAATTTAATTATGCACAGAGAAAAACAAATGCATCACTTTTCTATGCCATTTTAAAACAGTAATTTATTTAATTTTTTTCTTAGCAGTGTGTCAGCATAATAAAATCTCTGGGTCTTACCTGGCCACCACATTTTAAAAGTTCTAGCTATGCCCCTGTTCCCAAACCTGCGTGTGTGATTTTCCCTTCCAGGTTAACTATGGTCATGTGTAGTTTTGAGGTTTGAGAGCACTGCATTTTGGGTACTGTATGGAATTTATGTTATTATCTTGCCAAGTATAATCACTGCTATGATACAAAATGCTGTTTTTTAAACTCATCCTGTTGCAGCTGAGTGTATGGTACAAATGAATGACAGGTGGTTCTGGCTGCTCGGGTGTTCCGTGTTCCCTTTATTGTAAACACATAACAGAGCTGTGAATGTAGGGCTGGTTGCAGTCACTGGATTTTCCATTCGGGTCTTGCTTTGACGTAAAAACTACAAAACGAGACCAAATCTAGAGAATTGACCATGGAAAAGCAAGTAGTTTTAAACATGAGATTAAATCAAATGCCAGTCAGAACCACTGCAGACCAACTGAATGCTCCAAAAACAACAGCATGGAATATTTTGAAAAAGAAACTGCTGGAGGTTTAAGAAGGTTACAACGATCAGACCATATCAGGAAGATATGACATTGTTAGAGCTGGATAACCAGCAAAGTGGGTACAGTTGCAGAATTCATTGATGACCTGTCTGTGTAAGGAAACATCATCGCTCTGTTCTTGCACTGTAGTCAGGGAAAATCACAGCAGTGCTACATATCACACAAATGCGAAAACATGCTGTCGGTTCTCTGTTTGCTCTTAATGCCACTGTAAATCTGTGTGCTTTATGAATCTGGTCCATAGAGAGAGCAAGACAGAGCAAAGAAAAGAAAAAAACAGTTGTTTGTGTTTATATACACAGTTGTGTACAGATTATTTCTGGGAGGAACAGGTTAGAGCCTCCTACACCAAACACAGAATCAAAGTATATGGATTGACTTAATTAACTTGAGATCTTGAGAAAAAGAATCGTAATAAAGGGATAATAACAGCATATTAAGGTGTACAATGTCAGAGGCTTGTAAGCCAGTTGCAACAACAGAGTGGCCTTATTTGGGGCAGTCCAGTACTGTCAAAACAGGCAGGGGTCAAAAGACAAGCAGGCAACAAGAGAGACAGGTCCACAGTCCAAATCCAGTAAGACAAGCAGGAAAACAATATAAACACAACACACTCAGAACTCAAGTACAGCACACAGACACGTCGCAACACACAGGTAAAACACATAATGAGCCCTCGAATATCATGCAGGTGTAAGTGGGTGGAGTCAGGGAGAGTCCAAGTGCAGTCTCCCCAAATGGGGGAAAGAACATGACCAGGTGAGCAAATATGGAAAAATCATACACCTGGCCTGTAACTGGCAGTACAGCACTTCCTTTTGGACATTTGGGACAGTATTGCCCTTTTGCACATCATACAGTAATGACTTCCACAGAGTATATTTTAATATCATCAACAGCCTAAAAGGTATTTTAGAATTTTCCTCAATATTTAAAGTATTTTGGGAACAATAGGAAAATATTAAATGACAAACAATATAATGTAAAAGTCTATTTGCAATCATTTATTGTCATGTAAGCTTTGGGATTTGATCATTACTTTTAAAATGCCAGGTAATGTAGATGTTCATATTATTATAAGTACATTCTTGATGTTATACAGTTTTCTCTTTCATTTTAGAACCACATACAGCTCTTTACATCACTCTACTTACATCTAACTAAACATTTTCATTTTTGCCAGATTCTCTGTGTCCTGCAAATTATTTGATAAATGTAACGTAGAACTCACGTATTTAACTATATTAGTTTCATTTCATTGAAAACACTGATTCCACACTTTTGAACTGTACAAGGGAAATTACATAATTGCATAAGTCTGGACAGACAGATGTCATCTGCAGGGTCACTCAGACTTGCTCTTAGACCAAATATTGAGCTACTGTTTGTGCAGCCCTGGTTAGAGGGTGACTGGGGATGGTCAAGGGTCATTGGTCCTCATTCATCAATAAAGCCCCCCAAAAAATCTACGTCAGATTCATGACGTGTTCTTAAACTGCAGAACTGTTCACACCTTTGTGCTCGTGAGTGTGTGTAGATTCTGTTCTCACCCAAGAATAAGAAAACACGAGTGAATGTTGAGTGAAACTGTGTGAAAACTGTATAAAATGGTTTTGACTGTGCATGTTGACTCCCAACCAACCAGATCGTAACCATTTTGGATATATACAGGAATGGGCAGCCTAAATGTATCATGCTGATTAACACCTCAGTGTCACTGCTGGACTGAGAATAGTCCACCAACCAAAAATATTGAGCCAACAGCGTCCTGTGGGCAGCGTCCTGTGACCACTGATGAAGGACTAGAGGATGACCAGCACAAACTGTGCAGCAGCAGATGAGCTATCGTCTCTGAATTTACATTTACAAGGTGGACTGACAAGGTAGGAGTGTCTAATAGAGTGGGCAGTAAGTGGACACAGTGTTTAAAAACTCCAGCAACACTGCTGTGTCTGATCCACTCATACCAGCGCAACACACACTAACACACCACCACCACATCAGTGTTACTGCAGTGTTGAGAATGATCCACCACCCAAATAGTACCTGCTCTGTGAGCGTCCATGGGGGTCCTGACCACTGAAGAACAGGGTAAAAGGGGCTAACAAAGTATGCAGAGAAACAGATGGACTACAGTCTGTAACAGTAGAACTACAAAGTGCACCTATATAGTAAGTGGAGCTGATAAAATGGACAATGAGCGCAGAAACAAGGAGGTGGTCATAATGTTATGCCTGATTGGTGTATATATATGTGATACAGTTGTAGACTGCAAATAAGAACAACTGTCTCATGGAAACAATCTAGCAGCACTTTACAACAACTGAGGCAACACTGTGGATTTGAGAACGTTTACTTCAATTTGTTTTAATCAGCTACTTTTTTCCTCTTATCTCCTGCAAATTCTTGGATGAGAACCTCTTCTACAAAGGGAACTAATATTGTGTTCTAGCCTCACTACTTGTCTGTTTGCATCAAAATATTTTGTAATTCTGTAAATTCTGGAAAAGCCTTTTAGAGATTACTTTTACAGACAGCAAAGGGTTTTTGTTAGATTTTTTTTTTTGCAGTTTACTTTTCAGCAGGTTGGATTTACAGGAATGGGTGGGACATCATTGAGAAATATTAACCTTGCTGAAAGCAGAGTTTCCTCAGTCTTACTGACTGACTTTGACAAAATGAAGTGGAGTCTAGTCGTACAATGCCTTTCCTTCTTTTTCTGTGTTTATACCTCAACACAAACCGGTAAGGCTTTTTCTGTAATAATCTGTAGACTGTTTTTAATCAAATAAGCAGTGCAGAGAGAAAGGATATCATTGTAAATGTTTACATAATAAAACATTATTTACATTTATTAAATATTTACATTTGGTTCTTATTTGATAACCTTCATATTTCAATCATTTTATTTGATAATATTATTATATGCAGGATGTTCATAACACGCCTGGTACTCCTCGGTTTTTAAAGACTGAATTCTTCAGATTCTGTTTGTTTTGGTAAATCATCAACAGTTAAATGCTATGATCGTGTGTTTACATGGGGCATTCAGGGTCAGTTTCCTGGACAGGGATTAAGAACATTTTCTGAACATTTTTTATTTCAATGGAGTATCTCCATGCAGAATGCTGTGTAGTGCAGGTTCAAAAATCTTACTCCGGTTTCGGTCCTGACTTGGACTTGACTGCTACAAAGCCTCGGTCTTGACTTGGACTTGATACATCCAGTTTTCATCCTGGACTCAGACTTGCCTCTAATGGTCTTGACTACACTAGTGAATACTGACCAAATATGTCTGTTGTACATGGTGTGTTTTGTTAACATATTATTTCGTAATCTTGACGCTTGTTTCATGATGCATATCGTATCATGAAGCTGCAGACAGTACCCAGTCCCAGATTGTTCCCATCCTAGTATGTCTATGATCTCCCACAAACATTCAGCCCAACGTTTCTCATGGTTGTCCACACTCATTCTGAGATCCTGCTAGATTAGAATCATTCGTGGTTTAGGTGTAGCATGAACAGTAACATTCTCCTGTTTTGTATTCCCCTTTATCCTGTGTTAGTATACATATTTCCAAACAACAACCAAACACTTCTTACTTTGCAGCCATTAACACATATTTTATTAGGTACCATTAGAGTTTTAGAGTTTCTGGCTTCTCTTTCAGTGAGCTTTGCCTGGGTGAATTCTATAAAAGGTAAATGTAAAGAAACCTGTTATCATTGTCATAAATGTTCTTCAACAATTGATGTTTATTGTAAAAAAGATGTAAATGAATTCGTCGCTAAAAGCAGCTCTAGTGAATAATGGGCCTCATTCACATGTGAAGAAGGAAACAGACATGACGGTCGGGCACAAAAACCTTAAATGCCTTAGAAAGAGCTGGAGTATACAGGCAGAATATGAAGATAATAGCCCTTCAGATACTTCAGCAATATCACAATAATAAAAACAAATATCTTTGCAGAAATTACTTATGATATTCCTTTTGAGGAGCATGTTCAGTCTCCTTTTTACTACTTTGGTGGGGACAGAAAATTGTGAGTCGGTAAACCATACCAGTGTGAACATGGTTATCAGGCAACAGCTAGAACTGCCACATGTACAGAGAACGGCTGGTCTCCAAAACCACTGTGTACTGATAAGTCACCATCTTAGAAGCCATGTGCTTAATTATGTCCATATTTTGAAGTGGAGAACTATAATTGTTGTCTGTCTTTCAGAGGTGACGTGTACCGTGCCAACAATCGAAAACGCAAAGACACTGAAGAAACCAGGCACAAATATCGAGTACCAGTGCCTACATGGATATGAACCCGACAGGTTCACCATCACCTGTAATGAGCAGGGAGATTGGGACAATATGCGCGACTGCACTGGCAAGTATTCATTTGAAGAGACTAAACAAAATATTCAGACCATAGATGAGCAACATTAGCACAGCAATATCAGTATCTTTTTTACCAGCTTCTATTTTTCATCAAGTCACGAAAGGAACAGGGAACTCAAAAACCAGGACAGCGTCCAAGAACAGGTTTAATGGAAACTGGCCAATACACAAGTTCTGTCAGACAGTTTTCTTGGTCTTCCGGATGCTTTCCACAATTTCCCTTAACTACCATTTTTAATGACATTCCAGACATTCCATGGCTTTCCTCTGCTTTGTAGGCATCAGACGTTAGCTTAATTTTCAGATCCTCAGCCAGCTGCTCTGAGGAACTCATAGTTGTTGAGTGTTAGTTCAAGGTTTGAAGCGTCAGAGAATTTATTACGCTCTGGACATCAGCTGACAATTCCAAAGGACAATTCTTGACCGGCCCAACCAATTCTAATAAGGCCTAAAAGCTCAACTACAACTTGAAGGGTGTCTACATTTTTTGTAAATGTCATGATTACTTTTTTAATAAGATTTATTTTATATTAATTTTTAAAAATAATTTGCTGCAGAAGTTGTTTATGTCTTTACTCTTAAAAATGCGACATTACATGTAACTAACATACATCAATGTGGTGCCTATGTCTGAGCCCCTGCCCCCTCCTCATTATATACAAATGCTGAATACTGATGACTGTTAAGACTGAAACTAGCTCAAAATGTAACCTGAAGTACCTACTCACAAAATACATATATAGTAGTATATTCAGAGGTGGGTAGTAATGAGTTGATTTTATTCAACAACATTTAATCAGGTAAATTGTAAATCTTTGACTTGGATATGTACGTTCCTGATGGTACTTTTACTTTAAAGTCTGCTTGTAAGAATTAGTTCCTAATTCATTTTATTGTTGTTGTTGTTGGTTCAGCTCCTGGACTGATCTGCTCTTGCTCACACCTCTCACTTTGGAGCATTAGCAATTTGATTTACACAAAAATGATCCAAAAAGAGAAAAAAAAGAAGAAGATCCTAACAAGTTTTAATTCCTATGCTAAGAGATGCTGGATGTACTAGATGTCCACTGCAGTTACTCAGTAAGAAGTTTTTTTGTGCTGCTACTTTTGCACTTGTACTCATTTAATATTAACAGTACTTTTACTGCAGTCATTATTGCATTTTTTCACTGAGATTTTTTTTTCCTTGAGAATGGGTTTAGGCTACACTACAGCTTGCCTATATGTCCCTTCTAGCAGTCAGAGTTTGCATCCATCCATCCATCCATCCATCCATCCATCCATGTTTCCTTTGTCCGTGTTCTCCTTTTTGTCATCTGGAGTTACTCGTGAATAACCTTATTCTCCTTTTCAAAACATTTTAATTGCCAGTGTCAACTTACTAAGATCTTTTCTGTGACAACACATACATGTTCACTCGGCAGGCTGGAGGCCACAAACATGCCATGCGCTAGTACTCTCTGTCTTTTATATAAAATGTGTGTGTTTATCTGTTAACAGCAAAAACACTGGACTGTGGCCCACCCCCATCAATCGAACATGCATTACAGGTTTTTAAGGAGCAATATAAGGAGGGGGAAACGGCTACTTATGTCTGTCCTTCAAACTACGTTAAGGATGGTGATCCCTACATGATCTGCTCACGAGGCAGATGGATAGGAAAAGGGAAATGCTTGCGTAAGTACAGAAGCACTGTCTCTTTAGATTTTGTTCTTGCTCCACTCTGTTTGTGCACTTTTAGTAGTCTTGTTTCTAGAGATTAACACACAGAGTAGTTTCTGCTTAAAGGCAGGGGCAGATTTAGTAAAACTGTGGCCCCCTACATGCACATTTTTAGTTAAGTCTACAATGCAACAAAATTAAATCATTCTAATTTAGTCAATATCTCCAATATTTCTCATTTTAACATTGCTATAAGAATTCTCAGATTATTTCATTCTAGACATTTTTCACTTCCTAAGTGAAATAATATGACTATAGTGGCAGATAATTCAGCTGATTATAATGAGATAATTTGCTACAGAGTAAGGAAGAAGTAATGAGTAGAGAGGTTACTTTTTCCAGCAAGTAATAAGTAACATTTCAAAAAGTCTGAAAAGGTTATAAGAAAGTTAAATAGTAACTTTTAGTATTTTTTTTTAATTAGTTTGGAAAAAAACAGTAATCTGTTGTGGATTAATTACCCAACACAGGATCGATCTATACTAACATTAATGCTAGGATTATATATGGTCTGCTGGGCCTATGAAGTGCTCTGTTCTGACTCTGCTTTCCTCCTTATTTTGGGGTTTCTCTGCTGTACTTTATTAGATTGTCATTCTCAGCACCCAGAAAATCATACCAAAGAATCACGTCTTCAAAATTACAACCCCATTTCCAAAAAACCGCTGTGCAAAATGTAAATAAAATTAAAACGCAATGATGTGCAAATCATTTCAATTCTATATTTCATTGAAAGACAACATATCAAATGTTGAAACTTTATTAGAAATTTTATTGTTTTTTGGAAAATATTTGCCCATTTTGAATGTGATGTCAACAACACAGGCCAAAAAGGTTGGGACAGGGGCAAGGAAAGGCTGGTACAGTTGTGTAAAAAACACCTGGTGGTTAATTGGTAACAGGTCAGTAACATGATTGGGTACAAAATGAGCATCTCAGAGAGGCTGAGACGACACTGCATTAAAAACAGACATGGTTCTGTAGTGGAAATCACTGCATGGGCTCAGAAACACTTCTGAAAACCACTGTCTGTAAAAACAGTTCATCACTGCATCCACAAATGCAAGTTAAAACTCTAAAATGCAAAGAAGAAATAAACTTCCATAAACTGGATCCAGGAATGCCGCCACCCTCACAAAGGAGACCCTGAACTGTTGAGCAGCTGAAATCCTATATCAAGCAAAAATGGGAAAACATTTCACTTTCAAAAGCACAGCAATTGGTCTTCTCAGTCCCCAAACGTTGTATTTGTAGTATTTTCATTTAAATATAGGGTTTACATGATTTGCATATATTGCATTCTATTTTTATTTACATTCTGCACAGCATCCCAACTTTTTTGGAAATGTGGTTGTATTATCACTTCATTGCCATCTTTATACCAGCCTGTCTTGAGTCATGATGTAGGCATATTATTATAATCTTGACTGGGTTTGGCTGCATTGCAATTACTGAAGAAAATCTTAACAATAATAAATAACATCTAAATATATATATATATATATATATATGAAATATATATGTATACATGAAAGTACCTGATGCTCTTTACATTGTGTGTAAATTTCATGATGATTGGACTAAAAGAAATGGCCCAAAATGACTTGGAAGAAAGGAATAGCTTATTCAACATCAATCTGTACAGTTTATTTAATTTGTATGTATTTTTTAAGGGTCATGAGGGCCCCAGACACATGCCTACCTTTGCCTAGTGCAAAGACCACCCCTATTTAAAAGACATATTATGCTCCTTGTCAAATATAGTTCACTGTGCCTCTACTACTGTTATTTACTCTTCTATGAAGGAAAGATCATTTTCTGGGCGTTGATTTTGTATGTTGATAACCGCTGGTCTCAATGGCGGTCGGGTACTGGTCTCAGTAAAGAGGGGAAGGGTAAGAGAGTGGACATTGTTCAGTGATGGAGAGCTTGATGGAGAGCTCTTTAAGACTGCCAGCTTTCACCTTGTGCAAATCCTGGAGTGTGGTTCAGAAGTTATCCACAGCCTACCATCCACAGACAAACCTGACTGAAAGGGTGAACAAGACCCATAAGACAATAATCATCTCATTTTTGGGAAGCAGACAGCCAAATTGGGAAAAATGGCTCCCTGAGTTTCGCCTGGCTATCAACACTGCCATCCATGAGACAACAGCTGTGACACCTGCTTGACTGGTCTTGGACTGCAATCTTGCCAGAATGCCTCATTCACTGTACCCTGCACCTGATTCCCCTGCATACCTTGTAGTGCCAACAACTGATTAGAGCTGAGGGACAAAAAAAACACACATGTAGCTAAAGTCAGATTAGCCAGAAATTATAATGCATGACAGATATGCACACTCTGAAAAAAATAAAATCTGAGAACCAGAAACTATGAAAGTATATAATTATAATAACATTTACATGAGCTGATGGGTGACAAATAATGACTACACACCTGACTTGTTCAATTGTGACAGACAGACCTAAGTGTTTCACACTGCCAGACAGGTTCAATTTAAGTGCTGTTTAGATTAGATTTTAAGATTTTAGATTAGTTTAGATTTTCAGTGACAATTAAATGAAAAAGGCTTGAAACTAAGATTTTAGTGAAAACGTTGATTAAAACAATTTATCAGCGTTTCCTGCTACTCTAAGTTGTATATGTTATATGATATATTACTGCATAAATATCAATTTAATAGGGAATATGATCTGTGTTCAAACCTTTTAGTGAGGTTTCAACCCTGTTATTCAGTCATTTTTGGTAAAAATATCCTTAAAATGTTTAATTTTGTAGGCAGATTTGGTAATGAGCATCATGAGTTGAAATTACTAAAAGAAGAAAAATTGGGAGGAAAACTCAACACAAAAACTTTGGATAGTTATTATTTATTTGAAAAGTTGAAATATTCTCAAATATTCTTTTTTTTAAAAGTTCAAAAAGCATTTCATAAATATCTGTATTTCTTGCTAGAAAATAATGAATTCAGTTTTCAGTCTGCTGCATTTTGTCTACCACAGAAATTAATTGTCTGCTTGGGCCACCCACACCTGGAACAAGCACAAGCCCAAAAGGGAAGAATGTATTCAGGGTTGGAGAGAGTGTAGAGATCACCTGCTCAGAAAGACTCTGGTTGTACGGAACAAGAGAGATCAAACGAAACATTATATGCAAAGAAAGTGGTGAATGGGAACACTCGCCTGTGTGTGAGGGTAAAGAATACACAAATATAAAAACTGCAAAAACATTCTTGGTGCTTCAATTATAACATACAGTAATTAACATCTAAACATCTTTGCAGAAATTACTTGTGATATTCCCTATGACCAGCATGTGGACTATGTTCACTACTACTTTAGTAGGGACAGAAGATTGGGGGTCGAAAAACCATACCGGTGTGAAAGTGGGTATCGGGCAGGAGCTAGAACTGCCACGTGTACAGAGAACGGCTGGCTTCCAAACCCACTGTGTACTGGTAAGTCCCTGTCTGTGGAAGTGTGTGGTTAATTAGCTTCCTTATTTCAAAGCAGAGAAGTATGAAAAAGTCTTGCCTGTTTTTGAGAGATTGTGTGTCCTGAGCCAACAATTGAAAACGCAAGACTGCCAGAGAATCCACAACGTCCTTATAAACCAGGTGCACGTATTCGGTACCAGTGTCTACATGGATCTAGCAGGTTTGAAATCACCTGTGGTTGGCAGGGAGAATGGAACAATATACGTCCCTGCCCTGGCAAGTATCCATGTGTTAAACATTTGGAGAGACTAACAGCCAAACATTCAGACCAAAGATGAGCAAAGTGATCACAGCAATATCAGCATCTTTGGCCACTCTGTGTGGTCATGCACTGTTTTTCACTCGGGTTAATTACAGTATCATGAATTGCTGAATCATTCCTTCTGTCTCGATTGCAATCAATGATTTAAATGTCAGAAAATGCACTGTCCACGGCTTTAGATGGACTTCATTAAGATCTTTGATTTCAAGGCAGCACTTTTTGATTTTTCATGCTGCAGTCATGCTTAAAAAAAGACAAAGCCTATTATTGTTATTAATCATCTAACAATAATAATAATAATGATGTTAATAATAATAATAATAATAATAAGCTACAGTAATAGTAAAGGAAAGCTCAGATTTCTGCAGATGAAAAACTGTCAAGTTTTGAAAAAAACAAACACGCATATTGATGCCGTCCAAAACTGATGTACTGAAGAAAAAAAGTTTAATATAAACAAATTTCGATATTTTAGAAGACTTTTACAAGCTTGATCTTACAAACCCAGTTCCAAAAAATTTGGGACAAGTTAAATGCAAATAAAAACAGCAAGCAGTGATGTATAAATCTACTTTGACCTGTACTTGAACAAAAACAGTACAGACAAGATATATTATGTTTTACCATATTTCATTTTATATACATTCTTTCTGAAATTGATGCCTGCAGCATGTTCCAAAAAAGTTGGCACAGGGTCACTGCTATGTGGAGAAGAGCGGTTGAGGACTGTGCAAAGTGACAGATGAGCTACAGTCAGTAATCATGTACACTGTAAACTTAAAGCAGATGACTGTAAAAAATCATGCAAACTTATTCTCTCAAAAAATTGAGCAAAGTTACGTAACAGGTTCATTTTAAATAACCTTAGATTTGTGTCATAGCTTCTTTCGACTTTTCCTGGATCCACACTTACTTGCAGCAAGTAAGGTTAACTGAAACAGCCTAGTAAAAAAAAAGTTGGCATGGGGGCAACTTAAGACTAGAAATATTGTCAAATGTTAAGACAGCATCTTATACAGGTGATGTAATCATGCTTGGATATAAAATGAGCATTGAAGAAAGCTCTAGTCCAGCGTGCTGCTCCGGAGCCACATGCGGCTCTTTTACTGCTCTCTTACAGCTCCACAGCAGAATTAGACTTTAGGCAATAATAAATAATCCTCCTCTGCAGTAAAATAAAGCTTTGCTGAGTCTTCTAACACACATTTCTAACACAGTTTTAATACTAAATGGTTATAACAGCTACAATTAAGGCATAACTGCTTACCAGCCTTTAAACCTGAAGATTGGCGCGCAGACTGCTGTTCACACAGCAACGCAGACAACGATCCTGCCTAGCTAGTAGCTAACCAAAAGGCAAAGAAAAAAGTTTTAGAACATCGATAATTTAGAGACGAATGGACAGACTTATTTAAATTTATAAGCAATACAGCTGGTTTCCTGATATAGTTATTCTGCAATGAGAAACTGTCAAACACTAAAATTTGGAAGCTGAAGTCAGCTTTTCGTCCGCCAGCTTCTTTGCTCTGATAAGACGTTATCCATCTCACCAATATTGGCAGTTTTCAGTGTTTAGTTTCAGCTTTATGTCTGTAGTGTTGACTAAATGTCATTCACTAAATGGAGCTGCTGGAATAATTTGACAAACTGCTGCCAGTAAACAAGTCGCTGTGTCCACAAATGCAGGTAGAAACAGTACTAAGCCTAACAATCTGGTATTTCACTTAGTGAGTGTAGTAGATAAAATAGTCACTGAGAGGTACAAGGTATGTGCACGTAATAAACTGGCAGGTCAGTGGATTCTCACTCTCACTTCTGTTATTACCAGGAGCATTGGCTGGACATGTAAAGATCCACCGCTCAGTCCAGTTCACTGTAGGATTGTTTTGGGGGTATCCTGACTGAGAATGTTTTAATCAAATCAAATCAAATCAAATCAGATTTATTGTCACATCACAAGAGTACAGGGACACAGGTGAGTGAAAAACTTGAGTGCGAGTTCCACAAATTATGCAGAGAACAGTATTTACACATAGATAAACAAAACTATAGATAGGATAGAAGAATAGATAAAACCAATTTAACTAAAATATATACATATAATCTTACACAATAACTTAAAAATAATAATATTGCACCGAGACATATAATATTGCACTGGGAATGTAGAGTGAGTGTAATCAACTATATACTATATATAGTAATGGATATTACAATGCTATGTAGATGTGCAAGTAATCACACTAGGTGTGGAGGTAGAAGATGGTACAGTAGGTGGCAGAGTATTTAGCAAAGTGCAAGGTACAGGAAGTTAAGTGGAAGCGCAGGGGGAGAGTATTGTCTTTGGATAGGTATTCAAAGTCCAGTTATGCAAGTAAAGTGCGGGAGTACAGTGGGTGCACGTACGTGTAATGGGAAGGGTTGGGCTGGGCAGAGCAGTGATTACTGGCTGTTCAATAGCCTGGTTGCATGGGGGAAGAAGCTGTCTTTGAGCCGACTGGTTCTGGCTTTTAAGCTTCTGAGCCTCCTACCACTCGGCAGCTGAGAGAACAGACAGTGACTAGGATGGGAGGGGTCCTTCATAATCCTTCTGGATTTCCTCAGGCAGCGACTGGTGTATAAATCCAATAGGTTAGGGAGCTGAACCCCGGTGATGGACTGTGCTGTCCGCACCACCCTCTGCAGAGATTTCCTCTCACGAACAGTATAGTTCCCGTACCAGGTGGTGATGCTGCCCGTCAGGATGCTTTCCACAGTGCAGGTGTAGAAGGTCTTAAGGATGCTGGGGTTCAGGCCAAACCTCCTCAGCCTTCTGAGGAAGTAGAGGCGCTGGTGGGCCTTCTTCACCACCTGTGAGGTGTGCACTGCCCATGTCAGGTCCTCGCTGATGTGAACACCGAGAAACTTAAAGCTGCTGACCCTCTCTACCGCAGTCCCATTGATGGAAATCGATGGGTGTACTGTCTCCTGCTTCCTGAAGTCCACGATCAGCTCCTTGGTCTTACTGACGTTTAGAGAGAGGTTATTCTCCTGGCACCAGTTTTCCAGGATTTTAACCTCCTCTCTGTAGGCCGATTCATCGTTGTTGGATGAATCGTTGTTGGATGAACGTCGTTAATGAACCTGTACAACTGAATTTTTACTTTTTCAGTGTAATGTTAGGAAGGACACATTAACAAAAGCAGGAATTCAGAACTGATCATTGTTGTGTCTTGTAAATAAAATTATAAAGGAAAAAAAGCAAAAAACACTGCTTGTAACAGAAAATACCCTCATTCATTTCCTGATTTCTAGGTTTCCAGTTTTTTAAAAGGTAGGATTTTAGGCATTAGATGTGTTCAAGTCATTACAGCTCAGGTACATGCTCACTCTAAATCACAACCGTCTTAGATTGTGTGTTTTAAAGCACACATCGATTTGATTTTTTTTAAGACTGACCCGTTGTTGTTTTCATTGTACCATCTTCAGTAAAGCACGATCAACCTGGTACAACACCTCCCAAGACCTCTGGAAAAGGTAAGAAGCTCCTCACAGTTTTGGGCTTAGATTTTAGCCTATATCACTAAAATATTTCTAGCAAGGTTATTTTAAATTTGTTGCTTTACAGGGTCAGCAGCTCAGATAAGTCCTACACCACTATCCTGTGTTACATTAAACATTTTACACACATGTTATTTTGTTGTTTTAAACTGTTTAAATGATGTGTTATTTGGAAGCTGTATCAAACCTAGTGTACAATTCTGCAAGAAAATGTTTCTTAGAAAACTAGTTTTGATATTTTATAAAACCTTTAACATCAGTGTTTTATAAGCTTGTTCTTATGTATTTATGGCTTTATAACAGCATCAGTTCTCCTTATCTAGGATAAATACAAGCTAAGGCAACAAGAATCTGTCAAGAATTTGACATAGGCCAAAAAAACTTGCCATAGCAAATTAAGTTACAACTCTTTTAAATAGCATTTTCATGTGCTTGTCTGTGTGTGTGTGTGTGTGTGTGTGTGTGTGTGTGTGTGTGTGTGTGTGTGTGCGCAAAAACCACACTAGACTGTGGCCGGCCTCCACAGATTGAAGATGCCGTACAGGATTTTAAGGATCGATATGAGCACGGTGAAAAAGCTGCTTATGACTGTCCTGCATTCTACAAAAAGGAAGGTTATCTGACCTGCACACAAGGCAGATGGACAGGAAGTGGGAAGTGCTGGAGTGAGTAGTTGTATTTTATTGTTTTCTATTTTTAAGTTAATCAAATATAAAGTAACTACGCATTAGCACCTGCAGAAAATGTTATTTATACATATATAGAGATGTACATTAGGGCTGCAGCAACTATCGATAATATCATCAAGTTATACTGATTGGTTAGGTTGAGACATTTGCAAGTCCCATTTATATCATGTGACTGAAAGAGAGAAATACAAATAGCAGACACTGCAGCAAAGAATCATGCATGAACCAAAAAATCAAAAACTATAAAACATTTTACTTCAGCGTTGACTGTTCCAAAAGGTTCCAAAGGCAGCGTAACCGTCAGGCGTGAGTAACCCAGAGAATATATACTGCATCCACGGCAGAAGCTAAACCTACTGAGATACTAATACCTTTTACAAACACAGTCAATAGTAAAACACAGCACATCACAGTCTTTTAAAACTGTTAGTCTAAACTGCTCAGCTACACAGTCATCATGGTTGCTAGTAGGCTAATGCACACAGACTAGCTCTATCCTTTTAGTGTTTTTCTCTGGGGTTTTAGCCTCCGTTACAATGTAAACAGAGCTTAGGGTCACTGAGGTTTTTTAAAACGCTATCTTCAGTAACTGAATGTGGACTAATAAGAAAACATATATATTTGAAAACACTGATTTGTGCGCTGGTTATTGCTCTCTTGCGTGTGATGAGCTGCTTAGGTCTTTGTATCTGACAGGCTGACTGGACTGTTAGTGTGTGATCTGTAATACTGACCACACAGAAGCTAAAATTTGTAGCAGTGCCCTAAACAAAAGCTCTTTTTAGAAAATATGAATTAGAAGATAGGGTACAAGGTTTATGATTTTTTTTTTATAAAGGAAGAGTAATTCTTGTATTTTAATTGGCTGATTGAAGCTCACTTTTAAAAAATGATGTCAGTGAGGAAATGTGACTGGTTCAATCAATCAGTCAATCAATCAATCAATAACTAAATAAATAAGCAAGCAAGCAAATACATGGGCATGTAATTAAAAAAAATAATCAAAGAATGCATTTGAAACATTAGACTTCAGAAACTTTAAACATTACAAAAACACTGTTATTTAACCTCTTATGTTTGTGAGTATATTGTGGTTTTCCATCTGAATTTAAATGCCCAAATCATAAGGCAAATTATAAAGTAGCTGCATGAAATGTAAAGTTTTTTTTTTTTTAATGTTCACCTCAAATTAACAGAAAATGTGTTTTATTATTATAAACATAATGCCATATGCTTACAATTTACTGCTGAAAGCCAAAAATCTCTCTTTGTATTTTTTCATAAAAATAATTTTTACAGAGCAGATCACTGAAGAGACACCATCTCAGATTCAGTTTCTAGCACAGATTTGTGGAGAATGGGTCAAATTTCAGGAGGAAGAACAAATGTCAGTTCAGCTTCTTGTATTATAAAGTTTTAAATTACATTTCCCATCTATTGGACTGGAAAGACCACAGTTACAGCTCTCATATGAAGTATGAAGTATGAAGTATGAAGTTATGAAGTAAAGAATATGGCGAAGTGCGTTTTTGGACCATCAGTGGTTCCACAGAGTTAAAGAGGTTAATATCATTTAAACACACATTTTCAGGTGTAACCAAACCAAATTATTCTAAACGTTTACTGCTCAGTGATAGAAGCTGATTTCAGCTAATTTATTTCAGCAAATGTCAAAAATGAGTTCATGAATAAAATGGCACCTCAGGGTCACTGCTGTGCTGTGAAGAGCGGTTGAGGACTGTGCAAAGTGACAGATGAGCTACAGTCAGTAATCATGTACACTGTAAACTTAAATCAGAAGACTCATTAATTTTATTATTATTAGACTTATTAAGCGAAGTTACGTAACAGGTTCAGCTTAATTAACCTTAGATTTGTGTCATAGTTTCTTTCGACTTTTCCTGGATCCACACTTACTTGCAGCAAGTAAGGTTGACTGAAGCAGCCTAGTAATTTTAAAAGGGTTCTGCTGAGCTGGCAGCGCTCTACTTTTTGAAGTTCTGCTTAACCTTAAACTTAAGTAAAAAACACATTCCTGTGTAATGAATTGGCATCAACTGAAACAACTTTATTTTAAATGGACTGTTTTATACAGTAAATAAACAAACAGCTCAGATAAGACAAGAGTCACAGATTTCTGAGGACTCGACTGGCTTTATGAATCTTTTCCACTGTGTCTGAAAGCTGTTTGAGGACTGATATGTATCATTTATTGCTGGTGAAAAAAATAATGTGATGTAAAATACATTCAAACACAACATTTCAGCATGATGAATTTATTTTGACTTAAAATTAACATTAAGCAAAAGAGAACGAATGAAAATATGGAAACATATAAGTTAATTAACATAAACCAACCAAATCGCTAAGGATGCTGGGAAGCGTTTTGGGAAACAGACTTTTCAGGCAGTAGGACTTATCCGGATGAATTGACTAGCTAGATTTACCTAAGTACCCAAGTTATTACACAAGAAATTGTTACTTGATTTGCATTAGCAAGTTTAACAAAAGTAAACCAAAAAAATTAAGATAGTACAGCTGTTGTGTTTTACAGTGTACCTATAATGTGCACCTCTATGGTCAGCTGATTAAATGACCAATTACAGAAGAACTACATTAATGTATCTAATAAACATGCAAGTCGCTGTGTATCCGGGCAGTTGTAGCTGGACGTTAGCCCTTAAGGGAGGTCATAAACAACAATTAGTCACTAAAACTAGTCTCTCAATTTCTGAAGTATATCAGTGATTCACAATGCTGGTCCTGATGTTCTTCTTCTCTGCACATTTTAGTGTTTATTCTGCTAACAGCACACTTGATTCCACTCATCGTCTCATTACTGAGCTTCAGGTTAGCTCGAGTATGTTAGAGCTGGGAAAACACAAAAATGTGCAGTTCAGGGAATCCAGGAATTAAAATGAGGAAGAGGAACTCCAGAGTTACACAAACCACACAGAGCAGAGTGATACACAGAGGAGTAACTGTATTATAATAAGGAGATGCTCTTTTTTCCATCTGTATGTTTTCCATGTCTTAATCTGTACTATGTACTGTCAGTTATTTCACTGAACACAAACACAACCATGAATGTACTAATTAAAACATGTTTGTTTGATTTCAGAACCCTGCACTGTGGATCTTAAAGCTATAGATGACCGTAATATACAGCTAAGGCATAAATACACAGAAAAAATCTATTCAACACATGGAGATTTTATTGGGTTTTCTTGTAAAAGCGGATATAGACCAGCGGAAGGCAGTGTTCCCCTCCGTCAGAGCTGCAATAATGGAGAAATTCCCTTGCCTGTTTGTGAATAGTGAGTCACAGGTTCCCTTTAAAGTGCTGTGGGGGGTTAGTTGTGCACTTCACTGCTTAAAGAAGAATCAGTCATTTTAACCTGCTGTCTTAGAAGTTTAGATGTTTGTGTGGTGATAAATAACTGAGGAGGCTGCCATTCAAACTACATTCAGATAAACTTCCATTCAGTTAGCAGAAGAATGGATTGTGTTCAGTCAAACACAATAAATTATGATAACCAGAGAGCTTCACTCACTTTCATGAGCTAAACAAACCAAAATAATGATGATTGTAAAACACAGTGTTCGATATAATTAATCGATCCATCTCCTGGGAGATCAAATAATGTCATTTACAAACTTAACCTCTTAAGTAGCATTAAAGCAGAAGCCCTTTGAACTACTCTTAAGCTTAGCTTGCTCTATGTTGTTCATTATTTGTTTTCCAGCAAAATTAATAAAGCATTTGACTTGTGACTTGAGTTACTGACTGATATTTTTATGCTTAAACTTTTATTTCTCAAATCTCCTCTAGTGATGCTACATTCATGATGGCGCATTCGACTAGCCTATAGCTCTCTTCACGTAGTGAGTATTATCAGAGAGAATAATGAGGGGGTGTGGATTATCTCCTGTAATCAAATTTTGCATCCTTTTTCAACCCCATTTCCAAAAACGTTGACGCTGTGCAAAATGTTAGTAAAAACAAAATGCAATGATGTGCAAATTATTTAGACCATATATTTCATTAAAATAGTACAAAAACAACATATCAGATGTTGAAACTGAGAAATTTTATTGTTTTTTTGAAAATATCTGCCCATTTGGAATTTGATGCTAACAACACATTCCAAAAAGTTGGGACGGGGCAACAAAAGGCTGGTAGTGGTAAGTTGTTTAGTGCTAAAAAAAACACCTGGTGGTTAATTGGTAACAGATCAGTAACATGATTGGGTATCTCAGAGAGGCTGAGGCTTTCAGAAGTAATGATGAGGGGTTACCACTCTGTGAAAGACTGAGCAGGCAAATAGTGCAACAATTCGAGAATAATGTTTCTCAACATAAAATAGCAAAGAACCTTTGCTTTTCATCATCTACAGTACATAATGTCATTAAAAAGTTCAAGGAATCTGGAGAAATCTCTGTATGTAAGGAACAAGGCCAGAACACTCAGAAACACTTCTGAAAACCACTGTCTGTGAAAACAGTTCATCACTGCATCCACAAATGCAAGTTAATACTCTAAAACGCAAAGAAGAAACTGTATATAAACAGGATCCAGAACATGTGTTGTAGGTTACCTTTATACAGTGATGTATGACTGGCTTTCTAATCATTAGACTCATGTATAACCTGAGTTTTGTCTTTAGGTTTACTTTCAGCAATAATTGTACTGATGTAATATTTTATGAATTTGGAAATGATGGACAAATTTAATTATGCACAGAGAAAAACAAATGCATCACTTTTCTATGCCATTTTAAAACAGTAATTTATTTATTTTTTTTCTTAGCAGTGTGTCAGCATAATAAAATCTCTGGGTCTTACCTGGCCACCACATTTTAAAAGTTCTAGCTATGCCCCGATCCCAAACCTGCTTGTGTGATTTTGCCTTCCAGATTAACTATGGTCATGTGTAGTTTTGAGGTTCGAGAGCACTGCATTTTGGGTATTGTAGTGAATTTATGTTATTATCTTGGCGAGTATAATCACTGCTATGATACAAAATGCTGTTTTTTAAACTCATCCTGTTGCAGCTGAGTGTATGGTACAAATGAATGACAGGTGGTTCTGGCTGCTCGGGTGTTCCGTGTTCCCTTTATTGTAAACACATAACAGAGCTGTGAATGTAGGGCTGGTTGCAGTCACTGGATTTTCCATTCGGGTCTTGCTTTGGCGTAAAAACTACAAAAGAGTACCAAATCTAGAGAATTGACCATGGAAAAGCAAGTAGTTTTAAACATGAGATTGAATCAAATGCCAGTCAGAACCACTGCAGACCAACTGGGTGCGCCAAAAACAACAGCATGGAATATTTTGAAAAAGAAACTGCTGGAGGTTTAAGAAGGTTACAATGATCAGACCATATCAGGAAGATATGACATTGTTAGAGCTGGATAACCAGCAAAGTGGGTATAGTTGCAGAATTTATTGATGACCTGTGTAAGGAAACATCATCGCTCTGTTCTTGCACTGTAGTCAGGGAAAATCACAGCAGTGCTACATATCACACAAATGTGAAAACATGCTGCCGGTTCTCTGTTTGCTCTTAATGCCACTGTAAATCTGTGTGCTTTATGAATCTGGTCCATAGAGAGAGCAAGACAGAGCAAAGAAAAAAAAAAAAACAGTTGTTTGTGTTTATATACACAGTTGTGTACAGATTATTTCTGGGAGGAGCAGGTTAGAGCCTCCTACACCAAACACAGAATCAAAGTATATGGATTGACTTAATTTAGTTGAGAATCGTTGAGAAAAAGAATCGTAATAAAGGGATAATAACAGCATATAAAGGTGTGCAATGTCAGAGGCTTGTAAGCCAGTTGCAACTACAGAGTGGCCTTATTTGGGGCAGTCCAGTACTGTCAAAACAGGCAGGGGTCAAAAGACAAGCAGGCAACAAGAGAGACAGGTCCACAGTCCAAATCCAGTAAGACAAGCAGGAAAACAATATAAACACGACACACTCAGAACTCAAGTACAGCACACAGACACGTCGCAACACACAGGTAAAACACATAATGAGCCCTCGAATATCATGCAGGTGTGAGTGGGTGGAGTCCAAGTGCAGTCTCCCCAAATGGGGGAAAGAACATGACCAGGTGAGCAAATATGGAAAAATCATACACCTGGCCTGTAACTGGCAGTACAGCACTTCCTTTTGGACATTTGGGACAGTTGAGGCTTGTGCAAATGCATTTAAAGAGACTTTTGCATTATTTAATATTTATTATATACAATAATAACTTATACAAAGTATATTTTAATACTATAAACAGCCCAAAAGCTATTTCAGAATTTTCCTCAATATTTAAAGTATTTTGCGAACAAGAAAATATTAAATGACAAACAATATAATGTAAGTCTATTTGGAATCATTTATTGTCATGTAAGCTTCAGGATTTGATCACTGCTTTTAAAATGCCAGACACTGTAGATGTTTGTTTCATTATAACTACAGTCTTTATGTTATACTATATGTTATGTTATACAGTCTTTCATTTTAGATGTAGAACTCATGTATTTAAATCATTTTCTACATTTATCTGCAACCAAATTAGTTTCATTTCATTGAAAACACTGATTCCACACTTTTGAACTGCAGTGTACAAAGGAATTTACATAATTGCGTAAGTCTGGACAGACAGGTATCATCTGCAGGGTCACTCAGACTTGCTCATAGACCAAATATTCCCCATGAGCTACTGTTTGTGCAGCTCTGGTTAGAGGGTGACTGGGGATGGTCAAGGGTCATTGGGCCTCATTTATCAATAAAGCCCCCCAAAAAATCTACGTCAGATTCATGACATGTTCTTAAACTGCAGAACTGTTCACACCTTTGTGTTCGTGAGTGTGTGTAGATTCTGTTCTTACCCAAGAATAAGAAAACACGAGTGAATGTCACGTGAAACTTTGTGAAAACTGTATAAATTGGTTTTGACTGTGCATGTTGACTCCCAACCAACCAGATCGTAACCATTTTGGATTTATACAGGAATGGGCAGCCTAAATTTATCATGCTAATAATTTATAATGCTTATAGTTATAAATCTCCATAAGTCAGCTTGCTGTTTTTGTTGTTATAACTATTCTGTATGTGTATATATGTATATATATGAGTGTGCATTACGATTAAAGACTGCAAATAAGAACAACTGTCTCATGGAAACAATCTAGCAGCACTTTAGAATAATTGATCAGGCAACACAGTGTGGATTTGAGAACCTTTACTTGAATTTGTTTTAATCAGCTAATTTTTCCTCTTACCTCCAGCAAATTCTTGGATGAGAACCTCTTCTACAAAGGGAACTAATATTGTGTTCTAGCCTCACTACTTGTCTGTTTGCTACAAAATATTTTGTAATTCTGTAAATTCTGGAAAAGCCTTTTAGAGATTACTTTTACAGACAGCAAAGGGTTTTTGTTAGATTTTTTTTTTGCAGTTTACTTTTCAGCAGGTTGGATTTACAGGAATGGGTGGGACATCATTGAGAAATATTTGCCTTGCTGAAAGCAGAGTTTCCTCAGTCTTACTGACTGACTTTGACAAAATGAAGTGGAGTCTAGTCGTACAATGCCTTTCCTTCTTTTTCTGTGTTTATACCTCAACACAAACCGGTAAGGCTTTTTCTGTAATAATCTGTAGACTGTTTTTAATCAAATAAGCAGTGCAGAGAGAAAGGATATCATTGTAAATGTTTACATAATAAAACATTATTTACATTTATTAAATATTTACATTTTGTTCTTATTTGATAACCTTCATATTTCAATCATTTTATTTGATAATATTATTATATGCAGGATGTTCATAACACGCCTGGTACTCCTCGGTTTTTAAAGACTGAATTCTTCAGATTCTGTTTGTTTTGGTAAATCATCAACAGTTAAATGCTATGACTGTGTGGTTAAGTGGGGTATTCAGGGTCAGTTTGCTGGACAGGGATTAAGAACAAAATTTAAGAATTTTTTTATTTCAATGAAGAAATTGTGTTCAGAATACTGTCTAATGCAGGTTCTAGACTTAATATCTGTCCTTTAATCTGACCTAAACAGGATAATTACACCCTCAGAGAAAAACCTCAACAACATGTGCTTCCCAAAGTTACAATATAAAGTTAGACTAAGACTAGAATATTATTATAATATATATGCACTTTGCATAATGAATGATTAAATGATTAAATGATACATTTTTGTTTTTTCAAAAATCTTACTCCGGTTTCGGTCCTGACTTGGACTCAACTACTACAAAGCCTCACTCTTGACTTGGACTTGGATGTGCCTGATCAGTGTATGTCTGTTGTACATGGTGTGTTTTGTTATTATATTATTTCGTAATCTTGACGCTTGTTTCATGATGCATATCGTATCATGAAGCTGCAGACAGTACCCAGTCCCAGATTGTTCCCATCCTAGTATGTCTATGATCTCCCACAAACATTCAGCCCAACGTTTCTCATGGTTGTCCACACTCATTCTGAGATCCTGCTAGATTAGAATCATTCGTGGTTTAGGTGTAGCATGAACAGTAACATTCTCCTGTTTTGTATTCCCCTTTATCCTGTGTTAGTATACATATTTCCAAACAACAACCAAACACTTCTTACTTTGCAGCCATTAACACATATTTTATTAGGTACCATTAGAGTTTTAGAGTTTCTGGCTTCTCTTTCAGTGAGCTTTGCCTGGGTGAATTCTATAAAAGGTAAATGTAAAGAAACCTGTTATCATTGTCATAAATGTTCTTTAACAATTGATCTTTATTCTAAAAAAGCTGTAAATGAATGCATTGCTAAAAGCAGCTCTAGTGAATAATGGGCCTCATTCACCTACATCTTACTAAGTTCTTGAGTTCTTGAGCAACATTTTGCTGACATGTATTTGTGCAACACTAAATTCTTGGACTTCTTGTAAAATTACATGTGAAGAAGGAAACAGACATGACGGTCAGGCACAAAAACCTTAAATGCCTGTGTACTGATAAGTCACCATCTTAGAAGCCATGTGCTTAATTATGTCCATATTTTGAAGTGGAGAACTATAATTGTTGTCTGTCTTTCAGAGGTGACGTGTACCGTGCCAACAATCGAAAATGCAAAGACACTGAAGAAACCAGGCACAAATATCGAGTACCAGTGCCTACATGGATATGAACCCGACAGGTTCACCATCACCTGTAATGAGCAGGGAGACTGGGACTATATGCGCCACTGCACTGGCAAGTATTCATTTGAAGAGACTAAACAAAATATTCAGACCATAGATGAGCAACATTAGCACAGCAATATCAGTATCTTTTTTACCAGCTTCTATTTTTCATCAAGTCACGAAAGGAACAGGGAACTCAAAAACCAGGACAGGTCCAAGAACAGGTTTAATGGAAACTGGCCAATACACAAGTTCTGTCAGACAGTTTTCTTGGTCTTCCGGATGCTTTCCACAATTTCCCTTAACTACCATTTTTAATGACATTCCAGACATTCCATGGCTTTCCTCTGCTTTGTAGACATCAGACGTTAGCTTAATTTTCAGATCCTCAGCCAGCTGCTCTGAGGAACTCATAGTTGTTGAGTGTTAGTTCAAGGTTTGAAGAGTCAGGAATTTATTATGCTCTGGACAGCTGACAATTCCAAAGGACAATTCTTGACCTGCCCAACCAGTTCTAATAAGCCAGTAAAGGCCTAAAAACTCAACCACAACTTGAAGGGTGTCTACATTTTTGTAAATGTCATGATTACTTTTTTAATCAGATTTATTTTATATTAATTTTTAAAAATAATTTGCTGTAGAAGTTGTTAACGTCTTTACACTTAAAAATGCGACATTACATGTAACTTACATACACCAATGTGGTGCCTATGTCTGAGCCCCTGCCCCCTCCTCATAATATGCAAATGCTGAATACAAACACAATGCCAAAAAAAGTTAGGATAGTCAGCATAATGTCATTAAAAACAGAGAGCAGTGATTAGTAAATTCTGTTTGACCAGTATAAAGGTGTATTAATGTAAAGATATCTGATGTTATACCTTATACATTTTATTGTTTTTTTTTTTTGTAAATATATGCTCATGTCAAATCCAAATTTGATGCCTCCAAAACAGTAGTGTCAGGATGATGAGGAAGAACAAGGCTGAACAAGGTCACTGCAATTGGAGAATACTGATCCAACTTCTCTTTCCAGTGCTCGCATTCCCATTGTGGGTGCTTTTGAGGGTGGACAGGGGTTAGCATGGGCACTCTGACTGGTTGTTGCCTTAGCAGCAAGTTAGCAACTGATGACTGTTAAGACTGAAACTAGCTCAGAATGTAACCTGAAGTACCTACTCACAAAATACATATATAGTAGTATATTCAGAGGTGGGTAGTAATGAGTTGATTTTATTCAACAACATTTAATCAGGTAAATTGTAAATCTTTGACTTGGATATGTACGTTCCTGATGGTACTTTTACTTTAAAGTCTGCTTGTAAGAATTAGTTCCTAATTCCTTTTATTATTGTTGTTGTTGTTGGTTCAGCTCCTGGACTGATCTGCTCTTGCTCACACCTCTCACTTTGGAGCATTAGCAATTTGATTTACACAAAAATGATCCAAAAAGAGAAAAAAAAGAAGATCCTAACAAGTTTTAATTCCTACGCTAAGAGATGCTGGATGTACTAGATGTCCACTGCAGTTACTCAGTAAGAAGTTTTTTTGTGCTGCTATTTTTGCACTTGTACTTATTTAATATTAACAGTACTTTTACTGCAGTCATTATTGCATTTTTTCACTGAGATTTTTTTTTCCTTGAGAATGGGTTTAGGCTACACTACAGCTTGCCTATATGTCCCTTCTAGCAGTCAGAGTTTGCATCCATCCATCCATCCATCCATCCATCCGTCCATTCAACCATCCATCCATCCATTCATTAACGTTTCCTTTGTCCGTGTTCTCCTTTTTGTCATCTGGAGTTACCCGTAAATAACCTTATTCTCCTTTTCAAAACATTTTAATTGCCAGTGTCAACTTACTAAGATCTTTTCTGTGACAACACATACATGTTCACTCGGCAGGCTAGAGGCCACAAACATGCCATGCGCTAGTACTTCTCTCTGTCTTTTATATAAAATGTGTGTGTTTATCTGTTAACAGCAAAAACACTGGACTGTGGCCCACCCCCATCAATCGAACATGCATTACAGGTTTTTAAGGAGCAATATAAGGAGGGGGAAACGGCTACTTATGTCTGTCCTTCAAACTACGTTAAGGATGGTGATCCCTACATGATCTGCTCACGAGGCAGATGGATAGGAAAAGGGAAATGCTTGCGTAAGTACAGAAGCACTGTCTCTTTAGATTTTGTTCTTGCTCCACTCTGTTTGTGCACTTTTAGTAGTCTTGTTTCTAGAGATTAACACACAGAGTAGTTTCTGCTTAAAGGCAGGGGCAGATTTAGTAAAACTGTGGCCCCCTACATGCACATTTTTAGTTGAGTCTACAATGCAACAAAATTAAATCATTCTAATTTAGTCAATATCTCCAATATTTCTCATTTTAACATTGCTATAAGAATTCTCAGATTATTTCATTCTAGACATTTTTCACTTCCTAAGTGAAATGATATGACTATAGTGGCAGATAATTCAGCTGATTATAATGAGATAATTTGCTACAGAGTAAGGAAGAAGTAATGAGTAGAGAGGTTACTTTTTCCAGCAAGTAATAAGTAACATTTCAAAAAGTCTGAAAAGGTTATAAGAAAGTTAAATAGTAACTTTTAGTATTTTTTTTTAATTAGTTTGGAAAAAAATAGTAATCTGTTGTGGATTACTTTTTGAGTAATTACCCAACACAGGATCGATCTATACTAACATTAATGCTAGGATTATATATGGTCTGCTGGGCCTATGAAGTGCTCTGTTCTGACTCTGCTTTCCTCCTTATTTTGGGGTTTCTCTGCTGTACTTTATTAGATTGTCATTCTCAGCACCCAGAAAATCATACCAAAGAATCACGTCTTCAAAATTACAACCCCATTTCCAAAAAACCGCTGTGCAAAATGTAAATAAAATCAAAACGCAATGATGTGCAAATCATTTCAATTCTATATTTCATTGAAGGACAACATATCAAATGTTGAAACTAAGAAATTTTATTGTTTTTTGGAAAATATTTGCCCATTTTGAATGTGATGTCAACAACACGGTCCAAAAAAGTTGGGACAGGGGCAAGGAAAGGCTGGTACAGTTGTGTAGTGCTAAAAAAACACCTGGTGGTTAATTGGTAACAGGTCAGTAACATGATTGGCTATAAAAAAAGCATCTCAGAGAGGCTGAGCCTTTCAGAAGTAAAGCTGGGGAGGGGTTCACCACTCTGTGAAAGCCTGTGTGGGCAAATAGTGCAACAATTCAAGAATAACGTTTCTAACATAAAATAGCAAAGAACCTTTGCTTTCATCATCTCCAGTACATAATAACATTAAAAGATTCAGAGAATCTGGAGAAATCTCTGTATTCAATGGACAAGACCAAAACCAGTATTTGCTGGCCGTTATCTTTGGGCCCTCAGAAGACACTGCATTAAAAACAGACATGATTCTGTAGTGGAAATCACTGCATGGGCTCAGAAACACTTCTGAAAACCACTGTCTGTAAAAACAGTTCATCACTGCATCCACAAATGCTAATTAAAACACTAAAATGCAAAGAAGAAACCTGGATCCATAAACTGGATCCAGGAATGCCGCCACCCTCACAAAGGAGACCCTGAACTGTTGAGCAGCTGAAATCCTATATCAAGCAAAAATGGGAAAACATTTCACTTTCAAAAGCACAGCAATTGGTCTTCTCAGTCCCCAAACGTTGTATTTGTAGTATTTTCATTTAAATATAGGGTTTACATGATTTGCATATATTGCATTCTATTTTTATTTACATTCTGCACAGCATCCCAACTTTTTTGGAAATGGGGAGGTATTACTGCTTCATTGCCATCTTCATACCAGCCTGTCTTGAGTCATGATGTAGGCACATGGTATAGTTCATTATAATCTTGACTGGGTTTGGCTGCATTTGCCAAATTGCAATTACTATATATATATATACACACACACACACACACACACACACACACACACACACACACACTGGTATATATGTATATACATATGGTACTGGTCTCAGTAGAGGGGGCAGGGTAAGAGAGTGGACATTGTCCAGTGATGGAGAGCTTGATGGAGAGCTCAACAGAGGACAGTATATATTTCTACATCATTTGGGATGGGGAGGGTGTACACTGCTATTGCAAAAACTTGTGAGAATTCCCTCGACAGGGAGTAAGCCTCATGCTAATGGCTAACAGATGGGTCAGTGCATCACCGCGTCCATGTTACTGGTAAAAGATCTTATATTTCCCATAACGACTGAGGGAAGAACAGGTCTATAACATCTCCTCCTGGCAAGAGGCAGAGCTCTGGCATGACTCCCCCATTTCTTCCCCCTCAGCTCAGCAGGGAGAGGGTGGTCTTTAAGACTGCAGGCTTTCACCTTGTGCAAATCCTGGAGTGTGGTTCAGAAGTTATCCACAGCCTACCATCCACAGACAAACCTGACTGAAAGGGTGAACAAGATCCATAAGACAATAATCATCTCATTTTTGGGAAGCAGACAGCCCGATTGGGAAAAATGGCTCCCTGAGTTTCGCCTGGCTATCAACACTGCCATCCACGAGACAACAGCTGTGGCACCTGCTTGACTGGTCCTGGACTGCAATCTTGCTAGAACGCCTCAATCACTGTACCCTGCACCTGATTCCCCTGCATACCTTGTAGTGCCAACAACTGATTAGAGCTGAGGGACAAAAAAAACACACATGTAGCTAAAGTCAGATTAGCCAGAAATTATAATGCATGACAGATATGCACACTCTGAAAAAAATAAAATCTGAGAACCAGAAACTATGAGAGTATATAATTATATTTACATTTACATGAGCTGATGGGTGACAAATAATGACTACACACTTGACTTGTTAAATTGTGACAGACAGACCTAAGTGTTTCACACTGCCAGACAGGTTCAATTTAAGTGATGTTTAGATTAGATTTTAAGATTTTAGATTAGTTTAGATTTTCAGTGACAATTAAATGAAAAAGGCTTGAAACTAAGATTTTAGTGAAAACGTTGATTAAAACAATTTATCAGCGTTTCCTGCTACTCTAAGTTGTATATGTTATATGATATATTACTGCATAAATATCAATTTAATAGGGAATATGATCTGTGTTCAAACCTTTTAGTGAGGTTTCAACCCTGTTATTCAGTCATTTTTGGTGAAAATATCCTTAAAATGTTTAATTTAGTAGGCAGATTTGGTAATAAGCATCATGAGTTGAAATTACTGAAAAAAGAAAAATTGGGAGGAAAACCCAACACAAAAAACTTTGGATGGTTATTATTTATCTGGAAAGTTCAAATATTCATTTTTTTAAAAGTTCAAAAAGCATTTCATAAATATCTGTATTTCTTGCTAGAAAATAATGAATTTCGTTTGCAATACTGCTTTTTGTCTACCACAGAAATTAATTGTCTGCTTGGGCCACCCACACCTGGAACAAGCACAAGCCCAAAAGGGAAGAATGTATTCAGGGTTGGAGAGAGTGTAGAAATCACCTGCTCAGAAAGACTCTGGTTGTACGGAACAAGAAAGATCAAACGAAACATTATATGCAAAGAAAGTGGTGAATGGGAACACTCGCCTGTGTGTGAGGGTAAAGAATACACAAATATAAAAACTGCAAAAACATTCTTGGTGCTTCAGTTATAACATACAGTAATTAACATCTAAACATCTTTGCAGAAATTACTTGTGATATTCCCTATGACCAGCATGTGGACAGTCCTCACTACTACTTTAGTAGGGACAGAAGATTGGGGGTCAAAAAAACATACCAGTGTGAAAGTGGGTATCGGGCAGGAGCTAGAACTGCCACGTGTACAGAGAACGGCTGGCTTCCAAACCCACTGTGTACTGGTAAGTCCCTGTCTGTGGAAGTGTGTGGTTAATTAGCTTCCTTATTTCATAGCAGAGAAGTATGAAAAAGTCTTGCCTGTTTTTCAGAGATTACGTGTCCTGAGCCAACAATTGAAAACGCAAGACTGCTGGACAATCCACAACGTCCTTATAAACCAGGTGCACGTATTCGGTACCAGTGTCTACATGGATCTAGCACATTTGAAATCACCTGTGATGGGCAGGGAGAATGGAACAATATACGTCCCTGCCCTGGCAAGTATCCATGTGTTACTCATTTGGAGAGACTAACAGTCAAACATTCAGACCAAAGATGAGCAAAGTGATCACAGCAATATCAGCATCTTTGGCCACTCTGTGTGGTCATGCACTGTTTTTCACTCGGGTTAATTACAGTATCATGAATTGCTGATTCATTCCGTCTGTCGCGATTGCAATCAATGATTTAAATGTCACAAAACACACTGTCCACGGCTTTCAGACAGACTACATTAAGAACTTTGATTTCAAGGCAGCACTTTTTCATTGTTCATTAAAAAAAACAAAGCCTATTATTGTTATTAATCATCTAATAATAATAATAATGATGATGTTAATAATAATAATAATAAGCTATAGTAATAGTAAAGGAAAGCTACAATTGGCTGACTTCATATGGTAAACCTCAGCCATTTTGTTTGAACAAGAACTCAGAGTCAGATTTCTGCATATGAGAAACTGTCAAGTTTTGAAAAAAACAAACACGCATATTGATGCCGTCCAAAACTGATGTACTGCAACGCTGCCTAAAACGTTTCATCTCAACCAGCAAAACTTTGTGTTTTATGGATGTGTTCAAAATCAGGCTGACAGCTCATCTTAATTGGGGTCGAGCATGAAAGCTTCTACCAAAAGCAACATACTGATTAGAAATATATAGAGGTTAAAGAGAATATACTGAGGATTAGGGGTGGGAATCTCTAGGCACCTCACGATTCGATTCGATTACGATTCAGAGGGCTGTGATGCGATTATAAAACGATTATCGATGCATCTTTTTTTTCTATATAGCATTTATATTTTCTCACTGTGTGAGCTCAAGTTTCGAGTTCAAGTTTATGTGTCACTTGCACAACATGTCAGGACATTTATGCATTGAAATGCTTGTGGTGAGGCTCAGCTAATCACTCTACAGAAAGTAAATAAGTAAAAATAAAAATACAGGAAAAACCAACTGAAATATATTAAATATACACAAAATATACACAAGATATATACAGAATGTAAAGACAACATACATTTTAAAGTGACTAAGTGACTCTTTAAAATGGTACTTTTAAAGCAAAGTATTTGTAATGATCCATAATGAATTTTCCAATATCTTTTTTGATAAAACAAATGAAAGTGATGTGGCAAGTGAACTAACTGGAAGGCTCTCATTCAGTGCTCTTGTTTGGAGCACGAGAAGCTGCTGCTACTCATCTGCGATAAAATGCGCAGTTACAGTGAAACAAGATCCTGTGGTGATGGATGTCCATGCAGCATATGTTACAGCTATTCTACCCGTTTTCTTTAGTGATTTTATAACTAGTGGGGGGGTCGCTGTGTCAGTAAAATATCTTTGAGACGGGTCGTGTGCAACCTTGCGCAAAAGCCCTGTTTCGCAACGACTGAGAATTGCCGTGCAGACTGCAGGTCACATAGCAGCGATGCGTTATTCGCATTTATAAGCAGCGTAGTTGGTTTCCTGGTACGTTAAATCTGCAACGAGAGACTGTCAAACACTAAAAAGTGGCGAAGCTGAAGTTGCTTCTCTTTCGAATTCTCCCATTCCACCTTAAATGGTAGAATGGAACGGGTAAATTCGAACAAGAAGCTGGAGAATAAGAAGTGACTTCAGCCTCGTGAAACAGTCGAACGTTGAGAGACATGTAACTGATCAACTTCTGAGGAAAGGTTTTCTGGCGGAGATGGGAGGAAAGCGGCTGTAGGCAAAGCTTAAGGCAGAGTAGAGTAAATCTGCGTTTTTGTTTATATTGTTTAGCCTATACTAGGACATTATCACACCCTGAGACATACTGGACATTAAATGTTGCGGCTCCCAAGGTGGTTTGATTTTTGTTGAAAGGACAAAATGGCTCTTCTGAACATTTCTGTTGTGACTCCTGACCTGACCTGGCTTTAATGCAGAGGGAGCCGGTCAGATTTCTCACTCATCCAGTAGTGTTTTTGTTGTGTGCCGTCACAGACTGTCCGGGCGCTGCACTTTCCCACTTCCAAGTTCCACCTTTTGCGTTCTGTCAACATTACGTTATAAATTAAATATTTAGAAAATCGATTTTCGCACCCCTACTGAGGATCATAGCTGCTTGTTTTCTTCTCAGTGTGTGTACATATAAATCTAACTGAATCTCAAACCTGAAAATATGTGTTTCATTGATTAATACACGCCTAGGGAATTAAAACAGTTGTTAGAGTTGATAAAGGACTCTCTACAGGACAGGTGATTTTTAATTACATTTGGCTATTTTTGCAGGTAGATTTCATGTACATGTTCTCACATACATTCCATCATTTTGTTATTAAATGAGACTAAATTTTGAAAGTCATTTTTAAGTCTCTGACTTCATGAATAACTTGAATAACAGATACAGGCAAAGAGAAATAACTGCCAACATCCTGCCCACTGTACTGCACATTACAACTGCTCAGTCTGATTTGATTTATTTGTTCTTCTTATTGTTGTAATCATAATGCCTTTACATGTTAGGGCCAGCTACCTGTCCAAAACCTGATATGGTGATAATCAGTGGCGCCATTAATGAACCTCAAAAGGTCAAGGATGTCTACACAAAAGGAGATACTGTGGAATTTAAATGTTCTGAAGGATTCGTGTTTGAGAACGAAGCCATTGCCCGCTGTACTGGGAGGGAGTGGACATACCCAAAATGTATATGTAAGTGATCTGAGGTGTCCATATGCCTGTGTGACATGTTCATGAGAATAGGGTTCGATTTTGGCACAACACCTGAACTGGGTTGCAACAGTTTTGCATAAGGTTTTACTTAAGAACTTAATTAAAAAGTCTTTGCTAATTTTATGAAATTTTCCAATCCAAGTCAGATCTTAACTAGTAACAACTAACTAATGCGTACACAGTGACAAACGCTAAACAACACACTTCAGATAATACATACAATCAGTAAACGCTGCCATGGAAACACTGATAACTTTTTGCATTCCATGGAAAAAAAATATCATCTGTCAAGTCCGCCAAATGAGATTTGGGGGTGTGGATCCTAGCTGTGGTCTCACTGAAGATGAACTATGGATTTTAAATGTTCGTAGCAGCACATAGCGTTTTTATTATTTATTAGCTTACTTATTTTAACTAAAAGCAGTTAACTTTTTCTGGTCAGCAGGGGCTCCACCAGGGATTTTGGGGCCCATGAAAAGATATCACATCAGCCCCACCACCACAGTGGTAACAACGACATGAAAACCTGGCACTAGCTTGGCTACTGAGTTGATACCCAGTTGGCTATTTTTAAACAATAACCTGATTGTTCAAAATTAGCTAACATTTGCATTCTAGTCTCTCAAGGTACTGAAAGAAGTAAAATGGACTTAAAATCTCAAATATGATGCCATGTGTGTATGCTTATTATGAAAAATACAAGAGATATATCTGAACATGACAGAAGAGAGAAGCCTCAATTTTATTCTAAAATACAAAATTGATTTTATAACACAATTTCTGAAAATTGCAAAAACCAGAAATGATTTGATGTATAAATTATACACTTTACTTAGTCTTCCTTAAAAATTCATGTAATATTCAAAGGGGTAAAAATATTATATACAAAGGCTATACTTCTATATGAGTACAAACAGTCTTATGCAACTGGGGCCTGGTCATTGAGACAACAGACAAATGAAATGAGGCGACAGCCTTGAAGAAACAGTGAAAGAAACCACTTGCGCAACTGCAGAGAAATGGAGCTCAAATCATGTTTGAGGTGACCCAGAAAACAATGTGGAAAAACTGATAGCCTGTGCATGGAGGAGTTATTTCCGAGACCGACAATGTTTTCAATGCCAGCTAAAACATTAGTCAATCAACGTAATGAAAGACTTAGATGTAAACAGGAAACTTGTGAAAATCTTGGAGCCAAAAATGTACTTGAGCGCAAGTTAAAAAACGATAAAAAGATCAAAGTTTAAACATCCTCAAACTTATAAAACTAAAAATTGCTAAAAAATGCAGTGCTAGTCCTTGCATAAAGACAAATAAGCAAATTTGTAGGTATTTTTAATTTTACAGTAATATAAATTTGGTTGGATATTTTAATAAAAACAATTATTAAGACATGGAGTAATTTGATTGATTGGAAAAAAACAAAAAAACTAAAATTTCTTGGTTGTAAAGATTTGTAACAAGCACTGTGAAAGTCTAAATACAAAAGGTGTAAAAAGTATGTTTTTTCTTTACCTAAAAGTACAACTATTCTGTTTCACTGGAGTAACAAGACAAAAGTTTCAAAATAATACATTTGTAATAATACACAATTATAGTAACAAAGTACAAAGTATTTTCTACCCCCACTGACCAAGATGTACAGTGCTTGGCTTGTGGCAATCTAAATGTATCAATATACAATTTGTGTAAAATCAGGCGCCCATATAAGACTCAGACTTGCACACTGAAGACTACCAAGACACAAACACGGCTTAGAAAAAGGAAAAGAAAAAAGCTACATGTTTAGTACAGAGGAGTGAATCATTCCTCTACAGTTTGCTACTTTGGGGATGTTGCTGCTAAATTGCAAGAAAATTGGTGTCCAGACTAAAACAGTGTTGTAGGCTCGTTCTGAAGCCCAGTGAAATCCACAAGATAACAGGCCTAATTTTAGTGTGTTGCTTGACTGGGCACCTACAATTCTTTTATATAATATGTGTGTGTGTGTGTGTGTGTGTGTGTGTGTGTGTGTGTGTGTGTGTGTGTGTGAACAGCAACAACACTAGACTGTGGCACACCCCCACAGATTGAACATGCCGTACAGGATTTTAAGGATCGATATGAGCACGGTGAAAAAGCTGCTTATGACTGTCCTGCACTCTATGTTAAGGAAGGTCATCTGACCTGCACACGAGGCAGATGGGCAGGAAGTGGGAAGTGCTGGAGTGAGTACTACTGTTTTACTCTTTTCTATTTCTTAATGTTAGTCAAATATAAAATGTAACTGTGCATTAACACTTTAAAAATGATATTTTAACTATTATTATTATTATTATTATTATTGTGCTGAAGGATGTGTTTACATCTTTTAACTTCATAAATTCACAGAAGATGTCTTTTAGCCAGGGGTGCCCCACTATTCCATACAACCGTACTGTAATAGTAATACAACATATTATAAGCATATTTACTAAAAAGCGCACAAAACTTTAAGCACATACTAAAATGTCGAAAGTGCAACAAAAAAAAAAATGACTCTCCATCCCACAATTTGTGAGAGAATCTAGAAAATTGAAAGTTTGTCTCATCCCACAAAAACAAAATGTCCCTCATTTCCAAGACTGAGGAGAAAAAACCTGAAATATTAAAAAACTAAATGTGTAGTTCCTGTAATGCTTCACTCCAGTGATCATGTTCGCTCACTTTTAAAAAATGTCAGTAAGGAAAAGAGACTGGTTAAATAAATAAATTCATTAATTACAATAAATAAAATAAAAACATATATAAAAATACATGGGCGTGTATCAAAAACACATTTCAAACATTAGAAAAAAAAACATTAAACACTTAGTAAATTAAACATTAGAAAACTAATTATTACCATTTACAAACAGATTTTCAGGTGTAACCAAACCAAATTAATCTAAACATTTGCTGCTCAGTGATTATTAATATCATAGAACTATTTCTTTCCAAAGACTTGCGGGTGAGAAGATAAACATAATTTCAGCAAATGTCAAAAATGAGTTAATGAACAAAATGGCACCTCAGGGTCACTTCTGGGTTGAGGAGAGCAGCTGAGCAATGCGTGACAGATGAGCTACAGTCAGTAATCATGTACCTATAATGTGCACCTCTATGGTCGTCTGATTAAATGACCAATTACCGAGGAGCTACATTAATGTATCTAATAAACCGGTAAGTCTCTGTGTATCTTGGCAGTTGTAGTTAGACGTTAGCACTTAAGGGACGTCATAAACAACAATTAGTCACTACAACTAGTCCCCTGGTGTAGAATACAATATTCCTCAATTTCTAAGGTAGATCAGTGATTCACAATCCTGGTCCTGATGTTCTTCTTCTCTGCACATTTTAGTGTTTATTCTGCTAACAGCACACTTGACTCCACACATCGTCTCATTACTAAGCTTTATTAGGTTAGCTCGAGCATGTTAGAGCTGGGAAAACACACAAAAAAAATGTGCAGTGCAAGGAATTCAAGAGTTGAAATGAAGAAGAGGAACTCCAGAGTTACACAAACCACACAGAGCAGAGTGATACACAGAGGAGTAACTGTATTATAATAAGGAGATGCTCTTTTTTCCATCTGTATGTTTTCCATGTCTTAATCTGTACTATGTACTGTCAGTTATTTCACTGAACATAAACACAACCATGAATGTACTAATTAAAACATGTTTGTTTGATTTCAGAACCCTGCACTGTGGATCTTAAAGCTATGGATGACCGTAATATACAGCTAAGGCATAAATACACAGAAAAAATCTATGTAACACATAGAGATTTTGTTGAGTTTTCTTGTAAAAGCGGATATAGACTAGCGAAAGGCAGTGTTTCCCTCCGTCAGAGCTGCACTAATGGAGAAATTCCCTTGCCTGTTTGTGAATAGTGAGTCACAGGTTCCCATTAAAGTGCTGTGGGGGGTTCAGTTGTGCACTTCACTGCTTAAAGAAGAATCAGTCATTTTAACCTGCTGTCTTAGAAGTTTAGATGTTTGTGTAGTGATAAATAACTGAGGAGGCTGCCATTCAAACTACATTCAGATAAACTTCCATTCAGTTAGCAGAAGAATGGATTGTGTTCGACCTGTCCAGGGTGTATCCTGCTTTCCGCCTGATGACAGCTGGGATAGGCTCCAGCACCCCCGCAACCCAGAAGGATAAGCAGCTTAGAAGATGTGTGTGTTTGTGTGTGTGTGTATGTGTGGATTGTGTTCAGTCAAACACAATAAGTTATGGTGACCAGAGAGCTTCGTTTAGTTTCATGAGCTAATTAAACCAAAGAAATGATGATTGTGAAACTGTGTTTGATATATTTAAGATCTCAACCAAAATCCATCTCCTGGGAGATCGAATGAAATATCATTTACAAATTTAACCTCTTAAGTAGCATTAAAGAAGAAGCCCTTTGAACTATTCATAAGATTTTCTTGCTCTATGTTTCTCAATATTTGTTTTCCAGCAAAATTAATAAACCATTTAAGAATGTTCACTGATTCTTTTCATCTTGGTCTTTACAGAAATTATTCCTTTTTTGGTTAATAAACAGAAACACACAGCATGCTACTCTCTGAATGAATGGGGCACTAGCGTTCTATTTATGGGACTCATATTGTAACCAACTACAATGTACTTCTGATCAGTTTATCTGTTAACTGAAATGGTATACATTGAATAATATTACTTTTTCTTGTTTTTATTTATTGTACCAGCTGAATTATTCTTCCTTAAAACAGATATGATAAACGTACGTAATGCATATTCATAGATTAGAAGTGATATCACACCCTATTGTCAGGCTTCAGTTACTGACTGATATGTTTATGCTTAAACGATTATTTCTCAAATCTCCTCTGGTAATGCTACTGTGGCTTATTCAATTAGCATATGGCTCTCTTCATATACAAACAGTGAGTATTATCAGTGAAAATAATGAAGGGGTGTGGATGATCTCCTGTCAACTAATTTGCATGCCTTTAATACAGGGTGCTTTTCTTGCAAATATATTTCTTACACCTAAGAATGTATTTCTTTGGCTTTTGTGGAGATTATTTGGGAACTTTCGTGGCCTCGGGCCTGACAGAGACACACTGTTGCAGATTCATTGTAATAATGCCATCTCGCCCACAGTAACTGCCGAATCCATGACAGGTGTACACATGCATAAATTTGGTCTTACCTTTGTTCTAATGTTGGTGAATATGGGTTGCTCTAAATGAATTACCCCACTTAGAGGTCCATGTAGAAGGTGTTTAATCTTTAAAGACATTTATACAACTCATTTACAAAAATGGTTCTCTGAGGAACCATCTATTGAAAGTTTTTTGAGGAACCAAAAATGGTATTGTGTGTCATGCAGTGTTAAGGTTTGAGAGCACTGTATTATGGGTGTTGTAGTGAATTTACATTAATGCCTTGGCAGCTGTAGTCACTGCCACAATGAAAATGCTCTCATTTTTTCTCATTGGCACACTCGTTTTTTTGTTTTGATATTTTTTTCATGCATGCAACAAATGGCAAGTGCTCCATCGACATTCTGTTCCAACTCATTCTTTTGGAAAAGGGAAAGTGCCCAAAGTGGGTATTTCCCCCAGAGCAGCAGGGAAGTTTAAATCGCTCTTGACCTGGATTGAAATTTTGTAAAATTTGGTAAATTTCAAACTTTTTAGTTCTCATTTTATTTGAGATATCATAGCTGTGATTAAATGAAAACCAGAGGAAGGTTTATTTTAAATATGAGATAATTGTAAGAGTTTTATGTTGTAAGAAGTTCATATTGCCCACCTGCTAGGAATACGTGTGATATTTTGAAGCAATATATTTTGAATAGCCTTGCTTTCTTCATTGTTTTTTACAGCCATTGTTGGGTCATTGTTGTTATATATTTATAAATGTGCATTCTAGATCACAATTTAAGCATGATTAAGCATGATATTAGACACAGGATGTCAGTTTTTATTTCTGGGACAATATAAAATGTGTATTTTTACCATTTGTCTTTTGTTTATTGTTTTTTTTTAACTCAACCTATGTCAGCTCAGTCTCCTCCTCGGTTTTGCCTGTGAAAACAGCAGTTGTTAAAAACCATACACCAATATAAAGACCAGAGAGCTGTCTATGGGAGAAAAGCAAACCATTTTGAAGCTGAGCAAAGAGGGAAAATCATACATTGCACAAGCACTGGGCTTAGCCAGTATAACAATTTGGAATGTCCTGAAAAAAGAAGGAAACCACTGGTGTCCTAATAACCATCAACGAGGTTGGCCAAAGAAAACTAACAGCATGACTAACAGCAACTAACTTTGAAAACTACATACAGCATATTGCATAGTTATAATAAAATAACATTTTATGAACCTAAGGGGGAATAAATAGTATCAGTGTATGTTTAAAACCTATTTCACTAAGTTACTTATCAACCTTGAAAACATCACATTTTGAAATTCAAGGTAAAATTCCATTATAATAATTCATTTAACTTTTAACCTTATGATAACATTTCAGAAAATCTACAGCCAGCTCTGTTTATCATTCCATACACGTCTGTAAGTTTTACATCTTCCTAGTAATTATTTGGAACCTGTGAAGCTGCACAAAACTGATTCTAATAATCTCCAAAACAATTCCAAAAAAGTTGGGACACTGCGTGAACTGCTGATAAAAACAGAAAGCAGCAATTAGTAAATTCTATTTGACCTGCATTAAAACGGTACAAAAATTAAATATTTGATGTTATACATTGTGAACTTCATTGTTGTTTGTAAATGTATGCTTGTTCCAACGTAGTCCAAAAACAGTCAGAATAGGAGCATGTCTGTGTTACATCACTTTCCTTTTAACAACTCTTGATAAACATCTGGGACTAAAAACACAAACTAATCTAGTTTTGAAAGCGGAAGTTATTACTTCTTCTATTATACAAATCTTCAGCAGTGCAACTGTACAGGGCCTTTCTTTTTTGTATTTCGAGCTCAATAATGTGGCATGTGTTTTCAATGAGAGACAGTTCTGGACTGCTGGCAGGCCAGTCTAGTATCTGCATCCTCTGATGATGCAGCCACGCTGTTGTAACACAGAATGTAGCTTGGCGTTGTCATGTTGAAATAAGCATGGACGTCCTTGAAAAAGACGATGTCTAAAAGGCAGCATATGTTACTCCAAAATGTGTTCAGCTTTCACAGATGTGCAAGTTACTCAATAATACACCCCCATGACAGACCCTGGCTTTTGAACCTCATGCTGGTAACAGTCTGGATGGTCCTTTTCTATTTTGGCCTAGAGAACACGGTGTCCATTATTCCAGTAAATAATTGTAAGTAATAAGTAGACTCTTCAGACAACCATACATGTTTCTACAGCGCAACAGTCCATTTCAGACGAGCTCGAGCCCAGAGAAGTCAGCAGCATTTCTGGACGTTATTGATATATGACTTCCACTGTGCATAATGCAGTCTTAACTTCAATTTGTGGACGCAGCGGCAGACGGTGCCTATTAACAACAGTTTAATGCAATGCTGTCTGAGGGTTTGAAGGTCATGAGCATTCATTTGTGGTTTTTTTAGCCTGCATCCTTTATGCACAGAGATTTCTCCAGATTCCCTGAATTTGTTTATCATATCACTGTTTATCATTGTTTATCATATACACTATAGAGGGTGAAAATTTTATACCAATTGTCCACTTATATCAATTCTCCTTTTATACCAAAGCATAACAGCATCACCTGTATAGTTGTGTTCTGAACATTTCACAGTGTTTCTAGTCTTAAATTGCCCTTGATTTTGTACTGTGTGAGTTTCATGGCTAGAGGGGCTAAGCCTGTACTAGGGAGGTCTAAAACATGGTTCCCAAAGAGAATCTTTTTTATGGCCCCAAAATGTTTAAAATGCACTTTAGAGTAGCAGCAGCCAGAAAATGTTAAGTACATCAGTAGTGTTAACTATATCAAAAAATGGTTATTTGGTCAACTTGCCACATGGTAGATCTGTCTCTTCATAGTTTGTATTAAGCAGAGAGCCATTAACTCTATATTCATCCACTTACAACAGGCACAGATCAAGCAAAGTTACTTAAGTCAAGCAATGCTAACTCTCCTCTCTTAGCTAAGCTGCAAGGCCCTAAATATATTATTCACACACAAATTACAGATCAGCTCAGTAATCAGAAAGAGCGTGATTTTGCTCTGTAGACATGTTTAATAAGCTAGGTGACAGAATTTCAGGGTCATGGTGACAAATATTATACTTTCTTAGTTAAGTTAAATTAAATTCAGTATTAATTTTAACCAAAAGCTAATACAGCTCTCCCTCGCTTTCTTCTTGATCACTAACCTCCATCAGATCTGCTCCTTCAGTCCTGTCAGTCTCCTTCAGCTTCTTTCTCTCCCTCTCATCCTGTGTTTAGTAATGCATTCATTTTATTAAACTCAGATTTATAAGAACTCAAGGAAATAATGATCAATCAGTTTAATTTAACTGGTAAAAATCTTCTCATCTGACTGGCCTTCGACGGAGCTGCTGCCTCTTAATTTCCATCTACAGGTTGAGGAATTGAGGAATATAAAACTGTGTTATGATGATCTTTTCACACTAAGCTGAATCAGCTTCCTGATTGAATTTTCCACCTTAAATGCTGCAGCAGTTTCATTCTGGTGCCTCACAGCGGAAAACTCAAACAAGAATCTGGCGAATAGGAAGCAACTTCAGCCTCGACCTTTTCACTGACATTAACTACCGTATTAATGCAACAACAATATATGGCAGATGCTGATGTTATTATGTCCAAATACTGAAGCGAAATCTAAAAACAAAGACTATAAAAAGCTGTCAATAACGTTATTTCTATCTCTCTTGTTCTTTCACTCTCACACTCACTATGAAGTGAGGGTAAACCAGAGACTCTATGGGTTAAACTAGTTGACGTCAGCTAGTTAGCTGATGTTGTGTTAGCCTAGCCTCTGTTCTTTACCTCACTTAAACCCAAAGTTAACTAAAGGTTAGCTAGCTAGAGTTAAGCAACCAAGTAAAAAAACAGCTATACTGACCATAATTTGCCACAAATCCATATTGCAGGTTAATATTCACTCCGTTTCACACTGTTTCACTCTGTATATTACAGATTTTGAATAACGTCTAACGTTTATTTGAGCTTTTAGCCAAAATCCTGTCCTCAGCTCGGTCACCGGTTACTTTGCCATAGAGCCCCTCCCCCAGGTCTGATATGATTGGCTTACAACATATAAGTTCTGATATGATTGGTGGAACCTTATGTTAGTCAACCCTGGTAATCCAGCCGAGGCAGCGCTGCATTAGAGCAGCAGCGCCTCCCCCAGGTCGCGCCCAGATATTACAGTACAATGTGAATGAGAATGAACTATAGATAATATGGAATAGTACATTTATATTTACTTAGGAAGGGGGAGCTAAATAACATGGCTAAAACCCCCCTGAACGCCAAAGCTAATCATTGTTTCTGTATTTATTTGCATTTTAACTACATTGATATCACAACATTGGTGGGAATTCACTCATCTCACATCAGTGGATGTAAAGTACCCCCCCCCCCAACTACTGATTCAGTTCAAGGTAAGTAAAAAATTGCAAAGTACATTTGGTCACATACATATCACCTGCAGGGCCATTTAAACTTTTCTATACACCATGTTTGTATTTTGTTCATGACTGTAATGTTTAAACTCAGTGAACGTTGTAGTGGTGCTCTTGTGTCATTGTTACGTTTTAGTTGGAAAGAAAGAGATAAACAGAAAATCTTTGGGCTTTTCAAGCAGTTTTTTCCCATGGTATCTAGGTAGATTCAGGTTTCCCATTGGCCAGGCCTTCAGGAGCTTGACTGAAGACCTTATGCATCCCATTGACTACCAACGTTATTAGGAAGTGAAAGAGAAATAAATCACATTTTGATGTCCAGTGAGTGGGACCAATTTTTAAGAAAAACAAACCACTCTAAGCATGACTGACAGTGTAGCAAGTGTGTGTTTGGTAGCAAAATCATGAGGCTTCTGTCAACTGTTAGAAATGAAAAAAGTGTCTGCAGCTATAAACCGGGGTTCTTTACTGATAAACTCTCATCTAAGGTAAACAGTTTGCTAATATCTGTTACAAGCTTTAAATGTTTGTGTTTAATCAAGAACTGATAATGTGCACCACCGTTAGCCTAGCGCTAACATACTATCTGGAATTCCATGAGGGCGTAGGTTCGAGATCCTTCACCAACTTTACTTATCTAAAGAGAGACTTGCTGAAATACAGCCAAACATCCATCCCTTATGCAATAAATGTAAAAAGCAAAGTGAAGTGTTGTTCTTGGATGTCCCATGCTTCAGTCATACTGGACAGAGATTTGAAATACAGCTACTTCCACATCTACTAGTGGCTATCTTTGTCATTGCTTCTGGGGGTGGTGGCCTCTCATGCACCCAGTCAAATGCTATTGGCATTTGATCAGAGATTATGTCTCTGTCATTCCCACTGCAGGCCTAGAGCACCTGCTTTAGCGCTTTGTAACTTTGGAGGAGTGGGCACGAGACCTCTCTCCAGAACTGCGCTATGCTTTATGACACCACGTCACACACTAACAACTATTGTTCTTCAGCTAACTATAAGAAGTAGCTCCATATTCCCAGCATGGATATCATGGCAGAGGCTGTCAAGAGACCTCAGAAGACGTTGTCAGAAGAAGCAAGGAAGAGGAAAAGAGAGTGTGACCGAGCAAGAGACCGGACACAAGTAAATCCCAGACTTTCAATCATTGTTGAGAGCTAAAAGAGATGAAAGGATGCAAGAGTCTAACAGGAAAACAACAAAAAAACAAAAAACAGCACAGTCAACCTCCCTGCCGGTGTTATATATGAAAGATGTGTGACATCAGCTGTATTTGTGTCATTTCTGTCTCACAGAGTTTTGTAGTCTTTCCAGATGCCACCAATAGTCATCTAACCTCAGTCTCGTTTCAGGCTAAGTTAGCATGCAAAGACATAAATTCATCTCACGCTAAAAAGTGATCAGTCTTTGCCAGTCTCCAAATAAGCCTTGAAGGTTTGCAGCATCGGGTACTAAAATCCAGTAATATTACTCTACCTTGTAAGTCGACATGGTTCTCTCTCTTCTGATGTTCTTTGCAGGTGTTACAAAACGTGTAACACAGATACAAAATACAAAGCGTGATTTCTATTTACGACAGTGGTGTAAAAGTGAAATACACTCCACAAGTGTAGGGGGAGCCCAAGAGCAAAAAATACCAATTCTCACATAAAGCTGCTTTAATGCACTTCTTACAGTGCGAAAAAATAAAATTCACACTAAGAGGTTCTGTTGAGAAATTCTATAAGGCCTGGCGTCCAGTCCTCTCACTGGTTAAAAAGGAACTGAAAGATGTAGAGTACATAACGTGGGCTTGTTTCAATTTATCTATTTATTTGTATGTATTTATTAACTTCTGTTATTGTTTTTATTTATTATTTATTTACATTCTTTCTTCATTTCTCTGTTTACCACTTTTGTCACGGTCTCCTCTGTCTCTGTCTTCATCTGTTTTCTTGCCCTGTGTTGTAGCCATGTACTCTTTAGCCATGTGCCTGTTTTTGTTTTGGTTCTTGTGCTCCGCCCTTTCCCCACCTTCCCTGTTAGTATCCTCACCTGTCAGTAGTCTGTCTCCTCCCTCTCCCAGGTTGCCCATTTGTTGTAGCCTTTATCAAGCCCTTTGTTTCAGTCAGTGTTTGTCTGGTCTACTTGTCACATTTAGTGTTTGTGGGCCTACCTTGTGTTTTTCTTTGCTGTGTTTAGACCTTGTAGTTTGTTACCTTGTACTTTGTATTTTGCTAGTTTTTGTTTATTAAAGTCTGCTTGCACATATATCCAGCCTCCTTGCTCATTCCACTCATGACACTTTTAGTTTGACTGTCTGTAGTTTGAAAAACATTTTAGAAATCATAAAATAAAATTCCAACAAAAAGATTTCAAAGGATTTTTCAGGGTGTAAACAAAGCCATTGAATAGTTAAGAAATTTAAGATGTAAAAAAAGTCATTTAGAGTGGTTTGATGTGAAATGCTCTATTCTAGAGAAACCTGCTCAGAACTCAGAATTGTTCACAGTGATAGAAACCAGATGTCTGAAGTGTTTCATGCCTTGAACAGCTAATGAACATTTGAAAGCTGCCTCACAGAAAGCTAACACATAAAAAAGTTACGAATATACTGCTTAATTCCTGAGACAATGTTTTTTGTGAAGGTTCTTGGCTTAAAACATATAGTTTTTAATGCATTCATAGTGAAGAGATACATGCATGACCTTTTAAGGCAAAATAGTACCGCAAAATAAGTGCAGAGCACCATGGGTATCACCGTGGCAGCAGAGAGACTTTATATGGAAATATGTTCTGTAGTTATTTCAATGAAGAGCAGCAACAACCCTGCTATAATTGGCTGGCAGCGGACTTCCCTGCAGCATAGTGGTTGTGGATAGTACACACTGTAGACATCCCGATCCCTGGTTCCTATCACCACCACTGTAAAGAAGTCAGTATGTTTCTCTACAGTTAACCATTTCACATCAAACCACTCTCAAAGAACTTGTTTAAATCCCAATAATTTAATTATCTGGACATTTTGAAAAGTTGGATGTCCCCTTTCAGGTCAAGATGCCTTCAAAACCCTTTATTTTCTAACAACTGTTTCTCCATAAAAGCTTACTGCTGTCAGCAGAGCAAGTTATTTTGTTACTAGGATTTAGCTTGAAGAACAAGAGTTAAGTTTTTTAAAGGATACCTTAGATCTTTTTTTTTTTTACTGGCCAAAACCTAATTGGCCTTATTGGAACAAGCTCTGTTTCTAAAGTGCTGCTAGTTGAAGCACATCATAAATGTCATGAACATGGCGGACTGTTTATTTTTAACATTTGAGTAAACCAATCCAATCTATATGCAGCCCATCACTGTCTAGTTTAAGCTTCCTGGCTGAGGCAGCCAGGTTTTTGTGTCAGTCAACATGCGACTTAAGTCTGAGTCACTGTCCCATCTCTACCTTATACACATCTAAATATGGCCAGAGATACATTTACCCCTGTGTATTTAGTGCCTTGTTTTGATCATCAGCACTGAGAGCAAATACTTCACATTTATCCAATCATTAGTTGTATAACTGGCATAATCCTGGTTGAGCATATTTTATAAATCAGGATCAACGTTAGGATATGACAGAATATATATTAAAAATACAGAAATTTAGTGTTTATATTAAGTCCAAGTTACATTGTAAAGAATATATTTAGAATACAGTTACTGTTAAAATGTGTTAGTTACTTTGTTTATGTATTGTAATGAAATACATCACATTAATACATGTAGGACAGTGTATTCAGTGTTTAACCAACACTACTTTTCAAACTATTCCAGCCAATTCTGATTGCGAGTCACTTTTTAACACCAAAATGGGTTTGGGACGGCGTGAAACATTCGTAAATCTGCCCTTTGAACACTGAAGTTGTCCTCAGCAGCCATACTGTGGTTCAGCTTCACGGTTCAACTATCGTTATGCACCAACTTTCATTCGCTCCCAATTTTTAAATGCAATGTGGCTAAAAATCAGTGGTGGACAAAGTACACAAATAATGTACTTGAGTTAAAGTAGAGATATCCAAGGTAAAATATTACTCCAGTAAAAGTAGAAGTCCTCCCTTTAGACCTCCACTTGAGTAAAAGTACAAAAATATTTACTTTCAAATGTACTTAAGTATCGAAAGTAAAAGTACTAAAAGATTAATTAACTTAATGCAACTTAGTTACAAGTTTAAGTTTAGTAAAAACTTGCTTTCAACACAGGTTCACAAATGAGTTTTCCTTTACCATATTGCATCTGTAGGTCTCTGTTCATAAACATAAACTAACCAAAACAAATTTACTATAAAATGAAATAGTGTTTGTATAAATTCAGAAAAAAGACACGTCAGTCACAACTGCATATGTGTACGTATTTCTATACTGTGGTCTATTTACACAAAGTTAGGTTACTTCATCATTTATGTTGGAATAGACACTCCCAAAATTTTATACAGATACACGAAAAAACTACTTAAGTACAGTAATGAATTACATTTGCTTCATTACTGTCCACCACTGCAAAAAAAAACTCATAGCGACAACTGTTTAGTAAATATAAACACTGGAGTGTGTATTGCTGGTAATTGTCATGACAAATGTACTGATGTTTGATATCATGACAGCCTATGTCACATGTTCATTTTTGCTGTGTACTCTAGTTGGCCATCATGGCATAAAACATTATTACCTGTATCATATCAATTAACAGCAATAGTAAAATGACACTTTATATCACTGGATATTATATGTCATTACAAGTCTTTACAGCATATGACATCTGCCATGTTTACTCTGTGGTTATATCAATGCAGCAGTGCAGCAATACAGCAGGGTTCCAGTAAGTCTGTCTACTATCAGAAACCAAAAAATAGGTCAAGCCAGGATGCAGCTGTAGTGTTCCAGAGTCCAGAGGGTCCAAAGGGCTACAGAACAGCAAACATTGCCATGTTTTCTGCATCATCAACTGATTTCTCTGGTTATTTACATTACAATTTTCTCTTGTAATATTTAGTGCACTATATTGCTCCAAAGGCCCATTTGAGAAATATTTATATGGTCCAGTGGGCAGATAAAGCTCTCCATCAATCGCACATGCAGTATATGATTTTGATGAACAATATAAGGACAGTGAAAAAGTTACATATCACTGTACATACTATGTTATGGAAAGTGACCCTTATATGACATGCCCACAAGGCAGATGGACGGGAAGTGTCAAATGCTTGGGTAAGTTCAGATCCTTTCAATGTTGGTAAATAACGGTGCCGCTATGAAAATGTATGTACATGTTGGCAACAGAAGAGCAGCATCTGCCACTGACCTGTGTTAGCCATGGACCTGTGCCATTGACCTGAGATGTCATCAAAGGCAAAGTAGAAAATATCTGGTGTTAAACCCATTATTTGTTTGGCCACAGCTCTGAAAGGATGTGATCATAGGATCTGGTGAAAGTTGGTCCCTTCAGAGACAAATAACATGCAGTGTTCATGCAACCCTTTACACAACACCCAAACATTTTTTTAGTGCGACTTACATGAGTGAATTATGTATGTACATTAAGGGTTGCACAACTATTCATTTTTACTAGTCTTTCAAAAACTAGAAGACTACTTGTCATTTACCATGGTGAAAAAATTGTGGTCACTCTTATGATAATATATTTTAGAATCTTCCCTCTAACAGTTGTACACGTTTTCAGGAAACCATTTATTCAGTCTGACTAGAAATCAGAGCTAATTTCTATCAACAACCAAACATTTTTGATTTAGTAGACATTAGTAGCAAATATATAGTATTTATGATAATATCCCCTCGTGTTTGCTAACCAGTGTATTACTTCATTTCTGTTTTTGCTGCATGTCATGCTAAAACAACACTCTGTTATCGTTAAAAAGTACTTATTCACTCTTAATTCCCTCTTTTTTGCACATTTGTCTCACTAAATGGTTTCAAATGCTCATACAAATCATGTTTGTTTTCTGTGAAAGCAAAACAGGTTTTAGGTTATGCTTATATTTATTTAAAGTTAATAGGAATAACTAGCTGTGCAATCTTTAGTAACAACAACTGCAACAAATGTTTCTCATTATTTTGATTAGTTCAGTGTAAAACCTTAATTTTGTTTCTTTTGAGCCATACAGAAGTCGACTCTCCCATGGAGACCATTTTTGCCCATTATTTTTTTTCTGAATGGTGGAATAACAGATGCTCCACCATATGTGAGGCAAGAGAGGCCTGCCATTCCTTAGATGGGTTCTGAGTTTCTGGGTGAGTCTTTGCTGTGCTCTTTGAGGAATATCTGTTAGACTGGCCATTTCTGACAAGTATCACCACTGTTCCACATTTTCTCCATTTTCAGATAATGGCTCTCACTGCAATTTGCTTGAATCTAGAGCCTTCAAAAAGGCTTTGTAACATTTCACTAACTTAGCTTCTCTTCTAGACTTTCTCTTGCTTGCAGCATAGTGTGCTGCTTGTTGAGGCCTTTTAGCCATCTCACATCGCTCGAGAGGTTCTATTTATGTGATGTTCAGAGTCAACAGAGCTGGCAGTGATCAAACCTGGGTGTGTCTGGTCTATTTGGTGCCAATTTTCAACTAAGTTTAAACTTTAAGACTGAGCGATTACTTTTTCACACAGGGCCAGCTGGTGTTGGACAACATTTTTCCTTCCATAAATAAAATGATTATTTAAAAACTGTAATTTATGTTTACTCAGGTTGTGTCTGTGGTATATTTGTACAAAGATCATCTTGCAGTGCCATCATGCTCGATAAGATTCATTTTACACAGAAAATGATAGCAACATTGATGAATATTACCTGGAGTTACAGCCCTACAGCCCATCTAATAGTAGGTAAAAGGTGGAATCTTACCTGACGCAGGAGCACTACGTCTGTAAAAACTACTGACGTGGTAGATACAGACGGGACTAACCTCAGTAAAAAATACAAAACTCTTCATTTAAAACTATTCTTGTCAGAATTCGTCAGTCAGGAGTCTAAGGAGCCCTTAGTGGAGGTCACGAACATTGCGATTTCTTACTAGAACCAGTTAGGAGTAACCTACAATACTCCTCAACCTAAGTTACACCAGTTCTGGTCTTGATGTTCTCCTTCACTGCACACTGTAGTGTTTTCTCTGTGCCCAACAAACCCGAATCAACTTTTTTACTCATTATTGACCTTCATGAGGTCAGTGCAGGAGTGTTATGAAGGAATAGATTTGTTTCCTGGCTCAGGCATGCCAGAACTGCATCAACTGTAAATTGACAACAGCAATGATGTCAAAGGTCTGTTACTGCACTTACGTTTGGTATATTTTATTTCAGGAGAGAAGTGAAGTGTGAGAATTCAAGTTCGACTCCATAAGCTAGAAACAAGCAAAGTATCAGTAGTAGCATCAATAAGGCCTTGCTCAATACTTAATCTTCAGTCTTACTACATGGCTACATGGTGCAACAGTGGAAACTGCTGCATCATTTCAGGTGAAACAGAAGCAAACTGCAGCTTTGTGCACCAACTTCTAAATTCAACTCAAACTAGCAGTTGTTTTACAAGTTTATTTCAGAGCCCTGCACTGTGAGCGTTCCTGTGATGGATGTACATCATATACAGCTGCTTAATGGAGGAAGACAAAAAAATCATATTGTGTTCACTTGTCAAGAAAAACATGCACTTGTGGAGGACAGTGTTGCAATAATGGAGTCATTGCCTTGCCTGTTTGTCAGTAGACGTGATGTCTGAGAGAGTTTAATGTTTGTTTAGTGACTGATTCAGTAAATAATCGTTGGCCACCAGGATGAGTTACTGAATAAAAACATTCAAACCAAATTCAGATAAACATCCATTCAGTTAGCAGAACAGTGGGTTATGTTCATCAAGTACACTAAGTAATGATGACCAAAAGGCGCATTGACTTTCATGAGTACTGAATGAACCAAATAAATGATTATTTTAAAAGACAGCATAATTGTAACTTCATGAAATATATATTTAGCAAAAATCTCCTGGAATCAGTCAATAAATATATAAAGTCTTCTTTTAAATGGATTTAAATGCAGCCTTCTACAATTTCTATTTGAACTGTTCATCTGTTGCTGAATGCCGTTCATTATTTTTTATGAATATTTCCACAATATCAATAAAGCATTTTGTAATGTATACCAGTTCTTCTTATGTTTATCTTTTTTGGTGGTTCGCTTTTTTTACACAGTGAAAATCTCACACAGCGAAAATCTCACACAGCTAGTTACATATTGTGAATTGCATGCATTTGCAAAAATAAAAATGATGATTAAAGTTCTCCACTTCTGCTAAAATAGCTGCATCTCACAGCATAAAATATGTGATTATATTTGCAAATATTAAGTATTTATCTTTGTAAAAAAGTGTTTCCAGTTGTTTGAATTGGAAGTATTTACATTCTTTTCAGTTCTGATTACTGATGTTCTTTTAGGAGGTACTTTCACTTGAGTTATATATTTATCCAAGTATTAATACTTTTACTTGAGTATGCGTTTAGGCTACTCTACCCATCTCTGAGAAGAGCGTCTGAGTCTCCACTTCTGTAATCATTTTCATCTTTTGGATTCTAAAGGAATCTCTGCTCTGTGGAAAATCAGCAAATATCAACAGAGCTGTGTAGTTCACAATAATAGGCAACAGTTAGCTAGTGCACTAGTTAGTTTTCTAGCCAGCTGGTCATATTTTTCAAATAGGCTGCTTGTTTCCTTTTGCCCCAGTAAATTTTAATTTTAATACAGTTCTGTTCAGCTCTACTCCAATGTGCTCACACCTAAACCACTACACTGACTTTGTTCACAAGTCTGTATCCTGAACTGTTTATGTAAACATACAGTGCTGAGTATTTTACCCAGTCCTGCCTTTATCAGAGCTGTGAACTCATCCTTTTTTTTTTTTTTAATAATTAATTTTTAAAGAAGGGAACTGATTTATCTGTGTATTCCAGTCTCACTCCAAGTCTGATGTTATTTGTTAAAAAAATAAATAAATAAAATCATAAAATATAGTAAAAATAATAATAAAAATGGTTTGAATGCTTTGAACTTTGTTTAGTTTACTTTTCACTGGGTTGGAAATACAGGAATGGGTGGACTTGAGAAATATTGACTGTGCTAAAAGCAGAGTTTGCTTAGTCTTTTCATCATACTAACCTTTTCAGCAAAATGAAGCAGTGTCTAGTTATTCAACATCTTTTCTTCTTGTGTTTCTGTGATTGTGCTTCATCACAATATGGTAAGACTTTATCTCCTTTTGGACTTCAAATTGAGAGTTATTTTCATAGCAAATTACATTTAATGCTAAATTTGGATCCTGCCAAATCTAGCAATCATGATCAGGTTTGAACAGCAGGGAGCGGAACAGGAAAGCAGAAGTGTCTTTTTTAGCAACCGTCTTAAAAAAACAGCTTTAACTAAAAGTTGAGTCTAAAGCTCCGGACAACCAGCCAGCACAGTCATTTAATCTCTGTAATAAATGCAATTAAGAACACGCAGCTAGATATCAATCTGGAATTCAAACTGATGCTGTCTCCTCAAACTCCTCAAGCTGTGCATTAAGTTCATATCTTTGTTCATTGATAAGTACATGTATGTATTTATGTATTTTTATACTATATATAGTTACTGATGTTTGCTGGGAATAACAAGTGTGCTTTTTGTAAGCTTTTTAGTTAGTGTAACTGTATATACTTTAGCTTGAATGCAAATCTGAGTGCTTGTCTTTTCTCAAACATAGCTTCCAGTTCTTTCCACATCACTTGTACTCTGGCTGTGTCGTCAAACTGTGAATGACAGAGGCCACATACAGCTGCTAGTGACCCATCAATCCATCAGCTTTTTAACCCATCAACCCATTTTATTACGTGCCCAGTGACATCTAAAGCTAATTTTTAATGTAGTTTAACAGAGTCTTAGTTTAACTAGTCTAACTTCTGTTGCAAGAGATCATGTGTATATTCACCACATGTAACGTGTTCTCCACACACGCCACGCATTTCTACGTTTCATTGGAGCTTTGTGGAGGGACTTTTCTGCAATATAACCTTACCTGGGCTAACGACAGGCCTGTTATCTGTTGGACAATATTGATGAGCGCACCGCCAGCCAGTTTGAGCTCTGCCTTTACATGGCATTCGATTGGTTAAGAACCCTGATAGCAAGAGGACCTGTTGGCCCGCTGATGGCAAAGCTGGCGGTCCACTGGCATTTTGCTCAGCGTTTTCGCTGCAGCCCACCAGTGTTTAATGACAAAATTTCACTTCTCATTGCTCACTTTCTACAGTCCAATAGACTTATATTTCCTTCCTTTTTTAAGTTATACTTTGTAAATTAGTTAGCAGAAGTGTCACAGTGTCAGTAACAACATTTTCTATAATAACATTTTTAATATTCGGCCTGGTCATTATTTTTTCTCTCTCAGTTGTTCATAATATTTGTCTTAGTTTATTTTCCAAAATAAAAGTCTCTGTGCATTTAAAATCTGTTTCAAGAGATTAAAAACTAGTTAACGCTTGTATGCAGGACAGTAATCTGGGTCCTCTGAGGGTGGACCAGCAGTGGTAAACAGTCAGTACTGACCTTATCAAGCCAGCAGACTGATATAAGCTCGCTATCTGGGAAATTTCACACACAGTTTGTTCCCAACCTAGTAAATCTACATTCTCACACACATGTAGCCCAGAATTTCTTATGGTTGTCCTCAGGTGTTCTCAGTAAGAGATCGCATCTGGAGATTGTGAGACTAAGATAGATAATAAAAGCTAGTCATGTTTTCTGCACAGAAACACCAGGGCACATAAAAATGGTAAACAATTTAGCAATTTGAATTGCTTTTCTGGTTTCAAATATTTTAATAGTAAATATGTTGTCCAGCCCTAAATAAGAGTGTTGAAGTAATGGTCACTAAGATAACTGCCTCTTTCCTTCTGGATTTTGGGCTCTCTATGAGCACCATGTCATGTTTGGACAGGTGAAGGAGCAGTTTAGATAGCCTGTCATAGCTGAGGTTTTGACATTTTACTTGTCACTGCACACTTGCATTGCACTTTCGTACCACTTGGAGTCGGGGAGTTTCTTCCCATAAATCTCCCTGCAGTAGCCTGGCTAGTTCATCCCAGCTTCAGTGGAGGTTCCATGTGATTTTAGAGCAGAAGAACTGAGGACCATCATTTGATACTACCTTCATGGAAATAGCAAGTCTGCAAAAGAATATAACACTGTGGGTGGGCGCAACCAGTGTTGTATAGGTGGCCAAAACACAGTGCTGGAAAACCGTGAGCCACATTTATCCTGAATGGTAACTTTACAACAGAAGGAAGAAACATTCTTAACTGATAATGGAAGTTAATGGAACAAGTATTTTCTGAATAATATTGGACCATTTCTATTGGTCCATTCATTATGAAATATGAACACAGTGCAGATGGTAATGGAATGCAAAAAAGGAAAAAAGGTTTTTGCTTGACAGGGATGATGTGCTTATGAGACCCTGAATTCTTGAAATGATTGATTGTGGAATTCATGTACTTTTCTTACAGGAATAAGATGTAAGCTGCCTACAATACCACATGGGATTATTAATGACGCTAAAGAGGAATACAAAGAGAACGAACAGTTAAAATATTCCTGTGAAAAAAAATACAGGCCCAGACATGGAACCCCAATGTGTCTTAGAGTTGGCTGGAGTATAACACCAGAATGTGAAGGTAAAACCCCTCCATTTGATTTCTTTCTATAGTACAATTAATGAAAGATGAAACACAGCCGTACATTTATTCTGAACATATGTGAGCAGTTTATAACTTATTACAGTACCAGCGTTCATCCGCAATCTTTTACTAACAAAGTATGTTTATCATTAGTCTTTGCATCTTTATAACTAGTCTCTGTGAATCTCCCTGTTATTTATCCTTGTGAGATCAGCTCCTCTCTGTTTTGTCTCATTTTGTCTACCACAGAAATTAATTGTCTGCTTGGGCCGCTCACACCTGGAACAAGCACAAGCCCACAAGGGAAGAATGTATTCAGGGCTGGAGAGAGTGTAGAGATCACCTGCTCAGAAAGACGCTGTTTGTACGGAACAAGAGAGATCAAACGAAACATTATATGCAAAGAAAGTGGTGAATGGGAATACTCGCCTGTGTGTGAGGGTAAAGAATACACAAATATAAAAACTGCAAAAACATTCTTGGTGCTTCAGTTATAACATACAGTAATTAACATCTAAACATCTTTGCAGAAATTACTTGTGATATTCCCTATGACCAGCATGTGGACTATGTTCACTACTACTTTAGTAGGGACAGAAGATTGGGGGTCGAAAAAACATACCAGTGTGAAAGTGGGTATCACGCAGGAGCTAGAACTGCCACGTGTACAGAGAACGGTCTCCAAAACCACTGTGTACTGGTAAGTCCCTGTCTGTGGAAGCGTGTGGTTAATTAGCTTCCTTATTTCATAGTAGAGAAGTATGAAAAAGTCTTGGCTGTTTTTCAGAGATTGTGTGTCCTGAGCCAACAGTTGAAAATGCAAGACAGCTGGATAATCCACACCATACTTAGAAACTAGATGCACATACTGAAAACCAGGTTTATATCCAGACAGACTAAAGATAAGCAAAGTGATCATAGCAGTGCGTTTTACCACCTTGCTCCTAGTTTTATTGCTTGTAATTCACTCACTCACATTCAGCAGGGTGAAAAATCTCTGCAAGGGGGAGCCATTAGCCAGACATAACATTTGATGCTTTACGTTAATGACACTGTGTGTCCTTGTTTACCAAGTATCTCTGTGTAGTCTTTGATACAAAATAGCTTTTTTCAACACACTTGATAAGTATGTTTCATCAAAAAAGAAGTGTGCACTATTTTCTCAAAAATGAGAAGCACTCAAAGCACTCAAAGGCCTTCTTTGTCTTGTATACAATTAAGTGTAATTTAACTGCAAACACAAAAATAAATGTTCCCATTTTCCATTGCAACATAGAGCAAATCTCAAATGAAGTACAGTCTAAAGACCAGCTGTCAGGGTCAGAGTGGGACTAATTTCCACACAAACAGCATTGTCTTTGTACAAAAGTACATTTTCTAAAATCTTATACTTCATACTTTTATTATTTATACTGACCACTGACCAGCTGCTTCATTAAGAACACCACCTTGTATCAACATTCACAGTTCATTTTATCAGCTCCATCTACCTATAGGTTCATAATTGTATAGGTACAATTACAGACTGTAGTCACTTCTCTGCATACCTTGTTAGCCCTATTTTACCCTGTTCTTCAGTTGTCAGGCCCCCCACAGGACCACAACAGAGCAGGTATTATTTGAGTGGTGGATCATTCTCAGCACTGCAGTAACACTGACGTGGTGTTGGTGTGTTAGTGTATGTTGCGCTGGTCTGAGTGGATCAGACACAGCAGGGCTGCTGGAGTTTTTAAACACCTCAGTGTCACTGCTGGACTAAGAACAGTCCACTAATCAAAAATACCCAGCCAACAGCATCCTGTGAGCAGCGTCCTGTGACCACTGATGTAGGACTAGCAGATGACTACACAACACACACTCCACGGCAACAGATAAGCTACTGTCTCAGACTTTACATCTACTGGGTGGACTAACAAGGTCGGTGTGTCTAATAGAGTGGGCAGTGAGTGGACACCGCGTTTAAAACTCCAGCAACACTGCTGTGTTTGATCCACTCGTACCAGCACAACACACATTAACATACCACCACCACATCAGTTATATTTGTTTTCACCCGTTTGTGTCATATACATGCAATTCATAAATTAAATTAGTTATATTAGCATTAATGAGATCCAGCTGCAGTTTTTCTTCTATTTCAGTGATGCACACAAAATTGAGTGCTAATAGCTCATCCTTGTGGGGAGAATCTTCAGCCTGTTAACCATCAGTGAGTGAATGTGTGAGCCAAACATCTAACATGTCCAAATTAATGTAATTCACTCACTCAGCCTGTTTGAGACATCTGGCAGAAAATGAATTAAAACTCAAAAGAGCTGTCCCAACAGTCCCAACCTTTACTAACTCACAGCCCATACAACCAACTACAAAAGCTTCCATGGCCCACAAGATTTTAAGAACCAGGCGCCGTATTACAGAAACTTCCTATCTTTTTGTCTTAAGTAAAGATCTGACAGGTAAAGATAACCTTTTTGGTGACACTTTATTTTGAGTGGTCCTTTTAGATGAAACAAACACTCAATAAATGCTAAGTAGCATGTCAAAAACGTACAAGGGTTAGGATTAGGTTTTGGGTTGAGGTTAAAGTCCGGGTTAGGATTAGGGCCAGGGTTAGAATTAGGTTTTGTGTTAAGGTTAAGGTTAGGATTAGGGCCAGGGTTAGGGTTAGGTTTTGGGTAAGGATGGGTAAAGTTAGGTTTTGTGTAACGGAAGTAACATTAACAACACATCTAGTTAATGTAAGTAATGTATCAACAGAACATCTACAAGATATTTACTTCATTGTAGTCAAATGCGTCACTACTGCTTCTTCACCGATATGTTGTTGATGTGTTACTGATAATCTGTTAAGAGTTTATTAATCCTCTACAAAGGACCACTTCAAATAAAGTGTTAGTAGATTTACCACAAATTCATATAACAGAAGTAAATCTTATCTTAACTGAGGAGTCTTATCTTACAGCATCATCTCAAGTTAGGAAATCTTAATTTATTTGATCTAAGTCGACGATCAACTGTCATGCCTGTTAACTAGCAACCGACCATCTGTGCACAGATGAAACGTAAACACATAAATCAATATAATCATGTTAGTTAGCTACTGGTACTGGAGTAAAAAGGTCGAACAAAACTAAGACGCGATGAACTTGAAGTTAAGAATATTGTGACGGTATTTTGAGCTGTTTATCAGACTCTTTAGCCAAGCTCGCTAACGTTATTCCTCCTAATAGACAGACACACGTTCAGCTCTGTCTCCTCATCATTCACCTCCATCACTGTAATATTTTATCTGATGAGTTTATCAACATTAACACATGAAGATAATAAGAGTGGCTGGTGGAGACTGTGTGTGCAGCGTCTGGGGTTTTTAAACATTGTTAGAAAAACAGTGTTTCGATGTAGATAAATGTAGCATCATTATGCTGGTTATAGTGAACGATGCTGCCTGTCACCGCATAAAACAATAGAAACAGGCACTTAAAACAGTAGTTAAGACAGCTCTGGGTTTGTCTTAAAGTTAGGACTGTATGTAGGAAATTTTGTCTAGTTCCTTTCTGTTATACTGTTTTCTTATCCGAGTTTGGATATGTTTATAAACCGTTGTTTTGCAGCTTCTTCCTAAATTTAGTCCTAACTGATGTTGTCATGGTGACTAAACAGAAAGATTTCAGACCTAAGATGTTTCTGTAATACGGCCCCAGATCATTTAAAGTGCAAACAAATATAGTACAAAAATCATCGTAGCTTGTCAATTTTGCTCGATTTTATAACATAATGGATCACAATAAACACTAAAAATAGCCAAACATTTTCTAACTCACCTAATGAGTTGAGCTGATGTTGTTTGGCAACCACCAAGTGCTGGATGACAGGCTGAAGAAATGAAAGCTGTGAAAGGAGGTCTGGTTCAGTTCATTGGGTTTAGAGCTTTATTCATTTAGCGTCCATCTGACGGCATAATTTGTTTGGATACAACACTTCATTTAAAAAAGATGAACTTTTTTTCATCAAAGAGGGGCAGTTATTTGTATTCTGTTCTTGGACATGTGAAGCCTAAATGCTTTTATACACCTAACACGATTTATCTGTGTAGTATTTCCTGATGACAGTGACTTAATTCGATTTTGTGTATTGCTGATGAAATCCTGCACACCAAATGTGATTTCTGAACAGTGAAAATGCGACACTATTTTATTTGCTCTCTGTTTGATATTTGTGAACTTTTGCTGGATTCCTCTGCTTTCTCACGGATGGTGTTAGCATCTCCAAAAGCAGCACAAACTGAGCTCAGACAGAGTTTCTCAGTGTCCTTATTTGCTCACTTTATGTGGTCAGCCTTCTTTTCCTGCAAAAAGAAGTGCAGTCATACAGTGCACAGACTACATTTATTGTATATATGACTATAGTTTCTCAACACAACTGTAGCTTTCTGGTATTTATGCTTTATATTATGTATATTATATTTGTTTTTCATATTTCTGGTTAACATTAGTAGGTAATTCAGCAGATGAAAACCAGCAAAAGAGGAGCTTTTGGAACTAATGAAAAGGAAGATATTTTGCAAAATAAATGCAATACTTACATAATAGGAACACTTACATACTACAAGATCAAGCCACGTATTGTCATCTAATTTCAGGTTGTAGATTTACTAAAAGATTGCTAATTAATGACATACACTTTGCACTGGTAGAGGTAAATTACTAAGAATGTCTTTGTACAACCCGCTTCCCAAAAAAGTTGGGATGCTGTGTAAAATGTAAATAAAAACAGAATACAATGATGTGCAAATCATTTAAACCCTATATTTAATTTGACAAAACCCTGTAAGTGTTTGGGAACTGAGGAGCCCCATTGCTGTAGTTTTGAAAGTAAAATGTTTTCCTATTCTTGCTTGACATAGTATTTCAGCTGCTCAACAGTTTAGGACCTCCTTTATATTTTTAGTTTCATAATGCACCAGATGTTATCAGTGGGAGACAGGTCTGAACAGCAATCAGGCCAATTCAGCACCCAGACTCTTTTACTAGAGCCATGCTGTTGTAATACGTGCAGAATGTGGTTTGGAATTTTGTCCAGCTGATTACAAGCAGGATGGTTCCTCTCCTCTTTAGCCCGGAGGACAAGGCGTCCATGATTTCCAAAAAAGAATTTCAAATTCTGGTTCTTCAGACCGCAGGACACTTTACCACGTCACCTCAGTCTATCTTAAATGAGCTGGCAGCGTTTCTGGATTCAGTTTTATACATGGTTTCTCCTTTTTTGCAACATGTTGCTGCCATCAAATTCAAAATAGGCATACATTTTTTAAAATGCAATCACTTTTTTCAGTTGCAACATTTGATGATGTTTTTGTATGATTTTCAATTAAATATAGGTTTAAATGGTTTGCACATAATTGTATTTTTATTTCCTTTTTTTTTTACAGCGACCAAACTTTTTTGGAAACGGGGATGTAGTTAACATATGATCAGCACAATATAACCACGTTTAGCTCAAATGCTATTTATATGAAAGCTCTTTTTCGGCAGGTATGAAAAAAAAAGTTTTTCTTCTGTTGTTTTCGGATTGTGGTTTACATTGTGACTCATTAAGTCATGTCCGTTATTATTTGTTGAGAAAGTATGGGATTTTTTGCCATAGTACATCATTATTTTGAGAAAATAACATTTCTGCATTTGTCAGAAATGTGAGAAAATAAGGTATTACTCTTCTGTATTATTACTTTCAAATAGTGTTCAAACGTTCAATTTTGGCTGCCAATAAATAGCTCACAGTCCATATTTATGGTAAGCCTTGGTAACTCTCCTCCCAGTACTTTGCGAGTCTCTGGGTGTGAGTCTCATTTTGACTCTTACTAGAACATTTTAGTTCCATCTCATAGCAGGAATTGCAAATGTAAAAGGAAATCCCTCCTAAAAACCTGTCAGGTTGAATGCAGCTTCAAATAACAAGCCTTTCATCACAAAATAACCTTCAATCTGAAGGACAGTATTGAAGCGCTACATGCAGTAAATGTGGTGTTAAAGGAAAGAGGCAAAACAACTTGAAACAGTTGGTAAGTCTGTAGTTTGTAAAGCAAATACAGTGCCCCTCATAAATATTGGCACCCCTGGTAAACATGAGCAAAAGAGGCTGTACTTTACTGCTCAGTCGTTTGATCTTTCATTGAAAATATTTATCATGATAAAAATCTAACCTTTATTTTAAATAAAATGATTAAAAGAAAAAAAAATATTCTTAACAAGAAAATGTTTCTCTTGGATGACCTCTGGTGGCCAGTTTGGGAGTTGCACATCACACTGGGTCTTCTCCTATAATAAGACTGGTAAACACATGACAAGGTATCTAAGACCATTTCTTCATACAGAATCTCTCCAAACCCTTCAGATTCTGAATTTCACACTCGTGGACTTTCCTTTTTAGCTCATATAGGTTTTCTAGAGGGATTAAGACAAGAGACTGGGATGACTATGACAAAACCTTCATTTAGGTTCAGGTCCAGGGCTTTGTTCTCATATACCCATACAACACAGTCCCATTGAAAGTTCCAGTAACATCTGGTAAATACATACATATACATTATATATCATCTTCTGGGCATGTTCTTACCATCCCCAGCTTTTAACTTCTTAATTGTTGCCTTGATAGTAGAAATGGGTTAGCTAGGTAGCAATTTTAGCAAGTTTTAAAAGAATGTAGTCTAACACACTAAAACGCAGCTGGATTAACTATTACAATAGTGAGCATTCTTGCTATCCAAACTATAGGCAAACCAACAGCTTTGTGCTTTTTCACCTCATTGCTTTAAATGCTGCATTTACTGCATGTATTGCTGTAGTTTGTCTGTCATACTGAAGGATTTTCTACAATGAAACGTTTTTCTTGTCGTTTGAAGCTGCATTGAACCTGAAGCTGCTGCAAGCTGCAGGAGAAGACATTGTAGTAATAACTACACGAGTGTAGCAAAACTGACAGACAAAGTAACACATAAGTTTGGAAATGAACGGTTTTATTATTTATCACATTAAGGTCGGCTGAGTCACTATCTTCATCTCTATCTTATACATATCTAATATGACCAGAGGTACACTTACGCCTGTATTTTCTGCTTTGATTTGACCACTGGCGTGCTCCTGATTGCACCTGTTTTAAATCAGGACCACGGTTGGGATGTAACAGGATATTTACAGAAATTAAGTTCAAGTTACATTTTGTAAAGGTAGTATTTAGGATATAGTTACCTTTTTAATTTTTTAATTTTACATGACTTTGTTTATGTATATGGAATACATCACTGAATACATTTAAGAGAGTATTCCATATTCAGCCACCACCACTTTCATTCACATTCACTTTTTAACACCAAAATGAGTTTGGGATGGCACAAAATATTAGTCAATCTGCCCTTTGAACAGTCAACTTGTTTTTTAAATGTCAGAAGTGTAAGTTTTAATAGTGAAAAGGCCCTCAACAGCCATACCACAGTTCAGCTATCTTCATGGCTCAACCATCATTGTGCACCAACTTTTACTCTCTCCCAATATTTAAATGCAGTGTGACTGTAAATAAACACAGCAACAAAGATGGTGTAATTGTAAACACCGAAGTGTGTGTTGCTGGTAACCATCATGACAGATAATGTTTGATGTCATGACAGCTTATGTCACATGTTCATTTTTGCTGTGTACTCTAGTTAGCCATCATGACATCAAATATTATGACCTATATCAATTAACAGTAATGGTAACATGACAATTTTATTACTGGATTTTATCTGTCATGACAAAACATTACAGCATATGACATCTGATATGTTTATTGCATGGTTATATCAATGTTATGTAGCAGGGTTCCAGTAATGTGTTACTGTATTTTCCAGTAATTGTAGCCATAGCAGGGGTCTGTCCACTATCAGAAACCAAAAAGTACAAGCCAGGATGCAGCCAGAATGTTCCAGAGTCCAGAGGGTTTAAATGCTACAGAACAGCAAACATTGCCATGTTTTCTGCAACACTGACTGATCTGACTTGTTATTTACATATTCTCTCATAATATTAAGAGCACTATATTGCTCCAAAGGCCTATTTCTCAGATATATTTATATGGTACAGTGGGCAGATAAAGACCCCCACCCCCCATCCACAACAGTGTAATACAAATTTTCTGTGTTTATCACTGTGTGTGCGTGTGTTAACAGCAAAAATACTTCAATGTGACAAACCCCCATTGATCGCATATGCAGTACATGATTCTAAGGAACAATATAAGGACGGCGAAAAAGTTGCATATCACTGTCCTTTATACTACGTTATGGAAGGTGACCCCTACATGACCTGCACACAAGGCAGATGGACAGGAAGTGTGAAATGCTTGGGTAAGTTCAGATCCCTTCAGAGTTGGTAAATAAAGGTGAAACTGTGAAGACAAATGTGCATGTTGGCAGCACACATGGAGCAGCCATGCCTCTGTGCCTTCGACCTGAGAGGCAGAGCAGAAAATATCTGGGGTTAAACCCATTGTTTGTCTGACCAGGGCTCTGAAAGGACATGATCCTAGAATCTGGTGAAATTTCATCCTGTCCGAGACAAGTACCACTTTCACAACCCTTTCACAACACCCAAACATTTTTTTTTAGTGCGACTATGACAGGAGAATTATGTATTTACACTAGGGGTTGCACAACTAATCATTTTTACTAGTCTTTCAAAAAGTATACTAGTTGTCATTTACCACATTACTGTGACCACTCTTATGAACACGCATTTGGAATCTTCCCACTAATGGCTATCCACAGCTCCGGGCAACGGCTTTAATTAATCTGACTGGAAATCAGAGCTACATGCTAGTACACATTAAACCTCTTTCCTACTTAAACTTTATTTTTGTAGCTTTCATTTCTGCCAATCAGTGTAAGACTTTATTTCTGTTTCTGTTGCACATGTTGTGATAAAACAACTCAATGATGTGAAAAAGTACTTGCCCACTCTTGATTTCCTCTATTTTTGCATATTTGTCACTAAATGTTTTCAAATCCTCATACAAAATGTAATGAGAACATGTGAAAACCCAAAAACATGGCTTTGAATCATTTCATTTGCTTGGAAAAAAAGGTTTTCCCATGTGTAAAAGTAACAGCACTCCTTATTAACTGGTTGTTGAATCTTTAACAGCAACAACTGGAACATTTCTTGTAACTGGAGATCGGTCTTTATCAATGTAGAGGAATTCTGGTTCACTTTTCTTACAGAATTGCTTTCATTCAGCCATACTGAAAGAAAAGCCCATTTAAGGTCCTGCCTCAGCAGTTCAATGGGGCTCAAGTCAGATATTTCACAGTCAAGTCATTCCAAAACCTTAATTTTGCTTCTTTTAAGGCATTCAGAGGTGAACTCGCTCTTGCCCTTTAGATCGTTGTTTTGCTGTATAACTCAGTTGCACTGACTGATGACTGGACATTCTCCGGCAAGGACAGCAGAAATCATGGTTCCATCAATTATGGCAAGTCGCCCAGGCCATGAAGAAGCAAAACATCCCTACACCATCACACTACCACCAATGTCTGACTCTAGATGTGATTGCTGTAGCTTGCTCTAGTTAAATCACAAACACATGGCCTTCTTTGAGTTATAAGCATTTAATTTGCACGTCCATGCTGTCAAAAATGCTGTGAAAACTAGATATAGATACACAAATCATAAATTAGTCTAGTGCAATACAGCAATATTCCCAGAAAATAACCGTTAAAAAACAGATCTCACAACACAAGTGTATTGTAACCTATTTTAACTAAAGTTTGAATTAACTTTCATGTTTTCTGGATTTTTTTTTTGATTATAGCATAGTGTGCTGCCTGATGAGATCTTTTAGTTTACTTCACATTGTAGGAAAGGTTCTATTTAAGTGATGTTTAGATTCACCAGGGATGGCAGTAATCAAGATTGGCTGTGTCTAGGTATACTGATCCAAATTATCAATTGAATTTGAGGTGGTTGACCGAGTAACTACAAGGCCGGTTATATTTTTACACAAGGTTAGTTAGTCTTGGATAATTTTATTCGACTTAAGACCTGCCTGTATCGCGTCAGGACTCGACTTTTTTGTTCCCCCCCTGTGTCCAGTGCTATATACTGTCACAGTGGTATCAGTGAGTACAAACAACGTGTATTAAGACATATTGGTTTTATTTCAGACTGGTTTTATTCCTGCACTGTGAGTGTTCCAGTGATGGATGTACATCATATACAGCTGCTTAATGGAGGAAGACCAAAAAATCTATGTAAAGCATGGGGATCATATTGTGTTCACTTGCCTGTTTATTCTTTTTATGAATATTTCTGCAATATTAACAAAGCAATGTTATTTTTATGCCTGCCTTTCTTTTTTGACACAGCTAGTTGCATACAACAATTTTCATGCAGTTACACTGAGCAGGTCAAAAATAATCATTAAATCACCCCAGACAAATTAGTAGCTCAGATTTTTGTATGTATATAATTTATATAGGGTTAGTAAAGACTGTGGTTCTGTATAGAAGCTTGAACACTCAAAGAAAAATTTGCATGCTTAAATGGTTCATTGTATGGTGAAATTGTTCTTCAGATTGATGGTGTGTTGTATACGGCTCTATACAGAACCTTTTTGAAAAGGGTTCTATATAGCCCCAAAAAGGTTCTTCTATTGTTAAGATGTCACGCTTGCAACAATAAAAGAACTCTTTTTGGTGCTATATAGAACCAAAAACAACACAGTTGGTGCTATTTATATGACCAAAAGAGTGCAAGGCAAAGCTCTAAGACAAGTTTGTACCACAGATTATTTTTATATTTTCTTCTTCCCCCCCGCCACCCTTTTAAATATGAAATAAGGAAGTGCTTCTCAAAATAAAAGCACAAATATACCTTTCAAAAAGATAAAAACGATTATTTAAACCAAAGGACATAAGACAATCTTTCTTCAAACTTAAAATTTTCACAACATAATGTCCTGCGTTAAACATCAAATGTGGAAAGGTATAACCTTATAAAAAAGTAGAATCAACTTTATTCCTTTATTAAAACAAAAAAAAAAACACACACACACACACACACACACACACACCAAAAACCTACACTAACCAGCATTAGCTAAGGGCAGGGCTCAAGTGCTGGTAGCTCCCTGCAGGGGAAGATTGAGAGCTCTACCACCTCATAAATTAGGTGTCACTCCAAACACACACACACACACACACACACACACACACACACACCAGAAAGGAAAAAAAAAAGAAGAGAAACATTAAAATAAAGAATAATTCAACTAGATAAAGTTATAAAGTTCATATACAACCTCAAGATAACACAACCTTAAAACTTAAAAAAAATAAAATAAAATAAAAAAATAAATAAATAAATAAATAGGCAAAACAGCAGGATGACTTGAGACCCTGTCTTCAGACAAAAAGAAAAATTAAATCACACTACAAAATTATATTTTACATAAAATAAAAAACTTTCATTTAAAGATTACCCTTATGATAGGAGGACCCTTATTCAGTTGGGAACAGCAGCTCCGAACCCTCAGCATAACCATGCAGGCCCTCATCACAAAGCAGCCAACCAATCTAGGGTCAAGTATAGGCCACCCAGAACAAACACCTAAAACACACACACACACACACACACACACACACACACACACACACTTCAGTGCTTCATATGCATATAGCACCTTTAAACTAGCTAGTATGAAGCAGCTCTAAACACACTATCAAAATCCCTTATCTTTGCAACTTCAGGAGACCAATAAAAAATTACAAAAGGCACCAATAAAACAAAAGAAAAGAAAAACCACAAACCTACCTCTTGTAGGAAAGGGTAGGTTTTGGGCCTACCCAATAAAGAGGAAAGAAGTAACACCTCACTACTCAATGATTGCAACAGTCCAAACAATACCAAAATTTCAGTTAGATCTAACCATCCATTAAACTAAAATCACAACCAAGATTTTTCCTACCTTAGGCTGTCCACAGCACCAACAAACACAGAGAGATCCAACTGCTGTTTTAGCAGGCCACAACATACAGCACCAAAGGCCAACAAAGATATGCCATTCAAGGACTCAGACACCTGTGACCTACGGAGAACTACAGGGAATGGGAAGACTACCACAATAAAAGCCTCCAAAGGACTATTACACCTATCATAATAAAAGGCATCCAAGTATTTGTCCTGCCATATATAGAACCATATTCAACACATTATAATACAAAGAACCCTTTAAGAATGCAAACGGTTCTTTTTTAACTGTTGAAGAGCCATCTTTTTAAGAGTATACCCAAGTACAGCTACTCTGTACTTAGGTAGCCTTTTGACCCAATCCTTTTTTTACTTTAACTTTTACTTGAGTCATTATTTTACCCAAGTATCAACACTTTTACTTGAGCATGGGTTTAGGCTACTCTGCCCATCTCTGACAAGAGCATTGCAGTCTCCACTTCTGTAATAATTTTCATTTTCTGGAATCTAAAGGAATCTCCACTCTGTGTAAAATTAGTGGTTGTCAACAAAAAATAAATAAATAATATACACATGGAATTACTTCAGTGTATCCCAGCATGCTATGGGTGGAAAGCAGGGAAGTAGTCCATCACAGAGCTAACACAAACAAACATTCAAACCTACAGTCCAATCTTAATTCAATGAATGTGTCTTTGTACTATGAAAGTCTGACTCCCCAGAAGAAACACAAGCAGGACATGTAAGCAACACCCACAAAGGGCCAGGGTTAAAGCTGAACCCAGGTCCTTCTTGCTGTGAGGTGACATTGCTAACCACTGAGCCATCAGGCCACCGCAAGCTGTAATATTTGTGCCATACAGTGTTGAAATAAATAATACTGCACACATTATCAAACTGCACAATTGTTGTTGAATTGACCTTGTGGGTCAGACAGCAAGGCCAGCCAGTGTTCTTGTTTTAGGGCCAATCCATCCATTGTCTTCACTTCCATTAGTAAGTAAAATACACTGTGTAATAGAGTGGACAGTGAGTGGACACAGTGTTTTAAAAACTCCAGCAGCACTGCTGTGTCTGATCCACTCGTGCCAGCGCAACACACCCTAACACGCCACCACCACGTCAGTGTTACTGCAGTGCTGAGAATGATCCACCACCCAAATAGAACTTGCTCTGTGGTAGACCAGCAGGGGTCCTGACCACTGAAGAACAGAGTAAAAGGGAGCTAACAAAGTACAGCGAGAAACAGATGGACTACAGTCTGTAATTGTAGAACTACAAAGTGCTCCTATATGGTAAGTGGAGCTGATAAAATGGTATATAAAATAAAAACGTTTTTTTTATTTCTCAAAAATTATATTCCTTTTCTGATTATATGCACATGCTTAAATGAGGTTTGTTCAAATTGAGTTTTTGTTTGTGAATATTTTTATCATTTTATCAAATATTTATTGCAGCCATGTTCAGAAGCTCCATCTGTCCACCAGCTCAGGAGGAGAACCATCCACAGAAGGGTGACCACCACCCAGGCCTTCTTCTTCTCCTTCTTTTTCCTCTACAGTGCATTAACAGTCACAGCCCTTTTATTGCACAAGTCTCTTCCATGGCAGTGCTGGGGTCCTCAATCCAGATCACTACTTCTTCAGGCGCTCTAATGTGCTTCTTGCTGACGGAGGCGCTCTTCTCCTCAGGAAGCGTGATGGTGCTGCCCTGAAGATCTCCGAGGTGGGACGGTCCCGCTCTCGGATCGTGCTGCTCAGGGGTTACAGTTTCTCTTTCACTTTTGTCCTGTTCTTCACAGCTGCTGAACACCATCGGCCGCCTGTTCATCTTGTCCACTACCTTCAGGAAAAGGATGTTGTGGTCATGGAGGTCTTTGTGGTGGGAGGGCCCTGCTCTTGGCTTGTGCTGCTCAGGTGTTACAGTTTTTTTCTCACCGTTGCCATGCTGTTCACTGCCGCTGTAGACCATCGGTACCCTGTTCGGCTTATCCATCACCCCAGAGAACAGGATGATGTGATCATGGAGGTCTTCATGGTGGGACGGTCCTGGTCTCGGCTTGTGTAGATCTGGTGTTAAAGTGTCTTGCTTGTGTTTCGGGCTCTCCTCGTTACCGATGGACGTTTGGCTACGTGGAGGAGCTTCTTCTGAACTGGGTTCAGCACCATCATTCCATCCACTGTTGTCCCCTCCTCTTTTATTCTGTGCGTTTTTTTCCTCCCCCTGTTTGGTGAACAGCCTTTCCTGAAAAACGACTTCTTAGGTTTTTTCTGTTTCAGCATGCGTGTTCCGTTGGGGTTCCCAGCATGCAGGGTTCTGTGGTGCTCATTCTGGTCCTCCTCATGTTCTGAAGCTCCACCTCTACAGCAGCTCAGGAGGAGAACCATACGCAGAAGGGTCCATACTTAGCAACCTTTGCTTTTTTCCAGGAAATTAAGTTAACTAAAAAGAAAGCTCACGAAGATCACGCGCACAGCTCAAGTGGTACACTTGAAATTAAAAAAAGCACCGGTTATAGATTACGAAAGGGGGGGTGGCTGTGATTTGTATGACACCATAAGGGGTGTGGTGATGAGTTGTTTTTGTTTCGTGATGACATCACTAACTTCTGCTTGAGCGTACTACACAGTGAACGAGCAGCCTGTAAAATTTAAAATCTTATAGTAACTCTTATGTAAAAAATGTAAAAGAAAAGCTTTTTAAAACGCAGCGTAATTAATTAAGAGTAATTAATTTAAAAAAAAAAAGAAAACGTGCAGTCCAAGAGATGGTGGAGTGAAATGTATACAATTTCGTTTTAATTTTATAACTGTGACTGTGAAATTTGCTGCTTTTATTTGGCAATAAATACGTTTTCCTTTAGAGCAGCAACGCAGAGTGATAAAATATACAGACGATGTGATCTCAGAGTCCAGGTTTAGCGAGAACCAGTGAAGCTTCATGGAAATTAAGTTAAACCCTAATTTTGACCAAACCTTCACGGGCTAACGTTAGCTTAGCTACCTGAACTCCTTCTTGCGTTAGTCACAAACACACCGCAGATACTCGAAGCTAAGATGGCTTCCTGTTCGCTAGTTTCTTATCTGAAGTTTCCGTTCCACCTTAAATCGTCCTGCCGTTGCATTCCGGCGCTGTGCGGGTGCCCGCTAACTGCTGCACCATTTAAGGTGGAACGAAAAATTTAAACGAGAAGCTGGCGAAAAAGAAACTTCGGCCCAAGCCTATTTCGTATTTTGACCCCTACTCCTTGTTTCACCTGAGTCACAAGGGGTAGTGGTTGAAATCTTCCTCTATGAAATGGGACCCTCAAATAATAAAGAACGTTACTTCATTAACAGCTAATAGCGGTGCTCTGTTGGCAACTCTGCCAGTGTGCAGTGATAGCAGAGGAGGGTAAAGTTCAGCAACCTCACTGCTGGGCTTTAGTTAAAGTTAGGGCATCACATGCCTTCATAGAAGGGGGAGCGACAGTTGTTTATTATCGCCCACCCCAAATTATTCGGTGGAATGACGCTGAAATCAGCTATTTGCTCGCTTCTCGTTCGAATTTTCCCGTTCCGCCTTAAATGGTGCAGCAGCTACATTGTGGCGCCTCAGAAACTGAGGTGAGATATGATGAGATATCAGCATACTACTGTCGGTTTTTATGCTTGTTAAGAAGAAAATGAGCATAATACATTAAAACGACATTAAACTAAGATAATACAGTGGTTATTGACATTTTAATGGAGAAAATACTCACATTTGTGATTAGCTTAAAGCGGTGCCTCATGTACATTCATGACATCTATGAGTGCAAACAGTCAATGAGCTGCTCTGCTCCCCAACCATCAGCACTCAGTAGCAGTAATGTTAGCGTCCTGCAACCCAAAACCCGTTTGCTGTAGAAAAAAGGAAACATACAGGTGAGTTTCCTTTGCTTTGTTAGAAATATTGTACTTTTATAATGTTGAAAGCTCTAATAAACATTAACATATTAACATATGGCACATGTATCAAATCAAATGGCCTTCTGAGTTTTGTATATCGCTACACCCCTAGTTTTAGGCGAAAACCTTATCATGAAGCGATTGTAAAACAATGTCTTAGGCATCATAACCGATTCATGTAATGACGTACTATGAGGGAGCTTTTAGAGGCATTAAAGTCTTCAATCTTCTGGTTCCTATCACCACCATGTGAGCAATTCTGAACGTAAGTTTTTTCTTTCTTTATTGGTGTCCTAACGACTGAAAGGGAAATTCCACCTATTTTTAAAAAAAAATTTGCATAATTCCGTTGTTGCAACAGAGTGGTTTGATGTAAGATGGTTCAAAGTAAAGAAAGTTACGGACTCCAGTTTCTTTACAGTGGTGGTGTCAGGAACGAGGGGTCACAATGTCTACAACACAAATATAGCCATTTTTTAAATATCCAAAAAAACACCAGTGAACCTACATGTGCCTTTTTAGTTTTTATATGTAATGTTGATGATGGTAAATCTGAAATAAAAGAAGTTTTCTATAGGGACTATTTTGCTTTACAACACCCTGCATGTATCCCTTCACCATGGATGGGTTAAATAAACACATTAACAAAACATTTTAGGCCAACAAAACTATCTTAAACAAAGTCTCAGACATCAGGCAGCTCATTAATACCTATTTCATGTAATAACTTTCTGTGAGGGAGCTTTTAGAGGTGGACATCTGGTTCCTATCCCCACCACTGTGAATAATTCTGACTGTAGGCTTCTCTAGAATGGATTTCAGACCAAACCACTCTGAATGACTTTGCTTAACCATTTAATTATACAGACATTTTGAAAATTCGCATTCGAGGGTCTTAACAGGTTCATGATGTGCTTTGTTTTTTATCTTTTAGTTCCCACGATGTTCTTCTAGGAACAGTGTCTTAAAACATCATCAGGTAACATAATCTTTGACCATGACAACATCCTCAAAACATCCTCTGAATGTTGCAGTTAAAACGTCATGTCTTAGTTAATATGTAACTTACAGGAGCACAATTTGAAATGATAAACATCCTTAAGACATTCTTTGAACATTAGATTAACCGGTTTTCTTTAACATTATTAGAACCTGAAGGCAACGCTAGGGGAACGTTTCCTGCTAGCTGGGAAGTAACTGAGCCACTGAGTGCAGTTATTTTCACTAGGACTGAAAGGCTTAGATCCTAAATCAACACTATAATTCTGTCACATGCTAAATTATTGCTTTACTTTGGTAGTTGCTGAGTACGTGTTTCAGGAATACTTCAGCATTTGTCAACCTAACTTCTATCCGGAGTATTCCTAACTAATATATATATATGTTGATTCTTTACAGCAAGGGAATAAAATCCATAAACTGTTACAAATAACTGTCGTGATGCCATGCAGAAGCAAAGCCACTCTTGGTGAAGGTGTATTGATGGTGTTTATGACTCCGCAAAACCCAACACCCTAAAAATGACAACCTGTTTATTCTAATCAATGACTCAAATACACAGTCATTGGTTCTAATCACTGAGTGCTGGAGTCAAAAGACACTCCAGACATGACTGAGGCTGGAAATCATGATAATTTTCATCAATCAAAATATATCAATTAAATGTATATATATATATATATATATATATATATATATATATATATATATGTGTGTGTGTGTGTGTGTGTGTGTGTGTGTGTGTGTGTGTGTGTGTATGATGTTATAGCCTATTCTTTTTCATGTTGTTTTTTTTTTTTCTTTTCAAATGGAAGGCATTTATCTATTTAATACAACAATAAAAGAAAATGTTGTGTTTCTCCTCGGTGTGGACTAAAAAACACAGAACATAAGTGGCTTTATTGTGTTCAATCCCGCTGAAGGTTCTTAAAAAGCTGATATAAGCTGCTAATAACGTGACTCAGTGGCGCTGTTTCTGCAATTACATGTTTCTGCCACCAGAGGTCGCCTTATGTCAGTCTTAATTCCAGCACAGTAACAATGCAAAATGAATGAGTGATTCAGAGACACTTTGAAAAAAGAGTAAAGTTTTTTAAGACTTTTTATGAGTGAAGACTTAAGAGTAAAAATCTCACCTGGGATGAAATGATGTTATGCAAATGTGAAATGAGATGAGCAGCTTTTTTGTATTTTTTATATTCATTGGCTGTATATGTCATGAAGTTTCTCCCCATGAGTTGCAATGCCATCCATTTCTGGTCTCCATTAGGAAAAGCTTAAAGCGCAGTGCTCATCTCATTGACTGACTGGGTAAATCTCATTAAAGATGCTTCATTGACCGTTTTCATTAAGTCAAATGGTCTGAACCCAGGCTGCAGGAAGATGCAGTCTCTATGTGTAAATGATCATGATGACTGATATCACATCGTCAAAAGAATTCAGTAAGAAACATTAAATAAGTTTCAGAAGATCCTAGTAATGAGTAACCTAATGGAAAAAACTATGAACCCTGTGCCTTTTTATTTCTAACTTATTCAAACTCCTAGTTTTAATATATGAAAACCACCATCTGTAACTGTAGACGTCAATTCCCTAACCTAAAATGCACACGATGTCATTGATGTGAAGCACCAAAAGTTATATCAGTACTAATAGCACCCCCTTTTGGACAATACTTAGCCTGCTAAACATGAGTCAGTGAATTAGTTAGTTGGTTACTTAGTTCGATACTTTGTCAGTTACTTAGTTAGTTACCTAGATAGTTAGTAGTTGGTCACTTATTTAGCTGGTTCATTAGTTATTTGCTGAATTAATTAGGTACTCAGTTGCTTAGTATGGTAGTTGATTTCTTAGTTAGTTGGTTACTTAGTTAATTAGTTACAAGCCAGGTCCATGAAGTGTTTCACATTTAATAAAATGAAATGGCAAAAAGTAATCCTTCTATCACATGATGCTACCAAACTAGGATAGTAAAGGCAAGCATGTGTTTCCTCTGAGACATGTGAAGTGCAGGTAACGCAAGATCATTGGATAGCTCAACACGCTTGGAGGAGAACACTAACTGCCAATTCTGCTATGGTTTTGTGAGGTCACAAAAAACAACAATCTATGTACTACTAGTATCCAGAAAAAAACAGACTGTTTAATTTTCAAGGATAAAGAGAGCTTGGAAAATGGTCACGAAGAAATTAATTATGGCTGTTTTTAATTACAAACATCATAAGCAGACTTCAGTGGAGGAAAAGTACATTACAAATTAAATGTAAGATATTTTGCAATATTAATTCCAAGTCATTCTGGAGCATTTCTGTTGGTCCATTCATCATGAAATTTTCACATAGTCTAAAGGGCAGCTGCTCTGCACAAATGAGGTAGAAAAATAAAAAAACAAACAGAGATGTATAGTTCTGACAGTGATGATATTTGATTCCTATGTGTAATAACTAAGAGATAATCAGTATGTACTCTGAAACACCGAAGAGATGAATGCTCTGAGTCATGATGGCAGTGAAATTAGCTGCTGCAGAATATTGCAATCTCAAGATGACTCATTTCAGTGTTTTCTCAATAGTGCACAAAAATGCTCCTGTGGTTTTGCTGTAATGCTGATTTCTTTCTTTTTGGCCTTTGGTAACACTGTACACTCTGAAAAAGATGGTGCTTCAAGGGTTCTTTAGTAAAAAATGGATCTATGTAATAACATGGGCACTCAAAGAACCACAAGTCAGTTTGTGAAATATCTGCCCTGCTAGATCTGCCCCAGTCAACTGTAAGTGCTATTATTGTGAGATAGAAGTATCTAGGAGCAACAACAACTCAGCTATGAAGTGGTAGACCACACAAACTCATAGAGTGTGGCTGACAAGTGCTGAACTCTGTTTTGTCACTCACTACAAAGTTCCAAACTGCCCCTGAAAGCAACGTCAGCACAGAAACTGTGTGTTGGGAGTTTCATGAAATGGGCTTCTATAGCTGAACACATGACCAACATCACTATGCGCAATGGAAAGCAAGCACTGGACTCTCGAGCAGTACAAATGTTCTCTAGAGTGATGAATCACACTTCACTATCAGGCCAAATCTAAGCTTGGATCAGATGCTTGGAGAACGCTACCTACCAGAATGCTACCTACAGAACGCTACCTACCAGAACGCTACCTACCAGAACGCTACCTACCAGAATGCATAGTGCATCAGAGCAGTAGAACAGAGTTTGGTGGAGGAGGGATAATGGTCTGGGCTGTTTTTCAGGGTTTGGGCTTGGCCCCTGGGGTAATGTTAATGCTACAGAAAACAAAGACACTTTAGACAGTTATATGCTTCCAACTTTCTGGCAACAATTTGGGGAAGCCCCCTTTCTGTTCCAGCATGACTGAGCCCCTGTGCACAGAGCAAGTTCTGTAAAGACAAGGTTTGATGGATTTGGCCTACATAGAACCTTGACCTCAACCCCACTTGTTGTCACTGTGAAACTAAGCTACAGATTTTGTCATTTCACCCCAGAAGGTATCATGACACAACCTAATGCCTGAAAAAACACAGAGTTTATGTCAACTTGACATCAAAGTTGACAAATGCAACCTTTCTGACAAATGCAACCTTTCTGACAAATGACACCTGTTGGAATAAGTGTTTATACATGGTCTATATCAGTTGCCATGAAGGGCTTATGAACACAAAGTTTTCCTCACTGTCTGCAATAGGAATATGTCTCAATATTATGTCTGGCATCTCTGAACCTCTGCAATCACGTGTCTGAAGTTGCAGGAGGACCTTTTCACATGGCTTCTACACTCTTAATGGCTGCAGTGTTTTCTCTCGAGGGATTGTGGTTTAAATTAGTGTCTCTGGAAGCTTCTGTTCGGCATTGTCTTCTCTACAGTGTTCCCTCATTCAGCAATGCCAACATAAAGTGACTGAGCAGCAGAAGCAACTTGAACAGCACGTGGCCCTCATGACAAATAGTTATGGTGTCCTTTGAGAACATTATGAATTTCTTCTTTTCATTCTTCTGCCAAAGAGAATCTACTGAATGGACACTGTATGAATAGTTGGTTTCTATTGATTGGTAGAATGCAGGCTCATGTTTCCATGTTTCCTTGTGATATTTCTGAGCATTCACTCAAGGTTCACTGAGCTATTGTAAGCGTTAGTCACTGCTGCATCACAATCAGTACAGAGGTGAACTCAGAGACCTACAGTACAATTCGGCCAAAAATCAAATTTACACAATTTTAAATTGCAAATGTAATCAATCAGCCAAGACATGTTTGGTGTCCAACCTTTCCTTCTGTAGGTTTGTACTGGAGCTACAGAGCTAATGTAGCTAAAAAGTAATGAAAGCTTATAGTCATCAGGTGAAAACTACAAGCCTAAATCATCACAGATGTCCTTCAAACTGTGTTGAGTTGCTAACTAATAGACTTATAGGCTTATGTGGTTTCTGACACTGTTTGACAAAAAAGTAGATCACATGACTATAAACAGCATAATAGCTAGTCATAATATTGGATAGGAAAGCTAAAAAATATTGAAATATTAATATTAATATATAAATATTAAATGAACAGTTTAGACACTGTAGCATCACACTGACAGCCTCTTCAGAACTACAGAAATGAATCAATGGAATGAGCTGTCAAGCTATGGGTTCCACTTAAATGTTTACCATTAGCTAATGCTACAGCAGGCTAACAGAACAATCACAGCATGTTTTACAGCAACATTGCACTCTTTATCCACTATAACACGAGTAGAACATGACAAGATAATAGAAACTAGCATTATTGCAGTGGTGTAAAAGTCAGATCAAAACAGGCCTCTTATGAAGCATTTTAAAATGTTTCTGCTTGACGTATTGCCATATAATGACATATTTACAATTTGACTGCATATGCCAAAAGTATTTTACAACGGCTTCAAACATCTCTCATTTTAGAACCGGATCTGCTTGCTCAAGTGTTGTCTGATAACAGTGCCAGCAAACTTTAAAAAAAGTGGACACCAAACATTTCATTACTCATTAATTACATTTGTGGTAATAGGAAATATGTGTAAGTTATTTGTTTTTGGGGGTTTTGTTTTTTTGTTTGCTTTGGTAGATTTGTTGGTTAAACTGTTGCTTTAACCAACAGAGCTTGGTTCATTTCATATAGTGACAATCAGGGTGAAAAACTTTAGAGAAATTATACAGAAGTAAAAGTCTGGGTACTGAGTCAAAACCTTACTAATTAAAAGCGGAAAAATATACTTGAGAGAATGTGAAAAAGTATCTATTTTTAAACATGCGGTGGTGTGTCATGCAGTGACTAATGTGCAGTACTGGTCCTCGCACAAAGACAAATCAGCATAGTTGTGTGCAGTTCCATTTTATATTGACATTAGTTTGGTTGGAATTTTGAACTTATGTCTTAACTTAATGAAAGATGTTTCATTTTGGGAGTGAGACATGGACATATGGTAGCGGTTGGAGAGGTGAGCCACCCATCAGTTGGTTATTTACAGGTTATTCCTCTGTATAATTTAAACAGAATTTTTCCATTTCTGCATTTCACTGTTACTTTTCCATATTTCCAAGCACATGTTGCATTCTGGGTATTTCACCTGTTACTCCACTGCTTAGAGCTTGCTGTGATAAAAGTAAACATTGTGGTGATTTTAAACTCAGCAGTTACTAATCCAGCCCTCAACAGGCAAACTTGTAAGGTTTTGCTCTATTGTCAGGGTATCACGTTTGAATCGTGTGGATGCCACAGCCCAAAAAAGTCACAGTTTATTGGCACATTATCAACAATACTGTTGTTAATATCACTACATCTGTGAGTTGTCAGTGAGGCATATGACCGACGTAGTGGTTGGGTTTATTGGGGGATATAAAAGGTTTTTCTTTTTTGAGTTGAAGGAAATGTGTGTGATTTTTTGTGGATAAATCTGTAAAATGACAAAATCTTCCATATATGAAGTGAAGGAATGATCCTGTATATGCGCAGAATATGTACTGTAATTAAACAGAATATTCCATGAAATGAGTGACAGAGTCTGTTTATTTTACGTAAAAGGTCATTTTTGCTAGTACATTTTCTGTTTTTTTATGGACTTTTTTTACAGTGTAGGTTCAAATCTCAGGACTGACTGGTATTTCTTGTTGGGCACTTGGAGAAGGCACTTAACCACCTACTGCTCCAGGTGGTGCTGTGCTGCTCACAGACTGGGCGTAGTTAGACAGCAAAATGATACATTATAGGATCAACAAATTTATAACATATGAGAAGCAATCATAAGTGAATATATTCATTTTTTTAATTTATGTCTTTATCTGTATCATGATAACATCACAATATGCTTTGTCAAAGCATGTCAAAGATATCATGTATGTTTCATTGCAAAGAGAGCATAATTATTCTTGTTTTAATGCAGTGCAGTATGTAAAATGTAGAATGAAAAATCTTTGCAATATAGTACATTTTAAATGTGGCACTTGTTTTCTTTCCCAGTTTATCAAACCTAAATATCATGATGCATATCATGTATTGTGAAAAGTATCATGATGTTATAAATTTGCCATACAAGTCATCCAAAACAATACTTAAGTATAGTAACTTACAGTATATTACCCTACAGTATATATATAGTAACTATATAATCATAGTAGGTATAATTACTTTGATGGCAATTGTGTTCTTTTTTCTGCAGTAATGCTGAAAAACACCACTATTTATACTGCACACAAGTCACAGTGTGAGGCTTCTTAAGATGGTAATAGATTTAAATCTTCTATTTTCTACACCTAGAACTTGTCAATGTAAAAATAATTCCAAAACTCTGCTCTGTGGAGGTTTCTGTTTGAGGTGAATAGAAAAGATAGATGAAGAGAATGAGGTAAAATTGTAATAGAACTTTTATTTTCATATTTTAATGCTTACAGATATCTCATACAAAAATATCCTTTCTGATCTACTGCTCAAGTAATTCATTTTTGTCTGGGAAAATCCAATCATTGTTCATATAAAACCTGGAAAAAGAAAATTACAAATGAAACAAGCATCCTACAGTCTGTCACACTCATACTCTGGAGTTTCAGATGCCTGGGGCACCTCGATGAAGAACACCTCCTGATTGGCAGGTGGAGGTGTCGGGGGGCGGCTGCCCACCCCGGAGTCAGGGCTGGGGGCGGGGATGGGTGGTTCTCCGCCAGGCTGGGGCTTCTTTTCCATGTTTTGGTGGGCTGGACCATGCCTCTCCTCTCTCTCGACTCTGGGCCTGTGGCGCAGAACGTTCGGGGACGGGCCATCTCCTTTCCCTCTGATGTGTTTGTAGCGTTTGAGCCGGACTCCATCTTTGCCTTCTCTGGCGCAGGGCAGCAGAATGCTCACGTCCTTGCGGAACTTGGAGCTGAGGCCGAAGTAGATGAGGGGGTTGTAGAAGCTGGCCGACTTGGCGAAGAGGCGGGTGAAGATGCTGGTCAGGCTGGGCACGTGAAAGCCCCAGGCTGACCACATGGAAACTACAGCGTACGGTGACCAAGCCAGGATGAAAGCGGTGCAGATTACTATAGAGACCTGAAATACAGAGAGTGCAAGACAACTGGATTACTCCTACAGAATTCAAAGAAAAATTTCCATTGGATTAGGTCATTTATTGCTGGATTTTTAGGCACAGGTTGGTGAGAATTTTCCCCTTACTTCAGATATATTTGATTAGTTAAGATACACTACATGGCCAAAAGTATGTAGACACCCTTCCTAATTATTGAGATCAGGTGTTTTGGCCACATCCATTGTTAACAAGTGTAAAAAATCGAGCATATATAGACAAAACTGTCAGCAGAATGGGTCGTACTGAAGAGCTCAGTGACTTTAAACATGGCACTGTCATAGGATGCCACCTTTGCCACAAGAAATTCATCATTTCTGCCCTGCTAGGTCTGCCCCTGTCAACTGTAAGTGCTATTATTTTGAAATGGAAGTGTCTTGATATTTGCTTTCTACAGTCTGCCATGTGCCACCCCTCTGCCCCCAGTGTCACTGTTTGTGACAAATTATATGGTCACCCTAAGTTTGGCTAATGTAGCTAACAATTAAGTCAGGTTAATACCTCCCTAATTAGCACTGTGCAGACCTAAATCACCAGACACTCACAGTCACAGTCTCAAACTGTCTAGAGCTGTTAAGTAATCTCAAATAGACTTTCAGGGTTTCTAACACCACATGTTTCTGTATATCATACAGCTAAACAGTAGTAGCATCTTTATGACTCAACTAGTTGTATGCTTTTGTCCATTTTTATAGATAACAGAAGTCATATGGTGTTAGAAACCACATAAGTTTATTTGTGATTAACAACTTGACACAGTCTGTGGTAAGTGTGTGATGATCTGGCATGCACTTTGTATGATGCTAAGTGCATTTAGCACAATGCTAATTAGTGCGGCTTCCATTACCTGTTAGCCGCATAACCTCATTGTTGCAGAAAAACTAAAAAAGCAAAGTTCAGACACCAAACATATCTTGACTGATTGATTACATTTGGGATAAAGAAACTTCTATAAATGTAATTTTTTGCTGAATTACTGCTTTAAGTAGATGTTTAGTTCATTTGCTATAAAATTTTGGCCATGAAAGATAAGCATATCTATCTGCTTAGACACATATAATATCCATGTTTCACTTTATTAAATAGAAGACCAAGAACACTGATGAACAAATTACACTCACAATGGTGACGTCCCTCTCGATCTTCCTCTGTCTGTCTGTCAGGTCGCCCTCTGCAGACATGGCGTTTCCTCTCTTCACCGTGTTGATGATGGACACGTAGGAAAAGAGCATGACCAGCACAGGGACGACGAAACAGAAGATGAGGATGGTGATGATGTAGGATTTGTGGATGGTGGAGTAATTTGCTTTTGCCCAGTCAATCTCACAGGTACCATACCCTCGATCTGTAGAAGCAGGAAGGACGTATTTTACAAAGTGACTTAGTTTGAGAATAAATTAAAAGGCATAGAAAAAAGCTGAAATATCTTTATTATTAATATTAATACATATTTTATGTTATTTAAACCCCTGTTTTAGGGGTCCCTCAGTTTGTTTGTATCATGCATTTTTCTTGAATAACAAGGATGGAATATGGTTGGAAATGTGATTTAAAAATCGAACATAAATGGGCTTTCGTCTTCATAGGTAAGCATGCAAGTCATTATTTATTAAAAGTGATTTAATTGTGTTTAAAAGCTATGTTTATTATGACAGTTGTGCATGATTTTTTGATATGAAGAAACACTGCAGATTCACAGCAGAGGGTTTTCACTCCTCTCCTTTCACGTCTTATTGCTTGCTAGCAGCTCAACACAGTCACATTTCCCACACAGAGAGACGACACTGTCTTAGTCAATCTGACAACAGTGTTATGATAAAATAATATGTAATTTTATTATATTAACAAAAAATTTCTGAATGCATTTCCATTCCGCCAGTGGAATGGCCACCACAGGGCCTGCAGAAACAGGTTAAGGTTATGCAGCATGGTGAATACTATTAAGTCAGAATAAAAGTAATCAGGAAAAAAGTTCCTTTCTACTTTCCACAGTCATCACACTTAAGCACAGCAGGGAATCGGCAGGGCAGGGTCTTCTGTATCGGTGCCACTTTTAATTTGGACCCACAGTGAAGGCCCATATACTGCACAGGCTGTGTATTACCTCACTGGGTAGAACTGTGCAGACATAACTCCTTTTTATTGTGAGGAGTCTGGAGGTCACAAGCATAAACTGGAACATTTATACTTGTTATGGCACATTTACAATACACAGGCATGCACTCCTTAGCTACTATATTAGAAACCACTACCTTGCTGGTGTACAGTTAGATACTGGCATGTGCAATTTGTGTGGTGTGCCATTTTTCAGAGAAGGGATGTTCTATCCCAGTCCTGCAGGGCTGATTTCTATGCTCAAATGCGCCCACTAAACCTGGTAACAGATTAGTTGAATTAGATGTGTCTTTTAACTGTGGCCTCCAGGACTGGAAGTGAATAACCCCATAAAGAAAAGAAAAATATTTTTGCATACATTTTTTATATTTGGAAAAAAAAAACTGGCCATTTATTAACATTTTCAAATTTTGCATGTATTTCTTTTCCGCATGGCCCTGCTACAGACATCATCAGGGGTCAGTTTCTGATCTCAGAGCTACCCTAGCACTCTCAAGCTAGCAATGACAGTGACATATCTGATATAGTCACACCGGCACCACACACACTACCATGTCCACACTGCCATAGAGGAGGTCTGTAGTTGTACACCTGCACAGTGGACCTATAAGGTAGATTTCTGATAAAGAGAATGGAGAGTATATATAGACACTGCCCAAACACTGTCCCAGTGTCATACTGACCTGTGTAGCTTCCCCAGCCCAGCAGCGGCGCCCCAGACCAGAACACGGCTCCAATCCAAATGAATATGATACACATGCCTATAGTGGCATTCGTTATGCAGTGTGCTGTGAACAGAAGGCACAGTCGTTAAAAGCAGCTACAAAGCGTGAAATTATACTGCCATTTTTACTGTAATGTGGCCAACTCTGAACTGTACAGTGCATCCAGAATGACTGAAACCCCTAGATTACAGGAGAGGGAAAAAATCCTTCATACCTGTTAATGTTGAAATGTATGCTTTTCAAAGAATTTATCATGAAATGTTTACATTTCAATTACAACCCACAGAGTGTTTTTAAGATGATGCAAGATTGTCTAAATCAAATTCTGAAAACTGTTCATACAAATTTTAAGTGGTCAATAATTGAGAAAAATGAGAAATCCTTTCTTTCTATAATCTTTTTTTTAATTTATTAAATTATTTCAGTGTATTTTCAAATCAGATTTTTTCAAAGGTTTGGCCAAGGGTGCCAGTAATTCTGGAGGGAATGTAGCAGCAAACACCTGCATTGCATTTGCTGCCATAATAAACTAATCAATATTTTTTTTCTCTTTTTTATTTTTTTACACTATTTAAAAAAACACATAATGTAAAAATTTCTCTTCGAATACTCTGTCAATGCAAGATTCAACCGCGTGGGGGGGTCTGAAGCACAAAATGTTCTTCCGCACGTGGGAGGCAATTGCATATTTCAAATCCCCAAATCCTACATAGTGTTGCTTTAAGAATGTTTTTCCTTCTCCTATAAAGTTGCTGTTTTGGAGATAAGAGTTTTCCTTATGACAGCAAAGGTATGTTCATTTAGTTAATACGTCAGCACAAAGTGACATTAATTGAAATTAATTGCAGCCTACATGGCCAATTTAGGCCAAAGCTGCTGATTCCTCGCCTCACCTTTGCTTGGGTGGCATCCCTTGATGTATCGGGTGATGCTGATGGTGGTTAACGTGTTGATACTGCCCAGGCCAAAGAGCAGCGTAAAGAAGCCATCAACCTGTAGAAGGCACAAAAACTTGTATGAGAGATAACAGTACTGAATGAGAGATGTTCATTCAGCAGGCAATCCAAAGGCACACCAGTAACTCTATTAGCATGTCAGCACTTGTAAGCATACAGATTTTTTAAATACAGGGTTAAGTTATTCTTAGAAAACTCAGCTATCTCAAATGGTCTTATTTGTTCAAAACCACTTCCTGTGCTGTTTTTTGGGTCTCTCGGTTTGCTGTCATATTTGTCTCCTGAAATGGACGAATCAATTATGCACAAAAAGTAAAAGCACTTGGTTCTTAATGGACTGTTTGAGCACGATTCAGAAACTGATTATAATTGTGGTCTCTAAAAGCTGTGATTCAGTAAGCCAATTTAGAGACTGCCTGGTGCTAAACGTAAGGGAAATGTCCCAGGTCTCTCACATCTAACAGTGCTGGAAAAACTGTGTATTTAATAAACCAACAATTTATTATATTTCTTACATTTTACAGAGACACAGTACTGTGAAGAAGTCAGGGACTACCATTTATTTATTTAATTTCCAGTCAAAATGGTCATTAAATACAATACATTGATTTTTTTTTAATCAGGAAAAAAACTATATTACTTAAAGATAACTATATTAAACAAAAAAAAAAAAATAGCAATAGAATAATAATAGAAGCCTCAACAACTAAATATAAATCTTTTTTCAGTATTTAGTGTCTCTCTATCACAGCTTCCATTCTTTTCAGGAGACTCACTTTCAGTTTTTCAAAGAAATCTGCAGGGATATTTTTCCACATCTCTAAAGTTCAGTCTTAGAAGTTAGTTCAATTTTCTGCTTCTCACAATCCAAGTAATCCCAAACACATTCGATGATTTTGAGGTCTTTGAGAAGACTAGCAGCTTCTGTGTTTGATTTGAAATTTTGTTCTCTTTTGTCTGTAGGTGTTTCTTGACAGCTACACATCCTTTCAGACTCATAGCGTTGAGCTGTCTTCTCACAGTGGAAGGATGGACAGATCTGAAGCAAGAGTGGAGCTTGAAGACATTCTTCAAAGACATTGTTCATTCTTATAGAGAACAGTATGACATATAATCTAAGGAACCACATAAGCAAGTCTATTTGAGGTTCCTGAACAATTCAACACAGTTTGAGGCAAGTAGGTAATAATTCAGGCATGCAGTTTCCATGAGGATAAGCTTCCATTACTTGTAGCTACATTAGCCACTAGGGATGTAACAATATAATGTACTGTATTCAACTGTATCAATTTGCATTGCAGCAGACTGTATCATATTGCTCTATCATGACTAGCATGTTAGCTTGTGTGTTAGCTTGGAGCTAACATATTAACTTGTTTCTAGAGTGTAACACAATAAACAGCACCATACTTCTCTAATGCAGAACCAAAACATGGAAACATTTTAACATATGGCACATTTTCAGTTTCTGCTATATTGAAAAATGTATTAAATCGAATTCTGAGAATTGTTACATCTCCATTCACCCCACAGCTCCAGTGTTATGTTATTCTTTAGTGATTCTACTTTGTCATTTTGAGTCAAACGGACCAGCAGGAACACCCAGTCAGTCCTAGAATTTTAACTCGTGACCTTCTAGTCACTGGCTTACCAGTTCTACTGCTAGGCTACCAGCCACTCAGTCTAGCATAAAGAAGCAAACCTCAGACACCAAACATGTCTTGGCTGATTGACTACAATTTGGAAAAGAGGAAAAACGGGGAACTCCACCGATTTTGCATAATTACTTAATCATTCAGTGGTTAAGATGTAATCAAAATCATTCAGAGTAATTTGATGTGAAATGCTCCTTCCCAGAGGAATTTACTGAGTCAAAATTGTTCACCATTGTAGTACTAGGAACCAGACATCTGAAACATTTAAAAAAAAAAAGCTACGTCCCATTAAGTTATTATACAAAATAGTTATGAATGCATTTCTTAATACCTGAGACATTGTTTAGTGATAGTTTTATTATGAAGTTTTGGCCTAAAATGTATTTTTAGTATAAAGAATTATTCCAGGATTATTTCTGTGTTTCCTCTCAAAACCGCATTCTCAACTGAGATCAATGTGCGCGAGCTAACATGCTTTTGTTGTAACTAGCCTGGCGAGGTAAATACCTATTGCTTGGCCTACTTTGACAGTCTGTTGTAAGCTAACGGCTAGCATTGATATGTGCATGGTGGCTAACTGCGATTAATTTATTTCACTTACAAGCATTTCTTACCTGGATTCCAGTCTCTGTGGTGGAAAATACAACAGAGAGAACATCAGTTTTAGCAACTGGCATTTGAAGAAATCAGCTTTGCATTTTTTTAGTCTTGAGTAGTTCAGTTTGTAGAGTTGTTTGACTTTGGTATTTGTGTGTAGTTTCAAAACATTAGCAGAACAATTAGCAACAACTTCAGGATTTCTGGTACTTGTAACAGCAACCGAAATAAAAAACACATCATACCGTTTTCTCCATTTATTTTTGCATCCTGGTAGTTCACCACCATTGTAAACAGTTAACCATCTATCGCAGCACCTCTGATGAATATTAACATAAGCTATAAGTTTTGCTGACCAAACAACACAAAATGCAACCAACCCAAACAACACAAAATGCATACAGGGCGGTGAGGTGCATGCAGGGCGTTGTATGGAAAAAATAGTACCCAAAGAAAATGTATTTTTTGGAATTTTACCATTATCAGCGTGATATATAATAACTTAGTTCACTGTTCGTTTAGGATAACAGATACAATTGTGATATTTAAATTGTAAACATAAGGACGTCTGGTTCCTAGTACTACAATGGTGAAAAATTTTGACTCGTGAATTTAGACACATTTCACACCAAACCACTCTGAATGATTTTGTGTACATCTAAACCATTGAATTGCAAAGTAATGTTGCAAAATCGGTGGAGATCCCCTTTAAAATGAGAAATATGAGCTATTTCCTCTGTAAGTGGCATAGGTCTGTCATGACAACAAACAAGATAATCAGCATGCAGTGGAGATGTGAATCCTCTCAGGACGCTTAATGGCAGATTGACTGGTCATGTCTAAGCATATCCGCGCTCTCCCTGTCCAACACACGACCTCTGAATCAGCCGACTGAGGCTATTCTGTTCCTACAGTATGTAATCCTCCCTAATTCAGACTCTCTCTCTCTCTCCAGACACTGACTGCCAGAGCAGATTAACAGATTAATCTGCTTATTTGGGCAATTCAGCAATTTGCTATTAAACATCAATCTCAATCTCAATATTGTAGAAAAAGCGCAGTATAAATCAGCCAGGAGACAATGTTTTACACTTCCTATTCACAGGTGGGCAACAGAAATTCAACCAAAATCAGTAGACTATAAATAACGATTATAACCAAACTGTGGAATTAAAGGGGAAGTCCAATGATATTTCAAATTTTCTGCAGAATTGAAATATGAACAAAAAATTCAGACATAAACAAAGTCTTTCTGAGTTTAATGTGAGATGCTGCATTCTATTGAAACTTACTGAGTCAGAATTGTGCCCAGTGGTGGCGATAGGTGTAGGAACCAGTCATCTAAAGAGTTTAATGCCTCTAAAAGCTCCCTCACAAAAAGTTATAACATGAAATGGTTATGAATACACTGCCAAATGCCTGAGACGCCGTTTTATGATTGTTTTGAGATAAAATTTTGGCCTAAACTGTATTTTTTTCTAATCTTAGAGACACATGCAGGGCAAAATAATGTAAATAATATAAGGCAAAATTGTCCAAAGAAAACTGTTTTCAAATTAACCTCTTTTTTACTGTTACATATAAAAACTCAGAACACAGGTTCACTGGTGGTTTTGGATAGTAATAAAAGTGGTATATTTGTGCTGTAGACATCAAGATCACTGCTTCATATCACTGTGACAAGTCTGGGCCCCTGGAAAGAAACTGTTTGGGCCTCGTACCTGAAGTCAGAGAACCAGACCAAGAAATCGGATCAAGAGTCCAATCCGATATTCGTATTTTTATAGATGCTCGCTGTACAGTGCACACATCAAATAAAGTTAGTACCAATCTTCTTTAGGTAAGATACTCTAGGGTGCTATTTGCTTTTAACTCCTGCAGTAAGATTTTTTTTTATTTTTTTTTTTACATTTTTCAAATGTGCGTATGTGACAGTTCTATACATGCACATAAATCATAAAGGGTCAGGCATATATTTCAGAATATCTGTACATACATGCTGTGTACATATATGTAAGTATCAAATATTGCGCTTAACATTTGGAGCATACATGTATGTCTGATGAAGAATGAGCACATAATATCTGGAGCCACAGTTATAATTGTTACTATACCTGTTTGCTTTTAAATATTCAATTATTTAAATGTTTCAGTGAATAATATTTTAATATACCTTCTGTTTTAATGATTTTATTGCATTTTTACTAACTTTCACTTCATTAGAAAGTATTTGGAAGACACAATAGAGATATATGGCTTAATATTCTAATTTAAAAGTATGACATTTAAATGTATTTCATATATGTTGAGCTATTTACATTTGTATACATATGTATAGAGTCTTATGCACAAGTTTGGACTAACAAAAAACCTTATATTACATGATGCTGGCAAATATATGTTTTTTATCATATAACTCTATGTTAACTATATGTGTTACACATATATGTTTGTATATGTTTATATATGAAATATATGTCCCTTCTCTCAATTATGAACACAGATACTGCTAAAGACTGAGTTTATACCAGAAAGCATGACATGGTCAAAACTGGATCAGGTTTAAGTGATACTGATCTTTTAAAATATGCCACAATCGGTTCTGATACTGTTGTGAAGGTCCCTAATGTTTTCTCTCTGTGATGCCTCCTCTAGTGGCTCTGAAAACCTTTCCCCCTTTTCGCTCCTTATGGGCAACCCTGCCTATCACCACCACTGTGAGTTGGTAAGTTTCTCTATAATAAATAATTTCACATCAAACCACACTGAACGACTTTATTTACATCTCTGCCATTGAGGTATACACCAATTTTGTAAAATTGGTGGAATTTCCCTTTAACAAATGTTCAGATATTACAGTTCTTATTTTAAAACCTTTTTTACTGTTTAGCTCTGACACCATGGTGTAATGGTGTTACGGTGTAGATCCCAAGCACTCAAGCTCAGAACATCTGCTACTCACTTTTTCACAGATCGTCTGTACAGAACGAAAAAACATTACTCACTTTGATAAATTATACGCAGTGCTACTGACAAATTACCTATCCACTGGTATGAACTCTGCTCTAAAGCCGTAATCTCACGGTTATTCATAGAAACGTCATTATTCACTGATCCATTCTGCACCTGTCAATGAGTACAAATGAGTCCCTTCATCACTTTGCTTTTAACAGGTTGTGAAATTAGGACGCATTAGCACTGCCAACACCACACCCTGAGTCCCGCAGCTAAAAGACGTGTTAAAGTGCAAAAAGGACATCCAGCTTTCTCTTTGAATGAGACTAGCTGTGCTAATGGCTTATTAACAGAGCCATGGATTGAGAACCATCTGAAGGTAATGACAATGTTTGTCTAAATCCAGACAAAACATGATTTTGTCTGGTCTTTCTGAACAACCAGCTTCAGACAGCAAGGAAAGGCCTTTGATGTTTCTGAAAACCAACAGGTTGGATGGTTTGTTTAAAGGGCCCATTCCCTGCATTTTCCTTGTATTTTTTCCTCCTGGGGTCTGTTTATGACATTTGGGTAGGTTTTTACACCAAAAACAGTTATAATCAACATTACAAGACCATTTACCAACTATTCTTTATCCCTTAGAAATAAACAGGCTGTTTTTGTTACTTTAAGACTGATATATATGTAAATGATCTTTGTTCTGATTGGCTGTTCTATACTGTGTCTTATTCAAAAAGCTGGGCTGAAACGCTCTTCATAGCTTCAGCGTGAGTGGGCGAGGTTAAGCTGTTTTAAGTTGAATAGGCAGAAAAATGTAAAAGAACGAGTGACATCCCAAAAACAACTTATTCAAATCGTAGCATAGTTTCAGTATCTGGACTGTCCAGACTGGGGCAGTGAATAAAAAAAACAGTAAATTCAAAAAGGGCAGTTTATTAATTTCCATATATGGACCATATTGACTTGGGAGTGAATAGTTTTGACACTTTAACAGTGTTTGCAAAAAGTGTCAAACTCTTTCACTTCAAAAATGCAGGGAAAATATAATTTTCCATGATATCACAGAGTTTGATGTAGTATGTAAACACTGTTCAAGTTTCAAAACTATTTACTATTTGAATTTATTGTTTTTTTACTTAACAAAAAACAACATATTTTCATATATTCAACCTATTCAGCCTACATCAGTTTAGTTCCACCCATTCATGCTGAAGTTGTAAGGTGTTTCAGTGCCAACTGCCTTTTGAATGAAACACAGTACATGGCAGCCAATCAGAATAGAGCTTATTTGCAAAAATCAGTCTTAAAGATACAGTGAGTGATGTGAGCTTGGAAATTGGTTATGTAAAATTGAACTATGACAGTTCTTGCTACATAAAACCACACAAGTGTCAATAAGGGACCTCAAGAGGAAAATGTAATCCAAGAAATATGTATAATATGGCCTCTATAAAGCTGATCTTCATGCTTTAGCCCACAGTGTCGTACCTGGCAGGTCCACACGGATGTGATGAGGTAGCCGTTGTCCCGAAACACATTGAAGATTTCGAGGATCCCGCGTGAGTATCCAAACACGGATATGCTGGCGTCGGATATAGCCAGGTTTAGAGTGAGGTAATCTGTGGGCTGCAGAGACGTCCTCTGCTTAAAGAGGACGAAGATCACAATGCTGTTTCCAAACCATGACAGCCAACCTGCCAAATTAACAACACAAAATATTTAATACAAATATAACAAAGAACTAGACTCCAGGATTATTTTTCCTCTTTGGAATTTAAATGGATAATTATTAGTGAAAATGTTTGTCTTACGCACCTCAATTCCTTACTCTCATCACTACATACAGTTGCAAAAGTTTGGGCACCTCTGGTCAATTTACTTTTTTTATATTAACATCCTCTTCAGAGGATTTCTGCATATTTTAATGTACAATTACTTCTTGCTGAATTTCACATATTGGGAAAAATACATAAAATATGGCCTATGCAAAAGTTATGGCACATTTGATATGTTTTATTTTTTCCAATATGCTAAATTCAGGGAAAAAAAAGGTATTGTGTACAGAAATTTGCAGAAAGATGTCCTACTTATTTATGTTCTGTGTAGAGTGCAGAGTGTTAATGTATTTGCACAACATGTAATTTGACCAGAGGTGCTCAAGTTTTGCAATAGTCAACAAATAATATATAGTAGTTACTGATGTTAACTGAAGAATAAGCCTGCAGTTTAAGGGTTAATCCTGAAAAAATATTAATGCTGAAAACTGAAATATTCTATGAACAGTTCATTGAGATACAAGTCAAATAACAAACCCTCTATAGCTCTGTTAGCTAAGCCCAGAGAAGGCCATCAAGCTTCAGTCATCTTTCACTAGAACCACAAATAAGCTGCAAGTCTTCCACAATACAGGCCAGCTTCTACTGCTCTGACGCTAATGACCTGAAAGCTGCCCTACAGGTAATCCAGAGCATAGGAAGGATTCAAATGAGCATGACCCTGTGCTTCTGAGATCAATTCAAGGTCTTAAGAATCTAATTTTCACCATCAGTTAAGCAGCAAAGCTTTCATCTTTGAGAGAGAAGAGAAAATCAAGCTGCTTCAGATGTGAAAAAATCCACAGGTGTTTCTGTCCATCCTTCCACTGTGAGAAGACACTCAACACTATGAGTCTGAGAGGATGTGTAACTGTCAAGAAGCCCTTACTGAGAAAAGTTAATAGACAAAAAAGGAAAAAAAAATGTGCAAATCAAACAAAGAAGCTGCTAATGTTCTCTAAACAATGGACTGACCACGCCAGTCCAGACCTCAACATTACTGAATGTGGCTGGGATTACTATGATTGTGAAAAGTAGAAAATGCAACCAACTTCTAAGACTTAACTTTGTATATATATATGAAGTAAAAAAAACACATTAGATAGATAGATAGATAGATTGATTGACATTGAAGCCACTCCAACACTGTCTGCTACGAAAAGTAATGCTTGATTCACGTGTTCATCGTTTCCACATGAATAAACTATTACAAGATCAACTCGACACTTTTACATTGTGCTGCTGTTTTATTCATGTATTAATATTATACACAATTGAATTAAGTAGCCTAAATTCAGTGCAGCTCTTTTTTACAGTGTAGAAATCGGTTGTTGAAACAGGCACTGAAACGGCTGGCATGTCACAGCATACAGTCACCAAAACATCATATTTACCCTGACTTCATCCAGACAAGCATCTCTAAAGAAGATAAAATCACCGGGACGAAAACTTTGCGGATAAACACAAGCTCGATGAGCTGAAACTCACCCAGCAGCAGCAGGTATACTCCTATGATGGTCTCGCCCTGGTCAGAAAGCGGAGGGTCTTTGCTGGTCAGGCTGAAGTTGTTGTTCCTCCACGGAATGTTCACCTGTGGCGGAATCAGAGACATGCTGGCAGCGCGAGCCTCGGCGCTCCTCGGGCATGAATGACCGGAGAGGGAAGGAGGCGAAGAGCGGCTGTTAAAAGCTCCTGAGCCGTTTAGGACACCCTGCTGCTCACACACACACACACACACACACACACACGAAGTGTGTAAATCCTCACTATAAATACCGCGCGCCGCTGCCTGCAGCCCGAGATGGTGACGTGAAGCCTCGGTAATCCAGCTAACCCCCTCCAGCAGGTGGAAGTCCAGTGACAAAGATTAGAGTGGACAGCGTCGCAGATCAATAGAAAATATTTACTATCTGTGCAGATCAGCTGTATAAAGTTCGATCACCCAGTATGGAGCTTCAGAAGCGAGTCTTTCACTACAGAGACGACAGATCGCTGTCCGCGGTGCTGAAGAGCAGCACAGATGCAGAAGATGTAGATTTAGGATGTAGAAATTCACTACTCAGTAGGTATTTAATGAATAAACATCTAAAATATCAATTAAACAATAACATTTGCTAAACAATGGCTGGTAAAACATTGTCTAGGACAATATAGTGATGCTGGTTAGTACAATGTAGTGGATAACACTACTGCCCTTCACATGTAAGACTGAGGTTTGATTCCCCATCTGGGTAAAAAGACAATTTGTACATTATTTCAATAGTTCTTGTTTTCACATTATAAAAATGACTTCAAGTACCACATGGAAGAAAAGCTGAATAATTGTATTGCTGAAATAAAACCTAATGCTCCTGAAATAGTTTTAAGAAATTGTAAAAATAATTACGCGTATACACCGATCAGGCATAACATTATGACCACCTCCTTGTTTCTATGCTCATTGTCCATTTTATCAGCTCCACTTACTATATAGGTGCACTTACAAGTGGATCAGACATAGCAGTGCTGCTGGGGTTTCAACACTGTGTCCACTCACTGTCCACTCTATTAGACACTCCTACCTTGTCAGTCCACCTTGTAGATGTAAAGTCAGAGACGATAGCTCATCTGCTGCTGCACAGTTTGTGTTGGTCATCCTCTAGTCCTTCATCAGTGGTCACAGGATGCTGCCTACAGGACGCTGTTGGCTGGATATTTTTGGTTGGTGGACTATTCTCAGTCCAGCAGTGACACTGAGGTGTTTAAAAACTCCGGCAGCACTGCTGTGTCTGATCCACTCAGACCAGCGTAACACACACTAACACAACACCACCACATCAGTGTCACTGCAGTGCTGAGAATGATCCACCACCCAAATAGTACCTGCTCTGTGAGGGTCCATGGGGGTCCTGACCACTGAAGAACAGGCTAAAAGGGGGCTAACAAAGTATGCAGAGAAGTGTAAACAGCATATATATATATATATATATATATATATATTTGGGACACCTTGTTTCCTTTTGTCGTGTATGATGACCTTATTTTATGTTATGTTCTTACTTATCCCTCAAAATGAAAAACAACAACAATAACAAAAATGAGAATAATTCATCTTCTTTACCACCATAAGCATGATCATAATAATCTTACACATGCAGTGCAAAGAAATGCCCTTTTAAAATTGCCTGGTAATGGCCTCTCCACTATTATTACTTTATTCTATTCACTGTATTTGTATTTTATTGATCATTTAGAGAAATATTTGTCAATAGTCTGTGTGCTTGTCTTGTCTGGTGTTCAGTATGTTACCCGTCCTACATGTGTGCACTCACCAAGACAAACCTTGTATGTGTAACACTTAGTGAAATAAAGTGATTCTGATTCTGATGACGGGTTAAACTGCAATAAATGGCTCATAGAGCTTGATGCTGTCTGAAATGGAGTAAGTATGACATTTATACACAGCAATATGATATTTCTACTTGAATTACAATCAAAGGAAGACACGTGAGCACTGAGACAGACACTGATTTATATGTCCGAAAGTTAAAAAGACACCTGCTCATCCAGCATTTCTTCTGACATTAAGATTATTAGTAGTGAGTTTGTCCCTCTATGCTGCAGAAACAGCCTCTACTCTTGTAGGAAGACTTTACACTAGATCTTGGAACATAGCTGTGAGGATTTGATTCCATTCAGCCACAGGAGCATTAGTGAAGTCAGGTACTGATGGTAAATCCTCAGTTCTAGATCACTCCAACTCATCCTGAAGGTATTGGATGGAGCTTCATCATTACTGAGAATGCAGTTCCACTGCTCCACAGCCCAGTGCTGGGAGGCTTCATACCCCTATAACCAACACTTGACATTGGGCATGATGACCTCAGGCTTAAGTGTGGCTGCTCCAGAGTGCAAAGCAATGGTGCACCTTAAAGAGTAGCAGAATTCACTAATTATAAAGGGTGTATAGATACTTTTGGACCTATGTATTTGTTATTATTCAATGTTAATATGCTATGGACCATTCCAATGCTACTCTAATAGGATCACTGAGCTAATGAGTGGAGGATGTGGGAAAAGTGCTCAAGGCTTTAGAATAATCCTCACACGTATTTGATTCCTTAAGGTTCCTAAGGCAGACACAAAAGCATGCTGCAGGCACTCATACTGGAAAAAAATTAAGCTAAAATGAATATTTCAACTTTTTTGAGCCTCATCTGTATTTGCTGCAGCTGTAGCATATGGTCAGTTACCATAATATTAACACTTTTCCTTGATCTTAGAAAAGATCTGAAAACCCATTGACTCAAAACTCACTCACAATAGAGGTCAGTGGGCAGGTGCTTCAGCTTCTAGGTTCAGGGAAATTATATGTTATGGTCACTGACTCTATGCTACAGATGTGCAGACAGCAATGAGGTTAATTCCCTTAAAACAGCTAATGGAAGAAAACCCCAGTGAATGACTGTAGTGCCTGCTCAGTGCTGAGCTTTCCTGCTTTTCAACATGTTACACTAATGATCTACAGAGGCCATCATTTACATTACCCTGTGAGTCATGTGGTGACGGAAGAAGGCTCTATTCCTGTCCCAGTGAGGTTTGGTGAAGCGCGTCAGTATGCTTCATGTGTGCTTTGGCATTGTCTCAGCTATCAGAAGTCTAATTGTAGCTCATTATTTTAAAAGCCTCTTCCAGCTTCCTAGAGAAGTAGAGTGCAGTGTTACTTTGGTGCTGTTGTTGTGGTTCTACAAACATACCCTGGTTAACATCTTACAGCCCACATTACAGTAAAAATCTGAAATAACATATGAACCTAAAGGATCAATTACAAAGCTGCTTTGTTGAGTTACAGTTATGAACACAGCTGGTCAGTCTATACTGAGTTGAGGGTTTAAAGTGATGAATCGGCCAAAAATAAAACAAACAATTTCTGTTTTAACCCAAATGCAGTTGATCAGCCAAGATATGTTTGGTTTTGGAAAACTGCGTCTTCACTTTTGCACTGGAGCTACAAAGCTAATGGAGCTAACGAGTAGTGAAAGCTCACAACGAGTTTAGTGTCTTGCAAACGGTTCTAAATCATTTCTGATAGTGTATGACATACTGTTGTCTATGGACAAAAGTACATTGCATACAGTGCAAAGACTACATTTTTGTTTACATTATTTTCAGTAAAAGCAAGTACTGAAAAGTAAAAGTTATTCATCCATTAAAGGCCCAGGGAACCTAAATCTGAGTTTTCTTTCTAATTAGGTTAATCTTGTTCTTGCAGGCAAACAGTAAACATGTACTACATACACTATATTGCCAAAAGTATTCGCTCGTCTGCCTTTACACGCATATGAATTTGAGTGACATCCCATTCTTAATCCATAGGGTTTAACATGATGTTGGCCCACCCTTTGCAGCTATAACAGCTTCAACTCTTCTGGGAAGGCTTTCCACAAGGTTTAGGAGTGTGTTTATGGGAATTTTTGACCATTCTTCCAGAACTGCATTTGTGAAGTCAGACACTGATGTTGGACAACAAGACCTGGCTCGCAGTCTCCAATCTAATTCATCCCAAAGGTGTTCTATCGGGTTGAGGTGAGGACTCTGTGCAGGCCAGTCAAGTTCTTCCACACCAAACTCGCTCATCCATGTCTTTATGGACCTTGCTTTGTGCACTGGTGCATAGTCATGTTGGAACAGGAAGGGGCCATCCCCAAACTGTTCCCACAAAGTTGGGAGCATGAAATTGTTCAAAATCTCTTGGTCTGCTGAAGCATTAAGAGTTCCTTTTACTGGAACTAAGGGGCCAAGCTCAACTCCTGAAAAACAACCCCACATCATAATCCCCCCCTCCACCAAACTTTACACTTGGCACAATGCAGTCAGACAAGTACTGTTCGCCCGCCAAACCCAGACTCGTCCATCAGATTGCCAGATTTTACGTGGCCTACCACTTCGTGGCTGAGTTGCTGTCGTTCCCAAACGCTTCCACTTTTGTTATAATACCACTGACAGGTGACTGCGGAATATCTAGTAGTGAGGAAATTTCACGACTGGACTTGTTGCACAGGCGACATCCTATCACGGTACCACACTGGAATTCACTGAGCTACTGAGAGCGACCCCTTCTTTCACAAATGTTTGTAGAAGCAGTCTGCATGCCTAGGTTTTATACACCTGTGGCCATGGAAGTGATTGGAACACCTGAATTCAATGATTTGGATGGCAACATAGTGTATGAATAAATTTGAATAATATTCCAATGACCAATAAATGACTGATATATTTCACCACATTTCTCTCCTGTGGATGTAAACTGGGTGGTCCCAATCTTGGGTAACACTTCCGTAAGCATTCCTTTTACCAATCACAAGGCTGACATCTCTTGCCCCACCCACACAAAGCAGTTTCAGAGTCAGGGAAACTTAGCAAGCTAAAGCTAATGCAGGACAAACAAAAGCTTACACATTCCGCCCAAGACTTTTTTGGTCCAGTTACCGTCACATAAAACCTGGATAATGATTTTAGCTCTGTATGAGAGGCGGAGCAAGCTAGAAGTGTTGGACAGCTGTAAATCAAACTGCTCATTAGCCACACCCACACAGTTCTCAGATAGGTCTGATCAGCAATTTGTATTATATTTAGATCTTATATTTTTTATTCAGGCTTTGCTGGATATTTGATATGACACTGAAGTTTTTGATACTTTATTCTGTGTTCCCTGGAATTTTAACAGAAAATTACGTAAAAGACCCAACTACCAATAATATTACTAGTATTTTCCAGTCTTTAGTGCATTTATATGAAGTTTATTTTGTGCCGAAATGTTTGAGAGAAGATCCTGATGTTTGAAAGAGGAATGGTTCCGGTTTGAGAGGGCAGCGCTGCTCTGAGCGCGCAGTTAATGAACTTGAACGCACTTGTCAGCACGAAGTGCAGCAGGTAAACACCTCCGGATTTGCTCAACAAAACACTCTGGTTTCATTCAAAACTTCTGCACAACAGTACATTTCCCTTTCAGAACTCGCACGTGCAAAACACTCCGGTTTTCACTCAAAACTGGAGAACTTGCTCAATGGTGCGCTTCACCTTCAAAACTCGCACGTGCGCGCAAATCATTTCTGCTCTCAGCTCCACAGCGCGCGCTCAACTTTCACATCTGCTCGCTGTAAAATGTCCGAATGTTTGTGTCAAAACTCCAGCCAATCAGAGCTGCCGAGGGGCGGTTCTTATCAGCGCACCAATCATGGCATCTTTTCTTAAGGCCAGTTGGTCAAGGCACGTTCGTGGCTGTGGTATTGAGTCGGCTAGTGCGCTTGTATCCTCGACATTAGCTAGATGGCTTTTAGCTTTCTAGTATTTATCTAGTAGTATTTATCAGTAATACTCTGTCATAAATAATAACGTATTAATCTAACTAACATCGGTAGGTCGGCCATTTGTTTCCTAACAGAGACTTAACGTTAGCTAACTTCAAGAAAATAGCTTAACATTAGTCAACTAAGCTGACGTTAGCAAGGTTTCTTTAACTGTAGCTCACAATGTCTAACAGTGTTCTATTGAAAAGTCTTAACTCTCCTATAGCGATTGTCTTCATAGGCTCATCTTGTTAATCCTGTATATTTATCTTGTATAATGGCGTCATCAAAAACCAATGCTGATGCCATGCAGTTTTATATGGACAAAAACCCTCTTTTCAGTGAGTACAGGGAGTAACATGGTTCCTCCTACTTTGTTTATTAGACATAACACTGTAGTTCTTTTCTAAGGCCCATACATAATGTATTTTCCTCTGTATGATGTTCACACATCGGTTACTGTAAATCATTGATTAAAAATATCAAGCATCATCAGGAGATCGCGAGTTCGATCCCTGGTGATGCTACAGCCATCCGTAGCCGGGAGTCCAAGAGAGCACAATTGGCCTCGCTCTCTCTGGGTAGGATGCCCCCCCTTCTCCCCCATCACTTAACTCGATGCTAGTCAGCGCAGGCGTCTGTTAGCTGACGTAACAGATCTGACGGTTGGCGCTTTCCTCCGAGCGCGTTCAGCTGTCCAGTGACGTTGCGTGAGCGGCAGCTCGAAAAGATGCGGTGGCGCTTCACAAGTCTCGGAGGAAGCCTGTGTTAGCCTTCGCCCTCCTAGCGTTGATAGTATCGTGTGATTGGGGGAGTCCTAACTAGCGGGTGGAATTGGCGACGACTAAATTGGGTAGATAATTGGGTTAAAAATCAAAAAAAAAAAAAAATCAAGCACACAAACTATAAATATAAGGGATTTTCTTCTCATTTTCTTTGCTACCATCTCTGTATTTCCACCAATCATTTTGAATAAGCAGTATACTGTAAAACCCTAACATAAAAACCGCATGATTCTGAAACTTACTGTTAAAAGACTTAATTGGCTGACTTATCATCTGTTGTTAGCATTTTAATGTGTTAATGGAGTTAATATCCTGGACACTAAGTTTAGGTTATCATAGCACACTGACATTTGGCTTCAAACCAACCTCCTGTTGATGGATGCTAAATAACAACAGGAAAATACATTATGTATGGGCCTTAGAAAAAGAAGTACAGTATTATGTCTAAAAAACAAAACAGAAGGAATAATATTACTCCCTGTACTCACTGAAAAGAGGGTTTTTGTCCATATAAAACTGCATGGCATCAGTATTAGTTTTTGGTGACGCCATTATACAAGATAAATATACAGGATTAACAAGATGAGCCTATGAAGACAAGCGCTATAGGAGAGTTAAGACTTTTCAATAGAACACTGTTAGACATTGTGAGCTACAGTTAAAGAAACCTTGCTAACGTCAGCTTAGTTGACTAATGTTAAGCTATTTTCTTGAAGTTAGCTAACGTTAAGCCTCTGTTAGGAAACAAATGGCCGAGCTACCGATGTTAGTTAGGTTAATACGTTATTATTTATGACAGAGTATTACTGATAAATCATTTCTGTTCATTTGCTACTAGAAAGCTATAAGCCATCTAGCTAATGTCAAGGATACAAGCGCGCTAGCCGACTCAATACCACAGCCACGAACGTGCCTTGACCAACTGGCCTAAAGCTGCTTAAGAAAAGACGCCATGATTGGCGCGCTGATAGGAAACGCCCCTCGGCAGTTCCGATTGGCTGGAGTTTTGACACAAACATTCGGACATTTTACAGCGAGCAGATGTGAAAGTTGAGAGCCGAGCAGAAATGATTTGCGCGCACGTGCGAGTTTTGAAGGTGAAGAGCACCATTGAGCAAGTTTTCCAGTTTTGAGTGAAAACCGGAGTGTTTTGCACGTGCAAGTTCTGAAAGGGAAATGTACTGTTGTGCAGATTTTCAAGTTTTGAATGAAACCAGAGTGTTTTGTTGAGCAAATCCGGAGGTGTTTACCTGCTGCACTTCGTGCTGACAAGTGCGTTCAAGTTCATTAGCTGCGCGCTCAGAGCAGCGCTGCCCTCTCAAACCGGAACATTCCTCTCTAAAACATCAGGATCTTCTCTCAAACATTTCGGCACAAAATAAACTCCATACATTTAGTGTCCACTTTATGCCCACCATTTACCTCTACTACAGCTTTTATTCTTTTCAGAAGACACGCTTTCAGGTTTTTGTTAAGGAAATCCGCAGGGATGGTTTTTCCCACATCTCCAGTCTTAATAGTTGGTTGCGTTTTCTGCTTCTCACAGTCCACATGATCCCAGCTATAAATTTGCTCTCATCAGTCCATTAAACCTTACTCCGCATTTCAGATGTCCAGTTTCGGTGATCAAGTGCAGAATTCATCTTTTTGGTCCTTTTTCTTTTCTCTGTAACAGCTTCTTGACAGCTACACATCCTTTCAGACCCATAGCGCTAAGTTGTCTTCTCACAGTGGAAGAATGGACAGAAACACCTGTGGACTTTTTCAGATCTCCTCTCTCTAAAAGATGAAAGCTTTAAGTACTGTTTATCTGATGGGAATAGTTTTGGTATCTACCAGGTCTTGCTTGGTTGTTAGGAGTCTCATTTTCTTCGCATTTTTTAATAATTCGAACTCCAGTTTTGGAAACTTCTGTTTTATCACTTCCTTCCCTTTGACTTTCTCCTGCCTCATACCAGTTGATAATCTTATATCTAATCACCTCAGAAATTTCTCTTTTAGCCTGTTTAGATGCACATGAGATAGAAATGAATGAGGACGCTAAGGTGAGTTTGGGTAGCTGCTTGTACGAATGTTAGCGTCTTTTTGAAGGGGAACATAATGTCAGTGAGACCCTTAGGAACAGCTTTTGTTGGGAGAACATAGCTGTAACTAGTTGGTTTTGAGACAGGAAGCATGGAGGAGTTAGAGTAGCTCTAGTGTGAACTAAAGTAAAGCATGGACAAAATAAATACTGACATATTTGATATTATATGTAGTTTCTTGTTTTTCTGACACTGATGTACTTAAAGGTTGTTTTCCTTAGAAATTTAAAAAGTGTGGCTTCTGACTTTTGCACAGTACTGTAGCTGAAACAGCCATCTTTCAGTCTGAATCTTATCAGTACTACTGTCCACTATTATACATACTCTCAACACTGGTGGCTATAAGTCTGCATTACCTTTTAGCTACTTTGGCTAATGTAGCTACAGTGCAAACCTAAAGAAGCAAACTTCAGACACTGAACAAGTTATTTTAGTGTAAATTTGATGTTTGCCAGAACATGTTCTGCAAAGTGGGCCCAGTGTAACGTTCCTTAGCTTCTGATAGACATCTTGTTTTCTCTCCTGCTATTTAGCGTAGCTAATCCTCCACTTGCTGGGCAGGGCACAGGTCAAGTCTGCTAGGCTATTGCGGGAGAAGATAAGAAACCACCTGTGGAGAGAGTGTGGGAATGGCTTGAGCTGAGGAACCGCACAGGGCACACGCTGGACATACACAGCATGATCAGTAATGAATGACGCCACTGGAGAGCACTGGACTGAGGGAGGCGGTGATTACATTTGTGTTGAGAGTGTGGGGGCAGATGGGCAGCCTTTATAGACACACTGAATGAATCACTTCGATGGCTAAATACACTTGCAATGTATGAGGAATGTGTCTTGGTGGAACTGGTGACAATATAGAAATAGTAATTATATATACATAGCAAAAGGAATCGCATAACTATAGATTTCCACAGCATGTAAATTAAATATAGAGAGCATTTATATACAGTAAATCAGGCAGGACATGACTATAAAGTGGGACATGACTAATAAAAGATGTGCAAACTACAGTCAATGTCATATCAAAGGCACATAACTCCATTTTTTGTTTTTTTCTTTTCCTACAACAAAGTTAGAAGCCCCACAAAAGGGCAAAATAAGCTCTTTTACAATGAAATAGCCTGTTGAAAGAAGCTTCTTGAGTGCTGTGTTTACCTGTGTTTTTAGTGCCTGTAAGTGTTTACCAGACGGTCTTCTCTGAAACACGGGGTGGGAAGGGTCTGCAGTGATTTTCTCCAGATGCTTCTTTATCCTGGTGTTGAGATAGAACACCTACACCAAAGCAGCATTTCAAAGGCCCCAGTAGTTCCCTGCAAAGTGGACTGCACGCATATTTAAAGAGTGATTCCAGGACACAAGGTGTGAAAATGCTCCGTTGGAAGGAGACTTCAGACTGCACAGGGAGGAGTGAACACTTTGCAGGAAAGTTTAGCCATCCGTCATTTTACGTCTCTTGAAGATTCGTGTTTGAATATTACGCTGCATGATGTTCTGAATGAAGACATTTATCGGCTGAGGTTCCCTTAACCAAAATCCTTTGCCAAAGTGTGTAGGGGATGTAACGGTACTGCTTAGAGAGCTTAAATGGAATTAATGTCAAGAGCATCACTAGATCCAAATAATCGAGGGGGAAAAATTCAATACATAAATTATAGTGTTTTCCATTTCAACGTATCAACTTTAAAGTATACAGCACAAATGTTATGATCGAGTGATGTCACTACGTTTCCCATAGTGCCCCAGGATCTTTCCTGCAAACATGTTCAGTTTCTGTGGTCAGGCTGTACAGCACATGTGTCAGGCTCCCGTCCTCAAGGGCCAAAACACTTCAGCACACTGCCTCTTTAAACACAAGTGATTCAGCTCATTAGCTAATAAGCAAGGTCTTCATTAACTGAATTCAGAGCATTAGATGGGGATAAACACTAATTTCTGCAGAACTTTGGCCTGCAAGGTCCCAAGTTTGACATGTCTGCTGTACAGCAACTAGTATCATAGGTCAGAGTCAAGGCCAAGATCTGGACAAATGAAGAATCATTTAAGACCAAGACTTTGTGGACTAGTACTACAACAATAAAGGCTACTGTTCTCAACATGGAGCTAGCGGTAGGTGGACTTGGACATATTCAAATATTTACCAATACATATATACAAACACACATACAAACATTTTAACGCCGGCATTTAACAACAATTCAACTACGGAACAGCCAGAAAAATGCTAACACTTCTCCTTAAACTGACCTGTTGCCTAATTTATAGCCTTACCTTTACCTAAAATCCATATTAAATCAAAAGCACTAGTTAACAACTTTATTATGTTGTGTAAAACTATATGCCATGTTGCTTTCACAACAGTAATTCATGCTAGCTAATTATTCAAATGAAATAATTAAATGATTAAAGGGGGATTTCATTCTTTAGCCTAGTAACTTCAGTTTTAAACTAAAGAAGCAAAACTTTGACACCAGATGTGTCTTTGATGATCGAATCGAAAGTCTAAAATCACATAAATCTGAAACAATAACAATATATGTCAGTGCATCTTATGATCTGATTTTCTCATTTTGATTTTTATGAGGAAGATTCTTCCCATGTGAGGTGACTCTGTGTGGGCTGTGTATTCATACAAACACGTACACTCACACGGAGTCTGCATTGCAAGGAAAAGCAACTCTCCCTCCTTTCACTCACCTAAGGAACTGAGCCAGTGGTGAACAGTGGTCCTGCTGTCCTCTATGCTAATAGGAAAGAAAGTATTCAGCATTTTTTTTACCCTCCGATGCACTCTGAATGAGCCTGACGCTCAGGAGATGGATCACACTTGGCAGCTCATATCCGTCTGCTGGACAGAGTGCATAATTACTAAAGCAGGCAGGCAAATTGCACGTTGTTAATAATACAGTGACCATCATCCATGCCACATTGGAGCACTCATGTCATAATTCTGGACAGAGAGAATTGTACTTTTTTTTTCAGACAATAAAATGAGTACTGTATTTTCACATTTAATTCGCCACGCCAGAAAATCTTGCTATGACTCAGTCGAGCTTTGCAATCCTGATGGATGAAGACATTTCACTGCTGCCTCATCATTGTGTATCTATACAGAGTCAATTTAATTATTCACAAATCAAGCACTGGGGACTTATGACTCATCAACTGCTGCATGAACCCATACAAAATAAATAAATAAATATGTCAATCATACTTGAACAGTTTTCCCTTATCCCAAATGTAGTCAATCAGCCAAGCAAAGTTAAATTCTTTATATTTACAGTGGAGCTACAAGGGGGACATCCCTATCAATATGTTCATATGTCATATGTTCCCAGGGCCATTTATTTGCTATATACATAATATCTGACATTTATGGACATTATGGCTTCCAGATAGACTCACTTAGTAAAATACACTCTGGCTATACATTTCTGTGAACAAGAATGATAGTCTGTTCAGTCATATCGTGTTTTGATAGATTAATAGATTTAATAGACTGAAAATCATATGTTCCCTGCTAAAACCAGCACAGACCAGCACGACTGCTCACCGGCAAAATGAGCATATGTTATGTTTTGCTGGTCAACCAGCACGACCATGCAGGGTGACCAGCTAAACCAATATGAACCAGCCCAAACCAGCTTTGGAATTTATGCTGGCCTGTGCTGTTTTTTCAGCAGTGTTAGTTGTCACCAGTTTTTGAACTACAACCTTTAGTAAGATCACGATCCAAAACATGACCATAAGACAGGGGTGCTCAATCCTGGTCCTGGAGATCTACCACCCTGCAGAGTTTAGCTCGAACCCTCGTCCATCACACTGGATCCACGTAATGAAGGCCTTCAGGGGCATCTGAATAATAGAGCCAGGCGTGTTGGATCTGAACTCTCCAGGGAGGTAGATCTCCGGGACCAGGACTGGGCACCCCTACCGTAAGAACTCCCTTAACAATATACTGAAGTATGATATAAAGATCTGAAGGAACACAGACTCCTTCCCTACGATATGTATCTTGGAAGCATATGACCACTAACTAGCATTGAGCATTGTATACTTAAATCATCACACACTTGTCAAACTGTTAGGTAAGAAAAAATTGCTTAGGTGATTTCTAACACTGTATGACATGCTGTTGTCTACAGAGCCCCGGAGGGGACGGAGTTTAAAAAAAAATTAATTCGAAGTGTAAGTTTTGCAGTTTGTACGCACGTTTTCTTTTATTCGTGGTCGAGATTTCTTAAATCGTTCTCTCGTTTTCTTTTAATTGTGCGCACGTTTTCTTTACTTAGTGGGTACGTTTTTTTTCTGTTCGTGATCACGATTTTCTAATTTGTTCTCGTTTTCTTTTAATCGCGGTCATGTTTTTATTTTATATTTTATATTAAACTTTAATTTTATTTTTAACTGAACGCACATTATTTGTGTTTTGATAACAGCTACCTGAGACTGTCTGACGGGTTTTGATGCATTAGATTGATGAGATAATGAACAGAGATGCTCATCAGGTTTGATTTTGATTTGGGGGGTTATGAGGAAACTGCAGCTCCTCTTCACAGCAAACCGAACACCCACGGTGTTTCTGCTCTCGCGTCAAGCTGCGCTGTTAGAGACCATCACACAATTACAGGACGAAATGATCAGCGTTTCAACATCCTCACATTAATATATCTACATCTAATCCATAGATCTGTTAAAATCTCTCGCCATTTGACCTCATCCCACATTAATGTTTCTGTGTGTGTTTAATTTGAGTCTGTTGAAACCTTGACGCTGAGCATTTCTTCCTGTAAATTTGCTCTTGTCGCGGGAGCAGAAACAGTGCTAAGCGTCTATATCTCTGTTAAATGTGATCATTAGAAAGTGCAGTTTAGTGAAGATTTGGTTATGGTTTATTGTCTTCCGTCATTTCACCACCAACGTGCAGCTGCACTGGCAGTTTCCTCATAACGCCCCAAACTAAAATCAGACCTGATGAGCATCTCTGTTCATTATCTCATCAGTCTAATACATCAAAACCCGTCAGACAGTCTCAGGGAGCTGTTAGTTACTCCTGCACAGCACAAATAACACGACCTGTATCTACTATATTGATTTTGCGCACGAATAAAAAAATAAACAATGTGCGTTCAGTTAAAAATAAAGCATGAGAACGATTAAAAGAAAACGAGAGAACGAATTAGAAAATCGTGATCACGAATAAAAAAAAAACCTACCCAGGAAGTAAAGAAAACGATTTAAGATAACGTGACCACGAATAAAAGAAAACGTGCGTACGAACTGCAAAACGTTCACTCGAATTATTTTTTTTACCTCCGTCACCTCCGGGGCTCCATAGTTAGCTATAAAACTGAGTAAAAGTATAGATAACATTAAGGGCTGAATACGGGTGCCAACGGTTGCTAAGCGACGTAGACTAGCTACGTTTGTCCATTTATAGATACAGAATGGCATACAGTGTCAGAAACCACATAAGCATGTTTATTTGAAAGTATTTCACGACTGAACAGGGGTTGGGTCAAATGCGTGATGATTTAGGCATGAAATTTGCATGAAAATTCTTCAGTACACTTCTGTTAGCTAGCTATATTAGCCTTGTAGCTAACTTACAGAGAAAACTAAAGAACTGACTTTCAGACACCAAACGTCTTGGCCAGGGGTCGGTGACCCAAATGTTCAACAGACACTTCTCCAAATGTTAAGAAGAGCCATTTTGTTCTCTCAACAGAAATCAATCCACCTTGGGAGCCACAACATTTTATGTCCATTTTACCATCTTGGCTGTAAATATGTCTCAGTGTGTGCTAATGTCCTAGTATAGGCTACAAATATAATACAAACGAAGACGCAGACCTACTTTGCTCTGCTTTAAACCTAAGCTAGTTTAGCTACAGCCGGTTTTCTCTCAACGTTCAACGTTTTACGAGGCTGAAGTCGCTTCTTATCCGCCAGCTTCTTGACTGCGCTATAGTTGGTTTCATATTCGCATATTCGGATTTCTTTCTTCAACAGCTTTCGACTTTTTGTTGCTGACATCCAAACTAAGCAGCCACCACTTCGCTGAAGTCGGAAAGGTTTGCCGTTTAAAAACCACGGCACACGTTCATTTCTATGGGCCGCCGCGACCGCCGATAGAGTTAAGGGACTGTCTACAAATTACATTACACAATAAACAAAAGTGAAGACCGACGGGCAAAAAGCAGTTATTCGAATTTTCCCGTTCCATCTTAAATAGTGCAGCACAAGTTCGTAAAAGAAGCTGACTTCAGCTTCATGACTTTTTAGTGACAGTTTCTCGTTGCAGATTAAACGTATCAGAAAACCAACTGAGTGATTATAAATGCGGCTAAGTCAATTCCTCTCCAAATTCTCGATGTTCGTCTTAAATCTCTCTCTTTGCCTTATCGTTAGCTATTAGCCAGGCAGGACTGTTAGCTATCTGCATTGCTATGGTGACCAGCAGTTTACGCGCCAGCCTTCACGAAACGTTAGTGAATTACCAGATATACATTAACTCCAGCCTTTGAGACCATTTATTGTAAAAAAAAAAAAAGAGCTTTATTTTACTGCAAAGGAGGATTATTTTATTTTTACCTAAAAATCCAATTCTGCTGTGGAGCCGCAACAGTACAACGATTGTAAAAATTGATTTTTCACCAAACTAATGCTTTCAGTTAAGCTGATTGAATTAATTGGCAGCATTGTAACAAGACAGTATGGGTTAGTTTCTGTCTTTGTTCTGGGAAGGAATTGTGGTTCTCATGGCTGCTTGTGCTGTCAAGTTTAATACAATTAAACCAGCGTCAATCACCCTGTGCTTGGGAACACATACCACTCAGTCAAAGGTAATCAAGCACTCACTTCTACGCAGTTCAAAAAGAGTGAATTAAGATGATTCAGACTTGGGGTCTGCTCCATTTAATCATATCCAGTTCTAAAGAATTCAAATTAGAGATGAATGATGAGTTTCAATTCAAGTCTTAAAGTGTTTTCAATCCATTTTCTAGGTTTAATTTAACTCTCGAGTCGTCTGAAAGTGATTGTCATTTTGCTCACATAATAGAACACAAGCTTTTCTGAATTAAAGCAATGTGCTGGCTAAACAACTTCAAAAAAAGGGAGAAGCCCATTTTTAATTCAAATATATTCAGCAACTGGATGTGACATCAAAGACAAAGCCCAGCTACACTCATCTGTCTTGTTGCTGTATATTTAAGTGAGTGGCCACCATCATTTAACATCATCCACCACTTCCAGGGGGATGACCAGGGTGCAGGTGTCATGAATGAGGTAGTTCATCAAACCAAGGTTACAAAATAATAGTGCTGGTGCAGCACAGATCTACAAATAACCCTGCTGCAGATTTTACAGTCACCATGTTTCACCAGCTGCAATGAAAGCCAGGTTCTTTTATGGGACTTTGTGATAAGTAAATAAGTAAATGAATAAATAACTGTCAAAAATCAGGGACAACCCTTCATTTACGTAATTTGCAGTCAAACCAGCATTAAGTTATTCAGTTTCCAGGAGATATTTCTGACAACACTCAATATAAGATAAGCCATTTGTATAAGTAACAGAAAACTCAAAGAAAATCAAAAATATTAATAAAGAATATTGATAAAATCAATCTCAGTAGGTTTTTGATTGTTTTCTAAATAGACATAAATGTATAAACATATCCAAGTTATCCATGGTAACCAGCTTTATGATACAGAACTGACAATTCTAGATTAGGTTGAAAGAATCATTTAAAATTAGTATTATTTTAGAATATGTAACTGGTAGCCAATTTAGAGGCAGCCTTTATAGAACTGAGATTTAAGAACCTGGAGCAATGCAGCACAACCTAATATACTCACTGCTCATCACCAAACCCATTTAATCTACTGTTTACCAGTAGTGACCACCTGAGACCAGCCGCTGCATAATGCATTTACCTGCTGGATAAAAATACCACTACAGGATGTTTCCCCTCTCAGTTCACCTTCAGGCATTCACAGACTGCAACATACAAGCTGCTGAGAGCATTGAGGGATTTGCTCCCTCCTGCAGTGCAAGAGTATTAAGACAGACTTGTCCTGCAGTTACTTTGTGAGATCAAGAGTTAAGAGTGAAGCTCCAGTGGAGATTTGATTGAAAGAGACATGCCTGTAAATACAGAGGTTGTCGGTTAAAGGTCATCCACTAGATTCACAGTAAAGAATGAGGGTACCCTACTAAAACATTAAGAGAAAAATAATGGGATTTTCAATAATTTTCACAGAAATTGCTTTTGAGCAAGACATAAAATGAAAACATGAGAAAGATTCCAACAAAGTTTCTTTATTTACAAAATCTCACAGTAAATGCATATTGAGAGCAATCCACCATGAACATATTGGGTTCAACCTACATAAAAAGACAAAAGTAAATTAAAACAACTCAAAAAAAAAAGTAATGTGTCCAGATGAAACCAAAAGGCTCCTCAGAGTCTCACTCGAATAACCACTTCAGATCAGGTCCGCCACTGAGGGAAAAAAAAAGAAAAAATAATGCAAAAGGTCTGATGGAATGAGATCATGATAGTTGTTTCTGCAAACAACCATGACTAAAGACAAAGACTCCAACAAGAGAGGCACAGAAGAAATTGTCTAGGCATGCATGGATGTTTGATATAGTCTGCCAGAAAGTTACCCTAAGCCCACCCTCTCACCCAATGAGAGAACAGTTTTATACTACATCATTTATTAAATTCTTATTTTTCTTTTAAAAAGTACTTCAGTAACAAAATAGTCTGTTTTTGTAAATGCAACCAGCAAGTGGACTGTAACGTACCATTCATTGGCATTTCATCAATCTGTGTTGAGTAGTACTGCTCAATATCACGAAGGATGCGGATGTCATCATTCTTCACGAAGTTGATTGCCACACCCTTGCGGCCATAACGTCCTGATCGTCCAATTCTGCAAAGGGAAAGGTCATTATACGACTGCTTAAGGTTCTCCACAGAGATATTCTGACAAGACATTCAATTTTAATTTAAGAGGTAAACTCCAATCTGTTTAGTTTTTCCCAAGTTTTCACGATTTTTTCGCAATCATAATTTTAGGAATTCATTTATCTGCAGTGTGTTTGATAAAGCATTCATACCTGTGGATGTACAACTCTCTGTTGTTGGGCAAGTCATAGTTGATGATAAGTGAGACCTGAGGCACATCCAACCCTCTGGCCCACACGTCTGTAGAGATTAGCACTCGGCTACAAAAACAAAACAACAAAAAACAACCATCAGTGCATGAGGACCAGAAGCGTACAGATACTGACATGTCATTCAGACTATTAACCTGAAACTGAGCTGCAAAATGTCATTCCTCAATCATTTCACTACATTGGCCTCACTAAGTCAACCAACAATACTGACAGTCAAAGTAATATAAAATATGCAAATGAACATCTAACCAAAATCACTGAATGCTTAATCGTGTGCTATGAGCACCTTAACTAATCACATGTGGTTTTTGGGTGTTCAGATAAATAAAAGCATACTAAACGATTCAACAAAACTAATATTATTTAGTTATATATTTAATCCTTCACCATGTTACGTCAACTTTACTAATGTGTTATCAATATACTTTAAGATACACTATTCCCAAATAGAATTAACTGTCAATCTAGCAAGAAAATGGGTGCATTCAGAGGGTAATTAAGACAATAGTTTAGCTGCATATTTCACATTTCCTGCAAAATCATAAAATATTGCAATGTGACCTCATTTAATTATAACCTAAATCACTCTCCCACACATATATAAACATACTAGGTGCTAGTACTTAGTTTCAAAACAGACACAGTCAGGACAAAATGGGTGGACAGCACTCTTTTTACCATACCAATCACTTAGCCCCACAACACAAATGTGGCCCTGCCTAAAAAGAGCCTCAGCTTGTCAGGCTGGTTTTACCTGGCTCCAGATCGGAACTCCTTCATAATAGAATCTCTCTCTTTCTGTGGCATGTCTCCATGCATAGAAGACACAGTGAAGTTTGCCTCCCTCATCTTCTCAGTCAGCCAGTCCACCTACATAAAATAAGGAAAACCTAAGTGAACCAGTGATCAAAGACTCAAGAGAACACACCAATGAAGTAAAGATCAGACAGGCTGGCACTGTGCAAACTTTATGCCCAAATCATGACATACGTGCTAGAGACCACATGTATGTCTATTTGAGATTACTCAAAAACCCAATGCGCTTTAAGACCAGTGATTTTCAAACTGCCGGTTGCAACCCACTAGTGAATAAATTTGTGAGAGCATGTGCCATATACATGTATCCATTCACACCTCCTATTTGCCTACTGGCAATAGAATCTTACAGGGCATGTGGCAGAACAAGAGCTTATTTCCTGACTAAACGTACACACATAGCCACGAAAAAAATAAATTAAACGCTGGAGCACATCTTCAGTATGCACAGGTAAAAGGTGTCACAGATACTGCCTGAGAGGATGCTCTTAACCTACAGAGGAACCCCTTAGCTGGGATTAATGGCACTTTTCTTTAATAACCTGTTATAGCACAGCAGTAATGTAACGCAGTAATGCCACAGGGAAGCCTACTTAAACCAAAGAAAATAAATATACTTGTGTTTCATCAGAAGCTTGCTAAGCAAACACTGTTCTTACTTGTATTTTTTGGTAAATATGGTTTTGGTAAAATCACACTTTTACTGCCTATAAATCACTTCCAGATAAAATAATAAAAAGGTCTAAAGCCATGGTCACACTGGACTGCCGCCTTGCCATTTTCTTCACAAGAGTGGAGCAAAAGTCAGGTGAGTACAATCAGTACAGATATAAGGTGGGTTCGGAGGGAATGTAAAGCTCAGTAAGCGGTTAATGTTATCTAGTTAAGTAGTTCGGCTGTTTTTTTTTTTTTTTGTTTTTTTTTTGCAACTGTGAGTGACAGTTTTAGTATTTTTCAGAAAAAAGATACCCCAGCTCGCCCTCTTGCCTTCTGACATTTCCAAGACTCACAAATTTGCAGGGTTAAAGTTCACCTAGATGAACTCTGCACAAAGCAAAGTTTAACGCTACTGAATGCAAACTGTTTTCTTGCATTCTCATGTCCTTGCCCTTTCTAGTCCTTTTTCACCAGGCAGGTTTTACTCACATTTAAAGCAGCATAAATGCACTTTTGTTTTCTAAGAACAAGTTTACATAAGACATGTCCAACTAAATATTAATACAATTTATTAATAAGTTCCTACTGAATGCGAGAGCTGAACAGACCCAATCTGCATCTAAATATATGTTTTGTCAATTTTTAAATTAGTCTCAGCAAGTATGTAAATAATGTATGCCTATGCATGTTTCATTCTTTCATCCTGATATACTATTCCATTTACTGATTGAAAGAACAGTAATATTGGGAAAATGTGGACCAAAAGTTAACAAAAAAGATTTTTTTTCGGAGTTTGTCTTCTCTCATCACAAAATATTTGACTAATCTCAAGACTGCCCTGTATATGAGGGTCTTGTCATCAAGAAGAATCCCTTATTTACATAATGACAAACAAATTGCACAATATTTAGCCTGTTAGCAATATGGTTAGAGTAACTGTTAATAATAAGTTCTGCACATGCACATGAATAGTGATTCATTTTTGTTTTTGTTTCAATCACTGAACATTACTCTTTTCTTTGTATAAAACCTTTCTTGCAAGGGTGTGTGATACTCACCTTTCGTTTGGTGTTGCAAAAGATGACTGCCTGTGTAATGGTGAGCGTGTCATACAGGTCACAGAGTGTGTCAAACTTCCACTCTTCTCTCTCCACGGCCACGAAGAACTGCTTAATGCCCTCCAGCGTCAACTCATCACTGCACACAGCAACATCATTTAAATTTTATTCCTTGTCAAGGAGAATGTGCATAAAACAAGCAAATAACACAAATGCTGGAAAGCCTATCAGTGCTCAGCATGAGTACTCAAATTTACTACAATTTCACTGGTGTTCTAAGGGTGAGAGAATGAGTTGGCAGTGGGAAGATTCTTATTCATAATTCAATAGATCAGACTATGAGCAGACTATCAGCTAGAGTTAAAAAGGCTACTAAGAGACATTACTGAAAGTCAAAAATATACTATACAATATCAATATAATCATCCTGTATAAATGCAGCTTTAAGTTCGGTAACATAGATGATTATTAGTGTTTATGTGTTAGAGATAGCAAACATTTTGTTCCTTACCGTTTGACCAGAATACGGATGGGATCTGTCATGAACTTGTTGGTCATCTCCAGGATCTCATGCGGCAGGGTGGCACTGATCAGAACCACCTGAGTGGCAGGAGGCAGGTACCGGTACACATCATAGATCTGCTCCTTAAAACCTACACACAGGGAGGAATGAGACCACAAGAGGTCACTATACTAACTACTGTGCTCTCACTCAGTTCATGTAATTTTAGAACAAGTAGTCTCTAGTTTAAAATGAGTCCTTGCCTTTGTTGAGCATTTCATCAGCTTCATCCAAAACCAGCATCTTAATAGCACGGGTCCTGAGACTTCTCCTGCGGATCATATCTATGGGAAGTAAAGGATTTTATAAATCAGTAAATCTGTCAAAATATTTTATTAATTCTATATTTTATGCATTAACCTATGTCCTATTTTATTGTTAAATATTTCTATACTCGATTGTTTAATTTTTTGCTGTACATTTCACATGGGTATGAATTAAACCAGGGTCACAAAACACAATTTTACCCAAATTTTAGTCCCCATTCTCATATGGGCCTAATCAGCCCTGGGGGGTTACTCGTCTATATGTTTCAAGGCAGTATAAGTCATTGGTTTTGAGTTTTGGAGCAGTCAGAATATGTTAAACATGTTTGATTTGTTCAGCCTTTTTCTGGTAGGCAATTGAAAATATAATCAATATTTTATCACTACACTGATACCTTTTATCATGATGAACAATATGTTTCTCTGAACATGTTATGTTTAAAGAACACTGACCATATGCATGTTTCAATAAAAATGGAGCATAAATCATTCTGTTTAATTGGATTTAGAGGAGTACATTACGTGAAATGCTGAGTAAAAGTCAGTGTACTCAGACGTTTTGATGGCTTTTAAATGTGCCACTTCTAGAGCATCGTTTCTAACTGTCATAATACCTTGAAACGCACCATGAAAATGTCTATGTATCATGATATATTTGTGTCATATTCCTCACCCCTAGTCTGGATTTAACTTTATCTGAATGAATTCCACAAATAACTCATGAAAACTGAGAGCACAAGAAAAAGCGAACAGATTGAAAAAAATGAAAACTGTCAATTGATAAAGTACTTAAAAAAACATCAGTATGAGCAAACTGATACATCCATGTTTGTTTTGCTATCTGTGTCTTCTAGTACTGGGAGACTGTTCTGTTTAGTTCAGCAACAACTTACAGATTGTGTAGTGTGTGATCCCTAATATTTCAATTACCAAAAAAATGAACAAAATCAGTCAGAAAGTGTGAGAGAGCCTGTCTTATTATCATCTATAAAAATTTTAAAACTTGTACCTCCAAGTGTAATGTGCCAAGAGAAATACAAGCCAACTCACCAAACACTCTGCCAGGGGTTCCTGCTACCACATGCTGACCATAGTCCAGCTTCCTGATGTCTTCCCCTACGTTTGTGCCACCAATGCAGGCATGGCACTGAACGTTCATGTAGTCACCCAACGCAAGCAGCACCTTGAAACAAAGGACAGGCACTATAAGACACTGACAAGGAACTATAGAGTTGTGAAAGCTGGCTGGACAGTAAATACTAGACACATTTAATGTATTAACATGTAATTTATTGCTAAATTGATGTTACCTTTTGGATTTGTCCGGCTAACTCTCTGGTAGGAGCCAAAATTAGCGCTTGGGTCTCACGCACCTGTACAGAGGAAAAAATAAACAGAGGTTCAAATAAGCAACTGATAAAACACATCTGAGTCTCACTTATGTGAGTGGACAACTACAGCAATGAAAATAGAATTGATGCTCAAATACCTGAATGTCTAGACACTGCAGGACTGACACGCAGAATGTGGCTGTTTTACCAGTACCAGACTGTGACCTGATCGGGGGAAAAAAATAAAAAATAAAAAAAAAACACAGCCATGAGGTTAGACGTACAGCTGAAACAGCTACATCTCCAAGAATTAAAAGAGGTTTAACTTGCATTTAGCAAGTAAACTACAAATAAACAGTTTCAAAGTCAGAAAAAAGTTGGAGAACTCACTGAGCAATCACATCTCTCCCCTTTATGATTTGCTTGATGGCTCTTTGCTGGATTGCTGATGGTTTCTCAAAACCTAAAGAAATGATCAGAGGTTACATTACGAAAATGATCCGTCCATGTATGAAGCAGTACACCTTAAAAGATGTGATAAGCAGTAAAAATCTGTATGCTCACTCAATGAAAAACAACACGGCTGAGACAAAATATATAATGTCATGGCTTTTATGGTCCTTCTGTAAATATTCAATTCAGGATTTAAAATAAAATTAGATACAAATTATAAAATTTAGCATTTTTACTTATACTGAAGCAAGATGCAAATAAGTTAAAAAGGAAAAACTTTTGTTTGAGATTTATTCTAATTGTAAAACCTTGGCGTAAACTTGCAAATGGTAAGCTTTTGCACAAGGATGTCAATGGTACTGGCCTCTCAAATTTGTTCATCAAAATATTATACATTCTTTCCAGCCATCTCTTGTTTGCTGGAACATTAACTTTTCTTGCTGATCTGTTTTCCTCTGAATATAAAATATCAAAACATTTTAAAGAAGTCTGGCTTTGCGATATCCAATGATTATTAAATCCTAGCATTAATTTATGTTGCACATTGTTCTAGTATTCACTTTTTGGAAAATGTTTAGTAAATATAGGTAAAGACAGATATGTTCACTCCAAATATCTGGAGCCACATAAACTGGCCAAAACCAATGTCTCCTCTGAACTTTTAGATTTAAATTCACGAGTAGCAATATTAAAATGTGGAATGGTTTTACTAAGCAAGACAAATCTAATTTCACAACTACAGTAACCATCCTTCACAACAAAAGCATGATTTCTACGCTCTTAAAAAGATGGATCTTCAAAGGTTCCATATAAAACCATTTCATGCCTAAATGATTCTTTGCATGGTGGAATAGTTCTCCAGAGTGCTTAAGAATGTGTGTAGCGCTAAATAAACCTTTTTGAAACTGGTTCTAAATGGAACCATATAGGTTCTTCAGTTGTTACGATGTCACGCTTTTAAGGTTTTTTGGAACTTTTTTGGTGCTACACAGACCTATGTTCAAAGAGGTTCTACACACAACCAAGTTAGCTACATAGCTACAACACATTTCCCATCAATCGGAAGAACCATTTTACCATGCAAAGAACCATTTAGGCATGAAATGGTTCTATATAGAACCGATTCCAGTTCTAAACAGAACCACTTTCTTAACTTAGGAACCCTTGAAGAATCATTTTTAAGTGTGTAGCATTGTTAGCATAGCTGCTTCAGGCGGAAGCTAACAACACAGCTTGCTAACTAGCTAACGTTAGCCAGTGTGCTAACAACTCCACAGAAAGCCATCACGTTACTTATTAAATAGACAAATACCATCTAATAACAACTTAATATGAACCACTACGTGTTCCCTAGTGTTTCTAAGTGCGACAGGACTTTCTGCTCGACCCTGTAAAAGCCAGGAGTAGCGGTCGGAGACCGTGTTTGTGTCCGGGAGCCAGGCTCCGATCCGCGGCCTGTACCGTAGGCGTAGATTCCGCGGAGCAGATCCTCCCGGAGGCCCATCGTATCAAACGTCGGAGTCACATCCACCTCCTCGCTCGTCTCAAACTCGATTTTCGTCATATCTTCCTCCTTCAGGATTCGCTTTCTTCCACCTGCGGGAGCCGCCGCCATGTCTGTAGCGCAGTAATGTAGTTAATCTGTAACGTTAATAAACCGGTTTACAGCGGAGCTGCGGGAGCGGAGCAGAAAGCGAGCGAGCGCAGACGGCGCGTGTATTACAGAAGTGACGCACAAAGCATGCGACGGAGTGGAGAGTGGCGTGTCGGCTGGGGGGCGCACTCCAATATCCGCACTTGTGCTCTAACTAGGGCGCCTAGTTAGTGCGTAGACGTCTAAAACGCTTAACGTGTATTTTTTTTAATTCCAGTGAAGGGAATCAATACTAATGACAAATTATGTACCGTTAATTATAAATTATATATTTGTAGCATGTTAAAGAAAAGTTGTGGCATGTTAGTTTAGGATATGTGTTCTCCAATTTACTGCACTTTGGTCATTTTGCCATGGACTCTAATTGCAAGGCTAGGAACTGCCCCGGAGTGTGTGTATGTGTGTGGAGAAAGACAGACATAGGTGTTGTTAAAGAGAGAAAAGCTTCACTTATGTAAGGTGTGGCTGTGACAGCAGCTGGAAAATAAAGCACCACGACTTGTGCAAAAGCAGTATTTTTTTAATAGCAGTGAGTGCTTCAGATAACTAACTGAACCAGTGGGGCCAGTGCCCTGTGGCCTCTGATTGCCAGTGTGGGTGCAAATAATGCCCTTACGTGTAATGACAAAATAAATGCCCATACCATGCCACTATATTTAAAATAATTAAAAGCCCTTAAAACCAAAAATGTGCTATAAAACAGGAAATAATAGACCATTAGTTATTCTTTGAGAATTAGTAATTTTGGTTTAATTAATTTCTTTTTCCAGCACTGGTCATCGTGCACATAAACAAACTTTTATTTATTTATACGTTTTATTAAAGGGCCCATATTCATTTTTTAAATTAAAATCTTTCCATTTTCCAACCTCTCTTTATCAATTACAAAGGCGTTTTTGTTACTGTGCCTTAAAAATGAAAATATGTAAATAACATCTGTTCTGATTGGCTACCCTGTATTATACCTCATTCAAAAAGGCACGCCAGACTGAAACACTCATCACATGGAAAAATGTAAGTGAGGGTGGGCAGAGCTAAATTGCTGTAGACTGAATAGGCAGGTATTTGCAAATGCACAGATTTTCATGGCGACACTGAAACAGTGAATTTAAAAAAAACTTTTAACAGCTTAGTTTCTGTATATGGACTGTATAGACGGGGGTGTGAGTGGTACATTTTAAGACTTTAACAGTGTTGATATATCAAGTGCTTTTATTGCAAAAAAGTGAGGAATTCAAGTTTTCCATAAAATTCAAAGTCACTCCTAAATGTTGGGTGCACAGAAACAACCCAGTCATCAGTCATATTTCAGACAGAGTTCATAATTAATAAATTAAAACAGCAACACACACACACACACACACACACACATTTTCTTAGCCGCTTATCCTTTTGGGTCATGGGGGGAGCAGGAGCCTATCCCAGCAGTCACTGGGCGGAAGGCAGGATGTACCCTGGACAGGTCAAAAACAGCAACAGACATTGAGACATGCACAAATAAGAGTTTTCAAAAATCTCCACCCTAAACAGTATTTTGTTTTGTTAAATCTTTTTTCAGTGAACAAAAAAGTTGCTTTTGTGTGGACGGGAGGCCAAAACAAAGAGAAAAATTATGTTTTTCAAAAAATCTGTATACATGCAGAAAAGGCTTCAGCCTTCCATCAACTTGAAATACTTTGAAATGGTGTGTGGTGTTTAAAATTACAGACCCTAATTACTGGGTAGATCTCTAGCCTTCATTGGTAATATGTTCCAAAACTACTGGGGTCCATTGAGTCCACCAGAATTAAACTTCCATGTTTAGACAGCAGAATTACAGTGTTTTTCAGTTTGTGTTCTTTCATTCTCATATTCTTCATATCATCTTTCTGTCCTGTGCAAGTTCAATTATGTAGTCAAACGAAAGAAACAGTGATGACGTTGAAATGCGTTCCAACGGCAGCAGTTTCAGCTAAACTGAATACAAGCAGACTGGTAGGTTAACACTAGTATTCTTACAGTGGGCTACCTTACACGAGTTCAACAGTACATAGAAACCCAATCAGACCTCACATCTGGTGATAGTACATCACTGAAACAAGATTATTGCTATCTAATGTGTTATATTGTTTCTTACAAATAATTCTAATTCTTTTTACAGATTTCCAAGAAACAGCCCTGGAGTGATTCTCCTCTTTTTGAATCTGCTGATTTCTTTTGCTTTGATTCCTTTATTAAGGAGCCTATATCACGGAAAGTGATCATATAAAATTAATTAGGTTTTTGGTACATAACCCTGCAAAAAAAAGGAAAAAATGTAGCAGATGTGCCCATTAAACTCAAGATACAACTCAAGACTGCATTAAGGCCAAGAAGTACAAATAATACGTAGCTATTTGCAAACATTTGGGTCAAATGACGTTTTGTTGATTTAAGTGATTTAACACATCCTCTACAGAGAACACACTTCTGCACATTTTAATGCACAATTACTGTTTATTTGCAGAATTAAACATATTCAAAAAATTTAAATATATAACTTGTGGCCTGTGCTACAATTATGGCAGATTTTATATTTTGTGTTTTTTTTTTCAATGTTTAAAAACCTAGCAAATAAATAGAAAAGCACTAAAATATGCAGAAAAACACATTTACATTTGTTTTCCGTAGAGGACGTGTTAACATTCACTTACCAAATTAACAAAACACATAACTTGACTATGTGTTTAAATGCACAGATTAGAGTTTTCTCTTCCTTCACACATGATGTGACCTCAGGATTTCAATGCGTAACCAGGCAAAAAAAAGGCTGTTTTTAAATATTTCTGAACTAGTGTGGGATATGTTCACATAGGTTTTTCATCTTGCTTATCAACTACAAAGACGCAAGTGGAGGGTTTGGGGGAACATAGAGTAAGAACAGCCTCAAGCTGTAATGTAGCATTCTCCATTAAAAATCAAGTTTAGCCTGGGCTTAGACTTAATCTGGATCCAGGAAATTATCCCAAAGACTTTTAAAATGAAAAGCTTACACATTAAGACGGATTGCAAACCTCTTCTAGCATGATTTTAGGGGTCTGCAGCTTGTTACCTAGTATTGGCAAACTTACAATATATTGTATGTAGTTGTATAAAGGAATCCACAGAATGAAAATATTTAGTTAAATAAGACACAGATCTTGTTCCCTCAGCTTTTACACTACCCATTTACATCTTTATGAACTGTTTGATAGCTGTTTGGCTTTGAAATACACTTTTTACCTTGGATTGATGCAAAATGGTGACATTCACATCACTTCTTTCTAACTCTATCTCTGTTCATCTGATAGTATCCTTGCTGACAAGAAGTTTCCCCAAAGTCCTGCAAACATGCAAGACATTGTCATTACATGCTTACAACAGACCTTTGGTGTAAACTCATTCATTTCATACACACCATCATGTCCAATTTAGGGACAGCAACATTAATGAGACTTGCTATTATTGAAACTACTGTAATTAAACACTTCAAATGTGGGTGAAAGCCTGTCGATTAAAAAGGTGCCCCTCTCAATCAATTAAAATAACTACATGAACAATTTTTTTTGTTGCAGGAGCAGGCGTCCTCCCAAGAACTAACCAGTTTTTAAAATGCAAAAAAATAAAATGGCCTTGCCCCTATTTATGTTATTGAAAACTTTCAAGCCAGTGAGTTCACTAAACTCATTATATATTCTTTTGCATTCCTGTATGACTCTGGTCTTGTATGGCTGTAGTTAATGAAGAACAAAGAATCAGAAAAGAAATCCTGCTCAAGACTCATGAATTTATTGTGGGATGTTCAATGGGCCACACAGAAAAACAGAGTCCAAGACATGGAGGTTTTAATCTGTACAAAAACTAAGTCCCAGCCTACTGGTCCTTCATCTCCTTCAGTCTCTTGATGGCGGACTTGACTGTGACAGCAGATGTTGTGCTAGGAAGAACAGTAAGAGCGTGTTAAAGAGGCCGAACTATTCAAAGTTTACTACACTATGATAAGTACATACTTAATTACTAAAAAACAGCCATTATTAAAGATCCTTACTTGTACGTCCAGGCACCTCCAGCTACAGTCTTCATGCAGGATCCACAGTGCCAGATGCCAACAGCCCGTCTCTTCATCTTAGTCTGAAGGTATACAAGAGTCATTAGCAACATAACATTACGCTGTAATCGTACAAACCACACACAAACTAAAATTTAATGGCTTAGTGAACCCAATCAATTTAAGCTTGCCAGCCATGAATGAATCATTACTGCCTCCAACAAAGACAATAGTGTCAGTGATTTGGTCAGGACTGGAGCAATGGTGTAACAGTGTAAACCACAGCCCATTTTAAGGTTAGGATTAAATGTTTTATTGTCCTAATATGACCAATTAAGTTTTAACTGCCTTTTTTTGGCCAAGTACTCTGCGAAGATCTTAATAAGCCACTTTCATGAACCAGTACCCCGACAACAGCCCAGGCAACATGCAAAAAAGTGCATGTAATAAATCATAACCATATTTAGAGCTACAACATACAATTGTCAGTGTGCTACACTTTTCTGGTCCCATGCTCTCCTTCATAAATACTCCAGCTTTAAACAAACCCACTTTTTTTATATAATTTACTAGCCAAGCCACTATAAACCAAGTGTGCCCTCAGTGGGTATTTTGTGTGTGTACACAATCTACATGCATCTACAACAAATAAACACCCAGCCAATGGGAACTTTGTAAAAGAGACAAAAGGAGACTCGGCAATATTTACGATTTACAAGCCACAGAAACTGCTACAACTGCTAGCACAGGTAAGAAACATGGTGATAGTTTTTGTACTGTAATAAATTACATCATTTTTCTTTTCTGAGTATACTGTGGATATCAGCACTTACCATTTCTGTACACAGAACAGTTAGGCCTGTTTAACTGGATATGGTACAGCACAGTGTGAAACGCTAAACATTTATGTGCCATTACTGGTTTATTGATTCTCTGTTCCAGAAACAAAATGCTGTGATTTACTGGTAACCCCATCAAAACTTATGCCTGTCATCTTTTGGAAAGCTCAAAACAGCCCCAGCACCATTTTAACAACAATTACTGATTAAGGCTTTTAACCTGTAAACATTTCACCCAATACTCACCTTGCCGCAGAAGGAGCAGGTGTACTTAGAATGCTGGCTGATCTCAATTTTTTTCACCATCTTCCTGAGGGAAGCACCATAACGGGTGCCGTATTTCCCCACAATTCCCACCTTCTTGGTGCGCTTGGCCTGTAGTAAGGAAAAGCGAGACAAACAAGAGTAACAATCAATGTCTTTCCCACATTTCTGAAGAAACAACCACAAAAGACATGCACATGTATGTTTAGGATTTTACCTGTAGCTACTTAATTCTGTCAGGACTTCATTACAAATACTGACAAGGTACATTAAGGCCAACCTCAATGACCTCTCAACCCATTACACACGTCACAGACCTCGCAAGACTGCACAACTACAGCAACCAGTCTCAATGTAAAACCCTCCAAGCGCAAATTCAGGGCTTCTCCCACCTCTTTTAACGGAACACGATAAACACCATTCTAAGTTAATGACCTCCACTTCACATTTTAAGGTTTATCTAACGTTGATTACTAACGATGCACTTAAGTTACTCCAGAGCAAAAGTTCGACCACCATTATCTTAACCTCTGTCACAGCGGTCTCTGCCTGGCGGGCTACACTACCTCACCTTAGATTATTCAGCCCTAACGAACAGCGTAGTCCACACGCATTTCTACTTTATAAACGCCACATGAACTTTTCAGACCCGTAATATTTACCGCATAAAACCGCTACAACCTCTGCCTCCGCTTCGCTGTCACTGCCTGTAGAGTAACGACAACACACCGGGTGAGCCTAGCTGCTGGTCGGCTAACCGCCCCAGCAGAGACGATATACGCCGGCAAATGCGATTATACTCCAGTATATGCGAGTATGCTGGAGTATGATATATGATCCGCTCCAGCATGTACATCCACTGGTATATTTTACTTCCCAACACTTTGTTTTATTCTTTGCCTACACCGTCCTTAGATATGTAAAAGGGGCTATGCAAACTGAAGTGGTTATTATTATCATTATTAACATTTACTAACAACTACTTGGACGTAGTCACTTCATACACTTTTCAGATGGGTATAGTAGCTGAATATAAGGTATTTCGGACAGGATTGAGTGGATTTAGGTGGATTTTCCCGTCGCTGTAAAATCACTCACCATTTTAGCAGAAGAGGTGCGAAGCCAAAAGAGGGAGGGGAAACTGCGCATGCGCGATTTACCGTCGTTGTAGACATTGCATGCTGGGATATGGGAGGACCAACTCATCGGATTCAGACGCGAAAATATTATTTAAAAAGGTGCACACTATGTAAATGTACGGAATAAATTAAATTCAACATTTAATATATATTAATATATTCAGGATTCGATATTTAGGCTGTTTGTGGTCGTATCAACATATAAAAAACAGAATTTTGTGTTGTGTGCTGTGTTAATGTACACGCTTTCACTGCGAAGGCTTTAATTGTAGTAAATAATGAGTGATTTAAGGGAGAATCACATCACATTTTCTCCACTGGAGGGAGATCCATTCCACACATTCTCATGCATATATGGACACCCTTTACAGCACTGCATCACATTTTCTCAACTGGAGGGACTCTTCTTCATGAGAGGAGCACCTAACTGGGCACTTCATCATGTTTTCCCAGCTGCAGAAGTACCCTATGCAGCACTGCACCCAATTTTGTCTGCTGCAAAGGGCACAATTTGGGACTCTGTCATGTAGGGCAGGCATAGAGGGCACTTCTATTCCTGCCCCCACCCCAGTCTGCCAGAGCCAGTTTATGAGGAGCCTGATCTCTCTTCCTATTCCCCTCGCTATATAAAAAAACAGGACTGCTAAACAGCAGAGGGCGCTCGCGAGGGAGTCCTCAATGAATGGGAGTAAATGGCGCTCAAAGGCTAATAGTTTCTAATCACTCGCCCAGAACGTTTCTCTAACTTTAGAAAGTAGAAGGATGTATTTCACTAAAAAAGCAAAGAAAACGTATTTACTCGAGTTTAAAAGATCTTAAAAATATAACCGCTGTGTTAAAATGTTTTATGCTGTTCTGTGTTCAGGAAATTAATGTATTCTTTTATATTAAAAATGTTTATGCATTTATAAACTATGATTTTACTCAAATGCTCCATTTTAACCCATTCATTCTGGAGCGCCCTCTAGCGTTTAAGAAACCCGGAAGACATTACAGAGTGGTACTTCCCCTCTCTACAAGTTCTCTGATATTAATAAGCTAAATATGCACAAAATCATGTTTTATAGGATATTTTCTACTGGGTGGTGGCTGCCCCAAACCCTAACCCAGTGGTCTGCAACCCTGGACTCCAGGGGATTTCCTTGCTTAACTCTAATTCATCTGATCCATCCTTGGGAAGAGGTTGAGCAGCAGGTGTGGCGAAGTGTGGTAGCAACTAGGCTTTGCGTAAGGGTAGGTCTTCAGGATCAGAGCTGGAGACCACTTCCTAACCCCCAAATTTCATCTTGTGAAAATTATGCTTACATTATTTTTTTCTTTTTTGTTTTTCTTGGCATCTTATCACATCTACACTAATAAATATCAAACAATTGTACTGACCATTTACTTATTTTATGTCCTATTATATACTATTAAAGGGCCCATTTCCTATATTTTTCTTGTGTTTTATATTTTCTCTCTGAGGTCCACTTGTAACATTAGTGACGTTTTATGTAACAGTCACACTTCGTTTTGACATGACCAACCTCTGTCCTTTAAAATTCAACAGGCTGTTTTTGTTGCTGTCGCTTTAAAACTGATTTGTGTCAATAAGCTCCATTCTCACTGTCTTGTATTGTGCCTCAAAAAGCAATCCAGGCTGAAACACTCCTTATAACTTCAGTGTGAATGGGTGGGGTTAAACTGCTGTAGGCTGAATAGGTGGATTTCTGTAAATGTGTTGGCTTTCGTTACATCACAGAAAAGATGAATTCAAAACAGGCTGCTTTTTTGCAGCTTAGAACGCAGCTCTGTAATGACTGGGGACTGAATAATGTGTCTTAAAACCAAGCAAATGTCTAAACTACATAAAAGTTTTTGTTTTTTTTTTAAAAAAAGTGAGAAAAATTCAGTTTTCCTAAATATGAGCCATTTAATTAACCGACTTTATCGTTATTCATTAATTCTTCTTTCTCTTTATTTGCTATATCACTATAATTGTATATAATACTAATTAGAATAGCTTGGATTTGACTTAGCATAAAATAACAACACAAAAGAAAAGTTATTGTAATTGATACAACACAACTATATTGGTCCAAGTGATTATCAGAGCAACACAGCTGGAAGCAGAACTAGAATGTATTTATCCAAGAACAGCATCAAAATTTCAAGTGTTACTTTTATCTTCAATACAAAGAGAGAGATGACTGTTACAAACATACATGTATAGAAAGAGATTCAGGTTTAGGCAGGAAGGTTCGGATTGCTTTTAAAAATACTGGACAGTCCCTTTTGGAGATTAGATCTAGTGCACACTGGCATATATTAATTTCACATAAAGAAATACTAAATCTTTGTTACTTTTAAATACATTTGCAGCATTCTGATTACTGGGGTTATAGTTACATTGAAAAAGAACCATAACACAATACAGTGGATTCCAGTACGGTGAGTGCAATAAACGCTACCGAGTGCACATGTACTGCAATGGCATTTAACACTAAATATACAACAAAGGCACAGAGGGACCAGATCGCTAACATTTCAAACAGCATCACATCAATTACGTACTATAACACTGTAAATAAGGAAACAAACTAGTGTTCAAACTTAATCAAGAAGAGAAACATATCTGCACGATTAGAGGGGGTATCATTACAGCCATTACGTTAATGGATTATTAAATGTGCTACTGAGGTCAGCTCCATTTTAGGAACTATAAAATTTCACAGGTGGGAAAGAGGTATTCAGGGTTTGTCAGTACTGGAATGGCAGGATTGTTAGCTCTGGCGCCCTCTGGTGGAGGGAGTGTATTTTCATCTCTTCAGAATCCAGTCTCTATGCTGAGGGTCCGGCGGGTCACGTGCTCTATATCCCCGGTCACATACTCATCAAAATGAGTCTGGTACTTGGCCAGCATTTTCAGCATGACACGCAGATTTATCCACCACTGCTCTTTTGGCATCCTGTGCCTGCAGAGAGACAAAGCAGGTTGTTAAATGTGCTAAAATACATCCCTCGAGTGCAAATGCTTGTTGCAATGCAGTGCAACAAATTAAAGCTCCAGATAAAACAATGTAAAATATTTTCACTTTTGTTTTGTTTGATGCTAAATTTAAGTTTTATACTAAACATCCAGCAATGTTTGAATGAAAAATAGAAATTTAATAAAGCACTTAAAGGAAAGGCTTATCAGACCTATCTGAGGACTTCCAGAGGGGAGAGGGGGTCTTAATATTCTAATTAGCATGCTTGACTGACCTGTCCAAAACTCCAAGCCTGCTTTGCCAGCAAGGAGAAATGCCCCTTCTTGAGAAATGTGTAAAATAGACTCTACATATACAGGTGTACATTTACGTGCATATACACATATACATATACGTCTACATATATATGTGCTGTAGACGATCCCCACTGTGTCCCTAACTCAGTAAAATCATACTCCAGCTTTTATATGGTAACATCTTATAGAAGATGAGGTTTTTATTGACGATAGCAGCGGAAGAGAGTTTGGACGAAGCCACACCAGTGATTTGTAAAGGTACTGCTTATGTAAGCACTACCGAAGATCAGTAGTATTTAAAGCACATATTTTGTACATGCATAGTGTTTTCCTCAAGTGCAAGATTAACACACTTAGAAAGAAATTATGGATTTAGCTTCCGTGGAGCTTTAACTCACAGCCAAAGTAACACAGTGTGACACAACTAAATGCTAATCTAAGGAGAACGGTGCCACTCACTCAAAGTCAGTGTGGTCCTTGAGCTCCGTAACTGGGCTAAAGGACATCACTTTCCTGTTCATGCCAATGACGCATGCTGTCTCTGGAGCGTTGGCAAACACACGGCCTGGGATGGGGCAACATAAAAAAGGTTGACATGACACATTTCCAAACACTTCCGAGGTTCGCCTCACACAAAAGTAGGCTACTTAAAAATAACTTGACCAAGTTAGTGTTTTAATTTCCTTTGTTTACTGAATGACAAAATCACAAATAATAGCTTTTAATAATTAATAACCCTCTGCTTTCAGTAAACATTCACAGCATAATGAAATGGCACATAATTTTTCCAAATTTTTTTTTTTTAAGAGCCTTACTTAAGAACCATCACCTGCAAGCTAGTGCTATTTACTCTGGTATTAAAACACTGTTGTATTATCTAGTACAGTTTCTATTAAATAGTTTTTGCAACAGAAATCAAACAATTTCTGTAAAGCGCAGTTAAAACGGCTTTAAGGACAAGTTATTTGTTTTTCCACATATTCCTGAGAGGATATAAGAGGAAAGTTGAATGAAAAATAAATGAAAATTAAATTTCCAAAATGACTGAAAGATACAGAGAAAATAAGATTTCTAACAGTGCAAGATCTAGACCACCAAAACTGTAACCATCAGATAAACAGCACTTAAAGCTTTCATCTTCGAGAGAGAGGAGAAAATCAAGCTGCTTCAGATCTGAAAACATCCACAGGTGTTTCTGTCCATCCTTCCACTGTGAGAAGACAACTCAGCGCCATGAGTCCGAAAGGATGTGTAGCTGTCAAGAAGCCCTTACTGAGAAAGGTTTATGGTGTTCTCAAAACAATGGACTGACCACCCCAGAGTCCAGACCTCAACATCAACGAATGTGTTTGGGATTACTTGCATTGTGAGAGGCAGAAAATGCAACCAACTTCTAAGACTGAAGTCACTGCAGATTTCTTTGAAAAACTGAAAGCAAGTCTCCCGAAAAGAAACGGAAGCTGTAAAACGGCAAAGAGTGGACACTAAATACTGAAAAAAAAATGGTAACACTTTCTATGAATGTTACCTTTGTAAGCATCTATAAACACATTCATAACATGTTATAATGCATTCATAAGGCATTATAAATATGGCTATAAATATTTATAAAAATGCATTACACGTTATAGCCATGCTTATTATGCATTATGAATTGTTAACATAATACATCATAAGTACTGTTCATAACAAATTATAAGAGCTCATAAGTGGTATTTGTCCGCTCTAAGTAAAGTGAAGCGTACTGTACTAAAGCCTCCTCCAGTGTTAAGAGTGAGGCTTCAAGTTGAAATATTTACTGAAGGATTTACTGAAACACTAAAACATACATAATAAAGCACATTACAGGCTTTAAATGTCAGAGTTTAAACTAGAGCTGCCCTCAGTGTTTTACCCAATGTGGGAAAGTCAATGTACACCACCGTTAGCTTGGTATTTGTCTTTACTTTGCAGTCTCCAGGCTGGGACTGACAGTATAACATGTTATCAGCACTACTTATAATGCATTATATTAAAATTCATAATGTATAATAAACATGGCTATAACATGTAATCCAGTGTAATTCATTTTTATAAATGTTTATAATCATGTTTATAATGGTGTATGAAGGCATTATAACATGTTATAAATGTGTTTATAGATGCTTACAAACGTGACATTCATAGAAAGTGTTACCAAAATAACTTCTAATTAATGGCCATTTTGCCTGGAAATTAAATAAACAAGGGGTGGTCTATGGCTTTTGCACAGTAGTGTATGCCACTAAATAGTCCTACATCTGTGAGGGAAAATGCTGTCTTTCTTGCCTTACCTTGTCTGTGGGTCTCTTTCATTTTCTCAGTGAGCCACAGAACAGCCTTCACACCCATTTTGGTGCCAAAGTTCCTGTCAAAAGGTGTTGGGACCCCACCCTAAAACAAAAAAAAAAAAATCAAAACGCTTTTAACAAAATCCAAGCCTGCATAGCTCAGACACACAATATGGACCAGAATTATTATGTACAATGATACCGTTTAGATTCTGGTCAGATGGTCAAACTGCATTAACTTCTTCACCTGCTGTAAGTGTCCCAGGACATTAACCCTGCAGTCGAAGATACCCTTGCCCTCAGCTGAGTACAGATTGTGAATGAAGTCTGTTGTGTAGTGTTTGTGGCACTTCTCATTTCTGAAAAAAGGAATCAGTACTCAGTATCTCCTCTCTGTTAACATAAGATATTACCAGCATCAGACTTTTTTGGAAATCAGCCAGATCCATAAATATCATTCCCCAATCTGTCTGGATTCAACAGGTTAAAAACTTTAGGAACAATTATTTATAGGCCTGTTTTACTGATGGGTATGTAACAATCAATTTAAGTGTAAAGAAAGTGTAAGGAAGTGTAAGGGAGAGCTGGACCAAAAATGCTTATGTAGCTAACAATGATCAGAAGCTGGAAGCTAGTCTTAAGGAGCCAGGTGCGATAATGAGTCTTGGGATAACTAAATGTGGGTGGGAACGTAGACTTATTAGGGTGGGAACAAACTGAAGGAGAAATTTCTAAACTAATCCAATGCCCCATGAAGGTGGAGCTCAAAGTTGGGGACGATGGTGCGTTCGTCAACTTTGTTTGACAGACAACAAGCCTGTCGTTAGCCCATGATTGTAACCTAAGTTAGCATGACTTAATAGCCCCTCAGAAAACTCCAATTACACGTGTATGTGTGTGTCAGGTGTGCAGAGAACAAATTACACATGGTGAAAATAAACATTACTTTTACAAGGTGAAAAAAAAACAAAAAAAAAACAGTTTAGATAATGATAGTGTTCTGCTAGCTAGCTTGATTTGCTTGTGTTATCGATTACTCCAGTACACTAAATGCGAACAGCAGAGTTGTCCCCAGACGTGTATTCTTGCCCCACAAGACTAGCTACTTGCCACCAATTAGCATGGCATCATCTGCACAATGCTAAATGATGGCTAATTGCTGTCATTCAGTGTTAGCATCATTAGAATCGTTGGCTGAACTGTTCCTTGAAGTTCTGTACATTAACATCTTGCAATAAGTGTACGCAGAGATGAGCTATTAGCCTCCGTTTTGTATTCTTAAGCCGAGGTCAGACCCGGACCGCCGCCCCGCTGTTATGAGGTGGTGTTGGAGGGAATGTATAGTTCAGTAAACAGTTAACGTTAGCTGGTTAACAAGTTTGTTTTTTTAGTGCTAAGTGACACGGTTGCAGAGGAACGTTTCTCTGTTTAGTACTTTTCAGGATACGACAGCGCTTTAGGGCCACCGTTAATAAAAATAAAAACAGCAGACTCTGAGAAAAAAGTTGTATTATTTCGAGAAAAAAAGTCATACTATTTCAAGAATAAAGTCGTAATATTTGGAGGATAAAAGTGGAGTTCCACTCACTCCTTCTTCTTTGTGGATCATTTTGATTATCATTCTCATTGTCTGTGAAACTTATGCCCTCTTTGAATGGTGCGGAGATGTAGCCACCGATAGCTGTGTAGACGACCCTGCCTGAGATTCTCCTTCAACAAAACAGACAGACAGTTTCCTCCGAGTTCGTCTGGCTCCTTATTCTAAATAAACAGAGTTTCCTGCTCAGCCATTTCAGCAGTTTCTTACAAATAACAGGCTGGTGCTGATGTGCAGGAGAGACAGGGAGACTGAGTGTTTCTTTATGGGTGAAATCGATATGAAAGTATAACTCCACCAACTCACCGCCCCTCATTTAACACGAGGAGGTGCTGCCTTCCCTTTGCAAAGGCTTTGTCCACAATATTGCGACCTTTCCTGGTATTAATGCCACTTTAATGTCGTAATTCTACAATTTTTTTTTTTCAAAATATTACGACTTTTTTTTCTCTAAATAGTACGACTTTATTCTCGAAATATAATACTGTATGACTTTTTCTCAAAATATTAAGACTTTATTCTTGAAGTCTACTATTTTTATTTTTATTAACAGTGGCCCTAAAACGCCGTCATAGAAGACGCAACAGATAGCATTCTTTTTTCCTAGTGGTTGACACTTCCGAGGTTTGTGAATTCACAGGGTTAAAGGTCACCTAAAGGTGAAATTTAGCACTACTGGAAGTGAAGAGATTTTTCGGGATCTGGCATTCTTTCCCATTCAAGTGAATTGGCTTTTTTGCCAGGCAGATTTTACATGCGATGGGTGTGACTGTGGCTTTAAAGAGAAAGATCACCTCAGCACCAGGCCTCGCTGAATGTCATTCTTCATCTTCTCTGTCAAATGCTCCACATTCATCTGACAAACCGAAAAAAGCAAATCAAACTCATTACAGTGTGTTTTGTAGGTCTAAAACATGCTTGACTGGTGGCACTAGCATTAAACCTTTTATATCACTGCATATTCATTCCTATGAAAATCCCTCTAACCAGCATTAGCACATGCTTGACTTGAGATGCTAGTGGGCTTACAGGGAGGGTCACCTGGGTCTACCCTAAGTATTCAAATATTGCACTTAAAAATGTAAGGTTCAAACAGCAGAGTTTAGAATTTACCTCCAAGTCATGGATGTTGAATGATTCTTCAAAGATGTAAGCTGCATCTGCCCCCACAGCAATGCCTGTGGTGGTTGCCAGGTAACCACAATATCCCCCCATGGTCTCTACAATGAAGACACGCCTCTTGGTGCCGGATGCGGATTGTTTGATTTTGTCGCAGCTCTGAAAGAACAGCCAACAGACATAGTTTTATTGCTTATGTCCGTCTAATGTTGTTAACTAAGCCAAAAATAAGCTTTCAAAAATAACTGTTAATGGTTTTATTTTGCAATAAAAGTCTTATTAAGGCCCTAAATGAGCCTGGGCTGAAATCGGGTCATGACCACTCCAAGAATAATGCAGCATTCAGTGATTTACAGAGTGCACTGTTAATATGTAAACCATGCATTTTAATGAGTAACTTAATAGTTAAAACCTCCTTTTAGTGGACAACTCAGAATAGGTGTGATAGTGGTTCTTACAGTCATCTTCTGTGAGAGTTAGAGTTATGGTAGTTACAGGCTTTCAAAGAAAAAAAAAGACCCAAACAATAATCACATTTGTCAAACACCAGTGCTGATATATTATTACTCATATGGGGGGAAGTTATACCTCCATAGCAGCGTTGACGGCCGTGTCTGCTCCCAGACTGAAGTCTGTGCCTGGCACGTTGTTGCTTATGGTGGCAGGAATCACACACATTACAATACAGAGTTCATCATAATGCCCCCGAGCCTCCACCAGCTGCAGAACTCCCTCATAAGCCTGAGGAGGTTAAAGAACAGAGGTTTTTAATACTACAGGAGTACATCTCTAACCTCAGAAAAGAGTAGCAGATGATAATCTAGTAGACCACAGAGTAGCATTATATACATTATATCATATTATGATACCTGATAACATCTTTAAGACATACGACTACATCATATTTTGTTATTCTGAGGTTCCAACAGACACAACGTACCAGTAGTGCCCAATGTAAATGCACCATCAATACAAGTACACCATTAGTACAATTTTAACATTTCACATTGCTCTCTAAACTTTATTTTGTCTAAAAAACAGAGTGCAATACTGTTATAATCAACTGTTCCAAAACAGCTGTAGCTAAAACACATTTTGAGATGAAAAAACCTTCGAATTGATGTATCCTGTTGCAGCAATGCATTTTTACACCCCTAAAAAAAGACCAGTCACAGATTTGTAGTTTTAATACCTCAAATCCCCCGATCACCAGAAGGGACTGTATATTGTATTTGCTGATAGTCTCCACTATTTGTTCCATGCAGGATTTGGGGAGTGTTCTAAAATTCAGAAGAATGACATTAATTGAACTGCTTGTTTGTAAAACTAAAGAGAAACAAGCAATGATAAGCAGAAAAAACACACTCTGATACAGTTGTATGCAAAAGTTTGAACGGCCCCAGGCAAATTAGGTTTTTTTTTTTTTTAAGTTAACACACCCTCAGCAGGGAACATATCACTTAAACATGGCATTTTCTGCGTATTTTAATGCACAGTTAAATTTTTTTTTTTTTGCTCAGTTTAACATATCGAAATAAAATAACACAACATATAAAATGCGTACATTTTGCACTTTATTGTTTCCCTATGTGTTCAACTTGGCAAATAAATAGTAAATGTGCCGAAGTGTGTTCTCTGTAGAATGTGTGTTAACTTACTTTTTAGAAAATGAACAAAACATGTCATTTCACCAGTGGTTCCCAAACGTTTGCATAAAACTGTATACTTAATCTCACAACTCACACAGTCTTTATGAACCCACCGTTTAGTCCCAAGCAGTGACCCTCCCTGGCCGGTCCAGCCTGCTACATCATGCCAGTGCACCTCAGTCACCTGCAGAAAAAAGCAAATCCACTAATCCAGCTGCTGCCATTTATGTTTAATTGAAATGCCTTAAAATGAAAACAAATGAAAGACAGACCCCAATTAATTTTTCCCCCTCAGTGACTTCCCCTCACCCTTCTAAATTTTGGCCACCAGGACAACAAGGCCTTAATATGTCCCATTTCTCATTTTGGTGTTTGGGAAGTCATGAGTACACTACACGCCCTTAGACACATCAATGAGGACTTAGCAACAGCCTCTTACTTAACTTTGAGATACAAGCCAGGACCAATCAATCCAAGTAGATCAGCTGTCTGACCAACATTATGGAGAAGTAGATATTCAGATGTGTGTTAAAATGCATTTGTAGAATTTGCCATTGAGCTGCTTTACGCTTGTAACCCAAATTGCCTTGGAGGAGGACCTCGAGGCTTAGGGAACCATTTGGGGACAAGCCTTATGTTAAAAATTTAATATCTGAACACTTGCAAACACTACACTATACTAAAACAGAGGTTGCTTAGATCAGTCTTATAGGTCAGCAGGAAAAATAACCTGTTTAATTATAAGGGGTAAAAGTGAGGCTGGAAAATGGTCATGTAAAAATGGATTTTGACCAGTTTGGGTTCATAAAATCACATGAGAGAGAGAAAAAAAGAAAGAAATGTAGAATACTGGTTCTTCAGGTTAGGTTAATGCTAACTAGCATATACTTTAGTTCCAAGAAATTGCAGTTTACTGATATTATGTGCAATTGCTAAGCACACAGCACTAAAATGATCACACGTAGCAATCTAATGTAGCTGAAAGTATGCATCTTGTGCAGGTAACTCTTCGACATTCAGTGCCAAATACAGAATATGGCAGTGAAGTCTACAATTCACAATTCTGTCTCTTCCTAGAGTGAAATAGAGGGTGTGATGTGTTGCTGATAGAAACTTCCCTCAACATTTTTAAGAATTGCAGTGCACTTCATAAGAGATGACAAATCTGGGGTCATTTTTCTAGAACAGGAACCCAAGAAGGGTCATGTGAACTCACCATGCCTTTGGCCAGACCTTCAAACCCGTCATTGATGTTGTAGACTCGGAGACCCTGGGCGAGACCCACTCTGACCGCTGACCTCACAGCTGCATTCATCCCTGCTGCAGGAGCACCCACATTGAGAATGGCCATGGAGTGGTCACTCTTGAGAGAGGAAGAGAGTGATAAGATCAAGTCAAGTCAACTTTATTATCCATTCATAAAATTCAGTAGGTCAATAGAGAATGTAGAGAAAAATACACATACAGTATACCCTGTACCCTGTGTGTGTGTGTGTGTGTGTGTGTGTGTGTGTGTATATATGTGTGTGTACAAGAAACACCTCTGACAACAAATAAAAAGGGTCTTTAACGGGGAATTTCTACTCATCAGTTCAGGGTGTTCAGTGTATGATGTCATATCAACATGGCTGCTCACACTGTCAACGGTAAATACCACTATTCTTCTTTCATAGTATTTTTTGCTTTACATCAAACATACAACATTACTTATGACATAAATCCATAACAGCAGCTGTTTCTACCCAAAGGATTTTTAATGAAAAGCGCTATAACAAGAAAAAAAAAAAACAAAAGAAAAAATCTATTGTTAGCTCAATTTAGACAAGGAAAGTTACTTACTTTTGATTGAGCAGGTTTCTGATGGGCCAAAAGCTTGTAGGTGTTCCAGTTGTTCTCAAAGCTCCTGCAGTGAACAAATGTATGAGGAGTCATTCGAGGACAGACACACACACAGACACACACACAGACACACAACATAACATCTATTTATCACACTCACTTTCCACGGAGCTGAATGGCTTCTTCAAAACGCTTCTCATTCATGGCTTTCTGCACCTCCTTTGTCTAATCACAGGGGTAGAAGAGTGACAAACACAAACAAAAACTTTTAAGATTGTGAGGTTAGACAGTAGTACAATATTTCGAAATCAACCTATATCTCATATTTGGTTCAGCATGACCCAAGACCACCTACTGGATTTTTTTAGTATAATAATATGAGATTGTGAAGACTAATATTTTAAATGCTGTGTAGGATATGGATCACCATTAAGTTACCCTAAGTAACCCTAAGTAAGCTGTCAACCTACTGCCATAATCTTGTTGCAATATTCTCTAACAAATCTTAAACCTTATACTACAAACTTTAGATCAGCATACTAATGTTAAAAGTAGGCCAAAATATTATATTTTGTTTACATAAAATTATGAAAACATTAGTCTAAACATGAACAAAACGGCAAGGGCTAGGAAGTGATTTGGAATTATGATTGTGGCGGGGGGGTTACAGTGATTTGGAATTGTGAGTATGAAGTGTTATGAAATTATCTGATATTATGAAAACAGGAATGGTTACAGAGTAATTTGGGATTATGAGAATATGGAATGGTTATGGAGTGATTTGGGATTATGAGAATGGGAAGGGTTATGGAGGGATCTGGGATTATGAGTATGAGAGTTGTTATGGAATGATCTTGTATTAGGAAGGGTTAAGGAGTGATTTGGGATTATGAGAATGGGAAGGGTTATGAAGGGATTTAGAATTATGAGTATGAGAAGTGTTATGGAATGATCTGGTGTTATGAAAAAGGGACGGGTTAGAGAGTGATTTGGGATTACGAGAATATGGAAGGGTTATGGAGTGATTTGGGATTATGACAATGGGAAGGGTTATGGAGTGATTTGAGATTATGAGAATATGGAAGGGTTATGGAGTAGAATTAAATGCACGTCTCACCATATTGACACACTCCATTAGAGGGAGGCGCATGGCCTGGTTACCAGACAGTCCAATCACACAGGCAGGGGTTTCTGGAGTGGCCTCCAACAGAGCCACGACAGCCTCTACTCCCAATTTACTGCTCTGTAGAGACAGACAGACAGACAGACAGACAGAAACTGACCCAGAGATTTTTACACACTTTCACCAGCATTAGTAATACTTATGGTTTTTATTTGATTTCTTTCGATTTACTAATTGATCCAGGCAGGCGTAATGCTATAAACCTTAGCTAGCACTACACAGAGCCAACCCCTGATAACTCACCAGCACCCTGTCGAAGGCAGAGGGTGTCCCTCCCCTCTGCACGTGTCCCAGGACAGTGACTCGAGTGTCATAACCCAGTCTCTGCACCACCAGCTAAAAGGCAAGTCAAACTGACAGTGACTTTCAGAAGATAAAAACATATTCTTCATAATTTTAAGTCTGAACTGAATTTCAGGGCTGTTGTCTTACGTCCTTCACGTAGTTAGAGGTGATGGGCTGGCCATGCTTATCAATGGCTCCCTCCGCGATGATCACAATGTTGAGGCGAGAGCCCTTACTGCGGCTCTGTAGAAGAATGTATACATGCATATCCTACTGTTCAGAAGTTTGTAATCATTGTTTTCAATCATATAACACCAATCTGGCTGCAGATAAAAATGTCAAAACTTTCTAACATTGCAAATCATGTAAAATTCACAGACTGCTTAGGAAGCTGTTTAAGAAACAAATAAAAGGAAGTGTTAAATGCATCCAAAAATGTTGAACAGAACTAAAAATGATTCCAAACAGTACTTCTATGATAAAATTTCATTTCAGGACCAGATCAGATTGTTAAGTACATAATGACAAAAAGTAGATAAATAATAATTAAGGTACTTTATTTACATTTAAAAAAAAAAATCACTCCCAAAATATTTGAAATTGAATTTGAGTTGAATAAAACATCTAATATTTAAATCTACATAGTTTACTACAGTAACTATACTATATGGGGCAGTCATGGGCTGGAGGTTAGGGAAGCCTTGCGGTCTGTTTGATCCCCTGAGCCGACAGTACATGACTGAGGTGCCCTTGAGCAAGGCACCCAACCCCCAACTGCTCCCTGGGCGCTGCAGATAGGGCTGCCCACTGCTCCGGGCAAGTGTGTTCACTGCCCCCTAGTGTGTCTTCACTAGTGTGTATGTGGTGTTTCACTGCACGGATGGGTTAGATTGCAGAGGTGAAATTTCCCCATTGTGGGACTAATAAGGGTCAAAGAAAAAAAAAAAAGAAAATGTTATTGAGCACTTTCATTTTTCAATTTCCAGTTAATTTCAGCACAAGTTGTTCAATTTTCAAGAAAAAAAGCAGGAAGGTTAGATAACTACATTGAACAGAAAATTACACAAAGTAATACATAATTTTTTTTCAGTTCATTCAGTGTGCCCACACTTTGCCTTTATTACAGCTTCCATTCTTTGTGGGAGACCTCCTCTTAGTATTTTTAAAGAAATCTGCAGGGATATTTTTCCACACCTCCAAAGTTCAGTCTTAGAAGTTGGTTGCCTTTTTTGCTTCTCTGCTTAGAGCTTCAGTTTTTGGAAACTCCTGTTTTCCACTTCTTTTCCTTTCACTTTCTTCTTCTTCTTCTTCTTCTTCTTCTTCTTCTTCTTCTTCTTCTTCTTCTTCCATCTCCTCAGAAATATCACCTTAAGCCATTTTAGATGCACATGAGAAAGAAATGTAAAGTCAGATAAGGTGAGTTTGGGTAGCTGCCTGTGTGATTGTTAGTGTCTCTTTGAAGGGGAACAGTCCGTGAGTCCTTTGGGAACAGCTTTTACTGGGAGAACATAGCTGTAACTCAGTAGCTTAAAGACTGGAAGTACTGAAGAGTTAAAGTGGCAGTCGGTGTACAAAAGTAAAGTAAAATTATATCCTGATAAAATTTATATTCTTATTTAGTGCTAGAGGTGTTTGTTAAATATGTTTCCTGCTTTTTTCTGACAATAACAAAAAAAGGGACTTGTACTTAATGGCTGTTTTGGCTGGAAATTAAAAAAACAAAGGGTGGTCTTTAACTTGTGCACAACCTGTAGTCCATATAAAACCACAACAATGATTAATATGACAACTGATTCTAAACGTTTATGTCCTGAGTGACCGTGCCTAGAGATCGTGCCCTAATGTCTCACCTCTCCCAGGCGGGCACACATGTGGTCCTCCCACCCTTCCTCTGGGGGAGCTTCAGGGATAAAGACCCAGTCAGCACCAGAGGCCAGAGCAGACACCACAGCCAGATATCTGCATGTTAAGCATACAGGGAAGAAAAAGCACTATAACCTCATCAACAAGACTGACTGGTACACTTTACACAGAGAACTAGTAGGGGTGTTAAGCTTTTAACTGAAATCAAAGACAAGATCAATTTTAAACTTTGAAAGATGGAACAACCATGTGACCTTCCCCAAATAATTTAATGTTTCAAGCTGCTTCACCAAACAAAAAAATCCTGTTCTTATGTGAGCAATAATTAAACAAAAGCAGTAGCACATGCCATTATCAGCTCAAAATGAACGGCTAAAAGGCTATACTGTCCATGTTGTCATCACTGCAGGACTGTTGTCTATGATGTTATCTTACCAAGTGAAAACGCATTAAATCTAATCAATACATTTAATATTTCTTATAATTTGTTTTGTCATCTAGAGAAAGTGTTTTATTGTATTGGCAGATAACTTTGCTTGTTTTAAAGATTCAACGCAAATAAAAAAAACTCTCGCGAACAACAATTTATCTATATGATATAACATTCTCACTTATTTAATGTTTAGAATTAAGCTGAATAAACATTCTTAAGACAAACTCAAAATGAGAAATTTTGGAAGGAATTTAAGGAGATTTCACTCATAATTTCTTAAGTGCATAAAATGACACAGCAAATCAAATAAATACAAATATGTTGCATGACTAATAACGACCTTGTTTTATTCTGAAAAACATATCGAAGCAAATAAGCCCCAAAGTTTACAAAGCAAGTAAAGAGCACTAAAAGAAAACAGTACTTACCCACAATGTCGTCCCATCACCTCCAGCACAAATGTTCTCTGATGACTGGAAAAAGTAAACATACACTTATGTGGCAATAGGCACTAATAGATGAGATGTGTTCCTATAAATAGCCTCAAACAACGCAGTGACTGACCTCATGTTATGCCTGTGGTCATGTCTAGTGCGTGTCTCTATGACCTCTCACCTCTGTGCAGTAGTGCTGATTGCATCGATGACCTCCATGATGCGGTGAAGGGCGGAGTCAGCTCCGATGGTCATGTCTGTGCCGCAGAAATCGTTATCGATGGAACCCACAAGGCCCACAATGTTCAGATGGGTGTACTGCTGAGCCAAGGAGTCGGTGATTCTCCCTTAAAAACACACACATAGAACTGAAACTGAGACTGGAATTGTAAGTTCAGCTATTGTAAAACCAAAATGCTGCCATATGCTGCTCAAATGACATGTTCTGTTGATTTTATAACTGAAAAGTACACAATCTCCTCAGAGAACACACGTAAATATGGCATTTTTCTACACATTAGTGCACAATTGTTTATTTGCTGAGTTTAACATATTGGTGGAAGAAAACATTTAGAAAATATGCCATAACTTTAGCACAAGCCACATTTTATGTTCTATTTATTTTTCCAACATGTCAAATTCAGCAAGTAAACAGTAACTGTGGATTAAATTGTTCAGAAGTATGTTCTGTTTAGAGAATGTGTTAAATTATTCTCATTTAGAAAAACAATAAAGCATGTCATTTGGCCAGGGACACTCAAATTTTTGCATATGACCAAATTCAAATAGTGCTTACAAGACAGCACAACAAACGTCTCCTGCGGAGGAGAAAATTCTTGATGAAAAAATGAAATGATTAAATCAATAAATAATTTAATCAACTAAATGTTTTTTTTGTCAGTTTTGGAATATTCAGTGAAAACACTGAAATTTAAGTATATATTAAAAATAATAATTGATATGTTTTTTTTGCTGAATGTTCCCAAATAAAATGGTTCATTGAATTATTTCTTTCATTATTTATTGATTCACTGATTTATATTGTAGCCCTCCATTGTCTCTTGGCCAGTGATAATTTTTTAAATGCTCTAGAAATCCTGTGATCCAAGGTCTAAACTCAATTGATCAAATTTCATATGATTTCTAGTAAAGAGCAGAGCAGTCAGGCTATGTAAATTTGGCTGCAGGTTTCAGTCTTGGTGCCACGAAAGGCCATGAAATTCAGCGCAGCCTGAGTTAGCCAGCGCAGACAAGGCAGCTATTGATGCTGATTCACTCAAGTAAATGGAGCGGAAATCTACAGCTACACAATGAAAGGAGAGGATGTTAACAAACAGACAGACATCCAATACAGAGAGACACAGTTTCTCCTTTTCTCTGTCAAATCAACTTCTGGAATTTTTTGGTATGTTATATTATATGCTAACATTTACTGCTCATATATTTTGCAAATAAGCAAACATAAACAGTCATATGCAAACGTTTGGGCACCCATGGTCACATGAAATATTTGATTTTCTAATTGAGATAATAAGTGAAAATATCATCTACAGAGAACACACTTCTGCACATTTTAATGCACAATCACTGTTCATTTGCTAAATTTAACATATTAGAAACATACAGTGTGGCCTGTGCAAAAGTTATGTTTTATTTTCTTCCAGCAAATAAATAGAACTTATTTCTGCAAATTTTAGCGCACGTCATATTTAAGTGTGTTCTCCTCAGAGGATGTTGTTTACACCTAGAAAATCAACTTTTCTTGTTTACACCTAGAAAATCAACAAAACATGCAACATGACTGGGGGGTGTTCAAACTTTTATAGACGATTGTACGTACACATCATTGCTGTCAGCATAAAAAACTTTTATCTCCTTTTTTTCTTTTCTCCACAATTTGAAGAAACTAGTTGCCTTTTATATCACATGACCATTTTATGATGAATGGACCGACAGAAATGGTATGGTATAAAATCATGTTACATTAACTTCTCTTAAAAAGGTTACCATTTTAGATATTTTGTTCAGACAGCACTGGTGTATTTTTCTTCCTGATGATGGTTCAGATGTAGTTACAGTTTCTGAGCTTACTGACAAAAAAAAAATGCAATTAGCCTTCAATTTTCCCCCCTTTGATGGGCTACATTCTTATTCACTTACATTAGCTACACATTGGGACGATATCTTAGACTAAGAGTGATCCTAAACCTAGAATACACTGTTTAAAATGACATCTTGGCAAGCGGAAACATCTTAAATCTTGTCAATGCATCTAATATTTCTTATTTTGTGATTGTTTTAAGAATATAACGTCGTAATAGTTTTGGGGATCTGCAGACCTCTCTGGTAAAAATGTGTAATTGCATGGAATGTGCAGAATAACACATAACATTGGTTGTGCCTTGGATCCCTTCCCCAAATGAATAAGCATGTTGAAAGAGTATTTAAAGAGAAATCAGTTAAAAGTTTGGTAAAAAATTAAGTCTTCCATGGACATAAGTGAATGATCTACTATTGTCATCATATCTTCATCAGTGTAATGTCGATTTTGCATTTGGTACCCAAAATCCAACCTAACCAAAGCTGTACTCTGCAGTTGAAAATTTGCGGTTGAATTATTGGGCTTATGTTCCCCAGATAAAACCTCCTTCTTTCAGAGTTTGAACATTTTTTTGAAGCATTACCTTCCTGCACCAGCTGGGCCAACAGGTCACTCCACTCCTTGCGGAAGATGTTGGCTCCAGTGAGGCTTCCATCTCCACCACACACGCAGAGGTTAGTGATGCCCCTCTGGACCAGGTGGAAAGCAGCTGCCAAACGACCCTCTCTTGTGGTGAAAGCCTTACAACGGGCACTGCCAATCACCGTGCCACCCTGAGAGAAACAGGATTAAGAAGGGATGTAAAAATGCATTGTCTTGTGATGTACCTACCAATCTACAGGTGGTGATTCAACTGCATTGAATGTTTTGGAATCGATTATTATAATATTTTATAAAATATCCACTGTTTTTAGCCGAAATAAAACTCAATATATTTTTTTGTAAAAATAACGAAGTCTGGTGTTCCGTTTTTTTGTCTATATTCCATGACTGTATAAACCAAAGGTCATCAACCCTGTTCCAGGAGACCTACCTTCCTGCAGAGTCTAGTTCCCACAACAAACTAATATACCTGCTCCAGCTAGTTAACTTCTTCAGAAGCCCATGATTGACTGTATCAGATGCATTAGTGTTTGGCAAGTAGGGGCAGCAACTTAAATGGAACTAAAGGCTGGAACTAAACTCTGCAGGAAAGCAGATCTCCAGGTGGAGGGTTGGTGACCTCTGGTGTAAACAGTTTAAGTATTCATATACAAAAGCACGTAAATGTCAAATACAACCATTTCCAGTCAAAACAGCCAAAAAGGGCTAGTTATTCATTTTTCAGTGCGAGGAAAAAAAAATAAAAAATCAGAAAACATGTTTAACCTATAATTACAAAAGAAGCCTCAACAACTAAATGTAATACTTTTTTCAGTATTTATTTTTGTCCACTCTGCCTTCATTACAGCTTGCATTTTTCAGGAGATCTGCTGTACATATACACAGTGTATTTTTTAACATAATGCAGAATTATACCAAAATCATCAAACTGAAGTGAAATAATCATGTTTTATGAGGCCACCCTTTAAAAAGTTATTCTTACAGAGGAGATGGAAGGACCTTACAAACAGATTGTGTACGCAGACAGTTCATCCCTTTATTTCCTCCATCCCTTTTAAATTTCGACTATGACTATAAGGTCATTGTCAGGAATTACAGTTTAATCCAATTTAGAATAATTCAACACAAGCACGCACACAGATTATCCCACCTCTGTTGACGAGACCAGCAACACACAAGCAGTCTGAACTGAAAGGCCTCAAACCCTTTCAGGAGACGTGACTAAGGACATGCAAGTGTCCAGCGCGTATGATCACATGACCCCGCTGCTGTGTAGCTGCTGTAGGAGAGAAGAGGAACTGGACTGTGCTGAGGGCCGCTGTGGTAATCTCACAGATTTAATCCCCTCAGTCAGCACTCCCTCGCATAATCTCAATCCCACCCGCTCACTGTCATTATTTAAAACCTTCAGCAGGTCAAGACACAGCTTTGAATACAGAGGCGCTCACATTTATTGTGTCTGCAGTAAATAGGCGGGTATCTTCTTCCCCAGTGTATATCGCTAACAGTTCAGTGGAGATGTAGGCCAACATTTTCTATCTGTCTGAGACTTCTCTCAATGTGGCAAATTGCACATTAGAGCACAAAATGAGCTCTTACAGATTTACCCACCAGCTGGATGATGTTGCTCACGCTTTGCCAGTTGGCAATTTTGATATTGTCACCTCCATCCACAAGCCCTTCATAGCCCTTGAAAGAAAGACATGTTGTATGAATGTATAATGGACTAATGCAGGTACTATGATCAATATTCGTTGAAACTGGGTTATATATACTAATAATTTACCTTACCTCATAGATCAGATAGACCTTGGCGCCGACATAAATGCCCATGCGTGTTACAGCACGAACAGCTGCATTCATTCCTATGTATTGTACACATACACACAAACACTCTGCATGTAATACACTGTGATAGACATCCACTTGTTCAGTACAAAACTGTAGAATATGAGTCCTTTAACATTTAATAAGCTTTGCTGAAACAAAAACTCATCTTTTAACAGGATTACAAATCAACTGGATCAAAATAAAGACATTTTCATTTAAAAATGCTCCAAAAAGCAAGCCAAACATTATATATGAAGCTAAGATAATGGAAAAAACTGCATTGTAGCTTGTTTAAGTGATGTGTCCTTTAGGTGTGGGCAATATGGCAAAAATATTGGTACGTGCAAGCATGTTACAACCCAAGAGTAGTGAAGAAAGTGGTGATTTTTTAATAAATGTTTCAAAAATATTTCAAAATTAAGCCAATTTGCCAGTTTACTGACATCGTGGTATCACAATACTTAAAGACATTTTCTTTATACACAATGTGCATCAGAATATTTAGTTTTTATTAGGCTTGATTTATTAGGAACAAAGTAAAAAGAACCACATTGGTCAAAAACCATGACTACAATGATAATTCAGTGTTTCACATATTGTGCTGCACTAAACACACAGGACTAGTTATGCTCTCTTTGTAATGAAACATGCAGTCGGTCAGTTTCTTTAAGTCCTGACACAATGTGACATAATTTATCACCATAGCGAAAACTGAAGATACTGTCACACCATATTGCCCACCCCTGGCTCCTGTGTGGAGTGTGAATACGCCCCCTGCTCTGCTGCTGCACACGACATGGGGTTACATAAGAGCATTCTCATACAATCCATCCCCTTATATATATAACCTAACTCTATAATATTAAGAATAAAACACTTTAAATAAACTTTAGCTCATAAACTATTTAAATATGTAAATGTATTCCAAAATTGGCCTTTGTAGCAAAAAAAAAAACTTAATCCAGGTCAAAATTTGTGTCCACGCTGAATCAGATCCAAGCGCCCAGCTGACGAAATCTACGGAAATGAAATTCCTCAAATTTCCCACAATCCGCCAGACTAAAGCAACGGACCTGGACCGCAGGTCACAGACTTCAACGAAGCCAAAGTTCGCTTTATGCTCGAATTTTCCCGGTCCACCTTAAATGGTGCAGCCAGAGTGTAACTGCTGCACCATTTAAGGTGGAACGGGAAAATTCGAGCAAGAAGCAGGCGAAGAGGAAGCCAACTTCAGCCTCGTTAGACTTAAGCTGAGCAGGAGAAAGTGGATAGGGAAGCATATGATTAGCTGAGTGCAGTGCCAGCTTCATTAACGTTACCCTGTGCATCTCCACCGCTAGTCAGAACAGCGATGGCTTTTCCAGCGCCCGCCATCCGCAGCTTCTCAAAATCCACCAACATGATGACTGCCGTGTAGGTTATCCGCTAACTAGTGGTTTCGGAAATTCAGAGCCTACAACAGTCCTGTCCCGCTAGCCCTCCGTCCTGCTCAGTATGCGGGAGACATGGCAGTAGCCGTGTAAAGCAATGAGGCGATTTTGCTCTGCTCCGCCTCTTGTTTGCACTGGCGACGTCCGATTCATGAACGAATCGGTTCTTTTGATTCTCTTTACATTTGGACTGTTTATGACCACTAAACATTTTTGTAGCGTCTTATAGACAATATAATAACTTACCAATAAAATAAGAATAAACATCTTCTATAATTTAACTACATAAAATCATAATATAAAACAGAACAGTCTTAGGGGTCGCTTGCATTTTCTTTCTGTATTGTGTAGCTTCTTTCTCCTTTGTTTGTGATTATCCTTCGCGCTTAAAGATGCGAGTCCCCCAGTTTGTGCGCTTGTAATATGAAGATGAGAACAGGTTCAGCGAATCATCAGTGAATCACTGAAGCGGACATTCGGTCCATTTAAACGGACAGTTCAAAAGAATCGGTTCGGTAAGCTGAATCGAACTTCTTATCACTTGTTTGCCCTGGGATGTGTTTTTTTAACATTAAATGAAATGTGTAGCATGTTATTGTACCACTCTATGTACAGAAAACTACCGTATAACACAGACCAGAAAGCAACAGCATTAGATATTTTATAAAAATTCGGTTTCTATTTTTTCGTTATTTAATGTGTATGCGCTGTGCTCTGTATTACCGTTTTCCCCTTTCATTTCGGTGAAATATCTAATTTAAGTTGTGGCTGGACTGGGATACCATAGAAACCACTTAGCAACACCCTGGAAACCATCTGGGAGACCACAGCAACTGACTAGCAACCTCTTTGGATACCATAGCAAAGACAAAGCAACACCTTAGCTACTACTTGGAGTACCATAGCAACCGCTTAGCAACACCCTAGCAACCGCCTAACAACACACTTGCAACCACTTGGGATACTATAGCAACCGCCTAACAACATCTTAGCAATCTTAAGCTGCGTACTAACTCTACATTTTCTTCTGGACGAGTAAGGTGTTGTGGATGGACTGACGGGAATTACATGGTTGTGGGTCGCCTTGCAGTGTGGAGATTATATGCTTCAGAAGAGAACATAAAAATGCACCTTGAAGTGGCTGAAGGGATTTTCAATGGGGCAGCAGAGCCTCTATCTCTAACAACACAGGCCAGCCTCTTCATAATGATAAGCCTCTCTGTAGAGCCTTCACGCCCATGGAAAACAGTGATATTCAGAAGAGGCTGTATTTTATTTATTTATTTATTTTTATTTAACTCTCCTATTATCTTAGGAGTTATCAATTTGACCCCATTCATCTTTAACGTTTCTAAATAAAAGACTGACATAATTTTTTGCTTCATATTTAATGACTTTTGCTAATTTAATGGGGACAACTGGGTAAACATAAAACTAACATGATACATTTTCAATATCTTGTACACGTTTTGTATGCATCGGTGTTCTTTGTGGTCAATTTGACCCCAGGCTGCTTTAGTTGTATAAAACAGGATATAACTGGACATAAGAAATATCACCATTTTGAACACATTTGTTTTGGTTGTATTGGATGACACTGAGGTCAGTGCAACTTCATAATCTTCAAACTTCCCTCTGCTTTAGAGCCCTGACCAAACATAACCCTACATAACATGCCTGAATTAGTGCAAGAGCCACTGATAGTTCGCAGACATGAGAGAGGGGAAAACACAACACAGCTCCCACAAGAACATTAATGTTCTTTAAGTTCTTAAACATTAAGTTCTTTCAAGTTTAAACTGCTGGGGTCAAATTAACCCAAGGATAAAATATTTTATTAAATTTGAGGATAATAGGAGGGCTAATTTATTATTATTATTATTATTATTATTATTATTATTATTGTTAAATTCATTCTAAAGTCACGCAAAATCTGAAGAACATAAGAATGTTTGCTCTGATTGTTTCTGCACTGAATAATACAAACGATGCAATGTCGCCATCTAGCGAGTGAGCCTGGAGGTGGATGGTCGCGCCTGCGCATTCGCAGCTTGTCAGTGAGGCTAAATGATGCGATGGCAGGTCAGCTAATGTGCAGCTTCTTGGACAGTTTTGAACCAATAAAGTAAAATAAAGTACAAGTTTACAATGAAATTAACTCGGAAACTTGTTCTCGCTCGGGCCAAAGCGTCGGACCTCGACAGTGTAAAAAAACTGAATTGCTGGTACGTTGTGCATGTGTTTAGTTGCTCGCTAACATGTTAGCAAACATGACTGGTGTCTTAGTAACAGCCTGAAACCTTAAAGCTTCTTTACGACACGATTTGCCTGGCCACGGTTCGATATTTTGGCTTTTCGATATATATTTTTAAACTGTTAGGATTCACTTTCTTTTTAGTCGATATATCCAACCAGCAGGCTTAATTTTAACTTTTAACTTTCAGTTCAACGTCAAAATCGAGTTGGTTGTAAAGGTATATTAAGTTATGCTTGAATATAAACCCTTGTTATTACTGTCAAGTTTCAACATGGATCTCAAAGAAGAAAATTTTCGTTGCAAAAGAAAAACTTTGACTTTATGATAGGGTTGCTCGATTATGGCAAAAATCATAATCACGATTGTATTGGTCAGTATTGAGATTTATTGAGCTTTTAAAAAACTTTAACAGTGGATTTCTGTGAAATAATTCAACTGAAAACAAATAAAAAATAAATGAGATGAGTTTGGGCTTTTAGAGAGGGGTAAAAGCTACCTACTGTAAAGGAAAGGGGTGGGCTGGATTTCTAACACAAGACAAAACGAGAGCATCATTTCAAAACAGAATGCAACACAATAGTTGTTTTCTCGATTATCTTGTTTTCATAATCGTTTCAACCCAAATCGTAATTAAAAATAAATCTGATTAATCATCCAGCCATACTTTACAATATTTATACACTGGATTAATAAAATCACATCGTAGCCAGTAGAATCAGTGTATCAGGTAGGGATGTACAATGATGTCTGATTCATTACCGGTATCGGCAAGTAATTGTTAAAAGTTGATCAGCAGACAGATGTTTAGCTAACTGACATTTCAAACCGATACTCGATGACACATTTCTTGTACTCCGAAAAGAAGAGCAGAACATTTAGTTGATGCTGGACTGTTGCAAAATGTCTGTATTATATTAATTTTATGTAACTTTATATATATATATATATATATAGGTTATAGGTTAACCCTGTATGAAGGTTATATTTCTCTGTAATCCCAATCCAGGTGGATTTAGTCACTTTTGTGGAATTTGTTTCAGCATATGTCTATATGAAAAATATCTGACATTGGCATCAGCCCACAGTTGCTGGATTGTGTAACTTGAGCGGCATCTGTATCCAAGCTAAGGATATGTGCTTTTCTCAGGACATGGAATTTAGCTGTCACCTTCCTATAACTAAAATCATGCTGACTTGGCTAACGTAGTGTATATAGTCCTGTATACGGTATTACTGTGTATATCTTCAGCTATTACAAACTTCTCAGCCAGTCAGCTAAGACTGTCATTGTAGCTTTACATAAATTCGATTTTAGGCAACATCATCATTTACTAAACACAAACACTCAGTCTGCCAGCATACTCAATGTACTTATTTATATGTTGTAGGGGCTGCAACCTGACAGACGTAAGTATTGTTTCTATCCAACATCTATGTTTCATGTTTCAGGCCTTTTCTCAAATACCATATTTATTATTTTCATATCACTTTGTGTTTACATATGTTCTCAGATCTCAATATTCTCAGAAATACCCAATATTGAAGTCTTAACATTGAGGTAGGTTGGCTTTACTATACCTGATTCTGATTAGTGGTTGATAGTCAGATTAGGTTACATTTGTTGGGTTCCTTGTTTATAACCAACATTTATTATTATTCTTTTAAACACAATTCTCTTTCTCAGTGCCAATAAAATATCCTCTCTGGAGCACATCTCCAACTGTCAGAATCTAACAGAGCTCTACTTGAGGCGAAATGACATCCAGAATCTCTCAGAGCTGGGCCACCTTAAAAACCTTGCCTGCCTCAAGGTTCTATGGCTGGCAGAGAATCCATGCTGCGAGCCTGACCCAGTTAAGTACCGTCTAACCGTGCTGAAAAACCTGCCTGGCCTACACAAACTGGACAACCAGGGTGAGTAAGACGGCAAAGCTGAAGCTTTAGTACTACTGAATTAGACCCAGGGTAGCAACAATGTTATTGCTGCAAGCATATCATATATAATGTTCACGCTCAAAGTTCTCTGCCAGCATTATTAGTAACCATATAAAGATTAGAATTTTATGCTTAAAGTCTTCTGCTAGGATGGCTAGGAACAATTGAAAGATAACAGCAGCACAGTTAGTAACTAGCCTACCAGAAGCTCTTATTTAGCTCTGAATTTTAATAACACGTGTACCGTTTTTTCAGTCGTGACAGAGGAAGAACTTGCACTTGCTTTGGAGCAAGGAGAGGAAATTGTCACTCCTCCAGGTCCCATTTCAGCCAGTTCCACCAATGGCCTTGCAGAGGCAGACTCTGAGAATGACCCTCTTAATTACAGTATGGAAGAGACCAAGTGAGTTTTTAACCATTGTCCAGTCTCCATACTCACATAATTAAAAACTAAATTGCTTTATGTCACTGACTCAGAAGGATGAGCACACTTTCGAAGAAGAATGAACCTAATTACAGCTTAAAGGAATAGTTTGGCAAAAATCTGTTTTACACAATTTTCCAATTACCCCATCAGTCAAAACATGTTTGGTGTCTGAAGTTTGCCTCTTTAGTTTTCCACTGGAGTTAAGGAGGCTAATGTAGCTAACAAGTAATGGAGTCCTGTTGCCTCCAGTTAATGTTGTGCAAAGTTCAGTTGTAATTTTACACTTAAAGTTTTTTAGGCTCTATTTGGAAAACAAGTCCAGTCTACTAACATGCTTGTAGTACAGACTGTGGAGACTGTCAGAAGTGACATGTTTTGTGTTTGGTTCCTCAGTAAAATTCGTGCACAGCTTGGGATGAAGCCAATACCTAGAGATAAATTCCCATCGTTTTCTTCCCCACGAGAACTAGGGGCTAGTCCTAAGAAAAAGGTCAGTTCACATTTCGCATTATATGATATTTCCTAAAACTAAGCAATAAATATTAGGTTCATTGTTTTATATATTGTCACTTTTTACTGCCTGCATTTACATTAGCATCTGCTGACTCACTCTGTGGTCATTAACAATGTATGCACTGCCTAGGAAACTGCCTTAAGTAGGGTCAGTAATGGTCAATTTAGTGTTGAATGTTTCTGATGACGTTATCTCCCTATAGAGCCACACTCTGGAGGCTGTGCTGTTACTGCTAAAGGATCTGGACGTTGAGGAGCTGAAAATCGTTCAGAGTGCCACAGAAAACAAGCTCAGAGCACGCAGTCGACAGAAGGAGAAAGAGAAGGAGAAAGCTCTGATCACCCAGAACTAATGCTGCCAAAACACTGGACAACCAGCAATGATGTAATAACTAGGGCTACAGATCTTCTGATTTTTGAAATCCAGGTAAAGGTGTTTACAGACATCAGCCCATATTTTCAGGTGTCCGAGATTAAAATCACTGACCCAACGCCTCAAGTCCATGTAATCCTAGACAGTGCTATAGCCAGGCATAAACCGATCCCAGATCAGCATTCCTACTCAGCCAGCCCCAAGCATCCCAGGTCAGCCATAAATGTAAGTAAGAGTTCAGAGAAGCACCCACAAAGTGCATAGAACTGACCGTGTTGGACTGTGTTAGTGTTGTTCCGCAACTGCATCTTACACTGTTGCCTTCAGCAGAGACTGAATTATTCTGGAGAACAAAGGTATCTCATGTATAGATGTGTACACTACTATTCAAAAATTTGGAATCAATGTTTTGAGCAATATAGTAACAAATATAGCGGTAGATACAAGCTTAAATGATGTTAAAAGTCTGTTAGTTTGAAACAACTTGTAGGAAGCTGTAAAAATGACACAAGTACGGCAAGTGATTCCAAACTTTTGAACAGGGCTGCAAGTGCTAACTGTGTTTCATTAGGGTTTGTCTTGCATCCAGTTGTTACCAAATCACAAAAACGTTTGCTTGTATTATTATTTTGCTTTAATGAAAATGTTCCACCAACGTGTATATGCTAACTGTTTGAGTCTTTAATATTTGTATTTTTATATGTAAATAAATTGCAGTGCACCTTATTTATTACACCTCTGTACATGGCAGTACATATAGAGAGCACATTATTAACCATCAAAAGGCAACAGTACAAGTGCTGTGGGCAGCAATATCCAGTACTTGAGATTTCTAAATCATTCCAATCAGAAGGTTCCAGTCAACAGAATTAGTCTGAATCCTTAGTCCCATTCTGAGTCTGTTCTACTGAACCTCTTTCTGACCAAACTGGACAGTAGGGCAGTCTATGTCAGATTACTACTGCCTATCCAGAGTATTCAGAACAGGTACAGTCAACAGTGATGAAAGAGAGGCGGACACTGAAACAGGACTCTTCTGACTCGATCCTGCTCACTCAACATCCTCCTTTTCCAGGAAGTCTGTGAGAGTTCCAGCATCCACAGGGATGAGAAGGTACTCTACTCCATCAGCCCCCTGCAGAAAGGAAAGGGAAAAAAAAAAAAAGACAAATCTTGAAAAAGTGGCATTTGTATACATTTCGTTTCTAGTTAGTTGGGTACACCTACCTACATTTGTTGGCCATTTATTCAGAAACACCTACCGTATAGACTCACATTGTAGGCTTACAATGTCACCGTTTAGGTTGAGCATAGGAAAAAGATGAGCTATAGTTTCTAACTGTACCACTATCATACATCCAACCTAGGGATGCGCTCTCCCACTACATTTCATATTCAAGTATCTGTAAAAGATTAACGAACGGATAACATGTTAACTGCGGGTAAGAAAACGAACAACCTCCAAAAAAAAGTTTAAAGGCTGAGAATAACATAGGGTTGTAGGCTTTCTTTTTTTCCCTTAGTGATAAAACTTTTGTGTTGGATTAGTAATGAAAGCTGTCTCTTCAGATGAACTAACGAGCTAACACCATAGCGATCACTGGCACACAGATACAAGCCGTTAAAAGTGGCATTTCACTGAATTTTTGGCCTGTATATTTTCTCCCTGTGATATAACGGAACAGTATTTGAATACTGGCACCTCGGAGGGTTAACCGTGTATCTGTGCACATCCACAACACAACTTTGCTTCCAGTAAAGTGGGTTATTAGCATGTATTCCATGCACTGAGTCAGTGAACTGTTTTTGTGATTCACCTTCTTGGTGCGAATGAGCTTGTGGTCTCTGAACTCTGTGAGCTGAGTTCTCAGCGTGATGTCACTGTTAACCAGGAACGCTTCACGACAGCGCTGGTAAAAGTCTTGGAAAGACAGACCTGAGTACAAATCACAAGACAGATGTTTAGAGAGCAAACAAACCTGTAATATATAATGGAATCAAAGAGATAATACAACTGTTTGGTCCAAAACATGAGCTAAACGTTCCAAAACAAGAAGAGCACATGAAGGGCATACTGATTGATTCCTGGCTGGTTTTCAGATTTTTCCTGTTTTACTTAGAGCTGAGTACAAGGGAAGCACTGAGATGAGGATTTATAAGCTGTTGTTATTGTCATATTTGCCTTTGCCAATACATAAACAATTATAAAATGTAGAAACTGTGACTCAATTTACATGGATTTGCATTACAGAGAAACACATTTATTTCTGTAGTGTTACAAATGCAGTAAAATGAATGAAGTCCTAATATTTTAGCACCACAGTCTGGCATTCCCAAATCTTCTGCTCTTCCAGAGGACATCATCAAATATAGGTATGTAGTAGTCAAATATAAACCATCTGATTTTCTACCAAATACGATATGATCCCAATATCACTGTGCATCACTACTGGGTACTGTTTGTGATTGCGCCATACTGATTCTTAAAGGATACTTTTTTCTATAACTTCTTTTCAATTACAAACCTAAAGTGAGTAAATTTACAGACTGTAAAGGATTACAGACAAATATAGAAGTGCTGATGTTAATAGTATGCATATAGAATGTAATTTTGACAGCAGTACAGATTTTGTAAAAAAGCATGTTTATCAGGCTGACTACTTGTTCTTGAATGACATTTTTTTCAGTACTCTAAATTACTGAAGTAATTTGGTCAGTATCCTAGTTTTACCTGTATACGAAGGGTTGTCTTTGTTCTCCAGCTGAAACTCAGCAAGCAGTCTGAAGATCCCTCTGTGGAAACACAACACAATATCACCAACAGAAACATTTTGAGACCACGACTTTTCCCTGTTAAAGATCACCAGAGCACCAACAGCTTTGTCAGGCCAACCACAGCATCAATCCATGTAAGACTACCTGACACTGGGTATAAAACACACACATATCTATTTGTATATAAGCTACTTTACTTTGTATAAGTAAGTTTGTATTTAGCATTTAGGTGTAACTTTACATACAAATGCTAGGGACCCCTCCCCACCACTTCTTCAAATGCCCATTTTGGTCCCCACTGTTTTTTTGTACATGTAGTCTCAGCATTACAATGATAAATGACACTCTAGTTGTGACACAGATCACTGAAAACAAATAAGAACAGTTCTGTTGTGTGTATATTGAGATCAATGAGATATCAGTTAAATGCTACGTGTCCTTGTAATCAGAGGTGAGTGCAGTAGGTGAGATCAGAATATTAAGACAAATTTAAGTATTCAGCATAATAAATTCTTACATTTGTAGTTTATATACAGAACATTATTAATTGTATTATATACTGAATTTATAAGAGCTGATAGCTAGCAAGCTATGTTACTAAACTTACTGAAGGACTACACTTTTTTGGTGGGAGTGGCCAAATTAGCAGGTTATGTACTAAGGACCTCCATGCAAATACACAGATCTATATAAACCTATTGAGCTCATGCCCTTTGTATGAATGCCTGTTCCATTCTAGTTCAGAATAATGAAAATAAAAATAATGAGTCTAATGTGCAATTTCCCAGAATGGATCAGCATCAGAATGCAGAATGCATCCTGATCATTGGTAACCGTATGATTTTGAGCTTATCGCATTAAAGCAATGCAAAGCCAGAAGAGGTCCAAAAATAAGTCAAGCTTTTCCCAGGAGTAAACAGCATACAGCCAGTATTTACCATCAATCTTGGTAAATCTGAGTAGGTTGTTCATTACAATGATCTCTGAGGATTTTATGCTTTGACAGAGAAACTGCTATATATGCATAAGCAACGAGGCAAAGCGCAATATAGCAGCAGCTGTCCCTTGCTCAAAAATAGTGCCCATTTTGTACATCACCACAGTAAAAACTTTAGTAAATCACAAAATGTTAGTAGATCCCTTATATAGGGATTGTACAGCTGTATAAGCAGAACAGAAATGGAAACTAATCTACTCTCTGATCTCGTTTTAGTGCTATAAGAAATCAGGATGTTATGTATGTCACCTTTAAATGCAAACAGGACAGCTTTGCATACTCCTGCATAATTTTCGGTGTATTACTCCAGCAACTGAAAAAGTTTTTGCACCCCTTGTCAAGTTACATGTTTGTGTGCTGAATTTACCATATTGGGGGGAAAAAAACAAAAATGTGGCCTGTGCAAAAGTTATGGCACATTTTATATTTTGTTTTTATGTTTTCCAATATGTTAAACTCAGCAAACTAATAGAAATTAATACTAAAATTTACAGAACTTTCTACAAAATCCACACTGTTCAAACGTTTGGATGCGACTACATGGACTGAATACGAACAAATAACTGCACATAACAGTAATAAAACAATTTGACGGTAAACATGAATGTGTGTGTGTGTGTGAGGTGTTGCACTTGACAGGTGTGGTGCTGTACCTGGCATTTGGTGTAAGACTGCGCAAGACGTGTGTGAGTGAGCTGAGAGCCAGTGCACCCGTCTGCTGCACCAACAGTGAGTTCTCGTACGATGTCTCCTCCGTATATGGCAGAAACGAAGTCATCTCATACCAAAGCCAGTTAAACAAGCTCATCTTCGAGTGGTCCCACACTGAACGCCACCACAAACAAGCAAACAATGGAACACTCAAATACATCACTAGAACCAGGCAAGGTAGTTTTGCCTCAAATTAAGAAGTTAAATAACAAAAACAGATGCCTACAAGTCAATAACAAGCTTGACCAGATATTGAAGGATGACATTCATGTAATCTGATGGGGAAAAAAAGTAATAAAATTCTGGAAATAGTGTTAAAGTGTGAAAACACACCAAGAGGGGCGTTGATGTGATCTATGGAGGCCAGCAGGTGCATGTTGGGAATGGAGGCCAGCTGTCCCAGGGCCTGCTGGTTCTTCTCACCCCGCAACATGGGGCCATCAATATTGTGGACGATAAGATAGATGTGGATGTCTGGTTCTGGTGAGAAGACACACAATTATTAATGTGACTGCTACGTTATCAGACAGCAGTATCAAAATGCTGTAGCAAGGCTTCTGTCTGCCACACACTGGAAACAGACAGGATGACATTCAATATAGAGGTTGGCTGTTATCTAAAAATATACAGTACAGTGCAAAAGTCAGCGACCACCATTAATTTGTTTAATTTCCCAGTCAAAGCACAATTTATTAATTTTTCAGGACACATTTTGAGGAGATTAGATATTAGACAATCCAACTAAATAAAGAAGGGGAAGTCAAAGGAAAATAAGAGACAAACAGGGAGTTTCCAAAACTGGAGCTCAAAAAAGGATTAAAAGCTACAGACAAAATGGGACTCCTAACAACCATAGAAGACCTGGTAGACACCAAAACTGTCCCCATCAGATAGACAGTCCTTAAGGCTTTAATCAGAAAATCAAGCTGCACTCTTTCTTCAGATCTGAAAAAGTCTGCAGGTGTTTCTGCTTATCTTTCTACTGTGAGAAGACAATTCAGTGCTATAAGTCTGAAAGGATATGAAATCAAACAATTTGTAAATGGCAAATCAAATAAATAAGCTGCTGGTGTTCTCAGAACAAGTTTTATTACATGGAGTCCAGACCTTAACATTACTGAATGTTGGATCGTGAGAAGCAGAAAATGCAACCAACTTCTAAAGACTGAACTTTGGAGGTGTGAAAAAACATCCCCGCAGCTTTCTTTAAAAAACTGAAAGCATGTCTCCCACAAAGAATGGAAGCTGTAATAAAGGCACTGAAAAAATTATTATATTTAATTGTTATGGCTTAAATTAAGGTGTAATTTCTGTGTACTGTTTTCCCTTTTCTTCTTTGACACTTAACAAATGAATAACTTGCTTGGTTTCTAAGTTTGGTGTCTGACTTTTGAACAGAACTGTATGTTCTGTGCTTTTAAAACGATCAATATTTAAACAGTACCTTTTTTAAGGGTTTTCACAATGAAGTCTATTTGGTCCATAGGGGTACGAAAACTCCCATCATGCTCCAGCATCTCACCAGTGATTGCGTTTAAAATCTGCCAAAAAAGGAAAGACATAAACCAACACTATGAGAAATATTAGAGTAGCAAACCAATAATGCCTCTGCTGTAGACGCATAAGGACAAAGGAATTTCTGAACAAGGTGATAGTGTTTCCTAAAACTCTGATGGAAGATCAATTATAAAGTACTATTTTTATGACCTAAAAGCTGATTTATGAGTTTATACACAACTAAAACAACACTGTAAGATAATTATTACAGATACACTAGAAGTAATGTGATAAAAACATACTAAAACAATACAAATCAGTCTTTTAAAAGTGCAGTTATAAAGAAATAGCTTTTATACTTTATAAGGATATTTCAATAAATGAAACATTAATAAAAAAATTAGGTTATGCACATCTGCTTTAGATTTCTATCTCAAAACAGGGATGTGTAAATGGAGATAAAACTGACCGATTTGAGGGTAATGCTTGGAAAAAAGCCATTGACCACCATGTGGACAGAGTCTGACAACATGGTGGTGCGGAACTTCTCCAGTAAAAGCTTCTTGGAGCCCAGGCCATAGAGAAGTATGTTGAACCCCATCCTGAGGAAATGTATGCAGAAAATTGTAAAAAATTAACACAATACAAATGCAATACATCTAGTGGGGTCCACCAGTTACTTTGGAAAAGCTTCTAAAACATCAATAGTCATCATATTTTAAAATTTCATGATCATTTTACCATTAAAAATAAAAAACACATAAAACACTTTCTGAAACTCGCTGCAAACACATCTGACACACAACTCAACTGTAACTGCAGCATCCACTTGCTGAAATTCTTCTCGTGCTTTTTGTTAAGCTCACTGATCTCATCTATGTAACAGGAGGGCTTCCCATCCAGCAATCTGAGCAGTGTTTCCTGCAACACAACACGCAAAAGTTTTTTTCAGATACAAATAAATAAGTCTAATAGTAATTTCCTTTTGATCTCCTACTGGATGAACTTCACCTTAAGCCTGAGCTTAAGTTACCTGGCTAACTGAGAAATATTGCTTTTTTGAATACTTCCAGCTGTGTTAACTGCAGACAGTGGAACAGCACTGACCCGATCCAGTTTTGGAGTCTGGAGCTTCTGGAGAGTCCGGTCTGACGTCAGAACCTTCGAGCTGCTGTGAGCTTCAAAATATTCCTCCACCAGGTTGGGCTGAAAGCAGAAATGTTTACATAAATGCACACATACTTTTAGCACATACATACAAACACATATACTACACTGATTAAATTCTTTGAATCTAACTTTTGCCTTAAACGTTTTAAAGATCTGCTACCTGTCCTGAGACCAATAGGACCTGACAAAATATTGGGTTTCAAGCAAAGTTAGGGCTTATATTTCATGTACACTGAGCTCGGGATTGTTTTCTAATGAGTGATTATTCTCAGTAGTAGATATGTTTTCATTTGATTGAACACAATTTCATGCATTTCATTTTCTCTCTCTCCATTATAGGTTAGTGTGTGTGTGCAACAATTGAGACAGGGACATCTTCATTGTGGAAATATCATGACCTGGTCACTACATCAGATAAAAAGCACTACTGTCTTTACCACATTACATTTCCCATAGACGCAGCCTTTCCTCAGCAGCTACTAGCCAGAAACAAATGTTAGTGATATGAACAGAGTACTTCCTCATACCAGTTAGGTCAGTGTGAGGTACAGCGAAAGCTCCACTGTTGGATAGGCTTGTAGAGTTTTTTTTCTGTTTTCTATTGATCCAGTCAAGTGCTTAGTAACAAAAGCAAACACATGTGAAATTGTGTCTACAATCATCCATCTTTCTTAGTGTGTTAAAGTGGATTCGGATCAGGTTTGTGTTTCAAAAAGTCACAGATTAAAGCCACAGATGGCTGTAACACAGACAGCAAGAATCCCACCTCGGGCGCTTTCTTGCTCTTCTTGGCTGGTGTCTTGTAAAGAGCAGCGGCATCTGCAGACGTCTTACTGGGCGTTTTTGGCTGAGCTTCAGCTTTTGCCCCCTTTTCTTCATCATCATCATCTTCCTCCTCCTCCTCCTCCGAGTTTGAGGGGGAGAAATCACTGTCACTGTCTGACTTCAGATTTGGAGCTGAAAACAAACAAACAAACAAACAAACAAAGTGATCAACTTTTATCAAAACAAGAAGAGCATCTACCACTGTCAACTGACACGAGTTTAAATAATTTAACCAAACCTGATATCCTCTTTCTCAATCTGTGAGGAGTCGTAGAGACAAACTGTACTTTCTTCCCCTGGGGAAAAATAAATAAACAGGCAATAGGTAAAAACAGCTTATAAATAATATATGAAAATAAATACTTTAAAAGCATCTGATAAAATTTAAAGGGCTCACTTTTCTTTAATCAAAGATACTGATGTAGTTTGGTCCATAAATGGAAAATAGGCTGCAAAAACAGCCTGAATTTACTGTTACAGTGAAGTCACTCAAACCATATTATTTACATATATTCACTCATTCAGCCTCCAGCAGTTTAGCTCTGCCCATTCACACTAAAGTTATTAAGAGCATGGATTGCTTTTTGAATTAGGCATAATACTGGGCAGCCAATCAGAACAGAGCTCATTTACTTATATCAGTCTTAATGGCACAGTAGCAAAAACAGCCGGTTTAATTCTAAGGGATAAAGAGAGGTTGGAAAACTGTCATGGAAACACAAATTATGACAAAAGCAAACCTTTGCAAACCTTACAAGTATATCAGTACAACACCCCATGATATGGGGCCTTTCAATGAACAATACAAAAGAGAAATAACTATATTACATATAAAAGGTGAGCAGATGCTGTGTTCAGTGTTTTTGCATATTGTGGAAATTTTTGGGATTACCTTCTGAGGAGTTTTGTTTTGACTGGTCAACTCTGCAGTGGGGGCGGAGAAATGGAGGGGAATATACAGAAGAATTATTATATATATTACAGGCACATTAAACAGGAAAGTAAAACAGAAAGTGCAGTAAAGAGAGCAAGAGAAAGCAAGAAAGAGAGCGAGAGAATATGAAATGAGATGATGACTAACTGCGGGTTGCACGGGTAGGGCTGAGTGCCTCCTCGGGACTGCCAGGTGTACTAAAGGTGACACTTTTCCCAGGGGTACGAGCCCACTCCGACGCTGAAGAGAGGGAGAGAGAGAGAAAGGCCTAGTAAGGAGTGTGTTACAGTCCCTAATATCTCAAAACATTCACCAGATGGCTGATCAACACAAATATATATTAAGTACAAAATTTAAAAAAGGACATTAACCTCCTTGCCCTAAATAATACAGCTAATCAGTACTGACAGGTAAACCCTATGTATAGTCTTTGAGCTCTAACTATGGAATACAATAGAGTGGATCTGACGGAATTGAATTCTGGTCTCGTTATGTGAATGCAACTTTTTGTGGCTATAAATTGCTTTAAATAAATAAATATATATATATAAATAATCAAAGAAATCACTCAAGAAGCAGGGCTGATTCTACAGAAGTGGCTGTATAAATGCAGGAACCCAGGAACTCTTATGTATGGATAAAAAACTCTCTTCTGACATCAACTAAAAATTCCCTTCTAACTCACCCATCTGGGCCATTTTATTGGAGCGTTTGATGGTCTGAAACGTGAACACTGAAGCACCTGCAGTGACCGATCCATTCTCCTCTCCAGCTGCACAACAGAAAATTACAAAACAGTAACCACAATGACCACAAAATGAAAACAACTGAAATTAAAGGCCAACAAATGATTTCTTCAATAAAGGCTGAAAGTACACTGCTTAATGTCTGCAGTGTTTGTTTATTGATCATTTTACTTAAAATAATTTCAAACCTTAAAATAAATGTCAAACCTTCAGCTCCAGCTCCAAGCGCCTCCACATAGTTTTGCTCATTAAAAACTCCATCCTCCTCCTCTTCTTCTTCAGCAGCAGGGTTTGCCGATGGCTTTCTAGAGCTCCTCAGGCTTGCTAGAGTTTGTACTGAACCTCTGGATGCTTTAGATCCTAAAACACAATCGCAAGAAAAAGTCCAATATTGACTTTAGTCTCCTTTGCTCTCAAAGGGGTGTAAAGCCCCCCAGCACTGGGCTGTGGAGCAGTGGAACTGCATTCTCTGGAGTGATGGAGCTCCATCCAGTACCTCTGAGATGAGCTGGAGTGATCCAGAACTAATAATCCAACATCAGTACCTGACCTGACCTCACTCATGCTCTTAGCTGAATGCAAATCCTCACAGCAACGTTAGTACATCTAGTGTAAAGCCTTTCCAGAAGAGTTGAGGCTGTTACTGCAGCAAAGGGGGACATACTCTATATTATTACCCTTGACTTTGGAAGAAACATTGGAACATTGGATTAGCAAGCATTTACAAACTCTTGAGCATACATATATACAAGGTGCAAAATGAAATCTGGTCAGCGGTGGTCCTATGGTGGTCTTTTTCCATTGATGGATGGAGTAGGATAAAGTTGATGTTTTACATTAAGTAACTAAACCTACAACATCTAAATGCCACGTTTCTAATAAAATGGCCAGTGAGGGTGTACTCCCTCATTGGCCATACCATAAGTGGTAACCTACACTTAAAAAAAGGCAATGGTTCTATTTAGATGTGAGAGCTTTATAAAGCTACATCTGCATGTTTAAATGGTTCTTCACATGGTGAAATGGTTCTTCTGATTGACAGAGAACATGTTGTATATGGTTCTATACAGAATCTTTTTGAAAATGGTTTGCCAAAAAGGTTCTTCTATACTCTTAAAAAACATGGTTCTTCAAGGATTCTTTACTAAAGACAATGGTTCTATACAGAACCATGAACACTCAAGGAACCACTTGCATGCTTAAATGGTTCTTTGCATGGTGAAATGGTTCTTCAGATTGATGGACAATGTGTTGTATATGGTCCTATCTAGCACCAAAAAGGGTTCTTTAGCGCTCTTAAAAAATTTGGTTCTTCAAGGGTTCTTTAGTACAGACAACAGTTTATAGCACCAAAAAGGGTTCTTCTATTGCTACAACACAATAAAAAAAAGATGGTTCTTCAAAAAGTTCTTTAGAAAAGAAAATGGTTCTATAAAGAACCACAAACATTCAAAGAACTATTTGCATGATTAAAAGGTTCTTTGCATCATGAAAAGCTTCTTCAGAAAGTGCTGTAGATGGTTCTGTGTAGAACCTTTTTGAAATGAGTTCATCTGTTGTTACGTTATTGAGCTTGAATCAATAGAACTATTCTGGGTGCTTTGGGTTAAAAAGGTTCTACATAGAACCCTCTACTGCACATTCTGAATCAGTCTGAAAAACATGTCTCTTTACAGAACCATCTTCTTTACTAAAGAACCTTTGAAGAACCATCTTTTTTAAGAGTGCATGTTAAGCTTGTAACAAGAACAAGAACTCTTTTCAAAAGGGTTCTATATAGAACCGTTCTCTCACTAAAGAACCCTTGAAAACCGCTGAAAGGAAAGGAATGAGCGCATTAAAGCACTGTGTTTTTTTTTTGCAATAGCACAGAAAACAGATGTGATGTCACACCTTCTTGTTTCTCAACAATGTGATCCAGCACATCTTCATCTCCCACGAACCGGACCTCCAGAACCCCTGAATCAGCAGCGCGTTTCTGTGGACTCATATCGGACCTGTCAGTGGGAGAAACACCACATTTCTCGGTCGGTGCTTCAAAACACAGAAACTCATAGACTTGTTTATTTAGCCGTTTAGGTTAGCATAACACAGCGATAGCGAAACTGCTAAAGTAAAGGCTGCAGTGTGGCCGAGCTCACCCTGAACAAAAGTGATAATTTCATCCAAAAGTGACAGATTTTGAGACACTTCTCCACAAAGTTCTTCAAATTCAAACAGCACGGGCCAATATTTTCCTGGAATAGTACATTTATGTCAAACAGTCCCGCATTTTAAAGCGCTGTGGTGACACTGGAGCAGTTCAGCTCTGATTCCCCGCCACCAGAAAAATATTCATACCACGTGTGTGGAAGTGACGTGACGTCACCGCTGTAGTTCAGGGCTGTGTCTCAAATCGACTAGTTGTCCACTAGTGTAGTCCGCTAACTGGGGTTTCAGCTCATTTCACGGTGCACCTCAAAATGTAAGAGAGGAACAAGTGCCCTGTTTGTTTTATAAGCTGGAATACAGTAGGATTTAGAGTGCACTTAAGGAGCCTGTTTACACTTAGACACTGTATGTGCCATGGGTGTAAATCCTAGCAGACACATTGGAGACAGATGGCTGTCTGATCACTTGGACCACGTCAGGAGGTGGTTTGAGAGTCAATGTATCTGTTTCTTCAGAACACAAACATATTCTTCACTCTGCGCCAGTGGTGGTTAGCTGCCGCTAATGGCTACCACGGGTCCACTGCCAGGTGGAGAGATTCCTTCCACTCAAAGAAATCCAACTGATCATAAGTCAATCATAAGTGTTCAAATTATGCAGAAATACTAATTATGCCCAATCGCATAACCGCAGAACAATGAACAACTACATATATTAAACTTATCCGTTCATCCCTTTAATCACTGGGATGTAATTATCTCATGTGAGTTGCACTACAGTAGTTTAGTTTCCTCTATTACTCATTGTTGGAACAAAACCATGAATCTCTATTTTTGTTATTTTTTACCTTTTTTTATGAAAATTTGATAAAAATGCCAGCTGCCGCTTATCATTTTTTGATAAATGGACTAATAGAAATGCTCCATTAACATTTTTTGAAATGAGGTTTTGCTGCAGCACAGTGGACATGGTAGTGTTATGGGTAAAAGTGTTTTTGTTAAAAAAAATATCTTTTTAAGTTCTAATGATACCAAATTTGCTTTAGTGTTAAACACCGTTAACCCTTTTTCACAGAAGCCATATAAAGCCATTTCTGCCTTTTTTAGAGGAGGTTCCTCAGTTAAATTATGCATTTTTTTTCTTCAAAATGTTGAAATGATGAAAAATGTCCTAACAGTATTTTGTGCATGTCTTTAGTGGCATGTTGCTTGCAACAAGCAGGAAAATCGGACTGTATGAAGGCCAGCATTCATGAATGTTTCTATGGGGGTTTTTGTGAAATGTATAGCATGAACCCGTAGTATAGATGATATGCTATGGTCTCCGTGGCTCATGAATGGGACTTGGAGGTGAACGGAACAGAGTTTAAACAAAAACTCAGCAAAACTATCTGCAGCAATGCGAAATGTGAACTTATTTTTATAAAAATAAATTAATAAACTCTATAAAAAATGTTAGATACCTTTTAAAAAAGGCATAAAGGTACGTATATGTATTTCCCATATGCCTATCCTGTCCTTCATCCCTTTTTTAGTAGCTAAACAAATCTATCACTTTTGTTCCCTAGATAGTAATTCACTGGAACTGGTATTTGAGACAGAGCGCTTGTCAACAACCTGGAAAACTCCAATGCCCATCACCCCACACTTCAGCCTGATTTTTTGAGTAAAGAACAGAAGAAGAATAGCTTACAGCAGTGGCGTAACTACTGTGGGGGTCAAGAGGGGCAGTTGCAGTGGGGCCCATAGCACAGGGGGCCCGTGACAACCAGGCCCCCTAAAATTTAACAGACATATAGTGACATAATATGTAGATACTGACACATCTGTACATCCATGACTCAAAGACAGACCCAGTTTATTACCAATATCCCTCACCAGTTAGCTTCCATCAACTTTGCACTGACATAACTGACATCTGTTTGTCTCCCTTTTATTAATAATGCAGCTCATCCATGATAACTGCTTTCATGTGGACCCTTCACGACCTGCATCATATATTCAGTATAATTCTAAAATCTTAAGTAAGTAGTCTAATGTAACGTTTAGGTTAGGGCTAGGGTTACATGTTAGTGGGTGGGATGGCATGCCCTGAGACATAATAGCAAGTAAAACGAGCCAATTACATGGTCATTTTATTCATTGAAAGTAATTATTGTATGGAGGGCCTGACAGTTCTAGTTACGCCACTGGCTTACAGAATGTGTTTAGTGGATTTGTATTATTCAACCAATCATTAAGTATTGAGATTGAGCATTATGTCTAATATATACACAGACATGGAATGTAGATCACAGTTGGTCAACAGCATAATGGCTGTAGATCCATAGGATCCAGTTCCTATGTTCGAACCAAGGAGCCAGTTCCTTTGTTAATTTTTAAAAGCAGTCTTCTAAACCATTCTGCAAGGACAGGTTTCATAAAAGCCACTGCGCTCATGCTTTGAATCTGCAATAAAATCTGTATGTGAAAACCTGGCCATGCAAGACTGGATATAAGAAGACCATTTTAATAAAACTGTCTGGCTGCTCCACGGCTTATCGATACGAAGCAGAGCCGAGATTTGCCACTCAGGCCTGCGCCGTACTCCTTCCCAAAATGTCACGCGATAATGGCCTGAACATTTTCAATCAAGCCAACACACGGAGCATTGTCTCTAAATGTCACTGACCAGAACCGAAAGATCAAATTCAGCCTTTCAGAATGAAAACACTTAAATAACCAGCGTGGTGAAAAGAAAACTTTAGCACTGCTTTGACTGCTTGAAAGAAAGCACTGTTTCTGTGGTTTACCTACATGGATCCCCTCCATTTTTAGTCAAAATGGCCTTTATTTGTTGTTTAAAAGACAGTTTGTGTCCATTTTTCCCTCCTTTTTTTTCTTTTTTAGGAAACCCACTGTCAGTTTTTAGAGAAATCTGCAGGAATATTTACCACACCTCCAAAGTTCAGTCTTAGAAGCTGGTTGCACTTTCTGCTTCTCATGGCTTCTCATGTAATCCCACATTTAGACTCAACAGCCCATAAACCTCCTCCAGTTTCAGTGTTCTAGTCCAAATATTCCTTTTTTGTCTATTTACGTTTTTCAATAAGGGCTTCTTGACAGCTACACATCCTTTCAGACCCACAGTGCTGAGTTGTCTTCTCACTGCAGAAGGATGGGCTGTGGATTTTTTCAGATCTGAACCAAGAGTGGAGCTTGATTTTCTCCTCTCTCTCAAAAATGAAAGCTTTTGGTGGCTTACCAGGTCTTGCAGGTGCTTGTTAGGAGTCTTCTCTGAATCTTTTAATCATTTTTTGAACTCCAGTTTTGGAAACTCCTGTTGATCCACTTATTTTCCTTTGGATTTATTGCACAGCCTCAAAGTAGAACTATTAAATCACAGACATTGTTTCACCTGCCTTACAATACACTGAGCTCTACACATCATGAATCATCATGATAGGCTTCTCACGGTAGTCACTGACGTTAAAGGATGTAACTCATTTGACTGTGATACGCTACTAGCAGCGGCCACTGGTTTTCACTGTTAACAGTGACTGATTTTCATGGATCTGTTTCTCACTGTTACTCTGACAGGCCTCTAACAATAGTCATCATTATCGTTGGTTAATCTATGTTCTTCTGTCCAATGGTAAATTGATTAATTGCAAATTAATTGCAAAACCTTTTCTCTGTTGTGTTATTGTTTTGCTATTTGATGTTAACCAGAGGAGATGGTTTCTTCCTCTTGCTCTTAGGGAGTTTTTCTTTGCCACTGTCGCCCTTGGCTCAGTCATTCAGGCTGAGACCTGGATTTTCTATAAAGCTGCTTTGTGACAACAGCTCTTGTAAAAAAGTGCTATATAAATAAACTTTGACTTCACTTGATCATTCAAGTGGGTTATTTTACCTAATCTCCTCAGAAATATCCCTTTTAGCCTTTCATTTAGATGCAAGAGAAAAAAAAATGGAAGAGTTAAAGTGGCAGTGAGTGCAAAAAAAGTAAAAAGTGGACACATTATGTGCTGACAGATTTAACCGTATATCTAGTGTTGGAGCTGTTTGTGTAACTTAATGTTAAATATATGTTTCTTGCTTTTTTACTCTGACACTGAAGATGAATAACTTGTACTTAATAATCGCTTGGATGGAATTTAAATAAATGAAAGGGTGGTCTCTGAGTCCCCAGTTTCATTATTTTTTTGTCTAAATTCATTTTGTTGTGTTGGTTCAGCTCTGGACTGGACTGCTTTGCTGTTGATCCCAAACCCCTTAAGCATTATAAAAGAATCTCAAAAAGAGAAGAATAGCAAAGCTATCAAACTTCAGCTTCTCTGTTGAAAGATGCTGGATGTACTAAAAAGCTCCACTGTAATCCTCTAGGGAATTTAGCCCTTACCTATGGCTTCTGGCACAACATCCTGGCAAACGCTCATTGCATAAGAAACACCATTGTAGGCTCTTTGAATGTGGGCTTTGTGTTTATGGCACTAACGGCTGTAGCTCTCCAGTGAGAATTGAACCTATGACCCTCTACTCATAGGTCCAGCCCCAGCCCATACTGCTAGCCCCAGGCGTTCCCTCTGAACAGTAAGGAATCATCTGTTTTCTGAGAGGGTCCAGTTACATACAGGCCAAGAGCAGATGGCTCTTTCAAACTCTATCTGGAACCTTTCCAACACACTCAGGCAGTCTCCTAGTCATTTTAACGCTGTATCCTTGGTTGGGTTTGAAACCTCTGTTAAAGGGCCCATATCCTACATTCTTGTAACTGATGGCCATTGTCCACTGACTCTATATTCATTATAAAAAAAACAGGCTGTCCTGCACTGTGCCTTGTTCAAAAAGTAGTTCAGACTGAATCTCTCCTTATAACTTAAACATGAATAGAGGGATATATATATATATAAATCTCTTTATTTTCGTGATAGCACTGAAGGATGCAGACATTAGAATAGAATTTAATGCCTCTAAAAGCAACATCACAAAGTTATTTCACAAATTGGTTATAAATATGCTGCCTGAAGCATGAGACATTATTTTACAATAGTTTTGCAATCAGCTTTTGGGCTACAATGTATTTTTCAAAATCCATTCATGGTGGAGAGGTACATGCAGGGCAAAACAGTCCCCAAAGAAAACTTATTTTTTCAGATTTGACACTATTTTATCATCATCAACATTACATATAAAAACTCAAGACACAGGTAGGTTCACTGGTGGCTTTGGACAGTAAATTCAATGGCTAAATTTGTGCTGCAGACATCTCCAGCCCTGGTTCCTATCACCACCATTGTAAAGAAATATGAGCTAAAGTTTCTCCCCAATTGAACCATTTCACACATCAAACCACTCTGAATGACTTACATCTCAAAAAATGAATTACGTAGAAATTTTCAAAAAAAGGGTGGATTTCCCCTTTACTGATCTAATTAGGCAGAAATCTTGGAAAAAGAATTTCCTTTTAAGTGTATCCATGTGGAGCTACATGCTATTCAGCTCTGCCAGTGAGTGACACCATGTGCTACAAGATCAGGCCAAATTAAAATCAATAGTTTACTCAACTATCAACAGTCCCAGTAACCCACTGACTGCCACATCCTGATTTTCACTACCAAAAATTAGAAGCTGTTTGTTGTTTGAAATTCCACTAGGGGGCAGCAGAGGACTGCAGGGCCAGTGAGGCTCCATGTAGGTTGGAGTGGATGAACAGGTCATGCTGACTGTGGATGTGTGGCCTGTATGACTCCATTGTCAATGGACTGTGTCACACAACCATTCTCAGCCAGTGTTTTATAGGCTCTTCAAAAAATATACTGTAGATGAATTGTATTCCTTGCTAATTTACTTCAAATGATCCAATGCAGTGTAATAGCATAAAAAAACCAGCAAACAGGCAGCTCTCGTTTAAAGTGAAAATTCATATTTTATTGGTACATACATTAATTTAGTCAAGGGCAGAAACTAAGAAAAAAATAGATATATCAAAGAAGGGGTGTCTACTGGGTTAGAAGAGGGACAGATCACCATTTAGTTTCAATTACAAGTGCAGGGCTGGCAGAAATCTCACAATTTTAATGGAAATGATTTAAACTGGGCAGGGTACCAATTAAAAAAAGAATACAAAAATGACCAATGGATTTAATGAATAGGTAGACTTAGATTTCTGTCTCCACATGGTAACTGAAACATGGTCCACACAAGTTAAGGACTTGTCTATGCTGACATGCACTTAACAAAATAACCTGTTCGTACAGGTTATTTGACAGAACGACCTGAAGACAGAGACAATGGATCAATAAATCACATTGGCTAATATACATAGTGGAGCGATGCTATCTAATTTGCTCGTACAGGCCTTGAAATCCTCATTGTCACATAATGGCTGATACCATCATTTTTACGCTTTTGGTTGGCCTTCATGTACAGCATACACTCAGACCATGGACACACAGATCAATCCGGCGTGACGGTGCCCTTTTCTGAATCAATCAATTACACAAGTTCATAAAATTAGGGGAGAGCAGGGGGAAAAGAAGACAGGTCTGTGTTTTTTTCTTTTCACTTTTTTTTCTTTTTTTACACATCGGATCAGAATGGCTTTAGGTAATGCTAAGGAAGAATACATTTCCATACAGTTATACAGAACTTTGCTACTACCTTAAATATACAAGCACAAGTACACAAAATGAAACAAAAGCCCACACTAAATTACTCTCTTTTTTAAAAATAATACAAACCAATATAATTTGAGGGTTGAGATTTTAAGGACCTTTAAAGTCCTCGTAGCTCCTTGGTCTGTAGCTTTCAATGTCGGTAAAAAAAAAATCAAATAAAAACATTCTAGGGAAATAGAGGCTGGTATAAAATGCAGATAAAATTTTCCAAAATGCTTCGTTTTTAAATGCTCTCCATCTCCCCCTTTTTAAAACCTCGACCATTTCCGGGCTGTTCTACAGCGTGGTGGCGGTGGTGGTGTACTGGGTTTCATGTGTTGCGACATTAGTCCAAATATTCCCCTAACAGCAGGGAATGGTTTGAATGAAAGTATTCCCGCTCCTGCTCCAGAATGGGTTGGGTTTCAGAGCAGGCAGATATCAGCCTTCACCTTTTGCCAGTTTGAGAGCGTGTATGTGTACGCTTTGCTGGCGTTTTATATGTTGGTCTTCTCCTCTGAGGATGAAACAACCAACTCCTTCCTTAACTTAAACAATATGAACTATCTACACCTTCCTTGGAGAAGCTCTCGGACCATAAAACGCCAACAACTTCACGGCTACTGTATTAATATTAAAACCCAATACGATTATCTGCTTCATTCACATTTAAACGTCCCAGCTTTCATTCCTCTGGCCCTCAGTCTCCATCTCGCTCATTCCTCCAGGGCGCTGAGACGGGGCGAAATGGATGGCCGCCGTTTTTTGTGTATGTGGTTCTTGTGTGTACATGAGTGAGTCAGTCTTCCGCAACCTCGCTGCCACCTCCTTACGCCCCACCTCCTCCGTGAACCCACCCCCCCTTCACTTTCCCACCCCTCCCGCCCTGAGTCTCACTGAGAGGCTTGCGAGGTGGGGTTGTCGCTCTTACTCTCCTGACTGGACGGAGCCTTGTTGTTCCAGGGGCTGTTGGCACCCAGCGCGGGAGAGTTGTTGAAGCTGTCCTCGTCGTCGATGCCATTGGCCGCATCAAACTGTGTGTTCTCGAGCCGTGTGATCAGGCGCTCATCTTCATCGCCAAACTCCCCTCCCATCAGAGTGGGCTCACCCACAACCATCACGTCCTGCAGGACAGCACAAATCATTAAAATACTTGGCAGGACAAAGTGAAAGCAAATACCCACTCATTTTAAAGGATTCTACCCTTTGCCACCTGATGTCTGTGGCTTTATTCATCAAAACCAGTGGTAATTAATTTAACCTTTCTTTATCAGAAACAAGCACACTGTTTTTGTTACTGTGCTTGTAAGACTGGTAATACGTACAAGAGTGGTCTGATTCAATCTCATTCAAAAAGCAGGTCTGGCTAAAATGTAGAACAAACTTTAGTTCAGACAGAAATCCTTAGAGATGTCAGAAAGACATATCAACCAATTTTGGTTCTTTAGCAAGGCTATAATGATACATTTGTGTCCCGCCAGCCAGGAATGGCACATTAAGAGTGAGTTTAAACTTCTAGTTCGGTTCCCTTGGTCCTGACCAAAGCAGAAAACGATAGATTGCTGCATTTTGGTCCGGGTCCCTTAGTGTTCACACTAACATAATTAAATCGAACCAGAAGATGTAAACAAAAGTATTACAAATAAAAGGTCACAACTGACTGGGGAGATTTTATGATGTAGAATAACTGTGATAATGTCCACCAAATTTCTGAATCATGTTGTTCTGTGTTCTATCTGAGCAATACTGGCGGAGACATACTGGCACCGTAATACATATTATAATATATGCGTGCAGTCAAATGTGTACATTGAGAATTTTACAATGACTTCAAATGTGCTCAGCCTCATTTTAAATTTCAAACTGTCCATTCTATAATTATCCATTCAGAGCTTAGGAAAGGAAAACACATCATGTATCAAAACAGCATCACAAACTCGTCTTTTCCATGTACCAAGGAAGTTCTACAGAGGAGACAACGGATCATTCCGCCTTTAGTCCATTTAGATGTCTTTGATCCATATGGCGTTCATACTTTAAACGAACCACACTAGAGTTAGTCTTAAAGCAAACCAAGACTGATCAGCTCAGGGGATTCATTCCACTTACTTGTTACGCACCAACAGAGTGCACTGACAGAGCAATCGCACAGGGTTCATTTTAATCGAAACCTGCAAAGTCTGAATGAACCCTAAATCATTTTTCCTACATCCTCTGCTCCAATAACTCTAACTACAGCCTGTCCGCAGTAATACTTCAGTATGAATGGGCAGAGCCAATATGTTGTAGGGTTTATGAATGGACAAGTGTAAATATTCATGGTTGTTTCGGTATATGAACCATACAAGTTGGAGAGTAAGTAGGATTCGCTGAAACCATGTACCAATACATCAAAATAATAATGCACCTTTTCACACTAAATCACTCTGAAATACTTTGTTTACATGTCAATGATTAAATTATGCAGAAATTTGAAAAAAATTGGTGGAATTCTCCTTTAACATACTAAAAGCAGGCAGTGAAAGAAGCTAATGTCAACATGTGCTTGTTTGAGGTCTGCTTACAGGTACTTGGCTAGAGAGAGGGAAGCTGCCAGCAGGGCTTTTCTTCTTGCTGTTGTTGTTGTTGGTGGTGCCTCCTCCTGCACTCATGGTGCTTCCGCCTGAGATCTTACGCTTCCGCCGCTTGTTGGGTGCCTGTCGCGCTGGTTCCGCTGAGGAGAAACAGACCAAACAAAGCTTGAAGTTTAGCAATACTTTGTGGAAGCAGAAGTCCAGCTAGTGCTTGCAGCAGCAACCCGTTTACATTAATCTGTTCTGAACAGTGAAGAATTTATCAAGAACCAGAAACAGATGCTGAACATCTCCAACATTTGTATTTTTTTTTTTGCCATGTTGGGATACTGTGCAGGAGGTTTCCTTCAAATCCATACTGCATAGAAACTAATAAGATTCTCTACAGAAAACACATGTGAGAGCAGGAAGAACGACAAAGCCTAGCCTGATGAAAAGCAAATGTCTGCCTACCTGGTGGAGCTACCATCCTCTGCCACTTCTGGAACAGGCACGTCTTTAGACAGTCCCTGGGGCTCAGGCTGTACGTCTTATGCCTGGACATGAGCTCCTGCATTGGCTCCAATATCACACACAGCTACAGACACAGAGTGAAAACATTCTGGTCAGAATCTGCTATATTGTGTTTATCTTGAGTAATGACAATAGGCTATATAGCAACCAGATATTGCAGAGCATGAAGAAAACAGCACAATCTGAATTTTATAAGGGGCCTGTATTCCAGTAATTTTCATGTTTTCATAATGATATTATGGTAGCAGCAGGTTTCACATGCAGCATTTTCTCAGCCATAAACCAAACTATTCCAGCCATGAAAATACAGTCACGGGGGGTCTTTGAATGTTTAATGTGACATGCTCTGCAGTGGCTGATTTAATGGCATTGTGACAAAAGCCTATGAAAAACCTCAGTTTACATATATATTGTTGCTGTCGGACAAAAACCTCATATCTCCGAAAACCTTTCTTAAATTTTAATAAAAGTCCATGTAAAAAGGTTGTATTTGAGGTTATTTGGGATCACTTCTATTGGCCCTTTCATCATGAAATTTTAAACACAGTGTAAGTGGCAGCTGGCATTTTTAACTTATGTCAAAATGACAAACAACAAAAATTGGGATAAAAGATTTTGTTCCAACAGTGATGAGATACAGTATGTTTGAACACCCCAGTCAAATTACGTAGCGATGATTTTCTACGTGAAAAAAAAATGAACACATCCTCCACAGAACAAACTTAATATGGCATTCTCTGCACATTTTAGCACACATTTTCTATTTATTTGTTGAGTCAAACAATAAAAAATTATATATTTTATATTAATATGTTCTATAACTTTTGCACAGGCCACATTTTGTATTTAATTCCCTCCCCCTCCAACTTGTAACAGCAACAACAAGTTAAAATGTGCGGAATCATGTTCTCTGTAGATGATGTTAACTTATTTTCAGTAAAAAAATCAATGAAACATGTAATTTGACCCAATCTTTTGCATATGACTGCAGCTCTTGCCGTGCACCTTTTATAACAAGTTTTTTCACCAAGAGCATTTTTGTATAGATTTAAAGGCATTAAATCTTTATCATATAATCTGACTTTCAGCACAAATGATATTGCAGTCTGTCACGAGAGATAACTTGCAGCGCTTTGTGCAGTGTGAGATTCAATAAACTACAAAACCTGAGTTCACAGTTGGCTAGCCTAATTACAACTAGTCCAACTAACATCTCGTTCATTTGCAGCAGCCATAAACCTGCCAGACATCCTTTTCTGTAACCGATATAACAACAAGATCATTTCACAACTCTCAACTAGATCAGACTTCCATATGGATGTGCTTTCAATGATAGTAGGGCTGTCACTATGAAGAAATATCATAATCACGTAATGTGCTTATTATTTTGACAAATAACCTTTTTTTTTATTTTTTAAAGGAGGCAACCAACCTTAACGGAGCAATAGCAAACTATGGACAGCCTTTCAAATTTTTCAAAAAAACTTTCTTGAAAAAAGAAACCGCCAAGCCTTTAAAAAGAACTTAAAAATGGAAAAACATTAAGATTAATCTGGTAAGAAAGACCTGTAGGAAAACATAAAATATACATTATCAACTTGCAAACTGCCAGCTAATCACTGCTGATCCATCAAGAAGGTAGATTTTAACAAATGAACAATGGATTCTTCTTAAATAAACAAGTTTAGTTGAGTAATTATGACTGCACAGTATATAAACAGCGGTTTTATGAGTAAGGTGTAGGTGTAGCAACATGACCAATTTTAAGTCATGTTCAGAAATGTGTAATTTTGCCACTATAATGTTTTATGAGAACAGCACTGTCACTGTGAGACAGCTGGTACATATGGATGCTGGATGAGCACTCACTCGGAGGTAGTTTAGAGTGGAGTTGGAGAGGCCGCATCTTGTGATGTTCTTAGACAGCTGGTCCACCATCTGCGGGTCCTGGGCCTGGAAAACCAGACAAGTGACTTTTCAATATCAATGTTCTGACATCTCGGAAAGATGACTATATCCACAGTTAGTGTTAAGGGAGCAGGGTTTGGCACATACATGCATAGCCAGGATGCTGCGGGGGATGAGCTCTCTGTGCTGCCTTATGCTGAAGTGCCACGTCTTTATCCTCATCATGTCATCAAACATGAATTCCAGGTACAAACGCCCCTCCACACAGACCTGCAATGACACACAGATGTGTTATGGTATGTTTATGTACATACACAAACCAATTCCAAGTAGACAACTGTTAAAGTAATGTAAATAAATGTAAAAACCAGCACCATAATCATTAGTCCACACTATACATTTGCAAAACCATCATTTAACACTGACTCTTTTTTCTATTTTTATTATGATAATCCTGAAATAACTGAATGGATTAGGAGTCATGTATAAAAAGTATACATATTTAACTTGGCAGCAGTATCAGGAGGGATGCTATTACACTACTGCTGGTGCCAGTGACTTACTAGCTGTTACACCAACTAGCTACAAAATGCTCTTTAAATTATTTAAGTTACCATTAGCTACCACAAGCAGATAATGGCATATCCTGTGCGGAGATCCAGTGGCGAACCTTGGCTATTAGAGCTAGGCCTTCTGTTTGGGCCATAAATGTCAAAAAATACCTCTACAATCATGCTAATTTATGCTAGGTCTTTATGGGATTCTAGTAGTATGTCAGCGCTAAGCTAAAGGTGATTTATATAGACTTTTTCTGGTCCAGATGTTCTGGATTAAAACATGGACATTTGAAACCTGTAAAAGACATTCAATGTCTTATTTCCAGCTTGTAACATACATGCTATCATATCTTACTTTGTAGCAGTTTTATAGTGACTCTTACAGTAAAGAGTGCTGACACAGAGCTGCTGCAGTTGTTGTTCATTTCTAACAACTGACTGAAATGCACTGCACAGGCTACCTCTTTTACTTGTGATACGTCTAATGGAATCTAATGCAATCCAGAGGAAGAGCTCTCTTGGCTGTGTCTATCCAAATATCATGGAGAAAAAAAATTTCTGATGGACAATTTTCCATTGGGCATTTCAAGAATTTAACTCTTTTATTTCCAACCAAAACTTAACAATGGATTAAGAAAATTACTACAATACATGCAGCATTTAAATACAATAAGCATGAAATAAAATTCATTAAAAATATTGACACGGGGCCTTCTAGGCCCTGTGGTCTCATCATGAATTAAACAGGTTTTCTTTCTAACCAGGAGATGTTTAGACACTTTAACTAACTAACCATCGTATGTCCTGTGTTATTTTTATCTACATCAGACAGGGGATGGCATAACAGAAGAGTATCAGGTACAGTTTGTCTGAATAGCGTTTGCTCATTTCAAAATCTGGCAGTCCCATCAATGAAGCAGTCATTACACTGTCCTCTCAAAACCATAACCTGGCCAAAAGGCCACTGTGTCTTTCTTAAACCAATGCTGCACCGATTGTGAATATCACTAATTATTTTGAATAAATAATGTCAAAGGTATGACACATGGTCACCTTGAAAAGCTCTTAGATTTATCATATCTAACTCCCCTCACCACACAATCACAACTCCAACCTGTCTGCGGCTGTATGGCTTACCTGTGTGAACATAGGCTTGCCATTCTGAGTGACCATCGTACACTGGTCACAGTCCAAAGAGACAAAGTTATTGTGGAAGGACTCTTTAGGGTGTTTTAGCACATAGTAGAGCTCAGTAGCACCTCCTTCAAATATACTGCGGAAATAACGAGGAATCAATGTCCGGCCAATTGCTGAGGAGAGAAAGTACAATTTCCCTCTATTAAAATCATGCAATATCAAATAATAATTAAACAACTTAATTAACAAAGTATTATGCAATATTAAAGAAAAGTACATGCCCACTGCCAAATCAAATATCTAAAATGTACTTGAAATGACAGTGTTTTCATCTTGTTCAGAGCCTTACTGTATCGCTTGGGGCCGTCTTCTAGACAGAAGGTGATTGTCAGCATGGCATCATCTTCAAAAAACTCTGTGGTGAAGGCATCCCACCACAGGTTATCACACTCCTGGAAGGAGGCAAGTAGAGGGAGAGAGAAAAGGTGAGAAAGAGTGAGAGAGGGCTATAAAAGGAGACTAACAGAAAATTCTCAAGATCAAAATAACATTCATCATCAACAGTGTGCGTTCTGCTGTTTCTAACAGCTACAGCCTTTATGTAATCTTCTCTATATCTGGAGAACTCCACATTCTTACTTTAAGGCACTTTGGAAAAAGCAACTAGTTTCAATTTGTTCTGGAGAATGTATTATGTATTAAATAAATAATTACAGCTGTCAAACAATAATAATAAAAATAAAAAAATCAAACATATTTTGTGTAGTAAATTGTGACTAATCAGATTTTTTTACTCAGATTTGACCCTAAAGAAGTATTTGAAAAACCATTGCATTCTTTGTAGTTGTATGAGAACAAACCAAGCTTCATCCGAATGTCTTTATTACATTCAATAATTTAATGATATTATTTTAATATTGTAAATGCTGGGTTCACGTGAATCTGAACATGAAAATCAAACAACACTGCCTGCACGTTCCAACCATGTATATATATATATAAAATGTATTCACATATACACAGATACACACACACACACACACACACACTACATTGTCACTGTTGGAACACAACCCTGGGTCCAATTGTTGTTTGTATTTATGTTTTTACATCGCCCTTTACATGGTGTCCAAAGTGCATGGTCAATGAACTAATTGAAATAGCCCAAAACTGGTTTGTATAATACCTTGTTACATTAATTACATTAGTTAAGAAGGTTTTTTTCCTTGTCCCGTAGAACTGCCATTTTGGACGTACAACAATAGCTTTAGCGTCAATAGCTTTAACGCCTTTGTGATTGAAGCCTCTTGCTCTCCTTCATACAGCTCATGAATTCTTGTTACACTTGAGGCTCTAAAGGGGAACTGGAGCTTTCCACTTTGCTTTTGCTCGTTAAGTTTGTTTGTTTTATCCATAGGTCTCCCGTGAGCACTGTCCAGCATAGTCTGCCCAAGGTATTGCTTTAAAAGCCATTCTTAAACTGTATTTGAACAAGCAGGCTATAATCATGGATTTTATCATAGCAATACACAGTGCACGAGCAGCTATGCTTCGGCCTGGAATTACAACAGACAAATTGAAGTCTACAACATTACCTTTGACAGCCCTAAAAATAATACTTTTGTTACAAGTATAAAAGTAATACACAATGATAAATGTTGTATCAACCACGACATACAAAACCATAATCATTAACTTGTGAATCAGTGCTGCCCTCATGTTCCGCATACAGGACCCAGAGACGGTTTAGAAGTGGAATTTCCCCTCAGGCATGTAGGACTGTAGGATTCTTTACGGTTGTGCCTTTGCTCACCTCTGTCCAGTTCTGTAGCCGTTTGTTGAGCTCAAATATCCTGTAGTCTGTCTGGTTCCCATACGGCGTGTGCCTCCTGACAGACAAAGAGAAGGAGTGGAAAACAGAGACACTTTGATCCTGACCATAGCTCTTAATGCCTACATAAACACAAATGAATCTCTGTCCAAGTACTCTCAAAATAACTTCTCTACAGAGCTGGTAATACAAAGGTTAGATACAAGTTACTGGTGGGGGATATGGAAAAACTGGCATCACAATATTTCTTATATAATAAGATCGAATGATAGACAGCTGGAAAACACAATGGCAAAAAGTAGTGCCACCTTTTAAAACAGCCATTAAAACTGAGCACACTGACGACTATTCAATGTTTGTAAAAAAATAAAAATATTTAAGAAGGAACACAAGTGAAAAAAAACAATGGTAAAAATATATATTTTTGTTTATGTGTTAACTGTACTCCGTTCTAGGCTCTCTATAATTGGTTGAAATCTGTCTTTTTTTATGATACATGCAGTTATTCAGTGGTGATACCCAATGTATTCTCAGGAAGGAGCATTGTAACATTAACTTACCCTATCCCAGGCTCTAGGTATGTTGGTGGGTACATGGGCGTTGGGCTGCAAAGCAAAAAAAAGAAACATATCAAACAACTCAATAAAGATAAAATACCACTTCAGCCACAACAAATGCCTCAATGATCACTGATCATGGGCTTATAATAAAATATTTTTCATATAATCAATGTGCTTTTTTTATCGTCAAAACATTGAGAATGGTGCTGAAATCCACTGATGTGCGTTTGCACCATCTTTAGCAGAGCTGATGATTCAGGATTAAGTCTTATTCCCCCTGTGGGCGCCATTTCAGACAGGAAGGGGATCGTTTCCTCCCCAGACGCGGTTTTTCCCTCTTATCTCTATGGTGCAGTGAAGGCAGACACACATGGCATCCACAACACTTTCAGCAACCCCCTCCCCTCGTATGTCCAATCAGAGCAGAGGCTGTTGACTGACAGCTCAGTTTACCACAGACATGGCGGCATCAGCACCAGCAATTCCTTAGCCCACTATCTTCCTACAACCAAACCACCGTTGGCTGACTCAGCAAAACCGCCATCACCACCAAACACAAAGTACTGATAAGTATGTTTTCCTGCTTTTTACAATTTTATGAAGTTGCATCACTTTTACACCTTAAACTGCAAGGGTCCCTGCAATTTCTCACTTTTATGACTTACTTATAAACCCGCTTGTTGGTTTCATAGTAATTACTGAATAATTTATATTAGTTACTGAGTAATAAGTTGTTACATTTTAAAGACAATAAGATTTTTTACTATGTTGGTAGTTGATCTACCAAATATTTAGACAAGTGGTTCTCAAATCAGTCTTCAGGGCCCCCAGATGGTCCATATTTTTGCTCCAACATGACTCATAATCCATACGGATACAGCAAAAATGTAGACCATTTGGAGGGCTCTAAGGACCTGTTTAAAAAGCCCCTAAAAAAACACTAAACTGAAGAACATAAAACATTATGTGTCAAAAAAAGTGTGTCCATCAGGCTTTGATTCTTAATGCAGGACAAACCAACAGGAGAATATAAAATATTTATCATCATGCAAACTGCCAAATCACTGGCAATTTACAGAAAAGATAAATTTCAATCTGTGATTTTTTCAATCGAGTAATCAAATTTGAATCTAATCATAACAGTCCTAAATACGTCTTAGGTTTAATAACTGTATAATAAGCGTACAGATTAAGGGGTCAACTTAAATACAACATGAAGAAACCTAGTCAGAATAACCCAGTACCCGTAACAGGCGTAAGGGCTGAACGATTGCTGTGCAGGGAAAAGCAACAACAAAACACACTGACATAGTGATTATTATGGAAACAGTCAAAACTAATTATATGTAATTTAGCCTAGCCTGACTCACCCCACGTCTCTGTCCAGCATGGTGCCGGGATGGAAGGGGGGAAAGGCGCTACCGTTGGGGGGCTCCTTTGGGGAGTACAGCTTGAATGACTTGGAGGAACAGCCTGAAAGAAACAGAATAGAAAAAGAGGAACACTGATTAACTACAAGCTGGGCCAAACAACTCTAATGCTAATGTATCTCTGGAAAACTGAACAACTGCAAGTATCATAAAAAAGAGCAGACTATAGGTGCTAGAGTTTTTTGTCTTGGGGGACCGAAGTGCAATGTCTGTGGAGGGCTGAGGGCACTTTGGTGAGCCCTGTTTTAGAATGATTACAGATATAAACAACAACAATCATAGCATGGTGCAACAATCAAAGCCAAAGCACCTACAAGAATCATGATGATTTTAGTCCCATGGCACACTTGTATATTAATATTTATACAGTGGTATATATCATCATTTATACAGCGCTATGTATCAAACAGTGGAATGCCCAATGATCACTTAACTAACTAATGATTATGATACGGTGATTTTAATTATTAACTGTAATTACAAGTGATTGAACCTATAAAAGCATTTAATCAATTTGCTAGAAATATTGGAGATTGACCAGCATATTCATAACACACAGTGAAAAATATATGCTCTAAAACCAGGCAGGATTTAACAAACTATGTGCTTTAAACCCAAAACAGTGACAAAAAACAGTCCACTAACAATACTGTAAACACTCAAATGGTTCACCTGAAAAATGTACAAAAATGTACACAAATTTACCTTTGTTCAAACATAGTCAATCAGCAAAGACAAGCTTATGTAGCTAAAAAATAAGTCTGTCCTTTTGGGCAAAACCATTTGGACCTATACACCCATTATATCATGTTCTGGATGATCAGAATTTTAGACATTTAAAACGAGTACTGGTATTGGCCACAAGTGTTGGACACCAAACATCTTGGCCGACCAACTGCATTTGGGGTTCTTTGGTGAACCATTTCTTGCAGCATTACAACGCTACTGAATGCCAGTCATAAAGACTAGGTTATAACTTCATTTACATTTGATGATTTACATCTGATTCAGAAAGCTTTCTGACTGTGTATCCATGAGAGCAAGGGTCATTTTGACAGCGTCTTTGGACAAGACAGTGGCTGCCAGATATATAGGGCAATATAGTTTGCCCTCATTTCAATCCACTACACAGGTCACGTCCACACACACGCACACACACACACACACACATCTATAAACGGAAGGCAGGAGGGGGTTGTGGGGTGCAGACACACCCCTCACTCTATCTATCCCGCCAATTAAAAGGATCTACTGCACAGCGTATTCAGCCACGACAGGGTCGTGACCTCTGCCGTCACGGGAACGACTCCGCCTAATAATGACTGGCCGACGTGTCTCGCAAATAAATCCAGGGGATGTCAATGTCGCTCAGCCATCATAAAACCACTCGCATGGTTTTACAAGGTTTGCCTTTCTGTGTCTGAGTTATAAAATACAAATATTGGCTAAATCACAACATGCTCACTAATTTCCATGGCAATCCTTTTATGATCCATTTTTATATAATACAATTGTTTTTCTAGGTAGATGGACACTGAGTGACCAGTAATTGATTCTTCTTTCTAAATTCACCTTGATAACAAAAAACTAGACCCCAACCAGTAAACAAACATATGTGGGAGACACTGAAAATGACAGCATTGGCTGATACAATTTTATACTTACATTTTAACTTTGTACTATAGTAGTAAAAACAACAGTTTTAATTACACAGTGCTTTACTACTTGATAGGATGACTGACCCAATCTGTTATCAACTTGCCACACAAATGAACTGCAGGAAGTGTTTGAAGCAGAAAATAAAGTCTTCATTAGAAAAGGAAGTCTTAAAATATAAATATTGTAGCACTGGGGGTGGAGCTACCCATAAGTCTTTTGGCAGCTTATTTTTCATTAGCAGTCTTCATAACAAAAGGTTTGGATTCACTGTATGTTTGTCATTCTAAAGATGGCAGTGTTTCGTATTCAGATTTAACAGTTCAGTCTGTACTACTACAATTTATTTCAACAGTGGGACTTCATTTTGGGTTCCCCAGTGGTGCAACTGTAAGGTTCCCGCCCTATAGTTGGGACGTTATCAGCTATAACGTGTACCAATAAAACAGCACGTAGTTAATAGCACCCAATATTGGCCAACCAACATATGGGTTAGGCCTTACAAAACATACAAGGCAAAAGCTCCAATTATTTATCCAAAAATGCTTCAGACGTGAAGTGCCACTACTCTGATTGTCCGCAATGCAACAGGCATAAACACGCACTGCATTAACCAACTGTGATTCACTAAGTGCAAAATTTACAAGATTAATTCTGATCAAATTCAACCAATGCTACCACCAACCATGTGTTTTTTTTAGCACATTAAGACTTTGGGCAAACCATTGTCAACAAGCGACACGAAACTACCAATAAACCAACCAACCAACCACCTCCTATGTATTTAACCGAATGAGCTTGCATTCTATCATTATAAGGATGTGATAAACAGCCATTTAGCTTTTTTTCCACCTCACAGATGCTCTTCATTAACCCTATATAGTAGATAGCAGGGGACAGAGGGTTAATGAATCAAAGGCTGGTCACTCCACAGTGCTCCATCAGAAAGGTGTCCACCCCCAGTCACAGTGAAGCTTTTGTCCATCTCCCCGTGCTCTCCATTAAATGGACCTCTGTATCACACCCACTTCTTATGACAACTCCCATACACACCTGCCGCTAGTACACAGGTGTTCAACTAATGCAGCAAATGTCAGCTAAATTTCTGAGCGTATGAAGAAGTGAAGAAGCCACAAAGTCATCAAAGACTGTTCTTGTTATATCTGCATGAAAACAGCACTGTAACTGTCTATTACGTAAGTACCTGAGTACCAATTTTGTGACTAGCAATTATTTTAACAATTAATCCAGTAATCAGAGTTTTAAAAAAATGGACTTTAACCTAAACAAATAATGAGAAAACATGTATATTAGTTATGCTTTGCAAACATTTCAGAGATTTCAGAAGATAAAATACGGGAAAAAGACAAGCTGATAAGCCTTGAAAAATCTAAAACAACACAGCAAGAAACGTATATACACATAAAAAACACTGTACTTTTATGAGAATTGTGGGCCGATGTATATATTCTAATCTTCTCATATACATATCTGACGATTAATATTATAGTGAAGTGTCGATTAACATTATAGAGAAATGTAATATTTATTCCTGAAGGGTTAGAAATGCAATAAAATCAATAAAAAGTAGACATTTTGGTGCAGATCTGCTCTTACAGATTAAATACATTATCAAATATTTGTCTGAAACAGTGGTCAAACTGAAACACCTGTCCAGTAGTGATTTTTTTTAAGCAAATATCTGTCAATAACGATGCAATTATAATATCATTGTGCATCCCTACAAAAAACATATTAAATTAACACCAAATTAACACAAATGGTCAGGGTCTATCGATGGGCCCAGTGTTTTATTACACATTTCTATAATCTAAGAACAGGTCAACCAGTTTGCACTAGTTTACAATAATAAGTCTTAGTATGTAATAAGCCTGGGATTTTAGGAGGTTAAAACATGCATTATTTCTACGCAAACCGCTAACAAATCTTGAGACGGTAAGTTTTAATCTAAATCAAGCTTAACTGAATAATCGTGACAGCCTTAAGTGACTATCATAAATGTGTATCTTACAAGTGTAAGAGCTAAAACACAGATCTGTTTGAAAAATATCACAGTTACATGCACATTCACACACAGGGAAACACTTCCTGCATCAGTTTACGGTCTTCATGAAACATTTAGCTCTGGCTTTAAGACATTAAAAATTAAGGGAGGTTGACACTGGCCACAGAGCTGTCCTGTCCAGGGGCACCTCGCTGCACAGTGCATTTTGCTAGCTTTAATATCCTCGGGTTAACACAGGAGCACACATTACACTTACATTCATATGGAATACATAATCAATTTAGACTTGCCAGATTTCACAGGACTGATTACTTTTGTGAATGTAAACTTGTAACTGCCCATTTTTCACTGCCAAAGGCCTTATTTTTTGCATACTGCACGTTTAAATCTCACAGCTTGCCTAAATGAAGCCTTCCTCTGAATCAGAGTATCTAATTAAGAAGTGATGTTTTTTGCAGGGTGGGTTAGAAATGACTACAGTATGGCCATTAACAGCGATAAGCAAATAAATAAATAAGCAACAGTCCATTAGATCTTAAGAGCATACCATTAACAGAGATCGCTCAGTTGGTGGTTAATGACTGTCTGTCTAAATCAAATCAAGCAACAAACACTAACTTCCTGTGCAGTAAATTGCTTTCTTCAAAACAACACCCGCCCCCTCTGATAAACACATAGGGCTTGCACGCACACACACACACACACAAAATACATCCCACTAAAGGCTAAAATGTGGCAATAATCTAATTCAGCTCAAAATATGCCTCATTACAAGTTGTGCTGACAAGACAGAGAGGAAGCAAAAAATCCACTAGAGTAGCCGCAAAAGCTCCTACACAGGACATTTGTCTTCCCTAACATGATCCATTACTGGGATGGGGAGACAGCCTAGGCTGTCCCATACTGGAAACAATACACTTACTGCTTCATTAAAAGTGAAAACCATGAGTGAGTGCTGTGCAGATGTGGAAATCTCTGACCCTACAGCAAGGCAACACACATTAACACTTAAGTTAAAGACGGGGGGCTTCAGCACATAAATGCCAAAATAAGCAACTCAATAAAATATCTGCAAAACTAATGTTTGAGGGCAAAGTTTCAGCAACGTCCAAACAGCTTTTCATCGAAACTGTGATTTACACTACACTTAAATTTCTCTATTTACCACAGAAGTTATCATCATCTTCCAAAGAGGAAAGTGAAATGTCACAATGTGACTAATTAAAAAAAAAGAGATAAACAAATCTATAACACTTTAAATAAAGGTCAAATAAACGTATTAAATTGCCTTTACTGTTCGATTTCACAACAAACAAGAAAAGTTTCATGTGAGGTGTGAAATTTTTACAACTGGTCACAAGACAGCCTCTACTGTTAGACAAGCAGGCTAATAAACAGTCAGCTAGCTAGCCAGTTAGCTCCGCCTCGCTAGCGGTATTTAGCGAGCTAATGCACTTTTGAACCAGCAGGAGTAAAATAAGAGAAAGCTTAATATATAATGACACATATAAGCTTTATTAAAAACTGGTTTGCTCTGAATAAAATGACATTCTTGGACCAAGAACTGCTCGTAACGTTACTGGTCTCCTGTCTGCTAGTTAGCAGGCTAGCTTACAGGTTAGCTACTAGCATGAAACGGACACAATAAATGCAAAAAAACGACGATTTTAGTAATAGTAAAGCACAGCACAAACCAATGCAGTTTGAGTAAAAAATATCAACATGTGCGATAAATAAAAGGGGTAGTGTGAAAAACAACATTTTACCTGCAAGAAGTATTTTCGGAAACGAGTGTTTACGGAGCCAAACGGAGTTCCGTAGCTCCGCTGTAGAGTTACGACGGAGCAAAACGAACCGTCCCACAGGACAGAATTCACTCTAACAGCGGAAAATACATTGGAAATAAGTATTTCGGGATAAAAACCCTGTCGGCTAGCGTGATTTCAACACGACGCCTTGTCCCATTTCCAACAAGGCAGGCTGTGCAGGCTGTGGTCTTACGAATGGACCCCGGTTTAAGCCCTTTGTTCCAGGGCAGGCATGAACAATAAGCTGTAGGCCCTCCTCCTCCTCCTCCTCCTCCTCCTCCTCCTCTTTCTCTTTCTCTCCCCCACCAGCCTCTCACCTCCTCTTTTCTCCCAGAATGAAACCAGAGAGAGAGAGAGAGAGAGAGAGACACACACACACACACACACAGCCCACCGCCCTTCATCACCCTCCCCCCTGCTGTAAGGTTGTTTGCTGAGCAGATTTGTCCATCTCCTCTACACACACTTAAAAAAAGGATGGTTTCTCAAGGGGTCTTTAGTACAGGCAATGGTTCTATTTAGAACCATGAGCTCTATATAGAACCAGTTCATGCTTAAATTGTTCTTTGCATGGTGAAATGGGTTTTCAGATTGATGGAGAATGTGTTGAAAACGGCTTTTTGAAAATGGTTCTATAAAGCACCAAAAGAGGTTCTGTTATTCTTGCGATGTCTAGCTTAAAAAGTAGAGGAACCCTTTTGGTGCTATACAGAAGCATATAAAACACATTCTCCATCAATCTAAAGAACGATTTTACCATGCAAAGAACCATTTAAGCATGAAATGGATCTATATGGAACTCATGGTTATAAACAGAACCATTGCCTTTACTGTGCTGGTGACATTAAATTTTTTTTCCCCAAAATAAAAAAAAATATTTTATAAGTAAAATAATCCCACTGCATTATAAACATCGCTATTTAATACCAAAATACTCTTAAAAATAGAAATGCTCTAAGAAAAGTAACAATGAGAGGAAAAAATCAGTTCACTAAACTCTGATGAGGACCAGCGGTTTGCAAATGTACTCAGGTTCTATTAATAATGGCATCAATTAAAAATAATCTCAAAGACACATAATTGTATCAAGCGTCATTTGTGTTGCTGTTTAAATGTAACCCTATGCATATCCCAAAGAGATTATGGTCATCAACATGTCTAAACAAATCAATAATTCAATTACACACCCAAACAGCCCCACTGCATTAGCCCACTTCATAGCTTTATGTTCGTTGGCTGCCATGTGTCTGATAAAAGACAAAGCAGCTGGGAGTTTTAAATGATCAATTCCGGACTCAAGTCGATAGCAAGCCACTTAATGTCAAGAATCGAAATCAATAAAATGTGGTTTCATGATGTACAGTGTGGATCCTGGTCCAATGCTACAAAAACCAAACATACTGGAGTTACCTCCCATCAGTAAAGGTAAAATAAAGATTTCAGCCAACATCTCTCTCAGTGTCTCAGTAGTCTAAACAATCGAGAGCCTCCCAATACCTAAAATTTGAGTACAACCCAGTTTCCAAAAAAAGTTGGGACACTGTGCAAAGTGTAAATAAAAACAGAATGCAATGATGTGCAAACCATTTAAACCCTACATTTAATTGAAAATAGTACAAAAAAGCAACATACGAAATGTTGAAACTGAGAAATATATGTCCATTTTGAATTTAAAGTTGAAACTTTTTTGAAACATTGCTGGCATCAAATTGAAAATACATGTAAAAGGGGCAATAAAAGGCTGGTAAAGTTGTGTAATTCTAAAAAAAAACACCTGATGATTTATTGGCAACAGGTCAGTAACAGATTGGGTATAAAAAGAGTATAAAAAGAGAGGCTGAGTCTTTCTACTTTCTAAAGTAAAGATAGAGAGGGGTTCTGCATCCACAAATGCAAGTTAAACCTCCACCATGTAAATAATAAACCATACATAAACAGGATCCAGAAACCCCACCACCTTCTCTGGGCCCAAGCTAATTGAAGATGGACTGAGGCAGGTTGAACCCCAAACTGCTGAGCAGCTAAAATTCTATATCAAGAAGAAAACATTTTACTTTTAAAATGACAGCAGTTGGTCTCCTCAGATCCCAAACGCTTACAGAGTGTTGTTAACAGAAGAGGTGATGAAACACAGTGGTAGACATGCCCCTGTCCCAACTTTTTTGGAATGTGTTCCTGGCATCAAATTCAAAATGGGCATATATTAAAAAAAAAACACAATAAGATTTCTCAGTGTCAACATCTGATTTGTTCTTTGTACTATATTCAATTAAATACAGTGTTTAAATAATTTGTATAACATTGCATTGTTTTTATTTACATTTTGCACAGTGTCACAACTTTTTTGGAAACAGGATTGTATATGTAAAAGAGAATTCCATGTATTTTTCAAAATTACTACCTAATTCAGTGGTTCAGATCTAAACAAATTCATTCAGAGTGGTTTACTGTAAAATGGTTCACTGTAGAGAAACATACAGACTCAGATTTCTTTACAGTGGTGGTGACAGGAACTAGGAGTTGTGATGTCTACAACACAAATATAACCATTTTATTTATAATCCAAAACCACCAGAGAACCTACACGTCTTTTTAGTTTTTATATGTAGGATTAATAATTCTAAAACAGTGGTAAATCTGAAATAAGAAGCTTTCTTTGGGTACTCGTTTGCCTCAGAACACCCTGCATGTACCTCTCCACTATGAATGGATTTTGGAAATGTGCTTTAGGGCAAAGCTTTATCAAAAATAACAATGTCCCAGACACCAGGCAATGTATTCGTAGCCATTTAGTGTAATAAACAATAAACAATCCTGACTCTGTAAGTTTGTCTAGAATAGAGCATTTCAAATCAAACCACTATAAATTACTGTGTTTCAACCTTAACAATTAAGTTACTGAGAAATTTAGAAAATCGGCAGAATTCCCCTTTTATGTTGAAAACAGTCTTTTTAGATGCCTGTAGAGAATAAAGCACATATGAGATAGTGCAACTCTTCTTTTGTGTTCATGCGTCTAAGCGTTCATGATATTTTCTTTTTTTTGACCAATTTCATATTACGAGACTAGAAAGATGCTGTCTGATTGTAAAGGGACATTAGAAATCAGGTTTACAGATAGAAGGGGGTACAGTACAGTGATAAATCATTGACTTGCAGTGATTCCACTTGATTTGACACGGCCCCTTCATGCTGTGGGGACACAAAGAAACCTTGCCCCCAGGCCTTTAAGGGCTCCAGACAACTGATTGCACTGTTTACAATGACAGCATAAATAACGCAATTAGAGCTTCAGAATCTGAGTCCTCATTCTGCGATTGGTTCTTTGCACTGACTTGAGAGCCTTGAGTAACTAGGCAGTGTGTTATTAAATCCTTCAACTTCAGGCTTATTATTCAGTTATTAAAGTAGATTAGCGGCAAATCATATTTACACAATTACCTCCTTACCCTCAGTATATTCAATCTGCTAAGACATGTTTGGTGTCTGAATTCTCCTTCTTTAGTTTTGAACTGGAGCGAAGAGGCTAATGTAGCTAGCAAATAATCTAACACATTTTCCTTTTTTAGGGTATAATAAAATCATAGTACTTTTACTCTCACTTGAGTATATTGCAAGAAGAAACCATGGTTAAAAATGAAGAGATTTAAGAAAACTAATCAAAGCACAGCAGTGCGGAGCTCCAAAACGCTACCTGTCCGATGCTTCATGTGTTCAGAAAATTTGTTTAAATATGTCAGCAGTGGTGAAGATAGAGCGAGAAAATGATATCAGTGCACATGAAGGATATACCTGACCATTTTATGTGCATAAGTCTGTGTAATCTCAAGTTATTTTATGACACAACTTCTATCCTGAGATAGCATGTAGAAAAGTTAGCATAGCTGGCTAACTAATCTTAGCTAAATAGTTATGGTGTTTTTTACTATTTTCTTTTTACTTTTTAGCTTTAGTATAGTAAGTACAACTTATACAAAACCTAAAACTACTTCTTAAATGTTCTACTGCTAGTGCTTGTTAGCTAAGCTGTATTCTACGTAAGATAACGGACAGCCTAGCAAAAGCATGTGGCTCAGACGTTACACAGAAAGATGTGACTAATGTACACTAGAGACTGTAATCAGTCTCATGATAAACTTTCTCCTTCATGCCAAATTTTGCATAGTTTTGTTTTTACAGGTAATTTCTACAGATATAGCTAACTGAGAAATACTATCAGATTGTGATTGTAGACAAGTCTGTCAAAGAAGTTACTCAATGGGTTTTTCAACTAATAACTTATTTGCTCTTACATGAGTCTATTTTTATTAACACTTACTTAAGTAGGAGTTTTACTACTAATTCTATCTCTGTTTATACCCACCAATCAGCACTGTGAAAACTAAATCAACACATTCTTTTCTCTAACTGCACTGACGTAAGTCATTTCCAACGGTTGTTAATGGTGTTTCTGACACTATATGACATTCTGTTAAATATAAAAGTGGACAAACACAGGCTACATTGCTAAAAACAGTAATAGCAGCCATTTTGAATCCATATTTTTGTCCATTTTTTGGGATGTCATACAGCATCAGAAGATATGACATTTAGGGTTAGAGGGAAATATCACTTTCATGTTAGAACTCGTTATCTAGTAACTACTTTGAACGAAGATTATTATTAATTAATGGAAGTCTGGACCCATGAGCCTGTCATTAAGGGGGGATTTCTGCATAATTAATAATTCATTTTAAAAGTCATTTTTGGCTTCAAGTGAAAAGCTCTGTTCTAGAGAAACTTACCAGAATTACCAGAGTAGGAATTGTTTACAGTGGTGGTGATAGGAACCAGATGTCTGCAAGGATTAATGGCTCTAAAGGTTATCCCTCACAGAAAGTTCAGGAAGATTTATAAATATGTTGCCTGATGCCTGAGACAATGTTTTACAATGGTTTTGGAATAAAAAAATTATTATTTTTTTTTTCATAAAATGGCTATTTTAATATCATAGTGGTTCTTATCACCACTATAAACGACTGTAAAGTTTCTTCCCAATGCGTTATTTCACATTAAAATATTCTGACTTTGTTTACATCTCAACAATTAAACTATGCAGAAATTTTGAAAAATCGGTGGAATTCCCCTTTAAGGTTTAAGGAATTATTGAAGATCACAACACATTTTTTGCCATTTTCTTGACAGATTACTAGTAGCTACGTCTCAGTGTAGAAGGCTCATGTCTCCCTCTGACTGTCAGTCCAAACTGATAATACTACCAACCTAACGCTAGGCCATGTGCTCCCTCCACACGCACGCAGCCTACCACCATCATGCCTGTATTCGTGGTAGACACTCAGCAGCATTTTCTGTATGTATTGGTGCAAAATCCGCAGTGTGCTGTGTTTAAGCTCCCGACCCACCCATGACACTATAGAAGCTTTCAGTGGTGTCCTTACTGCTAGAAGGGCTGTGATCAGCTAGTAAAACGGTTCTCAGGGGTTAATCCCCTCATGGGGGGGGTCAAACTCTGACCATTGCTTTGGCTTTCAGCTGTCACAGTGTGACAGAGGCAAAGGCCCTTCTTACAATGCCTTGGCAGTCTGAAACACGCGCTTAGGGATGCTTATTAAAGCAGGCCTGGGATCAGTTGTTGCTGGCAAATTCTTGTTGATAAGGATGTAAAAATGCAGCAATGCATCATGTTGCCTCTGTTGCATCTATTTTGTAATATTAGTATTGATGATAATGATGATGATGATAATAATAATAATAATAATAATAACAATAATAATTATAATAATCATCAAATAAGCATGCACACATTTTGTGCAAAATAAAATGTGAAAACAATCCAGAATAAAATACAGTTTTAACCAAATTTAATCACTTTAATTCCTGCCTTTGATCTAAGAATCATTGTATTTTTAAATGTAGCTCTAAATCATACCAAATATAATTGAAGTGGTGAACTCTAAGATTTTATGATGCACTGACTCATTTCCTAAAGAATCATAATTATGATTCAATCAGGGTGAGGTCAGAAATTTACACCCCTACGATCAGCAGAGCGAATGAGAGGGCAGCTGATCTAAAGTCAGCGCTTTGCAGTATGACCCCAGCTGGGCAGACTGAGCCATGGCAATTCCAGCACAGCATGCTAGCCAAAGCATGCATACTGGATGGCTTCAGAACTTCATTAAAACGTTTGAAAGAATGAGACGCAGCAGAAGTGCGCACAGCAGGCCTGCCACCGAGCCTTTTTCAGACTCTAAAGCCAGAAGTCATCAAGGAGACAGAAGAGAAATGCCACATGAGGAGAGCGGAAGGGCTCTTTTCTTACTGGCTGTTTCCAGTTGGTCAGTCATGATGAAAAGTCCCACTGTTCCCTACTGACGCACACTACAAATCCGTACACTTCAAGTGACGAGGCGCTCTCACTTTCTCTCTCTGTTTCTCTCTCGTTCTTCTGCAAACTTACTTCATTTTCATTTTATAGCTGAAAAAATATGTTTTTTTGTACCTTTGTTATAGATACCAGTATGTCATACAGTGCCAGAAGTGTTTTTCACACACCAAACATGCCACTGGGTAAATCTGATGTTTTACCAAACTATCACTTGATTCATATTAGGGGAGCAAAAGCGCTCTTTTCTTACCGGCTGTTTCCAGTTGATCAGTCATGTTGAAAAGTCCCACTGTTCCCTACTTCCAATTCCAACTCCGTACACTATAAGGGACGGGGTGCCTATTACATGCTCTTAACTTTGGTTCTAACTGTTTCTCTCTTTTCCTCTGTTTTTCTCCCTCACTCACTCACACATTCTCGCTCTCTTTTTCGGGTAGATATCTCTAATGCCCAGCCTGCAGAGAGAAGGGCTGTAGCGAAGTGATGGAGGGGGTTGAGGACTCTCTTACCCACCTTCTGTTCACTAGTCAACAGGAAGTCTTGAGGCACGCATCTGCCACAGGCCTGATAACAGTCCATATTGCCCCACAAGTGCCCCCCTGCTCTGCTAACCTTTCAGGTTCTTACTCAGTGTCAGTCTGGACATGTACTAAATGGACATACACTATAGGCTCAGAGTATAGAAGCAAGCAGTTGCAAAAATGGTGTACAATTAAGCCTATTCAGCAGCAACCTACAAAATGTTGCCAAATCAAATAAGTTTAAATTGGTTTGCAGTGCTGTATTCTTACCCTACTGTATATCGCAGGGAAAGCCTTCATATTACTTTTAATGAGCCCATATCATGAAAACCTTAATTTTCCTCACATTTAAAAATGGTTTGAAATAGTATGTATATGTATACTGTCAGAGTTTCAAAGTGCACTGTCCGTATATGGAAACAAAGCCGCAAAAACAGCCTGTTTTGAATTCATTATTTTTGTGATGTCATCAAAAACAAATATTTACATATGTGCGCCGATCCAGCCTGAAACAGTTTCATGTTGAAAACATGTCTTGGTCAATCAACTACATTTGGGATGAGTGGATAATTTGATGAATGCAGAACTTAAGAAAAATAAAAAATAAAAATCTAATTAAGTATTGGCGGGAGATTGTGGTTTTTCTCAAGGTGGAAAAATGTGAGACTGATCGTCTCACTGTTGCTAACGAATTACAGTACTTTAACTACCAATCAGCCGTGCTAGACGGCTACGGTATTTATATATACATGCAGAAAACTCTGTCAGCTGCTCTTTTAGACAGTGGCCTACTATTAACAAGTATGGGGCGGGAGCAAAACAGCTGCTTTTTGTTTATGTAGATCCGTCCTCTAATTTCGACCTATACTTTAATGCCAAATCCTGACAGCGCCCCTATGGGATTCTAACAGTGTGTTAGCACTGAGCAAATAGCAATGCACATGAACCCTTTTTGCCATGGACATCTGAAGCTTGCAAAAGACATTTAGTGCTTTATTCAAAGCTTGGAACAGACATTAGCATATATTTTACCTTCTATGCAGCAGTTTTACAGTGACTTTTTCTTTACAGAAGCTGCCACCACTGTTTAACATTTTTTACAACTGACTGAAACACACTGGTTGGGCTGCCACTTCTATTCACAGTCATGTATCTAGAACTTCCAGATGGCCAAGACTGCCGTTTTTCCTCACCTCACAAAACTGGTCCCAACCACTGTAAATCAAAACGTGATTGCTTGATGCCTCTGTCACTTCCTAATTATGCTGGTGGTAAATCTGCCACATTAGGCTTTTCAGGTCTTGAGCTCGCTTGGATGTACCTACCTAGATAACATGGACAAAAAACCCTTATTGGACAATTCTCCACTGAGTGGTTCAAGAATTCAACTTTTGTTTCCAATGAAAACATAACAATGACATACCAATAATACTTAAATACAAGCATGATTATTTTGTATATAAGGAACTAAAAAATACAGACAGACCTCCTCTGAAGGTCCTGAGGATTCCCCTTAGGTCAGCACAGAAAAACATTTTATGTGTCCTTCACTGCGCATCCCAGTATAAATGAACAGTGCGCAAAACATCTCTCCCATTGAAAACAAGGCACCAAACACATCTACAATGTGAACTCCCTCTTATACACTTGCTACAGACTGTCCATTATCTCATGAACAAATATTTCATGTTTATTTCTACAAAGTTAATGTTGCTTCCAAACATCTACTGTGTGCTGGCCAGCAATAGTTTTAATTCTATGAAATCATCTACATGTAACAGCATTTCAGACAAGAGATGACTTCTCGGAATCCCATCCTCCAAATCCCCATTTAAAATTGGTGTTTTCCAGTATGTACTGAAGCATGAATTATAGTGGAGATGTGTTGAGCGTTTATGAGAACTGTCATACTATTACAAAAATAAAAGTTTAGGAAATATTAATGGAATATAGCTTATAGAAATACCAGTCATGATGCATTACACCTCATCGACACAAAGAGGGGGAGTGTTATCTGAATGACTGACAGGTCTCCCACAGGGGCCGCTGTATTTCTGTAGCGTTAAGCCTCAGATCAATGCTGTTTTGAAGTGCTGATCACAGCGTTTGGCTTTGGCTCTGCCAAGCTGGCGAGGCTACAGAAGGACGGAGCTGGTCTCAGATGACATCCTCAAGGATCACACCAGGCATTGTGATGTGAGATTAGAATAGCTGGGCTAAATGTAGTACAGTAGTGTTTTCCAGCTTCAATGCTTTAGGCCCCACCTGTTCTGTACAGTTTCGTGTGTTTCCCTGAAGCTGAGTTACAACATTATGCCAATGATCACATAATTCTCGAGTTAAATTAGGTGTGTCCAGAACAGAAAAAACAACATGAAACAAACATGAAACTGTACAGTTCTGGTGGACTACAAGACTGGAGGATACTAGGGTTAGATGCTGTCAAACAGGCGCCATCTTGTGGTGAGAGATTCACAGTTGTTAATACTATGAGTATATAAGGTATTTGTAAAGTATTATATGTGTGCAAACCTTGAAAATTTGTCTGTATTTAACAATTACAACTGTCTTAAAAATATAACATTTTTATATTTCTTATATATTTATATCAAAAGTAAACTGGCTAAATAATATTGTCAGCTTTTATTTTATATCTAATTTTTTATACATCATTTTTAAGCATTGTCAACAGCATTTTCATTTGTGTTTTTAGTACCCTAATTTCAATATTGGACCACATGGGCGATGGATCCTTCTGAGTGATGTTCCCTTAAATGTACACTTGTAGAGGTTGTAGCCTTTTCAGTCTCCTTTTAAAGTAAAAGCTGTAAACAATCTGAACAATATGGACTGTGATAGAAAATTAAACCATTTTGAAGCTTAGATGACAAGATGTAGATCAGAAAGCAAACTATGGCCACTCAGAACCACTGCGGAGCAACTGGGCATCACAAAATCAACAGCATGGAATAAGAGCTAAACTGGCAGAGTAAGCACTTTGTATCAGCCAGGTCTATCCAAAGACCACAGCAACTGATCACAGAAAAATCAGTGGAACTCTGAAGAAAAACCTCAAAAGAAATCCCAGATAATCTGCAGACAGCAGCACTGAGAGTATCAAAGATCACCATTCACAGAAGGCTGTAAGAAGAGGAATACAGAGGTTAAAACTGCAAGATGCTCATCAGCGCCAAGAAGGTCAAATACAAAAAAGTACAAAGGTGAGCCAGATGAGGTTAAGATAAAGCCTTATTGAAGTAATGGAAAGAGAGATGTGTGGAGAAAAAGAATAACTGTAAATGACTCTATGCAGCTGCCTCATTTGTGGAGCATGAAGGAGGTAGTGTCATGACCAGGAGCTGGTACAAAAACTCACTGGGAGTTTATAACGTAGCACCGGCCAATTTACTGGAAAACACCTCCCTTGTAGCTCCACTTCGCTGATGTCCAATTCAAGACAGCAGCCCATCAGTTGCTATTTGTTTAGTTATATGTTTTCCATCCAAACTGTTATGCGAGAGAACCCCTTTTTTCTTCCAATAAGAACTGCCTGAACACTTTCCATTTAGAAAGGCTGTAGCTGTAGATACTTCTCACTGTAGGAGCTTAAAAGTGGCAGCATTCCTTTCAAAAACGTTCTTGTCTCATTCTCCGTCCAGCTGTGCCTCTGCCATGCTGGTTTTTTGTATTTCTTGTTAGAGCCAAGTGGGTGAAATCTGTCAAATGATATCAAATTTGTGAGTAAATAAATTATTTTTCCAGCAAAAATGTCTCCAATGTAGGTTTTTCAGGTATCAACAAACAATTTATCCACTATTATTGAACGAAAAACAGTTTTTTCATCAGTCAGTAAAAACCGACAGTTTCTGTTTCTGACTATATCACCAAACATTTTGAAAAGTTATAACCTTTTTTGGTAAAAAGCACTCTGGATGGAAACTCCAGCACCACAGTGCCTGATGCACTCGTAGCAGCAACACACACACACTACCACTGATCAATGATGAAAAAATAGAGGACAGCTGACAAAAATATACATGACAACAGATGGTCTACAGTACAGTCTGTACACCTAGACAGTGGACCTATAAGGTAGATGGAGCTCATAAAGTGGCCAGAGAGTGGAAGCACATGGGAAGTGTTTCCAATAAAGTGGACTGTGAGCATACAACTACTCTACACACTTAAACAGAGTTGTCAGAAAGACAAAGTAGAGAGATCAGTTTCCTGATTTAAATCTGACTGAGCATGTATTTCACTTGAGGCCTCAAGATAGCAGCAACTAAAAGAGGCTGGCTGTAATGCATCTTAAAGGAAAATCTCAATTGTCTAGAAGATGTTACTGGGTGTAAGGGGTGAGCAAGCAAATACTATTACATTACACAATTTTTTAATTGCTTCACATTTATTTGTTCCACTACTTATTCTCAGCTGAAACTGGGGAGCTAAACATAATAAATGACACCCCCAATCTAATATGATTTCACCTAAAGGTGGCACGATATCACGTTTTAGTCAGATACTAATACCGATATTTAACCCATCGGGCTGATATCGATCCAATATTTCTTCTTTTAAAAACTTCTAAGCTTTAAAATGATCAGCACTATGTATTTTTGTTTGTTAAAATCAAAAAAGTACCATTACTTAGTTGTAGAAAAAATGTTAAAATATGCAGTGCGTGCGCTGCTCTGAGTCACCCTGTGAAGTCTGAAATAATAATTTTAAAAGGCAGAGGTGTCTGGTCGGAATTTCATGTGAGTTTTCATCCGCTCAGGGAAGAGGTCCAAAGCACAACCCACAGTACCAAATGCACTGTGCGTTGCATGCACTTACAAAGTTCCACCAGAGAGGTCTCCAAATCCTCTAAACTTACATGGTGTAGCTTTAAGATGATCATCCAACTATAGGCTATCCTGCTGAAACTACCCAAACACTACTACCCCACAGGAAGAATTACACAATATCATCACATCACACAATGTGAGCATGAGCTGTTTTAGGGTAGATCTGTCACAGGACTGGATCAGATGCATTTTCTTTTTTTTCCCCCGATATCCCATCCAGCATTTTCTGCTCGTATCAGCCCAATAACGACACCCACTGATCTAACCTAACCTGTATGAAAACATCACTCAGAAATAACAGCTTCTACACTGTAGTCACAAATTCATAATGTATTTGATTTAAAATACAATGCAAACTTTGAGAATGTGCAATAAAATAGCCAAACGTATTTCACTGTCCAAACACTCAGAATCACGCTGTAAACAAATTCTAGTGTCTGTCAAATCTCAGCCATTCTGTAACATCTTAACACATGTGCAGTGACATGGCTCTATGGCTGTGATTTAGAATGTGTTAACACATCTCTCTTTCTCTCTCTCTCTCTGCACTCGCGCTGCCTGGGGGCTGATGGGTAAGTGACATTGCCCTGATGCTGCTGTGTTCTTGGCACAGGAAGCCATTTTGTTCCAGATCTGTGGCTGCTGGGAGACAGGTCTGATGTGTGGAGACAGCCTGGCCAATGACAGATCAGTCTGCCAGCCAAACACACACACGCACAATGCTAAGTGAGCTCCTCTCTCACTCTCTCGCACTCCCTCCCTCTCTTCTCGCTCTCTCTCTCTGACACAAACACCCTCATGCCGTCCTCCTTGTTCTCTTTCGTGTGTCCCTCTCTCTCCAGCCCGTGTCTTGTGTAACTGCGCTGGGTTGCCATTTTAGCGCCGCCGCTGCGCTTTGAGTGATTTTTCTCTAATCAAGCGCGCGCCATGTGACTCCCCGCATGAGAAAGCGCACCAACCTCTGCTCATAATGCCACAGGAGGGGTGGCGGGGAGGGTGGGGAGGGAGAAGGATGGTAAGAAAAGAAAGAGAAAGAGAGGAGGGGTCAGAGATAAAGGGGAAGAAAGAGAAAGGTGGGGAGGAGCTTGTGACCTGTGGACGCTGAAGGTGACAGCAGAGGGCCGACATTAACAGCTCTATTAAAATAAAACCCGTTTACAGTCTGAAGCATGTCAAGGCATACAGTAGATCCATCAGTATGCACTCATACACACAGTCGTATGCAAAAGTCTAGACACACCTGGTCAAATGGCATGTTTTGTTGATTTTCGAGGTGAAAATAAATTAAATAACACATCTTTTACACAAAACACACTTCTGCACATTTTATTGGAAAATTACTCTTTATTTCCTCAATTTAAGAAATTGGAAAAAATGAAAACAAAAAATTTGGCCTAACAAAGATTATGGCACATTTTATATTCTCTAATATATATATATATATATATATATATATATATATATATATATATATATATATATATATATATTTATATTTTAGCAAATAAATAGAAATAAATTGTGCACTACAAATAGCAGATAGATGCCAAATTTAAGTGTGTTCCCTGGAAAGCAGGGGTCGCAACCCAAATGTTAAGAAGAGCCATTTTTTCCTTTTAACAAAAATCAAACCACCTTGGGAGCCACAACATTTTATGTCCATTTTACCATCATGGCTGTAAATATGTCTCAATATGTGCTACTAGCGTAGGCTAAAAAATATAAATGAAAATGCAGACTCTGCTCTGCTTTAAGCTTTACCTCAGCTATAGTCACTTTTCTCACATCTCTGGCAGGAAACCTCCGCAAAAGTAGAAGTTTCTTGTAAAATGTCTCTCAACATTTGACTTTTTACAAGCTTAAGTCAGCTTGTCGTTCGCCATCTTATTTTTTCCTATTCCACCTTAAATGATGCCTGAGTTGAGCTGGAGTGATTATATATGCAAATAAGTCAATTTGTCTCCAAATTATAAATTTTTTTCTTAAATCTTTTAATTATTATTAGAACTGTTTTAGAATGAGCACAATTTTATTTCAATTGCAAAGCAGGATTATTTTATTTTTACCTAAAGAATTTAATTTTACTGTAGAGCCGCAACACGCCAGTAAACAAGCCGCATGTGGCTCCGGAGCTGCATGTTGCTGACCCCTGCTGTAGAGGATGTGTTAGCTTATTTTCACTTACAAAATCAATGAACCATGTAATTTGACCAGGGGTGTTCTAACTTTTGCATATGACTTAACATGTGCTCACAGATATAAAGATGGGCAATATAACATTATGCTATTATTCTCAAGCAAGTTAGTCACAACAAGTTTTTCCAAACATTTTCCAAAACAGTACTTGTACTGCACTGAACAATTTTTCATTAAAAAGAGATTTGGCTCATGTGCTCATGAGCAGCGCAGCTGGCTAAAGTTTCACCCTGTTGTTGTGAGTCCAAGACAGGCTTGTCACAAATATTACATAATTGACTGATCACAATCATTTAAGCTAACTGCAATCATTTACCACAGTAGTTAGCATTCAAAATCACGTCTGTGTTGCAGAAAAACAGAATGTGCGTTTTCATTCGTTGGGTTGAGGCAAATTCATGCAAATAGAAGACAGAAAATATGTTTATTGAAACATGTCATGGGTTTTACAAAACAATGAAATTCCTAACTTCTGTTTGGTCCTATATCACCCTTAGAGGGCAGCGGTGAGTAATGTTTGTTTATTTGAGCTTGAGCTGCTGCTGTCTCAGTTGGGAGCTACTAAGCATAAACAGCTTGGAAGCAAGACAGCTAATCAGCCAATCTGACCACACTTTAATTGTGAAAGACAACAAACAACAAAGACAAACTGCTAATCATCATTATTTACATTGTAATTAATCACTGGCTAAAATTTTATGACTGTGAGCATTTGTGAGCATTCACAAAAATCAAACCACCTTGGAAGCCACAACATTTTATGTCCATTTCAACATCTTGGCCGTAAACATGTCTCAGTATGTGCTAATGTACTAGTATAGGCCAAAAAATATAATATAAACAAAAACACAGACTTACTTTGCTCTGCTTTAAGCTTTAGCACAGCTATAGGTGCTTTTCTTGCATCTCTGGCAGGAAACTTTTCCTCAAAAAGAGAACAGTTTCTTGTAAAATGTGTTTAAACGTTCAAGTTTTATGAGGCTGAAGTCAGCATCTCATTTGCCAACTTTTTACGATGGAACAGGAAAATTCAAACAAGAATATGAATTCAGCTGTGTGAGTTTTTAGTTTTTGTTAGCTATTAGCTAGACAAGATTGTTGTCTATGCTGCTATGTGACCAGCAGTCTGCGTGCCGATCTTCAGGGTTAAAGGGTGAATCAGCAGATACAGGCTACATAAACTTAAGCATTTAAAACCATCTAGTGTTAAAACTGTGTTGAACGATCAACAGAGCTTTATTTCACTGAAAAGGAGGATTATTTTATTTTTACCTAAAGATCTAATTCTGCTCTTGAGCCACATGTTGCTGAGCCCTCGCCTAGTATAAACAGGTAACTGGCCCTGTGTAAAAACTGCATAAAAAAAAAAAAATGTATAGCTTTTTTTTTTAAAACGTGGTGATACTGATTGGTTGGTACACTGTTTCTGTTTTTAACTGCTGAAAGCCTACGCCACAATGCAAAAATTATATTGCATCTAGTGTCTTATTGTATTTGCAGATAATTTAGCTTGTTTCACACACTATTTTTTTAAATAAGTAAAAATTATTTACCTGCAGAAGACTAGGTAACATGCCTACAAATGAGTAAAACATCTATAAATAAGATAAAACACACTTACAATATCAGATATAAGAAAATTTGATATTTACACAAAATTTAAGACGATTTCAATCGCCAAGATAGAATTTATGCAGTGTAAATATCACACTTTATACACTGCCTACTGTGATATTGTGATACTTCATGTTTGTCAAATTGCTCACCTCTTACATACTAATGTAGTACGCAAGACCACACAAGGAGGCAGTTCTAAACACTCAACATCACAGAGGAATGTAAACACACCGGGCTTACACAGAATGTGCTACTCTCTCACTCTCTCTCTCTCCCTTTCTTGCTCAATATCTCATTCTCTCTCTCTCTCAGTCTCTCTTCCTCCCTAACTCCCTCACTCACTTTGCTAAACTGACACTTTTCTCTCTGACCACAGGCCACGAACAAAGCCCATTCTCAGACCAAATACAACAAATGTGACCGATAGACACTCAAATACTCCCTTACAACCACCAATCACATAATTGGGCTGCAGCCACAGGCCATTAACCAGCCACACTCGCTGTATGCTCTGCGCTCCTCACACCCACCTACCCACACAATGCGCACTCCGAAACCAAAAGGATGCCAAACAGTCCAGAAAGTCGTTCACCTTTCCAAAATGCATTAATAAGATGGCTTCATCGTTTACGCAAATTCACTGCCACTTGTACGCAGTATGAGTGAAATTAAAGCTCCTATTTGACTGACAGTCAAAGAGACATCTTGCTCCAAATGACACAAACACTCGTCAGGTTCGTCGCACACAGGCACTGAACAAATGAATCATATGAACCTATTTAATGGTTCATAAAACTTTATTGATATGATATTGCAACAGAGCGAGTGAGCAGATGCTCTTGAGAACAAGCAGTCGTGCTCACAGAGACCTCCGCTTTATGAGGAGGGGAGGAAAAGAAGAGGGACAAGGAGGCCATCTTGTAAACCTGCTGGGACAGTGTCATAAAACAAAGCGAAAAACAACACAGAATGGATTTGAGGGATTTATTCTTTTTGTAATGTCCTTTAGGCCCTCTGCTGAAAAAGAGAAAAATGAGCACTATGACAAAACTCTCAGGCTGTGGAGATGACTGAGAGCACAAAATGTTATCAGTTCTGGATTCGGGGCGCAAATGTCACGGGTCCACTTGATTGACCACTGCTCTGGGAGCCAGTGATGGCATCGCCTGGGTGAACGCTACAATAACGTGAGTCAAACACAACGCCTGTGTGGTGGCACAATCGTAGCCGAGGCACTGTTTATCCTCTCTAAAGCCAGTGTTCAAAAGCTATAAAGTGAGTAGGGCTGTCACCATCGATCATATTAGTAATCGAGCAATCAAGTATTAGTATTAAACAACAGCAAACGTTTAACTTCATTTAATATACAATAAATTTGTTACTGAAAACAAATATGCATTAGTGAGATCCTGCTGGTGTGGGTTTCCTCCCTTTCAGGCTACGTTCACATCACCAGGCTGAAGTGCCACAAATCAGATTTTTTGCATTAATGTGTCCAAGATCTGATGTTTTCAGAGCTGTGTGGACACACAAATCTGATTTTTTCAAATTCAAAACACTTTCATATGTGGTCCTAGATCAGACATCAATGGTTATGCAAACTTAATAACAATGCTCAGATTGGAATTTAAATGTTTTTATTACACTATGCATGCGTTAATCATTCAGCATTTATGAGGCAGCAGCACCTAACCTGAAGTTAGTGCCAGTTAAAAGGGCAAAAGCAACGCATCTGACCCTTTACGCCTTTGTCTTGCTCCAACAATGAACAGCTGAGAGCTGTTTAGAGCTAATTTTCTTGGTGCTGAAGGTTTGTTCTGCTGGTTAGTTTGTTTGCTGTTCTCAACGCACATGGTTCCTTCACACGATGTTGATTAGAATGTGCGCATGCAGGTCATTTCAGGACGCAATATTTGCTCATATTAATGACATATTTAAGTCACGGACCTACATGAATGTGAACCAGAAAGTTAGGAAAATCGGATTTTAGCAAAAAAAAAAGGAATTTAGCAATGAGGCTTGTAATGAGAATGTAGCCTCAGTGATGCACACAAAAGTGATTTGAGTGCTAGTTCCCCCTTGTGTAGAATCTACAGACTACTGAATGCTGCTTTATCATGACCTGCAGATGCCCTGGGGCCGTTTTACAGAAACATCCTAACTCAGAAATCTTATCTGTTTAGTCACCATGACAACTTCAGTTAGGACTGAATTTAGCTATTACAGAACAGTTCCGAACTTCATTATCTTATTTTAACTCCAGATAACACAATAGTATTACAGAAGCATTATATTCACTCATCAAAATTTCATAAATATCATCCTAACTTTAAGATAACCCCAGTGCTAACTTCTGTTTTAAGTCTGTTCCTACTGTTAGCCAATCAAGTTAAAAGAGAATGTTCTCATTTTTAGGCAACTGTGGCAGGCGGTATAACGAGTTCACTAAAACTAGCATAATAGCGTTACATTTATTCATATTGCAAAATGGCATTTTCACTTGTGAGAGTTTTTGTAACTCTGTGATTGAAAACATCCTGCAGACACATTCCCTCCCATTACTTGTATGTGTGTTAACACATGAAAACTTGCTAAATAAACTACCGCAGCGATAATGGTGAATAATGAGGAGAGTTAAACGTGTGGTGCCTTAGGAAATGGAAACTGAAACTGAGGCGGCGACCCATTAAACCACATTTTTCACTTTATCGCACTTTAGTTTGGACATGTTTTTTGAACTATTTTAAATTATGTTTATTGCGTGTATTGTCTGTTTCTTGGCAACAGACATAACTGATTATCAACCTCAATTTGGTTCAGGATTTCCTACCTTGAGATAAGATTCTGTAAGATAAGAAATTTGCTTCTGTAATACAAATTTGTGAAAATCCTTATCTTGTCAGATCTTAACTTAGGACTGTTTTTTTTTTTGTTTGTTTTGTTTTTTGTTGTGATCGATTTTAATCAAGTAATCATGACAACCCTAAAAGCAATAAAGCAATAGCTTAGAGAAACAGGTGATATAAGCAGAGATGGCACAATACCACATTTTCTTTTCTGATGCTGATACTAAAACCTTGAGTAGTGAACAATACCATTGCAATATTTCCTTAAAAACTACTAAGCTTTAAAAGGAGGTATCTTTTTATTGCAGCACCTAAGATGAGCATCTAACACTAGGCTATCATGCTCAAACTATTTAAAGCCTCTACTACCCCATATGAAGAATTACACAGCTAACAACACCACATCACACAGTGTGAGTGAGCACTATTTCAGGATTGAACTGTTACAGGCTTGAATCACATTCATTCTTTTTTCACGCATTTTCTGCTGATATTGGTTCGATACCGATACCTGTTATGCCGTCTTTAAACATAAGTTATACCTCACCATTTAGCATTGTGCAAAATGCATGCTTAAATCATCATCATACAGTTAAGTAAGCTCACACAGACTTTCTTACATGGCTTCTGATACTAAACTATATTCTGTTACCTATAAAAATGGAAAAAAAAGCAAAATATTACTAAAAATACCTGAATTCTTGCCTGTTTTTAGAAACAGTTTGAGGCAAATGTGTGATAATATAGTGGGCAGTTAGCACAGTGTGACGTGGTGGGCTTATACCACTGGGTATAAGCTTCCATTACTTGCTTGCTACATTAGCCTCGAAGGTCCAGTGGAAAACAAAAGAAGCAAACTTAAGACATCAAACATGCCTTGGATGATCAACTGCATTTTGTTCTTTCTATATACCACCCCCTCCTTCGTTTCTCCCCTCCTTTCCTTCTGTTTCTCCCTCTCCCCTTCTTTGCTCCTGTCTCTCTTCTCTTTTCTGCATCTTTCTCTTTCTCCCTCCCTTTCTCTCTCCATCTCCCTCTCTCTCTCTCTCTCTCTCTCTCTCTCTCTCTCTCTCTCAGTGAAGGATGAGAGAGTGGTGGAGCTCAGATTTGATGGGCCGTCGCCAGGGCGACTGTCACTTTGTGCAATGAGTCTGAGCGACAGAGCGAAGATATCAGTCGCACACGACTGTGAAATTACATCAACCCAGCAGAGAGAGAGAGAGAGAGAGAGAGAGAGAGAGAGAGAGCGCATGGGGCATATCTGTAGCGTCGCCCCCTGCTGGAGGCACAGCGTGTGTTCACAAGTTCCCCCCAAAACATTTATCTATCTGGGCCACCTGCAGCGTTATGTCTCATGCTGTATCTGAGCTGTTTGAGGGTGTGAACATTTCACCCTCAGGACCTTTTAACAATAAAGTACAAGCTGATCATTTTATTGTATTTGAATGGGAATTCTACCAATGTTTTAAAATATCCTTATTCAGTGCTTGAGATTTAAATAAAGTCATTTGGAGTGGTTTGATGTGAAATGGTTCACTGTGGAGAAATGTGACAAATGTCCTCACAATGCTGGAGACATGAACCAAGGGCCACAATTTCCACAGTACAAAATAGTGATTTCATTTACTTTCCAAAACCACCAGTAAAACCAACACAAGTCTGAGTTTTCTATGTAACGCTGATGTGGTGTATCTAAAAAACAAGCCTTCTTTAGAGACTATTTTGCCTGAACATCCTGCATGTAGCTCTCCATCAAGAACGGATTTAAAAATAAGCATTTTAGACAAATATCTTAAAGTCACTAGAGTCACTAAACACATCAGATGTTTAATTCAATTCAAACGTGTTTTTTTTTATTTAATTGTTTTTTGCATAGTATTTAAAAAAGCAGCTTTTCAGAAATGCTGGGCCGAGCATCTAATGAGCGCTGCTGAGGGAGACAGAGGCAGGAAAAACTCCCTGAATGCTTACAGAGAAAGAAACACTGAGAGGAACCAAGGTTCGAAAGGAAAAGTCCCTAAGAGCATGAGGAAGAGCCACTAAGAGGAACCGAGACTCAAAAGGAAAACCTCCTTAGGTGCTTGAGGTAAAACCAATAAGAGCAACCGAGACTAAAAAGGAAAAACTTCCTAACAACACGAGGAAGAACCACAGAGAAGAACCAAGACTCAGACGGAGAAACTCACTAAAACCATGAGGAAGAAACACTGACAGAACCAACACTCAAATAGAGAACCACAGAGAGGAACCAACACAAATAAAAAAAACACAGAGAGGAACCAACACTCAAAAGGAAAAATTGTTTGAAAGCATGAAGAAGAACCACTGAGAGGAACTCCTTAAGAGCATGAGGAAGAAACAGTGAGAGGAACCAAGACTCAATAGGAGAACCAAGCCTCTTTTGGTTGACAATGACAATTTTACAACTAACAAATAAAAGCTAATATTATTAATAATGGGATTTATGATTAAGCGAACTGTTAGAAACCAGTGTCACAGACTGATCCTATTCATATCATTCAAGGACCTCATTATGCTTCCAAACACAGAACCAAAACCCAAAGGTTGCGTTAAGGGTTCCAGTTGTGAAGCTGAAACAGACACTTGTTGATGTGTGCAGACAGAAATACCAAAATAATACATGTTATGGCAGCATGTGGGCACATGAACTCCAAAACCCCATGTATTTACACAGTTATAAAGAGTACTATTAGAAATATATCGCAGCTGTCTCCAAAATAACAACTTTACAGCAAAAGGAAAAAACCTTCTTTACTTTTAATGTAAGTTAATGGAACCAGACTTATTTCTAAGTTATTTTGGGCTGTTTTTTTTTGTCCATTCCTCATGAAATTCACACACAATGTAAAGGGCAAATTATGCCAGAAACTAAGAAACGACAAAAATGGAGATATGAGGTTTTCTTCCGACAGCAGCGATATGTATCCTAAATGCAGTGGGCCATGACAGCAAGGGTTGCCACATAACTTATTAAGACTACTATGACTATTTGGCCTCTTACCAATGCACAGACATGCACTGATTAGTTTAATATAGGTATCCAAGATGCAAAAGAGCTTCCATGTGCCATGACAGCAAAGGCTGCCACTTAACTTATTATGAATATTATGACCTTTGGCCTTGTACCAAAGCACTTCAGCAAACGCCACTCTATTGATTTCCCCCCTCTGCCAACCAGAAATCCTCTACCTAGAGGATCTGCACATCTGCTTTCAGACACAAAACTGGCAACCTAGATGAAAAAAGCAAAACAACAAAAAATCCTCCTCAGCCTGTTCAGAATTAAGGCCATGAAACGATCAACAACAACAGGAGCCACAACAAGGCAACCCGAGCCATGACTGTCCCCAATGCAAACCAGCTGTGTGCGCTGGTGGGGAATGAAAACCACCACCAAACTCTTCCGTTTTTCCGTCCACTCTTCCCCCAAAACCCAAGAAAGCAGTTAATGGAAAGCAAAAGAAAAAGCAAAAAAAAAAGTCCAAGGCGCGCACCCACAGCTCCAGAGAGTACAACAGGGGGCAGCCATGTTTCCCCAACATGTTTGTACCTTCTGTGCTTTCCCATATGTCATTGCAACAAAAAAAGGCCCAGGGCCGCCTCCTCTCTCCTCTCGCCACGGAGACACACTTGACAACCCGCTCCTGCTCTCTCTCGGCGCCTGGCGGTAGTCACGGCGACGGCTCAGGGGGCGCTTGCTTACCCGGACACGCGCAGCCTCCCACGGACATCTTCTCACATGCCTGTCCCTGCCGCCGCTGCTCCGAGCGAATGGTGGTACGACTCCCTCACTTCTTCTCTCCTTTTCTCCTCCTTTCTCCGCTCTTTTCTCTTTTCAGCTCCTGCTTCAGCCGCTGCCTGCCTGCCTGCCTGCCTGGCTCCGCTGCTGCTGCTGCTCACATGGGCGTCTGTTTTCCAAAAGGTCCACACACGCACGTATGCACACCGAGGAGGGAGAGAGAGAGAGAGAGAGAGGGAGGGCGAGAGTGTGTGAGAACGTGAGAGGGACGGAGGGAGGGAAAGGTTAAAAAAAGAACGAGAGCACAAAGGAATGAGAGCACAGAAAGAGAGTGAGAGAGCGAGAGATCGAAAAGGAGAGAGAGAGAGAGAGAGAGAGAGAGTTGCAGTCCTGCTGCTACCTTGACTGTACGCTCTCACTTATTAGTGTGCTGATAGCAATGCAGGTAGGAGGAGGGAGAGAGAGAGAGAGAGAGAGAGAGAGAGAAAGAGAGAGAGAGAGAGAGAGAGAGAGAGAGAGTGAGTGATTATGTGTGTGAGGGAGAGAGAGAGAGTATGAGAGAAAGAGCGAGGGAGGGGAAAAAAGGAGGGAGGGAGAAAGAGAGGGGCTGTCAAAGTGACCTGAGCAGCAGATTTCAGAGAATAACAACCATGTGATGTGGCTCTCTCTCTTTTTTTCCCTTTTAAAGATGTACAGGCTTATTTTCCCGCTCGGCTCTGCTGTGCCGTTTCCAGATGAGCTGTGTCAGTGGGAGTCTGGTGGCAGGCAGAGCGAGGGGTGGGGGGGGCCTGTCTGAGTGGCTTGTTACTGCCGACAAGCGTCCACTGCAAACGGGTGAGGGAGGGGAGCCAGTGTGCGGTCATCTGACATCTTCCTGCTCATTTTCTCCCTCTCTCTCTCTCTCTTTTGCTCGCTCTCTCACTCTGTCTTTCGCACTCCTGGCTGCCTGCCTGCCCTCGCTCCATTTGTTAGTCCCCACACCTCTCTTTTGTCCCATCTCTCTCTCTCTCTCTCTCTCTCTCTCATTCTGTTACCCAGCCAGTCTTACACAACAGTTCTGCGGGCTGGGGGTGGGCGAGGGTAATATAGAGCACTGAAAGGGGAGGAAGTCACCTAGAGCAAAGCCCCCACTACATATAGCGGTAACGAACAGAGGTCACACCTGAACCGTCTAGCCTCATGCCCGGAAGAGCACACAGGGGTCGTGACCCATACCTGTCACTGATTTTATTTAAAGCCCTATTCAACCTGGTGGGCGTGCTGTAATTTAAGAGATTACCAACAAGATCTGTGATTCTAATCTGTGATGGAGTGAATTATGCTATGTGTCCAGAAATATCCAGACAATCCTTTCTACGTGGTGAATTCAAACACTTTAGCTTACTTTAACTGTGTATGCACGGCTTGCATAATCTCTAATCCTCTATAGGAAAACGTTGAGTAATAGAATGGGGCGCTCTGTAGCAGCCGCACGAGCCTATAGGTCACCATGCCCGTTGACTAGATGGGCTTAGGGCCCCAGCACTGGGCTGTGGCACAGTAGGAGTGATGGAACTCTATGCAATACCTTTGGGATGAGCTGGAGTGGCATTTGTGATTGTAGTGTCTGAATAATTGATAATGATCAAAATAAACCTTAATAAAAATAACCAGATAATAAGACTCAAGTTTAAAAGGGGTTAATCCTTGGCTGATGTTAAGTTCATTCGTTACTGTCTGAACTGGCCTGAGCATGTAGCCGTTTCACCTGTGTGGTTGGATTGTAGTGCAAACAGCCACGTCCTCATTACAGAATGATCTGTACAGGAATCTGATGTAATAACTTTGCAGATCAGTTCAGTCAATACAGGTAAACGAAACAAAGGCTCGACAGTACAGCAGGATAAAAAGAGTAGGAGAGAGATGAGAGGGAGGCAAACTGCTGAGAGAGGGAGAGATGGAGAGATGGGAAGCATATTTGGAGGAGTGTACGCTTGCGTGACAGGAGCCAGAGTGGCGTAAACATTTCCCTGAGGCAGTGGAGGGGTGAGAGAGAGAGAGAGAGAGTGAGAGTGAGAGAGAGAGAGAGAGAGAGAGAGAGAGAGAGAGAGAGAGAAAGAAAGAGAGAGATAATCATAGAAGGAGAGAGAGAAAAAGAGCAAGAGTAAGAGAGGGAGGGAGGGGAAAGAGAGAGATAATCATAGACGGAGAGAGAGGAAAAGAGTAAGAGTACGAGGGAGGGAAGGAAAGAGAAAGAGAGAGAGAGAGTGCAAGCTCTCAGCCTGTGAGTGTCTAGCTCTTGCAATGTGCTTCACATTCACTGCACAATCAGATCATCTCGCCTCTTGTGTGTTCTCTCACACACACACACACACACACACACACACACACACACACACACTGGACTTTATGTTGTACACTAGCACTCCTCTCTCGCTCATTTACCTTGTCTCTCTCTCTCACTCTCTTTCTCTCTCTGTGGCTCTCATGCAGTATTAGGAAAATAAAGACAATCTCTGTCTCAGCCTTTCCTGCAGTCTTTCCTCCATCTCTGTCTCTCTCTCTCTAGCTGTCTGTCTCTCGCTCTCTGTTTCTCTCTCTTTAAGCTGGGAATAATCATTTTTATCATTATCGTGATAAACAATACATTTTTCTGGGCATTTTCATGGGTATCATAAATACTTAAAGAACACTGACCAACTACATCTTCCCTTACAAAGAAAGTGTAGTTAGTCCTGTTTAACTGGATTCAGTGAAGTACAGTTTGTAAATATTAAATAAAATCAGTGTCCTCAGAGATTTTAATGCCTGTTTTTAAATGTGGTACTACTAATATGTGGTATGTATCGCACAGTTGTAAAAATGTCTTTAAACATTGTGATATTGTATTTTTGCCATATTGCCCACTCTTTCTCTCCCTCTGTCTCTCTGCTTGTCTCTGTCTCTCTAGTTGTCAAATTCAAAAAGCTCTATTGGCATGAATTGTAATTAACAGCTACCACTTAAGCAATTAATGCTTAATATTAATAGGGATAATATTAAGTAAGAAAATAAAAGCTTTGTGTTCATCTGCCTCCCTGCCTCACTGTCTCTCTTTCTCTCTCACACACCAACGCTACATTTTCCTTTCTTTTATCTATACTTTGATGCATTTGGAGGAGGACTCCTGTGGAAATTCCCTCTCATCTGCTGGAAACTGGAAAGGTTACGCCAATTTGGAGCTAAAGGTGCCACATAATGAACGACTCCTCATCCTTCACTTCTCCTCCCCTTTCTCTCCTTCTCTCTCTCTATCCCTCCTCCACTCTCTCTATCCCCCCTTTCTCTTCTTCACTCTATCCCCCTTACTTTCCTCCACTCTCTCCTCCTTTCTCTCCTCCACTCTCTCTATCACCTTTCTCTTCTTCACTTTCTCTATCCCCCCCTTTTCTCCTGCCACTCTCTCTATCCCCCCTTGCTCTTCTTCATTCTCTCTATCCCCCTTTCTCTCCTCCACTCTCTCTATCCCCCCTTTCTCTTCTTCACTCTCTTTATCCCCCTTTCTCTCCTCCACTCTCTCTATCCCCCTTTCTTTCCTCCACTCTCTCTATCCCCTTTCTCTCCTTCACTCTCTCTTTCCCCATTCTCTTCGTCAATCTCTCTATCCCCCCTTTTCTTCTTCATTCTCTCTACCCCCCCTTCTCTCCTCCACTCTCTCCCCCTTTCTCTCCTCCACTCTCTATCCCCCCTTTCTGTCCTCCACTCTCTCTGTCTCTCCCCTTTCTCTCCTCCACTCTCTCTACCCCCTTTCTCTCCTCCACTCTCTCTATCTCTCCTCCACTCTATCTATCCCCTTTTTTCTCCTCCACTCTCTCCATTACCCCTTTCTCTTATTTACTCTCTCCCCTTTCCCCTACTCTCTCTATCTCTCCCCTTTCTCTCCTCCACTCTCACTATATCTCCCCCTTTCTTTCCTCCACTCTGTCTCTATCTTTCCCCTCTTTCTCTTCTCCACTCTCTCTTCATCTCTCCTCCTTTCTCTCGTTCACTCTTGTTCTTGTCTCCTGCTTTCTGTCTCTATATCTACCGCCTTTTCTCTCCTTTACTCTCTTTCTCTCTTTTTCTCTATTTCGCTGACCCCCTTTTTTTCCTCCACTTCCTTTTTTCTCCTGCTTCTTTCTCTTCCTCTCCCTCTCTTACTTTTTCTCTTCCTCCCCTTCATTCTCTCACTCTCTCTTCCCTCTCAGTTTCTCTTTCCTTCTTTCATTCATTCATTTCAACCCCCTTGCAGACTTCTTTTCCTCTTTTTGTTTCTGTCTATCTGCCCAACACACACACACATACCCCCCTCCCTCATCAGTAAGTTCCTGCGCAGCACTATATAGATAGAGAGAGAGAGAGACAGAGAGAGAAAGAGAGAGAGCAGCAGAGCTAATTAGAGTGGCATGGGGACATGGAGCGAGGGATGAGAGACAGAAGCAGAGAAGAGAAAGAGGGATGAGAGAGGGGAAAAAAGAAGAGAGAAGGAGAGCAGCGTGAGGAGGTGGGGGATTAGCCACAGAGCCATCCCACTTTACCCATACAGGGCACTGTCGCCATGGCAATGTGGCAGAGCTGTGATCACATACGCAGGACAAGAGTGCACACACACACCTAAACACACACGCTTGTGCACATATGCTTATCCAGACAAAAAATAAATAAATAAATAAATGCAAACACACATATTCTGGAAGTGCACACATGAGTGTACCTACATATAAATCCAGACAAAAAACAAAAACAATTCAAATACATATATTACGCAATTTCATATGCACATACACACAGACCTTGACAAAAAAGCCAAAAAAACAAAAACAAATTAAAACCTATATTTTACACAAGTCTACACACACACGTGAGTATCAGGTGAATGCAGCACACAATACGTGTCATACTTCGGGATGAAACTAAACTATGCACTTTAAACTGTTGCTTTTAAACACACTATATGGAAAAAAAAACGTATTGGGACACACCTCTTAATCATTAAATTCAAGTGTTTCATTCAGTCCCATTGCCACAGGTGTATAAAATCAAGCACCTAGCCATGCAGTCTGCCTTTACAAGCATTTGTAAAAGAATGGGTCATTCTAAAGAGAGTGTGGTATTGTAATAGGATGCCACTATTGCAACAGGTCTGTGTGCAAAATTTCTTCCCTCCTAGATATTCCATGATCAACTGTGAGTGATATTACTAAAAAGTGGAAGCATTTAGAAACCTCAGCCACTCAGCCACAAAGTGTCAGACCAAGTACAGTTACAGAGCAGGTCGCTGAGTGCTGAGGCACATACTGCATAAGAGCTCTGCTGACTCAATTCCAAACCTCCGCATTAAGATCAGCAGCTGCATGCAAGCTTACATCACCAAGCACATTGCCAAGTGTCGGATGGAGTGATGTAAAGCTCGCCGCCACTGGACTCTGGAGCAGTGGAAACATTCTGTGGAGTGACGAATCACGCTTCTCTATCTGGCAATCTGATGGACGAGTCTGGGTTTGGCAAATGCCAGGAGAACATTACCTGCCTGACTGCAATGTGTCAGCTGTAAAGTTTGATGGAGGAAGGATAATGCTATGGGGTTGTTTTTTCAGGGGTCGACCTAGGACTCTTAGTTCCAGTGAAGGGAAATCTTAATGCTTCAGCAGACCAAGACATTTTAGACAACTGTATGCTTCCAACTTTGAGGGAACAGTTTGGGAAAGGCCCTTTTCTGCTCCAGCATGACTGAGCCCCAGTGCAAAAAGCAAGGTCCATAAAGGCCTGGCTGGGTGAGTTTGGTGTGGAAGAACTTGACTGGCCCTCACAGAGCCCTGACCTGAACCCCATGGAAGACCTTTGGGATGAACTAGATCGGAGATTGTGGGCCAGGCCCTCTCGTCCAACGTCAGTGTCTGACCTCACAAACAATCTTCTGGATGAATGGGCAAAAATTCCCACAGACTCAGTTGTAGCTTCCCAGAAGAGTGAAAGCTGTTACAGCTGCAAAGGGTGGACCTTCATATTAATGCCTATGGATTTAGAATGGGATGACATAAAAGCTCCTGTAGGTGTAATGTGTAGGTGTCCCAATACTTTTCCATATATTGTAAATGTATCAATGCATAGGGCTGAATGATTCAATGTTAACATGGTTTAATTGGGGAAATTTCATCTAATCACCTGGAGCATGTGAACCGGCAGTTTGGCACACTAAGTTCATTGTTCAAGCCTGAAGCCCCAAAAATGGGTGTGCTGGTTTTATTATTACTTAATTAAGCATTTACACATATATAATACATACACATTATTATGTACAGTGGCTTTCGTACAAATAATACATATGGCACATCCTATTATTATGTATGGATACATGCTGTACATAGAGTACTGTAAAAAAATTCAGAGACCACCCTTAATTTATTATGGTTCGAGTCAACATGGGCATTAAAAGCAATTCATTTTTTGGGAGATAGCTCTAAAGGGGGTTTTATATGTAATAATCCACTTGTGTAAGGAAGGGGAAAGGAAAATAAGTGAAAAGACAGGACGTCTAACATCCGCAAAAGACCTGGTAGACCACCCCCCCGCATCGTGTCCCCATCAGATACGCTGTCCTTACAGCTTTTATTTTTGATAGATAGGAGACTCTCAACTCCACTCTTGCTTCAGGTGTTTCTGTCCATCCTTCCACTGAGAAGACAACTCAACATTATGAGTCTGAAAGGATGTGAAGTTAATGAGAAACAAAACAACTGCAGGTGTTTTCAGAATAATGGGCTGACCACCCCAAAGTCCAGACCTCAACATCATTGAATGCATCTGGGATTATCTGAATTGTGAGAAGCAGAAAATGCAACTTCTAAGACTGAGCTTTGGAGGTGTGGAAAAATATCCCAACAGATTTCTCTGAAAAACAGAAAGTGAGTCTTCTAAAAAGAATGGAGGCTGTAATGAAGTGTGGACAAACTAAATACTGAAAAATGTGATTTTATATTTAGTTGTTGTGGATTTTGTATAATTTCCTGGTAAATATCTTTTTGCTTCTTTCTGATGCTAAAAAATAAATAACTGAAAAATAAATACCTGGAAATAAAATAAGTGAGGAGCTGTCTCTGACTTTTGCACAGTACTATAGTATATATACTTATGGGACATAATAATATAAGTACTTGCATATACAGTTGTATGCAAATGTTTTGTATCCTCTGCAGAACACACACTTATGCACATATTAATGCACAAGTACTGTTTATTTGCTGAATTTAACATATTGCGGGTAAAAATAAAACATAAAATGTGTTCTGTGCAAAGGTTATGGCACATTTTATATTTTATGTTTTTACTTTTTCCAATATATGAAACTTGTTCCTTATAGAAGATGTGTTAACTTGTAACTGTGTAATTACACCAGGGGTGTTCAAACTTTTGCACAAGACTGTATTAAATGCATACAGAACATTTTATCATTATAGGGACTTACATATATACATATTATGCTAAATCATAGGTTTATTTTATCTACCTGCACATATGGACACCTTACTGTACATATTTTACTTCTGCACCCCTTATCATACATCTGGACACTCCACACCTAGTCACTTTATTTCAGTACCAATATATGCACATATTTATTGAGTAATGTCATTATTTGCTGTCACCTCCTTGTACATTCATTATTGCACTGCCTTTTTATCTCAGGATAGATCTTATTCCATATTTTTGTATACTTCTGGTTGTATGTATGCCTGTAGATGGGTCTTTTGTATATATTGTTCTTTTTATATAATAACTGTCCTGTGTTGTGTGGCTGCTACTGGCTGCTAAATTTCCTTTGGGACAACAAAGTATCTATTTATCTATCTATCTATCTGTCTATATATATATATATATATATATATATATATATATATATATATATATATATATATACATGTTATCTGTGTAACATATACGTAACATATGTATGACCTCACGTCCTGACACTGTATAAAAACAAACCTGGGTGTGTCTACATGCACAGAACCTCTGTGCTCACCGCCAAGTGACTGAGTGTGTGTCTCTACCTCCCCAGAGTTCTCAACAGCATGGCTGTATGTGTACAGTCCCTTACCTCTCTGAAGCTCTACCACTGTGCAGTCTGTGATGAATTTGTCTGTTAAAGCCAGTCGTCTCTCTCTAGCTCCTCTGCGGCTCCCTAACAGATGTTTCTGCCTCCATGTGGGAGGGCATTCCTTTTTTTCCGAGTGACGGAGAGAGAGAACAAGAAGAAAGAGGGTGAAAAAAACAACTTTAGGAAAGGAAAACCGTATAGGGAAAGCAACGGCCTCTTCTTGCCATGCCCTGTGTGCTCTGCTGGCTCTGCATTAAATCCCTTCAGCTTTTTACAGTCTGTTTACACATCAGCTCATCTGACCCATAACCTGATAGTGGTTGTTATGTATGAAATCTCATCTACTGACCCCAGATCAGCTCCAGTGGTGGTGCATGTTGACACCGTTGGCACTCAGTGGGGAATGGCAGATGTGGTATCAGGTTAAAGGTCAGGGTTTCTCTGCTTTCTTTATGATGTCCCGGGACGCACTGGTGCTGAAACTAAACAAACACATGCACTCTGTTAAGGTCCACATACAGTTCTGAATAGTGCATGTAATGAGTAAACATTATACTTGTAATCTTATTCACTTATGGGGCTGTTAAAAGGAAATTCTAACGATTTTTTATATTTCTGCATAATTTCATCATTAACAAAGTCATTCAGAGTGGTTTGATGTGAAAATGCACCCTTCTAGAGAAACTTCCTCAGTCAGAATTGTTGGGATGCCACAATGGATAATGCCGCTGCCCTCTGTGAACCCAGACTGGGGTTCGATTCCCCGCTCGGGCGAGCACACCATGCTACAGCAGTAAGAGTCTTTGGGCAAGACTTCTAACGCTACATTCGCCTACGTTCATCTGTAAGATGGTTAAATTTAAGTTTGCTCTGGATAAGAGTGTCTGCAAAAGCCCTAAAAATTTTAATTGTAATTGTTAACAGTGGTGGAGATAGGAGCCAGATGTCTGAGGCGTTTGATGCTTCTAATAGGTCCCTCACAGAAAGTTATTAAATTAAGTAGTTAGAGCACGCTGATGTCTGGGACATTATTTTACAAGAGTTTTGAGAAAGTTTTGGCCCAAAAAAGTTTTTTTTTTTAAATCCATTCATGATGGAGAGATAAATGCAAGGTGTTGTCAAATTTACCACCATAACATATAAAAACTCAGAAGACATGTGGACACATGTAGGTTTACCGGTCATTTAGGATAGTAAATGAAATGGGTATATTTGTGTTGTAGGCATAGCAAACCCTTATTACTGTCACCACAACTGTATAGAAATTAATCAGTACGTTTCTCTACAATGAAAAATTCCACATCAAACCATTCTGAATAACTTAGTTTAGATCTCAGCCACTGAATTATGAAGAAATTTTGAAGTGTCTATGGGATTCCCCTTTTACCTATGTGTAAATGTTTAAAACAGTGTAATGTGTGGAAGGCCTACAGCCAATGTCAAATCCTGCATGTGTGTCTGTGTCAATGTATGTGAATTCCCTTTTTTCCCCTCTCTCTGTCTTACACACACACTCTCTGTTCCATTTGAGGGGCTCTCAGAGTTTCCTGCCAAATTCTAAAGAGGCCTCTGGTGATAGACTGGGAAAAGAGTGAGGAGAATGCCAAGAGCGTGAGTGAGCGTGAGACAGAGAGAGAGCGAGAGAGAGAGACACCAAAGGGAGCTTGACAGCTCAAATGCATCTGATATTTAAACTACGTTGTTATACTTACGTGTGTGTATATGTGCGTATGTGTGCGGGGGGAGATAATGGAGACCTCTCAGGAGAGACTAGCTGCAGTATGGCAGGGAGTCCGGATAGAGCCGGAAGGTGACCCACTTTTCACAAGGCTCCCTCCTGTCTCTGAACACGCTCTGGCCCCATTTCAAACAGTGTGTGTTTCAAGATGTGGAGCGAAGGAGGGGGGAGAGAGAGAGAGAGAGAGAAGGAGGGAGAGGGAGGGGAATCAGAGATGGAGGGAGAGCAAGACTCTGAAGGGGAAATTTGATAGCATCATCTCCGTACCTTAAAAGAGAGAAATTTTACAAGAATTTTCGACAGCGACTCAGCACATTCCGTCACTCCTGACGCTGCGGCTATGTGCTGTCGTACTGAGGATAAAGGTCACCGAACTGTCCTCTCGGTGCCGTGCTCTCACCTACATTTATTACCGTGAGTGCCTGTGATAGACGTTTCCATCCTCACGTATCTGTAGAGGAACAATGAAAGGTCAGATTACATATGATACAAGATCTGAGCACCTTCCATGATAAAGCACTGCAGCAGAGCGAGGAGAATCCCTGATAAACACGCCTCACCTGAAACCACTGCTTACTTGGAGGTTGGGGGGGGTGACTATTACCTACTGTTATCATTATAAAAGCTATGGAAGTCCATTTTCACCACTAGAAAAAATATATAGCCATTCAGTAAGTGTTAATACTGAGAAAGTTTCCCATAATTATGACTTAGTATCTCACAATTCTGACATAGCATCTTATTATTGTGACTTGCTATTTTATAATAATGAAATTCTATTGCATTATTATGATTTAGCATCTCATTTTATGATTTAAAGTCTTATAATTATGACTTAGAGTCGAGTAATAATGACTTACTATGTCATAATTATTACCTACAATCTAATAAGTACGACTTATTATATCATAAGTATGACTTAGCATGTCATAATTATGACTTAGTATCTCATAATAATGACTTTCCTTGTCATATTTATGACTTACAATCTCATTACAACTTAATATCTCATGATTATGACTTACCATCTCGTAATTACAACTTAGTATCGCATAATAAGATTCAATCTTAAAATTATGACTAATTAGCTTAAGAGTATAACTATCTCATAATTATCACATAGCATCTCATTATTATGACGTGCTATCTCATAATATTGAAATTCTATTGCATAATTATGACTTAACATCTCACAATAATGAGATTTAATCCCATAGTTATGATTTAAAATCTTATAATTGTGACTTAGTACCAAGTAATAATGACTTACTATGTCATAAGTATGACCTACAATCTCATAATTACGACTTAATATCTCATAAGTATGACTTAGCATGTAATACTTATGACTTAGTATCTCATAATAATGACTTACTATTTCATAATTATGACTTACCATCTTGTAAATGTGACTTACTTTCTTGTAATTATGATTTAGTACCTCATAATAAAATTCAATCTTAAAATTATGACTAATAAGCTCATGAGTATGACTTAGTATCTCATAATTATGATGCAGCATTTCATTATTATGACTTCAAATCTCATAAGTATGACTTAGCATCTCATACGAGATTCTTTCTAACAGTATCTCATTATTCTGTTTACTATGACTTAATATCTTATCATGAGTAAGCCATAATTATAATTATTATCAGATACTACGTCATAATTATGAGATGGTAAGTCATACTTATGAGATATTAAGTCATACCTAAAAAAAAGCAAGTCTTTTAAATTAAATCATAATTATGAGACAAAATTTCATTATAGTGAGATGCTGAGTCATAATTATAGATACTCATTTCATTATTATGAGATAGAAATCATAACAATGAGATGCTATGTCATAATTATGAGACACTAAGTCACAATTATGGAAAACCTTGACTTACTAAAAGGCTATATATTTTTTCCAGTGGCAGAAACAGGCTTCCATAAAAAAGCCTTATGAACAATTATAGCAATTAAATGTAGCATTATCTAGAAAAAATACATTTGGATCGTTTCTTCCAATTAGGTCTGTCTCATCAGCAAATGACTATCAAGCTAGTTGAAAGTTTGCCCTGAAGACGCTGCATTTCAGAGAGTTGTGATCTAAAATAGTTGGTTGTCTGCAGCTCTTACCCTGGATCGTACACTCATGATTTTAACGTGCACTCGCCACTAGATGTCACCAAACACCGCTCAGATACCAACGTTTCGCATTTCACCTAAAATCTCTTACAGACGGTGATTCTTGCTGTAAACGTATCTATCGTAAACATAATTCACATATATTATATTTAATCCTTGTGTAATATTTGTTGAGCGTTTGTAATCTCAAATCTCTACAGCTTTCTATTGAGTACAGAATGTTCTGTTCTCCGGCATTTGACCGTTTCCCGGGAAAGCTCAAACCCCGGTTGCGTTCCAATATGCATCCTTGTTAGTGCACTTACAATGAGTCTTAACAGTTATTAAATCTAGGATTCTAGGTAGCTACGTGTAGTTGTTGATGGTGGAAGTTGGTTTGCCCTCCCTGTTTGGCTGTAAGAGGAATCTGAAACGTTTTCTCCTCTTTCGTTCGGGTTCCTTCCGTTTGCCGGTCCTCTTTGTGGCCATTCTTTAGACTACAAACAGAATTTTAGGTGTTCGTTGCAGAATGTTTGGTTTGAGTGTTCCGGACTTTAGCGTTCTAACTGGAACGCAGGTACGAACACTGGTGGCCAGAATTCTGCACACTACTGGCTAAGCGTTCCAGCGACATCGTAAAGGGCAATTCCACCGATTTTAAAATTTTCTGTATCAATAATTAAAACTTTGTAAACAAAGTCATTCAGAGTGGTTTGGTGTGAAATTCTCCGTTCTAAAGAGGTGGTGGTGATAAGAACCAGACGTCTGGAGAGTTGAATGCCCCTTAAAGCTTCCTCACGGAAAATTATTACGTGAAATCGTTATTAATGTGCTGCCTAAGATGCCTGAGACATTTTTAATGATAGTTTTGAGATAATAATAAAAATAAAATAAAAAAATTGGACTAAAATGTTTATTTTTAAAATCTATTCAAGGTGAAGCGGTATATGCAGGGCGGTTTAGGGCAAAATAGCTAAAATAAATATTTTATCAGATATACCACTATTTTACCAGAAATGTGTTTTATCTCAAAACTATCATGAAACAGTATTTTAGAAGTCATACACTGTACTAATAACCATTTAAAGTATAACTTTCTGTGAGGGAGCTATTATAGGCATGAAATTCTGCAGACGTTTGGTTCCCATCGCCACCACTGTGAACAACTGTGATTTGGAAAGTTTTTCTAGAATCACAGTTGTTTTCACACCAAACCACTCTGAATAAATATGTTCGCATCTTAACCATTTAATTATGTAGAAACTTTTTTTAAAAAAATCGGTGGGGTTCCCATTTACTGTTCTAGAATTCTGCGCGCTACCCAAGAGCTCTAGTTAGAATGATAGTTAGTTCGCATATTGGAACAGAACCCGCGCCCCCTCCCTCTCCCCCTCTCTCCCGCTCTTCTGGTAAGTTTCAAGATGGCCGCGCCGCGTGGCGACTTACAGAAGAATTTAAACGCCGGTTTCACTGAATTTACAACCTCAGATGCGACGCAAGACACTCAGGTTGGACTAATATGTTCTTTTCTTTAATGTACGCTCGAATAATGTCGTTATTAGCGCCCGCCTGGAGTCGTTAGCACGACGTGCCGAGCTAAAAACGTGTCCATGCACGCCGGACACGTGGATGCTGAATTCATTACCGGAGTGGGTTTATGGACAGATATAGTGATGGTTTGGACAGTAAATAGACATACATGGATGGAGGTACGTTAACGGTAGTTAGTTCAGCGGACGAGGCTGAAGTCAGCTTGTTGGTCGAATTTCCCCGTTCCACCTTAAATGGTGTAGGAGTTACTGCTGACTATTTAAGGTGGAACGGGAAAATTCGAACAAGACGTTGGCGAAAAGGAAGCTGACTTCAGCTTCGCACTTTACTTAGTCATCTTGCTCCAGGCTTATGGGAAGTAAGTTAGGCATAAGGCGGAGTAGACATTTCACCCCTTTACACCGTCTGTTAAGTTGATTTCAGCTGTCCAGTCGCCACCGGTCAGCATGTGCTGGAGGATTTAGTCATGATTCGAGCAAATTCCTTCATCTTAGACATTATAGTGGCGTTTTAATGAGCTTTTAGTGATGCTTCAGGCAAGGCTGAATCAGACTTCGGCTCCTGTTCCCTCATGAGTCTGAAATAATACTACTTTGTTTCCTGAATGCAACCTGTTGAGGGGCTGCTGGAGGGGGCTTGGCATTAGGGGTTCAAATTCAGACATGTGGTGGTCACTAGAGGAAAGTATGGAAGCCCATTCCTGTCCTATAAAATAAATAAATATACAAGCCCAGCACTTTTTTCTTTTTTTCATACTTAAGTGAATGTCTGTGCCACTGTTTTGCCATACTAAGTCATTATTTTGAGATACTATCTCATTATTTTGAGAAACTTTCTTGTTATTTTGAGATACTTTCTTGTTTTGAGATACTTTATTCTTATTTTGAGATGCTTTCTCATTAATTTCGAAAACTACTTAATTATTTGCAGGATCGTTAATGTTCAAATGTACATTATATTTACTTATGTTTTTATCTCAAAAGGAGAAAGTTTCCTAAAGTAGTGAAATTTTCTGAAATAATGAGAACATCTCAGAATAATGAAATTGTATCTCAAAATAGTTAATTAACATATCAAAATAAAGATAAACTTTCTTAAAATAACAAGAATGTTTCTCAAAAATAATGAGTATTGAAAAATAATGAGAAAGCTTCTTAAAGTAACGAGTGTTTCTCAAAATTATGACTTGGTCCCAAAAAATAATGGCATAGCAGTTTACCTAAAATTAAAATTAGGCTGGATCTTTTTTTAAGTGGTGGGAATGGGCTTCCATAGGAAAGAGCAGTTCTCTTGCGTCACACAGAGTCAAGCAGAAAAGAAGGATATGGTCAAGGTTATGATTTGTTTAAGGGTGTGGCCATTTAGTTTAGTGCTTTCAAACTTACGGCGGTCAGCATGAAAAATGTAATATTCTGTTGTATGTTTTGGTCTGGGCATATATATTCATAAACTGACCAAGTGCTGCAGACGTAGAGTTCACAGGCTGCCTGTTCAGAAGCAGAGATATCAGCTGTACCAGTGTAAATGTGTCACTTCATCACTGAGCTTGACAATTTAATGCGTAACAACTATAAACTTCATTTTTCAAAGGCCCGTCTCCGCCTGTTAGAGCCATTGTTGTTTGGTTATACAGTCTGTTTTCATTACATACTTGATGACAAAATTAATTATGTGATTATATTTGCGTGTATTTATCTTTTATTTCTATTTTATTTGCAGGACGAGTTTGAAAGAAGCCATACTCCTGGTTTTGGGCATGATGTTGACAGTACCTCAAACAACCTCCATGGCATCCTGGAGCCCTCTATTTTATCCATCTTTGAGGACACATCCCCCTCCGGAGAGGTGAGAGAGAGCGCATTTTGTTCAGAGCAGTGACTTTACTGTGTGTCTCCTAAATGTCCAACAGTTTCACAGGAAATGTCCATGTAGACAGAAGCTGAAATATATTATCAATTATGCCTTTTTTATTATTTTGTAATTAATGGATTAATGAAGATTTTTTTTTTAAGAGCTGAGTAATGTTGTATTCAAAATGTTAACTTTACAGGTGTCATGTGTAATAGAATCAGTCTGAAGAGAGTTTATTCCAAGTGATTTTTGCCTATTTCTGTTGGTCCATTAATTATGAAAGTTTTACACCATGTACAGGGCGGTTGGAGTTTTCAAATTAGACAAACAAGTGTAAAATAAAAAAGAGAGAGACAAAAATGGAGAGAATAAAATACATGAATATTTTTAATATACTTACAACTGATTTGCAGATTTCATGGTGAATAGAATTGTTTTTTAGCATCATGGATTATCTGTTAGCGAGTGTCAGTAACTGAGCTTCAAGTTTTGGGTCCTATTTTTCAGGTGAAGAACCGGATAGATGATGAAAGTGAGGCTACTCTGCTGTCTGCGCTTTCAGAGATGTTGGACAGTGTGATTGAGGACACCTTGTCACCCTTCGACACACTGCCTGACACTGAACTTTTTGTGAGTCAAAGGAGTCACGACTCCAAGGTAAGATATTCACAGACCAAAAGTGCTCTGTGTAAAAGCCAATTACTTAGCCAACTTGACGTGAATAAACGGCTGGAAAATTGATTTCGAAACCATACACGCCTATGCAAAGCCATGTTTTTTTTGATTTCACAAAATTGTCTGCACTGCAAAAAGGTTAGGCAGAATACCCATTAAAAGGTTGTTTGTTTCTCACAGAATGGGCAAACTAGCTTTGTGGTGCTGGTTGCTTTCCACTTTAAGAGCACAAAATCTCTGTATCTCAGTTTCAGCTGCTTTTGGAGATGCAGCTTGAACACGAGACAGTACAGAACAAACATACTAAATGTTTTCAAGTGCAAATCAATATTGTTTGCTCCTCACAGAACTGGCAAAGAGTGACACTAGGCTACTGTCTGTTTTGGACACGTGAAAGTAGTGTGAAGAGCTTTGTTGCTACATTCATGAAACTTTAAATGGTTCGAGTTTGAGTTATTTGTGGGGATTGTTCTTTTAGTGTTTGTGAAAATAATGTAGTTCCAGCCAGTTCATCTGTTTGTCATCATGTTTCATCTGCAAGATGTCAGTTAAACACATGCTCGAATTAGTGTATTGTCATCCAAATAAATTGTGCTAATAAATTGCATCCGGTATGTAAAGGTTTTAAGACTGAAATGTAGAAAATGTAATGTAATACTTGTATGTTTTGCTGTGTTTTTGTTTAATATTTTTTTTCTTTACAGTTCAGAAGATCATCTGACAAAGATGCAGCTCCTCGCATAACCAGATCCTCGCGCTCATCAGTATCAAACACAAAAGTAAGAACTTGCGCTTACTTCTTTTCGTCTGGATTGTATTTGCGGCTGTGTGGTTATGGGCGTTTTCGCATTTGAGCTGTTTCAGATCAAAGTTTGCCCTAATAGCTGTGAAACTCCAAAGCAATTTGTAAACCCAAGTGCAGTTCAGAACAGGGCAGCTCTGAGTAGTTAATAAAAAAAACAATATTGGATCTGTTAGAGATTTATGTTTACTGTGTTTGTATTTGAACAGGCAGAGGTCCTGCTTTCAGACAGGCAATTGAGGCCAAGGCTCCACCAGAGGATCCAAACAACAACCGTACAGAGAAGTGATGGTGAGGAGGAGGACCTCACTGAGTCCAGAAGACGCCCTATAAGATCCTTCAGGATTGAATCTGACCCAGAACTGTCTCAGGATGAGCAGCAGGATGGATATGTGCTTGTATCACTGGCAGATCTTGTCAGGCACATGCATCCATACAGCCTCAGGGTGGGTCTGGTTAAGGAAGAAAGTGTCAGGGATGTCTGCGAGCTGCAGGAGGAGGACGTGTTTGTGGATGTTGTGGGTGATGATGAGCTGGAGGACATGCATGGCACTAACATGCCTGGGTTTAGTCCAGAGCAGGAATTTCCCCATCCACAAACCCCTGCTGCAGTTTCTAAATCCAAGATAGGTCTTGATAAGGAAATCTCAGTGGCAAGGTCAAAGGAGGTGTGCTCTTCAAGTTGTGCAAAACAGAACAACAATGACGTCAGTGATGAGAAACCTCACAAGAGTGCGTTAGCCACAGCTGGCAGTGCTGGAAGAGTGAAGAAAAAAGTTAGCTTTGCCCCTGATCTAGCATCAGTTCATGAATACCAGCCTGAAGATGAAGCATCTGAATGTGACTGGTCAGATACCCCAACCCCAGAAGAGCTTAAAACGGCAGATTGTGATTTCACAACCGCAACCTCAGACAGGAACTTCACTGGAGCGTCAACAAGCACACCTTCTAAACATAGCAATGCAAAACCGAAATCTATCAGTCTGCAGGAGTACCGTCTCCTTAGAGGGAAGACACTTCCAAAGGAAGAGAGAAAGATGGACTACAGGACCAAGTGGCCCTCAGTACCTGAACCCCCCTGTGAACTGCCTCCCATCCCTTGTATACCAGGTTACAGCCCACCTCAGGTTAACTCCAAAACCTCATATGTTAATGCCAGAGTCTCTACTTCAGGCTCACCAACCAAGGCCAGAAGAAATCTTCACATGCCTGTTAAATCGCCTTCAAAGCGGAACGCTGTGCAAGCTGTTGACCCACCAAATCCTGTCATTGTGCCCCTTCCAACACTAGTTCCCATACCTGCCAAGACCTCATCTTCATCTGAAGAGCAAAGTGTTATGAAAACTGCTGCGAACAGCCAGCCCACACATTTAAACCCTCAATTGCAATCTACTGCATCCCAAACTTCTGAAAATCTGAATCAGCCTGAGTCTCATAACCAAGAGACACTTTCTTGTGGAAGTTCTCCACTTGCTGAAGTACCACAGGCAGAGTGCTCCTCAACAATTATCGGCACCACTAAAACAAATGCCTGTGCTCAGTCTTTACCCACTACGGGCAGATTATCACAGACATCTCGGAGACGACTCCCTCTGCAGATACCCTCAAATGTCAGAGATCACTGTGCAGAGGAGCAAAGCCAGGAATCTACAGGTGAAATAGGTAATGGCAGCGAGTGAAATGAGTGATGTTTGATATTACATTATAATGGAATGTCTGTATTTCAGTAATGTCTTTTATTCTCAAATGCCTCCAAATGTTTGTTTTTTGTTTCCCTGTAGGAATACAAGCTACTGATGTAACCAGTCTTTTGGAGCAATTTGAGACACAAGGTAGGATTTTCTTTATTATCCCTGTGTAGTTTGTTGTAGTCATCATAAAATGTGCCAGCACTATCAAAAAGAATTACCCTGCCTTTTGTATATGGCACATCTGTGGTATCACAACTTAAACATTTGCCTCCCTTTAGAGCAGCAGTACTTCAAGCAAGATGCAATTATTTCTGACTTAATCCACACCAGAGACAGGTTTCTCTCCTAGTGCCATAAAAGCAGTCATTAAACCCTCATTCAACTGTAAAGATAGTAGTGATAGTTATCTGGCATGCAGGGCCTCTTTAATGACTTAATGGCTCTGGGCATCCAGGGCTCATAACTTTGTGGTAAATTGCTTTGCGTTTTCATGCAACAAAAATTAGAAGTTGCCATGGCAGTGATTACACAGGCCGGGTTTTACAATCCCAGGAGCAAATGAGGAGTCGCCACAGGGGTCTATTATGAGGACAAAACCTGCTGCAGTACATCTTCATTTCACTGATAGGATTGTAGGTTGAAAACTTCTCACTTCTATATTTTTGAGAGGAAAGTGAAGTTAAATGAGCTTACAGCAGGGGTGCCCAAAGTCTGGCCCCAGGGCCAGATGCTGCCCATAGACAGGTTTTAATTGATCCACAGCTTCTTTCTTAGGCTGCTTTACACAGTGAATGTTTCATGGAACTAGTTGTATTTTGTGAGTTGCCTGCAAGTTAATATCTGCAACTTGTTAAAAAGCAATTAGTTGTATGCAACACAGTTACTCCACTAGTTGGCCAACTTAGCAGCTTCCATTTGCTGTGCACCGTGTCGTTGTTGCTGCATAAAGGTGTAGTTTACATATTTGCAGTATTTTTATAGCGTTTGTATAGCATGAATTTTTCAAGCTGCCTCGACTGTAATTTTTATATCTATATATCTGTCTTTATGTGTCTATTTAGAGTTCTTTATTGTATATTTGAGTTGAGTGTGTATTAAGCCTTTGAAATTCATGCTAAAAAAGCCATTATGGCTGTACTCCCTGTACTGTCCAGGATGCACAAGTTAATCAAGAAGTGCATTTTGTCTCTGTTTTTGTAATAAATTTAAAATTACAACTTTATAAATTAGAGGTTGTCAAGGTAGAACAAAATGAATAACTATGCAAATCACGATAACAGCAGGATTAAGAAAAATAAGCCAGTGTGTGGCGATTTTTTTTTTTCTTTCACTTTATGGTGAAAGCAGTATCGTCAACTTGCAGAGTGTTACACCACACAGTGTTTAAAGAAGATAGTTAAATGTAAAAACCATTTTTTTCCCTCTGATTAGACTTGCAAATTAATTTTTTAAATTGCATATAGTTGTGACTATAGCCATAAAAGTTGACAGTGAGATCTGCCAACTTTTAAAAAAAAGAATGAAATTAATGATTTTTTCATCGAGAGCAGTGGCAAATGTATGTACCTCACATTTGACTGTAAAAGAATTCCATGTAAAAAGACTTACAAATCCTGGATATTGCAATAAATATTTGGACAGCGGAACTGGAAGCTTCACTGGTCTCACAGCAGCAACTTTTTACAGCAAATAAAGTAGTTCAATAGATGTTAATTGTTCAATACATTAGTAATTTTCATATTTCTTCATATGGCCTCTTTTGAAAAGGTTTGGGCAACCCTGGCTTACAGTGACCGAAAATAAATAAATAAATCACTCATACACTTTTCTAGTGTACTCTTGTCCAAATGACAGACAAAGCAGGCAGCAAAACAGTCAGAAATCACAAAGCACCAGTGGTTCTCAAACTGGTCTTCAGGGAACTCCAGATAGTCGAGGTTTTTGCTTAAAATCAGCTCACAATACATAGGAACAGTTACAGTTTGTATAATGTTAGTATTTCTATGATGTTTAATTGCATTGATGCAGTTTTTGAATATTTAATATTAAGTCCATTGCTGAATAGAATTTTACTGAACAGTCTAATCATCCTGGATAATGTAATAGTAACTCTAAATAAGTGCAAATTGAGGTAGTTAATGTTTTGTAGTTTTGTATTGGATGCTTACATAGGATTTGGCTTGACATTTTGATTGTAAATCTTGATTGAGGGAATTCTCTGAGTGAACTTCTCATTTCCTCCCCCCCAGGACTCACCCCTCCTGCCACACCTCCCCATCAAATTTGGAAGCCCCTAGCGCCTGGTCACAGGGCAAAGCAACACAAAGCCATCAAACCATCTCCCAGCAAAGCCATCCAAATCATTGAACCTCGGCCATTGCCCCCTAGCAGGGTTCACTCAAAGCCCCAACAGTCTACCTCTGTACCTGCTCCAAGCTTGTTTCTAGCGTTTAGGGACCATGACTACTGCGGAACTCAGGAGATGAAAGACCGCAGCGTGAGGTTATTTTCAGCCATAGATGCGCACAAAAAATCTCTTAAAGAGCAAAGGAGTCACACAAGCCATAAATCACTGGACCACAGGACTTTTTGTGAAGAGGAACATCTTCCTGGCTCAGTTCTCTTGTCTCCAGAGAGCTCCCCCTGCAGGCTAGAGGAAGGCAGTGCAGGTGCAGTTGAAGAAGCAGAAGCAGATTCACAACGGTCTTTTCACCACTCCTCCCGCTCTGCAAGTCCTCCAGCTAGGGGCAGGACAAGGAGAAGGCACTACCGTGGTAGTTATCATCATTCTGACTCAAGTTCAGTGTCATCTTCCCGGTCCTCCTCCTGTTCTTCCTCAGCCTCCTCTTCATTATCTCCTTCACCACCCAGAAAGAGGTGAGAATTGTTTACAGTGATGGTGTTAGGAAGGTGTATATGAGAGATATGCAGCTGCTGTTCTCACTGGACATGTGTGATAAAAATGGGAAATTTTATGCTGTGTTCACATGATGACAATAACGTTACTGAATTATTGAAAGTTATTGCGGCCTGTTTTGTCCACTCATATAGCTATAACGAGCAAAAATCTTTCTTTAGGGATATATTTAAGCCATAAGACTATTAATTGTGACGAAATATAGAAGAAGAGATAAATGTAAACGGTCAAGGAACAGTCAAGATTTATGAATTCATGAAGTGCTCCTCATCGCTGAATGAATTTGGACATAGGTTTTTGAATAATGTAGGTCCAAAACTTCTGTTTGTCTGTTCAGGCGAAGATCAAGGCATTCCAAGAGCAGCGCAAGCTCCTCATCTCGATCCAGTTCTTCTTCTTTGTCCCCTTCTCCAATTCGCAAGAGGCAGCGTCGCTACACTCGATCATCCAGATCCTACAGTCGCTCCCGGTCCCGATCCTGTTCCCGCTCCTACTCCCGATCCAGATCTCGCTCCCGGTCCAGATCCCGCTCTCTCTCCCCTCAGCCAGACTGGAGGAATAAGTGGAGTCGGTGGAAAAGGTCCGTGCACACAAAACCCCAGCCAGCCTAAAACCCAGATAATAAATGATTTTTCTTTATGTAATTATGATTTTGATGGTCTGTTTTTGGGATGTTTACTTTTTAATGACTGTGTTATTGTGAACTTGCAGACAGAGAGAACATTATCGTCAAGACCGATGGGAAGAGGCCTGTAGGATTCGCAAGCAGAAAGCAATTGTGAGTACTGACAGATTTTTCCCTGCTGCCCTTTAAAAAGCGCCACATGTGAGTGCCAAGTGAGTAATGTTTTCTCTCTTTCCCCATTATAATAATGTGACTCCAGGATGAGCGCAGGGTTGTGTATGTGGGAAGAATACGTGGTACTATGACTGAGGATGAGCTCAGGGATCGTTTTGCTCTTTTTGGAAAGATTGAGGACTGCACTGTCCACTTCAGAAGCCATGGGTAAGGTTTACACATTAACATCAACACTTTGAGGCTTAAAAATTTAATCAGTTTCCAGTACAGTGCGACATAGGATTTGTTTTTTTTTTTACCATGGGTGTGGCCTTAACTCTAAGGAGCACACTTGACATCCCTCGGTTCAAAACTCCAAGCCTGCTACACCTGCAGCAGAACTGAACAGGACAGCATGAGCAAAGAGAAATGAGTGAAACAAGCTTTACATCTGCAGGTCATGTTTTAGACTATTCCCAAAGTTCTCACTTAAAAAAATAATCCAGCTTTTACATAGGTTTTAAGGAAGGTAAGGTTTTTATTGACCTTACTGTGGAATGTGTATATCCAGGGATGAACGAACTAACAGGTGTCAGGCAGACAGATGGAAGAGCTGGCTTGATAGCTCAGTAATGTGTGCCAGGTTAGCTTTTGCTTGGTTGTTAGCTCACACGTCAGCCTGCTGATTTTCTCCGATCTCCATAGAGACCGTGGTGGAACGTAATCCACATCAGCGGTTTGATGTGAAGGTGCTGCTTACGCAAGTTTAACTGAAGATTAGTATCTCCTAGTGTACATCAAAATGGAAGAATATGGGCAAGATACATTAGCCACTTAATGGACATTAGAAAGTTATTCATAGTGCATGTATGCTATGTGTCTGTAAGAGGAGGACTAACCTAATTAAAAAAAAAAAAAAAAATTGATTTAGGTTTCCTGGGGCTTTAATGTTTGTGCCAGTGGTGCATGTTTTTGCACTGTTTTAGTAAAAGTAAATCTTTTACAAGAAGCATCCACATATCATTGTAGTTTCTTAATGACAGTGAGTGTTTACATACACTTAATAATCCAAACATGAATGTATTTCTGCAGTTATCTGATTAGTCAGGTGGTCATGTCCACAGTACACTCCGATTTTTTTAGATCAGATTAAGGCTGATTACTCTGAGAGAACTGGATTTTAGCTCAGATTTTCAGTGCATGTATACCCTTACTCTGATTTCTTTGTTTTCTCAGACCGCAAAAGAATAGCAAGCAGTGTTTAACACAGCACCTGTGAGATCGCAAAAACAAAAAAAAAAAAACACTTGGAGCGGCACTGAAACCAGTTACATGCTTGACAAAATGAAATTTTAAATGCTTTTCATCTTCTGGATGATGTATAATAATATTTTCTGCTAAAGTAACTTGATATTTTTAAAAAATCCGCTGCGGCATGACGTTTGAGTTTTACATTATATATACGTCATGTTTTATTCTGTGAGTTTATTGGCCAGTTGCAAAGCAGTAATCAGAGGCCGTATTACAGAAACTTCTAAGTCTGAAATCTTGTCTGCTTTATCAACGTGACAACTTCTGTTAGGACTGAATTTAAGATAGAAGCTATTACAGGACAACAGTTCGTAAGTTCATGGTTTTATGTATTAACTGCAGATAAGAGAACAGTATTACACAAACATCCTAACTAGACAGCATTTCCGAAACACTGTCATAACTCCAAGACAACCCCAGAGCTGTCTTAACTACTGTTTTAACCTGTTTCTATCGTTTTATGTTGTGTCAGGCATCATAGTTCACTATAACCAGCATAATGTTACATCTGTCTACATTGAAAACGATGCTTTGACTTGAGTTTGTGAAAAATCTTATCTTGACCTGTCAGATCTTAAGTAAAGATGGAAAGATAAAAGTTTTCTGTAACACGGCCCGTCATTACTGCCTGACACATGTAGACCTTGAGTTTTCCCGTGATCTGATTACCCAAGTACATGCAAATTCTGTCAAATTCTGCAATTCTGATTTTCTGGAGTTATCGGATAATTTAGTGCATGGAAACGCACTCGGTGTTTGTTTCTTCCTAAACATATTCCTCTCTCACTTGCCTTTTTCAGGGACAACTACGGATTTGTTACATATTACAACACAGACGACGCTTTCGCTGCCATAGAGAACGGGGTGAAGCTAAGGCAGCCAGACGAGCTCCCCTTTGACATCTGCTTTGGTGGGAGAAGACAATTCTGTCAGTCAAATTATGCGGATTTAGGTTTGTATACAGTTTCAAAAATAGATTTTTCACACTTTTACTCTTAAAAAAACCATGGCCAAGTAATACTATAGTTATTCCATAGTACCAATTTGATGTTTTTATTTTGGCTCACAGTGGTTTGTTTTGGGTTTATCACTGAATGTCAGTCTTATACATGTTGATCCTCATACTGGAATTCTGACTGATTGACACTCTTGTCCTACAGATGCAAATCGTGATGTTGACTCAACCTCAGTAAAGAAGAATTATGATTCACTTGACTTTGACACGCTGCTGAAGCAGGCCCAGCGAGGGGTAAAGAGGTAGCCCTGTGGGTCCCTCTGGAGGATGAAGGGATGGAGAGAAGGAGAAGAAATAAGTGTGGAGTGTGATGGAAAGAGACCAGCACTACCTCAGATCTCCCAAAGAGCTTGCACTTATTGGCACTAAATTTTGCTTTTATGTAGCTTTCATTTTTTGATTTTAAAGTTAACAAACCTTCTGTTGAAGTGAGCCTTTAATAGAGATGAAAAAAAAGTTTGAAGTGTATAAAAATAGAAAAGCATTAAAGATAAAAAAAATTACTATCATAATTGAAATATTGTCTGTATTTGAATTTTGTTTGAAACATAATACCTGATATTTGTATGTAATAATTTGGAAAACATTTGGAATGAAAGTGCTTTTCCAACTTGAATTAAAAATGTTCATGCTTGAACTTGATTGTTTTTAAGAGGAGTGCTCATTAGGTCTGCGGAGACATATTACAAAATCCATTTTTCTGGTATTTTTACCCCATAGTGAGTTGTAGACAGCGGAGTGAGTTTCTGTGATGTGAAATTGCTTAAAGGGGAATTCCACTCATTTTTAAAAATTTTCTGCCTAATTCAATCATTGAGATGTAAACAAAGTCATTGAGACTGTTTTGATGTGAAAAGGTCTATTGTAGTGAAACTTGCTGACTCTCATTTCTTTGCGGTGGTGGTGATAGAAACCAGGAGTCGCGATGTCTACAACACAGATACAGACATTTTATTTATCATCTGAAGTGACCAGTAAAAAAAGATCTTGTGAAGTTTTATGTACTGTTTTTCTTAATGCCCTGCATGTACCTCTCTGCCATGAATGGATTTTGAAAAATTATTTCAGGCCAAAAGCTTATTTTTGAATGCAGCTGTCTGTATGCAGTGTCTCAGGCATCAGCCAGTGTAGTAATGAACATTTCATGTTAAAACTTTCTGAGTGAGTTTTAGGAGCATTAATTCTTCAGAAGTCTGGTTCCCATCACCACCACTGTGAACAACTCTGACTTTGTTTCTGTAGAATGGAGAATCGCATATGAAACCACTGAATGACTTTATTTACATCTTAACAATTCTGTTATGCAAACATACGAAATATCTAAATTCTCTTAAGTAGAAAATATGCATAAACATAATACATTTTTTCTCAGTAGCATGATTTCCCAGATTACTTGATACAGGAAAAATGTGGGACTTAAACACAATAGCCAGTCAGCCCTGGGACCTAAACTTTGGACTTCTCATTAACTTCCTGCAAGCTGTCAAAAGTGCAACAGTTCCACCCTTTCTGGTTTCACTTACACTTTTATGACCACTAACTCCCTATTAATACCGCACACTTATTTTTCCTTCCTGATCAAATGATGGGGCCAAATTTAATCTTGACAGATTTACTGAATGGGTGTGGTCTAATTAATTAAGAAATTTCATCTGGATTTTATATTTTGGAATTTATTGCCCCAGAAATGTGATCGGTTTTCACATTTTTCAAATCTGTCATAGTGATGTATGCATTTATATTAACTTGTAAAAGAAAAGTCATGAGGTATTTTTTGTCATATTTTGTTAAAATGAAGTGGACATACATTTACAGAAACCTTAATGTCATTTTAAAATTGAATATTTTAGGGCTGTACTAAAAAAAAAAAACAGACTACTAACGATTTGACATGTAATTTATACATTTTGCTTCCGGATACTTTTCTCTTTAAAGCTAGAGGGCTTTTTTGTTTATCATGTACAGCAGGATTCAACGATTTGGGTTGCAGCCCGCTTCAGCGCATGCGTAGTAGACACAGCGGGCGGGGTTTGTTGCACAGTGACAGCTTTGCGCCTGCGCACTAGGTGTAAACACAAAGTGCAAGAAGGAACAAGGTGGATTAAAAGAGCAGGACGGACAGAGAGAGATGCGTGTTCAGCGATAAGGGTCCAGTTACTCGGTCATTGCTCGGTTTAGTTATTGCCACTAACTGACTTTGGCTTTTAGTACAAACAGCTACTAAATAGGAAAGTGTGTCGTTAATCAGGACCTGACTTACTACTGCCATTCAGGCTGCTTCAGGCTCGCAGCCCTGTCTGCTCTCTGTGTTAGTTAGCCTAGCTAACTCAACTCCTGCAAACTGTTCTGCCTCAAGAAGCGACCCAGAGAAAAGGAGAGATGTCAGAGACGACCACCAGCTCCAAGACCTTTCTGAGCGGTGTTGTAGAAGGTGGGTTGAGGCTGGAAAATCCGTGCAACATGTGCAGCCTTACACTCTTAGAAAAGATGGTTCTTCAAGGGTTCTTTAGTAAAGGCAGTGGTGCTATAGAGAATCATTTCATGCCTAAATCGTTCTTTGCATGGTGAAATGGTTCTTCAGATAGATGGAGAATATATGGTTGTTTATGGTTCTGTGTAGAACCTTTTTGAAAATGGTTCTATGTAACACCAAAAAGCGTTTTTCTGTTGACATGGTAACAGTAGCAGAACCCTTTTTGGTGCTATATAGAACCATTTTCTGAAAGCCATGTACAACGCATTCTCCATCAGTCTGAAGAACAATTTAACCATTCAAAGAACCATTTAAGCATAAAATGGTTCTGTATAGAACTCATTGTTCTAAATAGAACAGTTCCCTTTACTAAAGAACCCTTAAGGAACCATCTTTTTTAAAAGCATAGGCTTTACTATATTGCTGTTTAATACATTTTATACACTCATAAAGGTTGGCAGCTATTTCTTTAATACATGTGTTTTTTATGATGTGTAAAATGAGTTTAGTATCACATTAATGGAAGCACCCATGTTCTCAATGGATCCATTAAGAGCTGATTATGCACTGACCTTTGTCTTCTAGGGTTTTATGGACGGCCGTGGACTATGGAGCAAAGGAAGGAGCTGTTTAGAAGGTAGTAAACGTTTTATTTGCTTTGACAACCGGTCATCATTGGTCTATGCATGTCACTATTTCTTCACTGGACCTGTGGTGTGTTTTATGAACCCAGGGAGCAGAAATGGGGCTTGAACACTTACCTGTATGCCCCAAAAGATGACTACAAACACAGGACATACTGGAGAGAGCTCTACACTTCAGAGGAGGCAGGTGAGAATATTCAACGTTTTAACTCAAACCAGGCATTTAAGAATATACACTTGCTGGTTTATTTGGTGCACCCAGCTTGTACCTACACTCATTGGCCATTTTATCAGAAACATCTGTCCTGTCAGTGCACTCTGTAAGTTTGCCATTTGACTTTTTATCTGTTGCTGCACAATTTCGAGTCGAGCTCAACCTCATCCATCATTGCAAAAGGACTGCAGATAGCCAGACATTGTTCTGGTGGGGGCTCATGCTACACCAACATGGTAGTTTGCGTCACGCTGATGTGAGTAGTTAAGGCTCAGAGGTGTTGCTGGAGTTTTTAACACTGTATGCACCAGCTGTTCACTTTATTAGACGCCCCTGCCTTGTTGGTTCACCTTGAAAAGTACTATGCAAAAGTCAGATTATGTCCTTTCATTTATTTAATTTCCAGCCAAACAGCCATTAAGTACAAGTTATTCATTTTAAAAGAGATATTTCTAAAGAGATTAGATGTAAAATAACCACTTGCATAAGGAAGGAGGATGTCAAAGGTAAAAGTGGGAAGAGTTTCCACAACTGGGGTTAAAAAAAATTGAAAGCTATAGAGAAAATGGAACTCCTAAAACCCCTCTGTGGTTGGAATTACTTGGATTATAAGAGGCAGAAAATGCAACCAACTTCTAAGACTGAACTTTGGAGATGGGGGAGAATATCCTTGCTTCTTTGAAAAACTGAAAGCAAGTCTACTGAAAAGCCGAAGCTTTAATAAACTCAGTGTGGACACTAAACACTTAAGAAATTTGGTCATTATTTTGTTAATTGTTTAGTTGTTGAGGCTTCTGTGTCATTTTCTATAAAGCAAAAACGTGTGATTCTGAAAAACGTGTAACTTTTCCTTAAGGGCCTTTTGTCTGGAAATTAAATATGTGAAGGGTTGTATCTGATACTCGCACATTACTGTAATTTCACACAGATACTGTAGGTCATCATTTAATATTAGCTTTCCTCTAACTCTTTATTAGTGATCAAGGTAAAAGGTCAGGCAGCAACTGATGGGCTATGGTCAGTATTTGTAAACCTACAAAGAGCACCTAGGTTGTGTTAAAGTGGCCAATGAGTGTAGATACAAGATACGTGTACTGAATAAACTGTCAACTTGGTATATATTACATGTGATGTGAAAGCTTTAGTTAAGGTTATTATATAGCATAATTGCATTTAAAACTGCTGTGGATGTTAGTGACATTGTTTATATCAGCTTTTGTGCATATTAAAATTTGTGAAGACGGGTAATACAGATTATAGCTTCTGAGGTGAAATATAAACTCGTTGGTTTCCATTTTTGTCTTTGAAGAGCAACTGATTACCCTCATCTCTGCTGCGAAAGAGAAAGATATCGAGTTCGTTTATGCCATCTCACCTGGATTAGATATTACATTCTCTAACCCCAAAGAGGTGGCGGCTCTCAAGAGGAAGCTCAGCCAGGTAATTTTACACCTTTTCAGACTTCCTTGCTCCTGTCAGTAATTAAAAGAATAGCTTAGCCATTCATGCTAATGTTGCTGACAGTGAATAGAAGGTTTAAGCCACCGATTAGCATGACGCCCTGTCCATAATGCTATTCACAGTTAGCAACGTTAGCATTAATGTATGAACCATTACTTTAACTGGATTTCATTGCATCACTCAGATGTTTTTATGATTGACAGTAAACAGCAATCAGTAAGTGCGCAATACATTTTCATTCACTTACAGTAGGCATGTAATATATTGCTGCATATAAAAGGGAAAGTCCACCAATTAGTTAAAATTAAATCATTAAGATGTAAATGAAGTCATTCAGAATGGTCTGATGTGAAATGCTCCATTTGTGCTTAAATGGTTCTCCGTGTTCTAGTGCTATATAGAACCTTTTTTAAAAAAATTATTTATGCATGCTATTTCCTCAAGATGTATCAGAACAAATCAGCTTATGAGTGTTTATTGCATATTTGCCTCTGAGCCGTGTCTGATGGAGGCGAGTGTCTGTGTCTTGCACGCTGGGGCAGGTGAGCGAGTTTGGGTGCAGATCCTTTGCCCTGCTCTTTGATGACATCGAGACAGAAATGTGTGGTGCTGATAAAGAGGCCTTCAGCTCCTTCGCTGACGCGCAGGTGGCCGTCACCAACCAGGTGTTCCAGCACCTGCAGGCGCCACACACCTTTCTCTTCTGTCCAACAGGTAACGCAGATAACCAGCGTTACAGCTGAAATAAATTGTCACCAAACCACAGATTATCATAGTAATTAGGTTGCAGCTTCATGTTTATTAATCAACAGTTTGGAGACACCTGACCGACTGTTAGATCTGATAGGCATTTAGATCTAAAGGCTAATGCCTAAACAGAAGGTCCACCAATTTGTCAGAACTTCTGCATGATTCATTAGTTGAGATCTAAACAAAACAAGAAGATTTTTAAAAGTGGTTTGATGTGAAATGGTTCACATTTCTGTACAGTGGTGGTGATAGTAACCAGGGGTTGCGATGTCTACAACACAAATACAAATTACCAGTTAATTTACATGTGCCTTCTGAGTTTCTATATGTAATGTTGATGGTAAAATAGTGGTAAATCTGAAAAAATTTTCTTTGGGGGCTATTTTGCCCTGCATGAATAATTAAAAAAACATTTCAGGCCAAAACTTAAGGCATCTAACAGTGTATTCATAACTATATCATGTAATAACTTTGTGTGAGGGAGCTTTTACAGGCAAAAAAAACTCTTTAGACGTCTGGGTCCTATCACCACCACTATGAACAATGCTGACTCACTATGTTTCTCTAGAATGGAGCTTTTCATATTAGACAACTCTGAATTACTTTGTTTACATCTTTAACATTTAATTATGCAGAAACTACAAAAATTCACTGTAATTTTCCCTTTAAATACTTGATGCTGAGGTAACATCATAGTTGACTAAAGCAGCATTTATGACAACTGATGTTTGTTGGAATAAGCCTTTATAAAAACTTATATAGCTTTATATCAATTGTCATGACAGGCTTATATAGGTGTCATGCAGCCTTGCGAATGCCTGCCTTAAGTAAAGTGTTACCACTTCTTCAAGCCTATTAGAAAAGAGTCCTAGGGGCTGCTCATGAAACAGCTTGAACGAACACAGAGAGAGCAGAGCAAAGTAGGGCTACTTTGATCAATCTTAAACAATAAGAGATCAACTTTTTTACTCAGTAGTACTGTATGTTATGTCATAATGTTGATGTCTTTACTATTATTCTAAAATTTGTGTCCAAACTGCCAGGTCTGTTTACAAGCAAGCCGTCATTATCAGCCCAACTGCTAACACAGAATCTTGTTTTTAAATGAAAATTAGGTACCATAGAACTTCATTTTCAGTGAGGCATTAGCTAGCAGCTTTAAAAGTGTTGATTTTTCTCTCATAGATTACTGCGCTGCGTTTTGTACCCCGAGTGTGAGTCAGTCTTCATATTTACACACTGTTGGAGAGAAACTCCTCCCTGGTATTGATATTCTCTGGACTGGTAAGATAATCTGCACTAGAAGTGCCATTTAGAGCCAATGCTTTCTGGCTTTTTAAATATCCAGACAATTTTGTACTGTCTTCTGGTACTTCTGGTCATAAACCAAGAATTTCTAATCTTAAGTATTTTTGTGCCTCAAATTTTGGTTTACTGCAGGCACAGTATATTTATGTATTACATAACTACTGCTTTTTGTCCCTCTCAGGCCCGAAAGTTGTGTCCAAGGATATTTCCGTGGAGTCCATAGAAGAGGTGTCCAGAGTTCTCAGACGGCCGCCAGTGATTTGGGACAACATTCATGCGAATGATTACGACCCCCAGAGGCTTTTTCTGGGGCCTTTCAAGAACCGGCCCACTGAACTCATTCCCAAACTCAGAGGAGTGCTCACCAACCCCAACTGCGAGTTCGAGCCCAACTTTGTGGCTGTTCATACACTGGGCACCTGGTGCAAATCCAGCACAGGCCAGAAAGATGTTGCTATGGGTAAGATCACTTTTGGTCACTTTTGAATCATTTATTGTGAATAACCTACTCTGTAATTCTGAGTGTCAACAAACATCAATGTACTAGTAAAGTGTAATTATTAAAATATAGAAAAAAGGTCTAAATACTCATTATAACACTATTTATAAACTTAAAATACCAATGTTCTATAGATGGTGAGGATCAGGGCTCTGACTACAACCCCCAGGAGGCTTTGCAGCTTGCCCTCTCTGAATGGCTGATTGAGTTTGGTATGGCAGATCAACCTGATGGTAAGATGCCCCCTGTTCACTTTCTGTAGTTTATAGATGACTTTCAGGTTAAAGACTTATAAATACTTGCTCACTGGTTATTAGTCACTAAAACATCTCTTCCACATTGGCAGTGTCCCGTGCTGGCAGTGGCCGTCCTAAGAGAGAGCCGTCCGAGGAGGAGCCCATGCAGACGGACGAGTACGTCCCGGGACCCAGAGAGAACCCCCTATACACGGCCGAGCCACTGACCCTGGAGGACCTTACTCTGCTGTCTGAGCTTTTCTACTTGCCCTATGAGCACGGGCCCACTGCCCTGGCCATGCTGAGGGAACTCCACTGGCTCCGTGGCAACAGCGATGCCGCTGTGTTCGGCCCTACAGCATCTGAGAACGAGAAGGTTAGTGTACATTGTTTCTTTAACTTTAATGCATTCTGTTTGAATAAATATACTTTGTTGTTCTAAAGTTCAGAATCACATTAATACACAATATGGCCAAAAGTATGTGGACACTCATTCTAATCAGTACATTTTCAGCCACATTCATTGCTAATAGCTGCATAAAATCAAGCACACAGCCATGCAGTCTCCTTAGAGTAGCAGTAGAATGGGTCATACTGAAGAGCTGTGATTTTAATAAGTCAGTTCTTTAAATTTTTGCCTGAGTTGCCTCAGTCAACCACATGTATAAAGCACACCGTCATTAAACTCTCAAGCAGTAGAAATGTATTCCCTGAAGTGCTGAATCAAGCTTCATCTGGCAGTCTGACAGACCTATCGAGATTTGGCAGATGTAGGAGAATGCGGCCTGTCTGAATGCAGTGTCAACTGTAAAGTTTGGTGGAGGAAGAATAATTGTCATTTCTAATATGTTAAACTCAGCAAATAAATAGAAATTGTGCACTAAAATTTGTTGAAAAATGTTATATGTAAGTTTGTTCCTTATAGAAGATGTGTTAACTTATTTTCACTGAAAAATTCAACAAAACATGTCACCAGACCAGGAGTATTTAAACATAAATGCAAGAAGTTGCACAGGGTACATAACATAACTGTCACATTTATTGTCAGTGCAATGGGTGCTTTTCAGAGTGTCTGTAGGATCGTCAATAATCCATCTCCTTCACAGGCCAAAGAATGGCGAGAGAGAGCGGAGCACTTTGATGATATGTGTGCTGCAGTCGTCCGGATGTTTAATAGGCTGTCAAACGTGCCCAACAGGACCATTCTGTATGACCTGTACAACTACATCTGCGACATAAAGAGTGGCGTATCCTTAGCCAGAGCGTTTGTTGGCAGTTTGGGTAGGTGATTATGTAAATGTAGTGGCTGTACTCATCATTTGAAGTGTGTTAATCCTCTAAACTGCAAGCTTCAATTCCTTGATCTCACAACTACATAACTTACTTAGTGGCTTCATAGTAGTTACCATGTAGTTTATAAAAGTTTCTGAACTATAAGAATTATGGTTGAAAACTGTAATATAAGCCTTGAAGTTGAAGGGGTTAACCCAACATCTGTTAGACATAATGTTTCATTTCTTATTATTTGCCTTAAATACTACACTGACATTTTATTATTTGATGTTTTATCCGCATTTCTGCTGTTTTTGGGCTAGGAGGTCGTAATCCTCCTCCCTGCCAGGTTATAAATGATGACCCAGAGCCGTGGGGCTTCAGAGGTGGACTTTCCGGAGAGTTCCAAGTATGGCTTGTTAGTCTCTCACTACTTGGACTGAATGTTTTAGAAAAGCAAAAGTATTATAAGAGGCAGTGAATTAAATGGCTGGTAACAGGTTTTGCTGATTTGTATCTATTATGTAGAGAATGCTTCCTTGTCACGGAAACAGAGATCTTTTCCGTACTCCTCCTGCCAGTCGAGTGTACACTATTCGGCCATGCACTCCAAAAGACAAGGTGAGGCCCATTTACTCTTGGAGTGTACTTTTGACACTTACCCTGAAATACATTAGCTTGCCAGCTGATTTTAAAAAGATACGATTTTCATTCAAAGGGAATTTTTCTAAGTTAGTGTATGCTTCAGTCGCTGAGAGGTAAACAAAGACATTCAGAGTGTTTGATATGCAATGTGCAAATATAGACATTTTATTTACTATCCAAAATAAAACGTGAACCTACATGTGTTTTCAAATTTTTATAAGTAATGTTTGTGTAAAATGTAACAATCAAATAGTGGTAAATTAACAACAAAGAAAAGTTTTCCTTTTTTTGGCTGTACAGCACCCTGCACTTACCTCTGTAAAACAGTGTCTCGGGCATCAAGTAGCCATTTCATGTAATAACATTCTGTGAGGTAGGTTTTAGAGGCATTAAATGTCTGGTTACTGCTCGGTAAGTTTCCCTAGATTGGTGCACTTTGAATGACTTTGTTTATGTCTAATTATGCAAAAATGTATTGGATTACCTTTTAGAATGAGTATTTATTGTGTACGTGTCTGTGTATTGTAGTCTGAGGTACTGAGATTGTCCAAGGAGATGCAGAGCGAGACACTGCAGCAGGCGGCATTAATTGGTGACAGGTGAGATTACAGTTGTTGCTGAAGTGCCAGAAACTATTTCAGGTTCAGTGCAGTGGCAAAGGAGGGAACCAGCAGAGTCAGATTATTTAGTCTGTGTGTTCATGCTTATAGGCTGGTGGATGGTCAGCTTTCCCCATCTAAATACTGCGATCTTGTGCTGGAGGATGAAGCAGGACTCTGTGGCTTCGCTTTTGCCCTCACTGACGCCAAGACTGCGATGACTAAATCCCAGGTAAGTGACATGGACATCATCACCATCATGAGAAGAGAAGTTTGTAGGCTATTTTTTGTGTATTGAATAAATATTTCTGCACCACTGTTTGTTCTGCTGTAGTATCCTGAAACAATGCTGAGAGACTTCCCCTCCCTCATGGCTATTCAAATCCATCCAAGAGTCCCGGACCCCAACACTGCCAAGCGCCTGATCAGCAGTGTGCTTTCTTCACTGAAGGAGAGTGGTAAGTTAATTTTATACATACTGTCAGTGGTGTGAAATACTGAATAAATATCTTTGTCATTATTGCGATATGAGTTTCCATGATAAACGCATCCTTAAAGGCAGTGACAGTACACATCAAATAACCTCACACATGCAGCGCCAAAGCGACGGAAATATAGAGTTAGATGCCCAACTACAACTCGATGACTGTTCTCACTCTGTGTTGTGTGTAAAATGCTTAAACTATATATTAGTGTATAAAGCAGTAATGGCTACTATCACAAACCTGCATCATCATAAGGAGCTTTTTAAGGAATTAAATATATATTTATTCATTTTTGTAGACCTGTATTGTAAAGAACATCATACATATTTATTCATGTTTGTAGTCTGACTGCAAACACAAAGAGAAAAGGCTGTTCAGACTGAAGCACCTCATGCAACTCACTTTTCACAGGCTGCACATTGTCCACAAGGTGGAGCCATTAGCAGACACGTAGCTTTTGATGCTTCATAGGAGCAGTGCTATGCATCAGTGACTCTGTGTTCTTGTTCAGCCTTACAGTACACAAAAAATGTGCTTGCAATTCTGATAAGCAAGTATTATATTTCATTATTTTACGTTGCGGGGCAGCACGGTGGCGCAGTGGGTAGCGCTGTCGCCTCACAGCGAGAATGGCCTGGGTTCCATTCCTGGCCGGGTGACCAGGGTCATTTCTGTGTGGAGTTTGTATGTTCTCCCTGTGTCTGCGTGGGTTTCCTCCGGGTACTCCGGTTTCCTCCCACAGTCCAAAGACATGCAGTCAGGCCAATTGGACATGCTAAATTGCCCCTACGTGTGAGTGTGAATGTGTATGTCTGTCTGTCTGCCCTGATATGGACTGGTGGCCCGTCCAGTGTGTGTGTGTGTATGTGTGTGTGTGTGTGTGTGTGTGTGTTTGTGTGTGTTTTACTTTGCACTATAGTGAATAGTGCTTTTGTAATTTAGATTTTTTTGCTGTTTGCCTGAAAGAGAGGTTAGATTTCTATTCACACAGCAAAAAGTAGTCTGTACTTGCAGCACATCTAGACATTGGATATTGTGCAGCAATAATTGTAGGTCTCATGAGGCCTCTAATGATTTTATGTAGCTATAATTTGTAGGTGACAGTATCACAGTAAATCATGCATTTCAAAACTTAGTCATTTTCATCTAGCAAGTCATACAACTGGAGACTTGCGGTGAGGTGGCATTCACTGCTGACTCATGCCTTGTTATTTAGCACTTACACTTGGCTCACTAGTGACCGGTCACTTTCAACATGTACTGAATATGTTGTAATCACACAGTGAAACTGTGCCTAAAGTTTCTGTTACCAGACTTCGTTCAGTTTATAAAATGCTGCCTTTGCCTCAATTTTGCTCATATGTATAGATAAACATTTAAATGCATATGTACAGATATTCACATATCTTTTTAGCTCCTTTCACATTGCCTCACATTATCTACTCTCTTATTCTTTATTCCCTTAATTATATGTTGAAACTCTGTGTGCTGTAAGGTCTGTTCAGTATGTTGCATATCATACATGTCTGCACACACCAAGACATATTCCTTGTATATGTAACATACTTGGAGAAACCAAAGTGGTTCTGATTCTGATTTCTGCTTGGTGTTCTTCAGGCTCCATAGGGGTATTCTGCGAATTCAGATCAAGTGACAAGAGAATGCTGGATTTCCTCAGGACGCTGGGCCTGCTCCATGTGCTCAAAGTGGAGGGACTGCAAGCAGGCCTGGTCCTCATGGGAACAAAACTATGACTTTGGACTGTTTAACAGACATTATTCAGTTGAATGAAAGCCACTCATAGTGTTTACTAAAGTAAAACATTATAAAATAACAGAATTTTTACTCAATTTGGACAAAAGTTTGTAGTATTGGGTGGGATCATTTAATTTTCTTTTCTTTAACTCCTTAATGTGATCACAACTTGGATTGTATTAGGAAGAAATGGACAGTGTTTTTAAATGTAAAAATACACCAGAATACTTCCATTCCTCCTGTCAGGGACAAAAGCACTTAAAAGCTTGTGATGTGCAAAGCCTGCTGTTCTGTGGTTGATGATGTGCTGGACAAAGTGCCATTCACTGGTAGAACAAACACATTCTTGAATAACAGGTGTTCAAGCACCTTAATTTTAATGTTTATGTGCCAAGACCAAGACTGTTTAACATTTTTGATCCCTGATGGTCAGAACTCAGATGAGTCACATTCAAAATGTATGTGCAGTTCAGCAGCTTTTTAAAACAAGAGAATAAAACAAGAATAAAAACACTCACTTTAGTGTTTAGGACTACTGCATTTTTAAAAAGCTGGCAATGAAAATATCTGAAATAAAACTTAAATAAATTCATTTCTTTGCCATGTTACTTAATCTTTTAGTTAAAGTTATTCCATTTGGTTAGAGTTAGACTATGTTGTGCGTTTTTACTTGAAAACCCCTGAGTCTTTAGCAGCACTGTTTGCCTCCATGATGCGGCCCACAACAGCCCACAGCTGGACTTCACAGCACATGTGCTTATAACCTGACATGATAAACCTGCTTCTCTTTCTCTTTTCTCATCTGTCTCCCTCACCATGGCAACCTAGGTGTCAGGTGCTTGTTCTCTTGCATCTCCATGGTGACTCCTAGACAAATGGGTGCATTCAGAAGGGTGCAGTGGCACCACTAGAAGCCTATATAGAAATATTAGAAGAAAAGCGGAGGGGGCATTTCACAAAACAAGATTTTTCAGTGAGCTAGATAACTTAAGCCCAAAATGAGTGCAGTGTCCATTACTTGTAGGTAGAGCTGGACGATATGGCCAAAAACGTTATCACGATAAACAAAATTCATATCGTTTGATATCGATACATATCGCGATAAATGTCAAATCATGATTTCTTTCACGTTTGAAGGCTGATTTTGCTCCTGGGTGGTTAATTGTGGTTTTAAACTATCACTTATGGTCCGATCATGACAAACACTCACCAAACAGTGGAACATTTCACTAAAGAGAAGAGCGGGAGAAAGTTTCTGAGCTGTTTTTATCAGCTTGAAAAGCATGGCTGCAATTTTTGTAATAGTCATGATTTAAGAAAGAAAACAGATTATTTTTAGCTGTATGGTGACGAGCACTTGGCTACCCCGTTACAAATGCTAAACAAGTGGCCAACAACAGTGCTAAACTCTTTCTCAACGTCAACTCGGTTCGGTAGGTCACTGCTGTCACTCCTACCACATCCATGTCAGAGCAGATCACAGTATTCAGACACCAGCTAGCGACGACTGGGTTTCTCTATGCTATCGCAGTAGTTTAAGGGGTGAACCGCAGTATATCTGACGTTCGCTGTGTAAAAGCATTATCTGCAGTGTGAATCTCTCACACCAGACAAACAGAGTCCTCCTTTTAGGTATGTTTAAACTGAAAGCGGTGATTTTGTGTCTTGTTTGATCTACCGTATCATCAATTCACCGTGTTGCCTCACAGCTTCCTCAGTTTACTATCGAACATGAACCCACTTCTTTCTTTCACTTTCGTTGCTCGAGAATGCACTAATACTAAAATATGACGGTTTGGCGCTGCAGACGTGATTTAACACCGCTAAAGTTGTTAGGATGCACGGAAAGAGGTGAGTTCGCTGTAGGTCAGTACAGTTACACCACTGATCTCGTCACTCACACTCGGTCACAGGAGAACAGATCGCCGGTCGCTCCACTCAAACAGGGACTGTATAACTCCGCGTTTCAGCCGTTGCTAAAGTATATTTGGCGACCTTTTTTTACTCGTGGCCCCCTCCCTCTCTAATCAAGTCGAAAAATTCGGAAGTGCACCCTCTCCTGGCGACAGCAGAGTAGTGTCGCTTTCCTTGCAGTAGAAAACGCCACCAGGGCTTTCGCTAAAGTACTAAAGATATCCTATAAGTACTAAAGATATCCACAATATACTCAAAAAGCATGCTGTGATGTGACAATTTGACATTAACAATAATTATCACCATATTGCTACCCCTGTATTATCATGATAAGATGTATAATTACATAGTTACATGCTTTTCTGAGTATATCATTGGTATCGTCAGAACTTCTAGAACACTGAACAGCTGAACCAGTGTATAGTAATAGTATAAACTGCATAGTAACAAGTAGCTGATGGGATATGACCACATTATGCTTCAGAAAAATCAAACAGCATGATGCACATTGTGTACTGTGAAAATGTCCTCAAGTATCATGATATACCTTTGCAATATCGCTTATCCTCACTCCTCCTGTCAAACAGGGCTTAGGTTATCTGGCTAAGAATTCCTGGTTCCTGAAATACCCCCCTCTAATCTGTTCATGACATTTCTACAACATTGCACTGATCATGGACGGTTCAGCACCAAGATCCCCTCTGTCCCCTCTCGCCAGCTGAGCTGGCAGGAAATAGGCTTGTCTAGATGAACTCCAGACCCTCGTACTTCACGTCTCCGATCTTTGTCTCAGGCAGCAGGATGCGACCGTCCAATGTGAAGGCCGTGATGTAGGTGGCGATGGTGCCTGCGTCCTCTTCGGACTTCAACGCCAGCACGATCTGGTCGTCCGTTTCAGGGATGAACCTGAAAGAAGAGAAGCCGTGGGTGGGCAACAGTGGTCCAGCATGGGACACAGAGACCTGACTGAAATCGGTCGGGCAGCTGAGCACCAGGTTGGTGGCACGACGTTCGTCTGCTGTCTCGTCGTAGCGCTCGGAGCTGGCTCGGCGGGGCAGAAAAAACCAGCGCTGCAGACGGTCGCTCCATGCTGCAGACTCGTGGATTAGATAACCTAAAGGGGGGTGCAAAAGATCACACTACATTGAGTTTTTGACTCTTACATACAAAATGTCAGAAATTTTGAATAATGCATCTTAATGCTTCAAAGCTGTCCCCCTTGTCCCTTGATGCTGCATGGCTTGATTCTGACCCAAATTCCACATGTATTTTTGACTAGGTCTGAAAGGAGCAGTTCCGCAAAACATGGAATTTTCCTCTTACGCCAAATCAAACCAACAAGACAAGAAGTTTCTTTATTGTGGTACTGAAGCTATGAGGCTCTTGTAAAACTGGACAAAAGTACAGACAAATTCAGGTGGCACCTTTTACTGTTTTTAACTATGTGCTGTACTTTAGTCCATTTTTATAGGTAATAGTATGTCTAGCAATGTCAGAAACCACATATGCAAGTCTAGCTGGGATTAATTAACAACTCAAAGTTTGTTTTGGTTGATTTTGGTCAGGGGTGTCCAATCTTATCCACAAAGGGCCAGTGTGGCTGCAGGTTTTCATTCCAACAAAGCAGGAGATCACCTAAACAGCAGTTCAAAGACTGAAACCAACTGATTAAACAAGTGGAATCAGGTGCACTCCAGCTTGTTTGGATAAGATTGGACACCTCTGATTCAGATGATATTTGGTCATGCACTCTGCACTCTTCATGACATTTGGGGTAAGGAGGAAACTTAAAAGTTAGATTTTTTTGCCAAATTATTAATCATGTATGTCATTATTTGAAGAGTAAAAATAACTGTTGCCAAATTGGTTTACAACATCCAAAGCTTACAACCTTAAATTTCCACCCCATAATTTTCTTTTTCAAAGTACTGTGCGAATGTCAGAGACCACCCTTTATTTATTTAATTTCCAGCCAAAATTGCCATTAAGTACTTTTTGTAGCATCAGGAAAAAGCAGAAAACATATATTTAACAGAAAATTACACAGTAATCCATCCATCCATCCATCCATCATCTAAACCGCTTACACATACACATTCACACACACACTCACACCTAGGGGCAATTTAGCACGTCCAATCGGCCTGACCGCATGTCTTTGGACTGTGGGAGGACACCGGAGTACCCGGAGGAAACCCACGCAGACACGGGGAGAACAGGCAAACTCACACAGTAATCCTCAACAACTAAATATATTTATCTTTTTTTCAGTATTTAATGTGTCCACCCCTTACCTTTATTTCCAGTCTTTTCTGTTTTTCAAAGAAACCTGCAGGGATATTTTTCCACACCTCCAAGGTTCAGTCTTAGAAGTTGGTTTTGCATTTTCTACTTCTCACTATCCAAGTAATCCCAAACACATTCAGTGATATCTGGACTCTGGGCTGGTCAGTCTGTTGTTTTGAGAACACCAGCAGCTTCTTTGTTTGATTTATAAAGGTCCTTCTTCTCATGTCTATTTTCATTTCTCAGTAAAGGTTTCTTAACAGCTACACATCCTTCATAGGACTCATAATGTTGAGGTGTCTTCTCTCAATGGAAGGATGGCCAGAAACACTAGTGGATTTGTTTTTTTTTTTGTTTGTTTTTTGTTTTTTTAGATCTGAAGCAAAAGCGGAGCTTGGTCATTTTTAATAATTTGTATTTTCCTTTGACCTTCTCTTTTCTTATGCAAGCCAACAATCTTATATCTGATTTCCTCTGAAATATCTCCTAAAAATGACTTGTAACCAGTGGCCATTTTTACTGGAATTTAAATAAATGAATGGTGGTCTTTGACTTTTGCACAGTACTCTATATTTGCCACAATGTCCAGCCCTTAAAGTGAGTCCACTTATTTATTACCATTATCACGCAGGGATTCTCAGCTGCAGTATTGAGGAATGACTGTGCTATGCAGTTTCATCTTTACACTTGTAGGGTAGTATGAAGGGCCTAATAAGTAGCCGAAGAGCAGGATAAACAGAACACTTTGCCAAGCAGTGGGCCTCCAGTGCTGGAGCTGAGAACGCTACATTTAGAACCTCCTCCACAGAGCAGTTGAGCAGCTTTACCAGGAGGTTTGATGCCTGCGGCGATCCGCAGGGCGCTGTAGTGGGGCACCCAGTTCTCATGCCGCACGTCTCCACGGAAGCCGATAACTTTTACCCACTCCGGGTTGTTGTTCACAAACTCGCCTGTCGTGGTTGTCCACTCCTTCCCCAGCCCACCAACATACAGGTGCTCATCCTTCACCGCCATCCACTCTGCCTTAAAGCCTGTCATACATACAGAGGGTCACATCAAATATATGAGACTGACTTCTATACTGATCTGTCTACATGTCTAGAATTTAAAATAAGCTTTGAGATGATATGAAATGATAAGGATTCTTTTTTAGCCTAATAAGCAAATAAAATCAGTTTTGCTATCTGTGTTAATTCAAGTGACAGGATTGAGCAGTGCAGTATTATATGTTAAAGCGATAGTTTAGTGAAATAAAATAGACAAAATAGTTATGAAATAAACAAAGTTTGGGAGCAGGGCAACACCTGAAGCTCCTCCTCCATCCTATAAATGTCCATCTCAGCCTTCCATTTCCTGTGACAAAGCTTTCCTCATCTTCTTCCTTATTCCTCAGTCATATTTCTGTTCAGCAACAGGGGGTAACTGGTCTTCTAGCTCAAGGCAGAAGCCACCCACAACTCCAGCCTACATTCTCTCCCCTCCTACAGTTGTATAGTCTCTTCTCATAATACAACCATATGTTGAAGACATTGCCCAAACTTGAAAAATGTAGCTAATCACTCAAAATGTTCACAAGTTTTCTTTAGTTTTGCACTGGAGCTACAACACTAATGTAGTTAAGAGGCTTGCTTGATTATCATGGGGCACCAATATTAACATTATCAATTAAAAATGGTGGAATAAATTTAACAGACTGCAACACAGTGTCTGAGGAGAATTCTTATTTCTGTATTTTATATACCTTCAGTTTCCCGATGGTTCAGATCAACTGTGAAGTTATTAAAATATAATAATTCTTATTTTCTCACAGGCATCTTCAGCTGAACTCCATAGTGTATCCGCAATAACAACTTAAAATACTGATTTTTTTTCATTGTATCCATATATATGAAAGCGTGTGGGCATGCTTTTGGAACTCATTTAGGCCAGATGTTGCAGTCTGAAGTTTCTCCAGTGAGGGGCACTATTAGCATGCAAGTCGCTTGAACCCACACCAGAAGGAGCTCATAAACGCACATTTATTGTAACAACTTCAAAATGAGACTTCGAGTTGTTTTCAACTGTAGTGTTACATTGTTTAATTTGTTGTTGTTTCAATTTTCATTACATTAGTAAAATATAGTTAAACCATCTAGGTTTTGGGGATTTGACGACCTCTCTGTGTAACTCCACACAACATGAAGAAGAACATTTTTAAAGTCAGCTGTGTTTCAGACCCCTTCCCTGAGCAGATGAATCTGATGCTAGTGAGCGTGCTGAAAGAGTTTTTAAAGAGAACTCGGTAGAACTAAGTCAAAGACATGTTTCCTGAGGATGAATTGAATTATTTACTATTGTCATCATATCTTCATTAGAATGACGCTTGTTTTTCGCCTGAGCCAGAGCACCTTTTTGAGCCTGTGTGTGCAACATTAGTACACAAAGATGTATGACATTTTTAAGAAAAACTCCTTGAACTATTGCTTTAAATAAACAAACAGGCAATACAAAGATGAAGGAAAAGGAACTCTCCTAAACTCCTCTTACCTTTGGAAACGGTGCCATCTCCATCAGGCAGGATGACCCATGGCACGGCCTTGTTGCCCTCGATCCGGAACACCACACCTGTGCGATCGTCCACACTGTACAGCTGCCCGTTAAAGGCCACCAGGTCAGAAAGTTCCATGCCCCGCCCTTTCTCGGCCAAGTGGCTTTCTAGCACCACTGTGTCTGGGTCCCACTCCACAGCCACACTGTCCCCGCTGTCTGACACCAGCACGTAGCCTCTCCGCATGTAGCTGAACCAAGTGTTGTGGATTTTTTTGTGTGAGTTTGTGTCCAAGTCTGCGATCACGCCGATGCGGTAGCGGAGGCCATTGGCCGTGTGTTCCGGAGGCGTTAGTGGGTAGGTATCATTGTAAGGCATGTTACACCATTCCTTGGTGTCACGGTTCAGACGTCGTAACCTTGCATCATTGTTGCTGCTGCGATGCTGTGTAAAGTGCTGCGAGTCATCTGTGGCGCCCCCTGCTGTCTGGTGCAGATAGAGTAGTAGGCCTAGGACTAGCATGGTTACCATTGTGATGGCCCTCCATTTGAAATGGAAGCGGGCATCGGAAGTGGCGCTGCTGATGGAGGCCATGGAGGGCAGGCCACGGGTGGAGATCCGTGTGGAGGTCATGGAGTCATCAGGAGACACAGCTATACGGGGGGAGAAAGGCAGACAGAAATTAGAAGCCAGGAAATGGGGGGGGGGCAGGGAGAGAGAGAGAGAGAGCGAGAGAGAGAGATTATCCACAAGTGCCAAGACTATCTTTGCCAAAGAGAAAGTTGTTTGTGTTCTACCACGACTATCAGGTTTCATGATGCAGACATTCCTGAAGTAGGACCCTTACGGAAGTGAAATGCTGATCACAGTAAACAGGCCTGTGGCCTGTGCAATCCAAAACACAGCAGCAGCGCTGCACAATTTGGACAAAAAACTAGAACTGCAATTGGGACTTTATTACCTGATTATAACTGAGCACTCAATTTTAAAAAATATCTTTTCAATTTTACATTCTCTATTAATCAGCAATGTTATTTTGAAATAAGTTGCAAGAGAATTTTTAGAATTACAGATTCTCGTGATTTTCTCTCTTACAGTAAGAAACAGTATTTTAAAGGCTTCCTAGATCGTCTTTACTAGTAAAGTATTCTGGAATCTTTGAAAGGCTCTGCATGGCTTATGACTGTTTAATTTTATTGTTTAGCCTGATTACTTGGTCTGACTACTCGATTAACTGTCAAAATAATCTGTGGCTGATTTAAAGGACCCAAATCATGGAAAAAAAATCCTTGCTTTTTGGAAATAAAAGAGGTTGATATAGTATATAAACATTGTTAATGTTCCAAAATATACCTTTCACTCCCCAGTCCATACAGTCCACATGTACACATATGTCCAGTTTTAGAAGCTGCAAAAACAGCCTGTTTTGAATTCACTGTTTTTGTGATGGCAACTATAAGGACTGCTTCAGGCCAGACTGCTTTTATTGAAATAGGCACAATATTGGCTGCCCTATCAGAACAGAGCTCATGTACATATATCATTATAATAGTTCTTGTTATCACACAAATGTTAAAAGTGGACTTCAGGAACAAAAAAAATAAACACAAGAAAAAAAGTAGGACGTGGGCCCTTTAACCTCTTTCTGCAGACCTCCTAGGGGCCATTCTGTCACCAGAACCAGATTTTTAATCAATATAATCAAATGAATGACTTTCTCCCCACAACCCTGTATCAGATTACCTAGGACACTGTTGGCTCTCTGTGTGTGAAATAACGTGACTCTGTGTTGAGCTGCTAGTGAGCAATACAGGGAGAAAAGGGAAGAGTGAGAACACTGTGCTGCAAAAACAATTCACCTGTTCAATTCTGTCAAATATCTTTATGACACAGAAAAGAAACCAAACACTGCTATGACTCACAGAATTGCCACTCGCCAACATGTTTTCCATCACAGTATAAAAGATGCACAAAGCTTCCGTTACTGTTGGATGCACTGTGATTTTTTGAGTGAGTGCGGGAGTTTGTTCAAAGCAGAGTTCTGATCAGTAAGTGCTTATTTTCAACTGATAAATGAGATACATTTCTAATCATGTGTTTTCTTGTTCAAGTAGTATAAAAGAAACACATGATTAATGGAAAAGAGCACATTCAACAGCAGAAATAGCCACGTTTCTGTGTTGTCCACAAAAGGTAAAATAAAAGACTGACCTTCATTATTTTGACCATTTTTCTGGATTAGATCAATACACTGATTCATCAAACTCCCAGATGAGAAATACTCTGAAACTGTGACTGGTCAAGATGCTCACAGAGGACAACATTCAATTTCTGTGATTGGTAAAAGGGCTCGTTTACATGTCATAGACTACTAGGACTTCAGTATTACAAAGGCCAATATCATGATAATAATTACCAAGCAATATATTGTGCAGGTCTACACAACAGCTCAGGATAATTCTTCCTTACAGTCTGTTACTGTTAATACTTAAAGCTTTCCCTCATTAGCTTTTATCCACTATTGAATCTCAACGTCCACTGGAGCAAACAGTGAACAGAAAGGCGAAGCGGAATAATAATGTATAACAATAAAGCCATATACAGCATTTACAGCATTTACCCCATAGATTGACAGTTCTAAGACATTGTTTTTATATCCAAGAAGGTCTATGAAATTTACTAAAACTGTGTATGTATTTTCCCTAGTCTGCTTTATTCAGCTCTTCCTTAGAGAATACCCTACTCACACCTGTGCCGTACCTTAGAGGCTAATTAGCTGAGCAGTATCAAATAACATGGACAATGTGGCTATATGGCTACCAATACACAGAGTAATTACAGCATCCTAATGTGAGTCCTCGCTGTGTAATTACTATATTACTAATGAAGCAACACTAAACTTTCATGTCCAGGCGAACCTTGTACAAAATTCTTCATGAACTTAACCAATTACAACAGCCAAGTGGACAAACTGGGGGATGAAAGTCCAAGGTTTCTCCATCTTTGTATATATTTAAAGCCAAACTAATTTTAATGGACTTCAATGGATTTAACTGAACGAAACTTAAAAATGACTTCATTATAAAAAGATAAATAAACATTAGGAATGCACTGATATAGGAACTGTGGGCTGATGCTGATATCCAACATTTTTCATGTGCATATCTGCTCATGCCAATATATAAACGATTATAAAAATTACAATTTGAGACTAAATTTACTGGAGTATTACAGAGTACTACCTTAGTACTGTGAAAAATGTTTTTTGTAGGGTTATAAATAAGCCTAACAATCATTAATTTTTTTTAAGATTAACAATTTAATTCTTTTTCGTCAAACAAACAGACATTACTCATTGTCGTCCTCTAAAAGTGTTATTAACAAACATCAAATAAACAGATATTACTCACCACTGTGACACAGCACCAGTTAGTTAAACAAACACGTTAAACTTTTGTTGTTTTCGTTAAGACCCATGACTTGTCTCAATAAATACATTCCTGATTTCTTTTATTTACATGCATTTCTTCAGTCCAAATTATTGCACGCAACTTGCATTCGGTTGCAACATAAACCTTTGATTGTGAAAGCTGACAACTGTGGAAAGAACTGCGATCAGATCAATCTCATCATGCATCCCTGATAAATATGCCTGTAAAAAGGTTTAAAAACTTGTTTAGAAACAAACAAACAAATAAAAAAGAGTCCATCAGCCACTTTACACTGCAATAATGACCAGTATGAGCATATAAAATAAGCACTGCCATCATACAAATTGACAACTAATCATTTACATTAGGTACATTTTACATGACTTTCTTATAAATAGAGAAATCGTGTTTAGTTGTGTAATCATGACAGGGCTAGTATGAAACCCATAAGGCAGAGTAGGTAAAGGTGAAGCCCACACAATTCCTGAGTGGTTCATTGTGACCCAGCTCTCCTTACATAACTAGTGTTAGAAGCTGACTACACAAAGGAACAGAGCCAGTTTAACAGCTCAACAACATTGCAAGCGGACCCGGCCGAAAACAATAAACAACAAAAGCCATAATCCTCAGCTTATTTCACTCGACACCACCATCATTTCCCTATAAAATGGAAATTTCCATGCCAATGTTTCAGTTAATTTGGATTTTAAAGAGGCTCTAGGCATAAAGTACTCTTTCTGTAAAAGGTTAAACTGTTTCTTGAAACTGTAATCTAAGAAAACGTCAACCATTATTTACTGAAATACAAAGTTGTTTTGATTGTAAACACTTTAGAGGTGACCAGAAACTTTGACGGTCTTTGGTTTTCAATAACTCCCAGAACTGTAACGCTACAAACACGCTGTCATTCAAAAACGAAACCCTCTTCATTCTTTAAAATCAGCCTCAGAGACAACTTTAAGTTAAAAAGCAGACAATGTGATACGCCCACAACCAAAAACAGCCACTTGGGACAAGTGTACCATTTACCCTTTTTTCTTTCCTTCGCTCCTCGCGGCTCTTTTTTCCTTCTGTCCATTCACAATGCTGTTGCTTGCTTGCTTGCCAGAACAAACTGATTCCTTCTCCCTCTCTCTCTTTTCATCCTCTTCCTCTCTGTCTTCATCTAGGAAACAGTTAAGCCTCTCAACGGTGACTAAGGCAAATTTACTCTTCAGTGGTGAACTTTACCTATACAGAGATTTGAACTTTCACTGGCTCGGTTTATTGATTAGCTTAAGTGCTGGAGACTTCTGTGTCAAAGGGCAGGCACGAAAAAACCCAGAGACAAAGCCGTTATCACTTGCTTGTCAGTGCAACGACTCTAAAGAATGACAACTACAGAGAAGGCGTCATCACTGTAACTTAAGCCCACCTCCCGAGGAGCTGTTAGCCTAATACACTCATTCATTATTAAAGCACTCATATAAGACATTTTTCTTGAGGTCCACCTTTGACATTGGTGTGGTTTTATGAAGCAAATAATGTCAAAATTAATTTGTACATGGCACGTTATCCAACCTTTTTATATCACTTTGTCGCTCTATTATTTGTTACTGTGTCTTTAAGACTGATATATATGTAAATAATCTCTGGCTGCCCTGTTTTGCACCAAACTAAAAAGTAGTCCACAACTAAACGCTCTTCTGTAGCTTCAGTGTGAATGGGGCTAAAGTACTTCAGGCAGAATAGGTGGATATATGTAAATGCACTGGTTTTTGTGACATCACAAAAACAGTGAATTCAAAATGTTTCAAAAACGTCTTTGCAGCTTAGTTTCTACATACAGTATAGACTGAGGGGTGAAAGGTACATTTTGGAACTTTAACAGTGTTTATATTCTACATCAACCTCTTTTATTTCAAAAAGAATTGATTTTTTCATGATATGTGCCCTTTAAAGGTGCCATAAAAAGGAAAACTGTATTTATATTGGCATGGTTGAACACATTCTCCATCAATCTGAAGAGCCATTTCACCATGCAAAGAACCATTTAAGGGTCATTTGAGTGTGCATGGCTCTAGAACCACTTCTTTACTAAAGAACCACCTTTTTCCTGGTCCAAGAACTCCTCAAGTACCCCTGATGTTCCCAAAAGAACTGCATCCAACATGTATCAGCACAAGAACTAAGGTTTAGGCTCTGCTCTTCTGGTGTTGATGCTTTTGATCTAACACGACGTGCTGAGGTTCAGCATTGAGAGATGTGAGCAACAGCACAAAGTGCAGGTGCGGAACCAACAAAATAAAACTAACCTAAACCCACAGCGGAATTAGTGGTGGTGCCTGTCATGACATGGGCAACGCACTGTGTATACAGCAGTGTTACAGGGAGCCTATGACTCAACAGAAATTCAGGCTGTCGCTGAAACTCTGAACCACACAGTTACAGCGCTGTCAGAGCTAACCGGACTCGGCTAGCTAACAGGGTTCAAAGCTTAAAAGAAAATTGACAGTTTGAGCGTAAAAAGGTTTGTGTTTTCACTGAAGATAAAACGCAATACATACCGTACAGGTTGTGCCTCCGGCGTGGCTTTTTGGTGTAAAGTCTTCAGGCAGTTTGAAGTTCTATAACTCTACCTCCACTCCATCTTTTACGAAACGCCGAGTTGGCAACCTCCCTACAACCTCAAAGCGTTATCGTTTTTTTCCCACCCGTATTCGGACAGGCCCCTCCTCCTGTGCTACGATTGGCTGATGGGTCACTCACAAGCAGCGGGTGGACAAGCTTGACAGAAAGAAAGAAGGGAAGGAAGGAGAGAAGGAAGAAAGAAAGAAAGAAAGAAAGGATTAGATGATAAGTGTGTAATATGAGAATAAAATATTTATAACAATAAGAATACATGACTTTACGGGCTACTTCTGACTAACGAGGCGGGGTTTGTCTGAATACGGGTGGGAAAACAAAATAACGGCCATGCGAACGCTCAGGAGAAGTGCCAACGCACCGGGTCACGTGACACACGCGTGTAATATGACACTTGGCTTTCACGTTCAGGTCTTTCTGCTCATTTACATTGCATTACATCCTTTTAAATTTGTTTTATTTATTAAAACTGTTTTATCTCCATTGCTTTTTATTCTGTGTATGTATTTACATTTATGTGTATTATTCCCTTTCTTATACAATCCAAAATATACATTTTAGTTGTTCTTTTCCAATTTATGCTTTGCTTGTTTACATTTTTTGGTGAAGCACTTTTAGTTTGTCATTTGGACCCATCATCATCATCTATGAGCAAGCAGGAATACATGTCCCATAATTTGATTTATTTTTATAGTTATTTATTTCTATATATTGATATATATTTTTATTAGCTATAGTGTTCATACTACATTATTAATTACTTTAATTTAAATTTCTTTAAATGTATTTCGTTATATTTCATGCAATTTCAGAATTCTTTTATTTTTTATTCACAACACTGAGCTACATTTTTAGGTTTGAAAGGTGTTATGGAAATAAATTAGATTTTATTATTATTTATAATATGATTATTAATGTAATTTGACTCATAGTTGGAAACACTGCCTATAAGCAAGCAGCACATAGTAGACATAACAGTGTAGGTTAGTTCCACAATAGGAAAACAGAGGCTTTGTTGTTTTAGTGGACAATGTGCCCATTGATGTGGCTGACACGCGAGGAACGCTACTAAAAGGCTTGTGTTATACCCTAGTGTGACATAAATGTCATGGATTAAACACTGATGAACAACTGTTTCTCATATATGAGCATTTTTATTTTCATTTTTTCTTACAGTATTAATACTTACATTTGTAAACATTAGACCCGTAGTTTGCATTAACAACACATCTGAGCGGCCAGACTTGCTACCTCTGTGCCACATAAGTATGATGAGATCAACTTTAAGTAAAAATAAACTGTGCAATAACTAGCAACACATTTCAACAGTGCAAAAATATCTAATATTCTAAGGATGTTACTGAGGACGATATTTGAGTAAATCAAATATCAACACGGTTTAATTCTGTCGTGTGCTGCAAATTACAACTATGCACAACGATTACAAAGTGCTGCTACATTCATGGGTGACCTCTATGTGATTTGACCCCTGCAGTAGATGGTATGAATCATCATACAAATCACAGAAAGATTTAATGAACTGAGACATGAACAAGTCGCATTAAAGAAAAAAAAAAAGACAAGCGTTCAAGTGAATGGATTCACAGTGATATGAATCACAGCCGGAACGTACTGCAGACTGGACACAATACTAGCTCACATCAAACACGGAAGCCTTGCTGGGCAGAATGGGGAGATGTGAAAATAGCCTGTAACAGAATTTAACCAAGATGAATTTAAACAAGATTCCATCCACTGACAGACAGTCTGACAGAGCAGTCAAGCATGGTGGTAAAGATAACTGTTGATATAATCTGTTTTTGGTGGGAGAATGTGAAGTACTGTAATAAAACCAGACAAAATTCTAGGCTGTGATAAAGAAGTGCACTGTCTGATGATCTGATGACCAGTGACGTCTCCTTAGTTCTTGCCCATCATCTTCAGCAGCAGCTATGAAAGAGCAGGTACATAATAAGTAAGAATACATTTTTAATCTTTTCATTAAGGGTTTAAAAATTAACGAAAGATGTAGACTCAACTACATACACTTCAGCATGTTAGAATCTATTAATATAATGGATAATATAATATAACAATAATATATATACTATAATGTAAAGGCACTCATTTGTTGGCCAAAATTATTCTTGGGACATTTTGAAAAATAATTTTGAAACAAACATTTGTGTATCAAAATCATTACCAGCTGGACTCACACAGTCACTCATCTAATTGAACCACTAAATTTGCATTCACTGTTGCTTAAAGAATCTTAGTTGAAGCAAAACGTGTGGTCAGATTAGGGATGCACCGATATGGGCTTTTTATTTGCTGATGCCAATATGCAAACATTTATAAGATGTAGACATTGGGACTAGACCTGGATTAGCACTCCAGAGACATTTATCATTTATTTTTAACACTGATGTTTTAGCACAGCAGCCCAGCTTCATCTATACACTCCGCCCCTCTGGAGTACAATAAACATGGCATCAAATATCAGTTTGAATCTAACTAGCCTGATCTAAATGCTTAGTCAGATGCTGATAAATCCTTTCAAACCTCTGCCAATACCAGTGTTGAGGGTAACACGGAACAAAATGATGACTGTAATGAAGTACTGTAACTCATCACAGTTTACATTCTTGTAAATCACATTACAATTACTGACTTAATGTGATTTTTGTTACTTTGATACTCAAATATCTCTAAAAGAGCAATATTAAAGGGCTCATATCCTACATTTTTCTTGTATATTATTTTCCACCTAGGCAGCACATGGCACTTATGCGTCAAAAACGTTATTCATTTTTATCTGACTATTTTCCAACCAGGCTGTTTTTGTTACTGTGTTTCAGACTGATATATGTAAATGAGCTCTGTTTTGATTGGCTTGTGCTTCATTCAAAAAGCAGTCCAGGCTGAAACATGTCTTCTAATTTCACTGTGAACGGGTGGGACTTAACTGCTGTAGACTGAATAGGTGGCTTTTTATAAAAGCTGTGATTTTTGTGATCTCACAAAATCTTTTTTTGTCTACATCATAGAAACAATTCATTCAGAATGGGCTGTTTTTTGCAGCTTAGTTCATATAAATGGACTGTATGGACTGGGTGGTGAATGGTCCGTTTTGAAACTTTTATAATGTTTACCTATTACAGCCCACTCTCCAAACTTTGAGGAAAATTCAGTTTTTAATGATAGTGGCCCTTTAATTAAATTAAAAATTTGCATGAGTGTGCTATCTTACAACTTGTACATTTGAGCAGTGCAGCATGTGTGCAAAAATAAAGATTAGATAAATAAAGACTGTATAAATAAAGATCCCAGTGCTGGAGAACAGATAGCCTCAACCTGCAAACTGCCTAAACAAAGCTCATTTATTTGGAAACAGCTCTGTAAGCTAATTTGTTCAGATTTTATATGGAGACCACAGTTCGGACTGACTAGTTTGTAGATTTTCAGACAGTATAAGCCACTCATTATTTTAATTAAACATAACTGGCTCTATCTTACTGAAAAGCAAGGATAGTAATAGGCCTTTTAAATGATGTTTACTGTGATCAGCTACTTTTGCTAAGTAAATTACTGAAAGCACTGTTGGGTTTTCTCCTCTACTTTCCAGTCGATACAGATTTGTATGGGTTTTAGAGAGTAACTTACAAGTAAAGTAAAAGGTAAAGAGATTACTTTTTCCAGAAAGGAAAGAGTAAAGTAATTCCATTACTTCTTTGAGTTACTACCCCATCACTGGCCAAAACTGATATCATCGATTCAGATACTACTGTGCCTCCCTAGCTCAGACATTTATACCACTAGTATTCATGATTCTTCATGATCGTCACAATTAATCTTACCTGTGTAAGGTGGTAATTTTCATCAACAAGCTGCTCAATGATGTTAAAATGATCCGTGTTCGGAATATCTTCTAAAGTAACCTTGAGCCCAGCGGTTTCCACAGACTGTAAGAAACACAGACAGGTGTTTTTTTAATAATCTTATCAATAGAAGAGACTATACGTGGCTATACATGGTTTTAGAACAGTTCCTAACAATGTATTTTAAGTTCAGATACACAAACTCTGCTAGCTCAGCGCTTGCCTTACTTTGAAGTAGTCTTCAGACTGCTTCCGAAACTCAGGGGAGTCGTTCTGCCCCACAGCAATGACGATCTCACAGGCAGATGATGAAGCTTTTAGCTGTGGCACTAGCCGACTGGGACTGTTCCTAAGAGCCACCTCTCTAGAGCAAAACAATAGGGTGAGACCAATGCACAATGCAGATTACAATAAAGACAATGCAATTACCAACAGTTCACCCAATGGTGCATTAGCATAACAACAGCTCAGAACATTTTTGGACACTGATGATGGACATTCACAGGGCATGCGGTAATCTAGTGTAGAAGAAGTATATTCTCATACTCTGTCATCTTCAGTGGCTCGTTCACGTAAGTGGACAGAATGGGCAGCAGGTCATAAATGCCACTAACAAGGAACGCTCCTAGGAAAGACAAAGAGAAAGGCAGATTCAAAATTACACTGTAAGACAGAGACAGAGGTGATGAAAGAGAAGCCAGTGTATGCTTTACATCAAGGGTGCCTAAACTTTTTGTCTTGCGGAGCCAAATGCAATGTTTGTGGTGGACCGAGGGCCACAAAGACTAAATATACAAATAAACTATATACTTATATATTTTTGTAAGAAGAATAAGCTATATACAGCTAAATATGCAAAAGTTTTGGCATCCCTGGTCAAACTACGTTTTGTTGATTTTCTAAGTGAATATAAGCTAACACCTCCTCTACAGAGAACACACAATACAGCCTGTGCAAAAGTTGTGGCACACTTTATATTTTATGTTTAACTCGGCAAATAAAGAGACATTTAAAGAGAAAATGGCATATTTAAGTATTTGTTCTCTGCAGAGGATGTGTTCACATATTTTTACTTAGAAAATCAACAAAACGTCATTTTAAGTTCAAACTTGCATACAACTGTATAGTTTGGGTTAGGGTAACTTCTTAACGGGCCAAAAAAAAAAACATTCTCATGGGCTTGTGGGCCGCACTTTGGGCAGCCCTAATTTACCTTGTAAATATGTAGCAAAACCTATTGTCTCCAAAATAGTAACTTTACTGGGACGTTTTTCCACATTTTTGAACATTTTTAAAGTCAATATGATGTTTAATTCAGAGGTCCTGATTGGACTTGATTTTGTTGATATTTTATGTGTTGAAAATGTCTTGGATCGACTCTCAGACTGGGGTCGGATCCCTTGCCAGGGCAAAAACTATGGATTGAATTTTTTCAATTCCAATAAAAGGTTCTGATACACAGACACAGATTCAAACACAAGGGCTCTTTTTACTTTAATATTATCATTATTATTGTTGGTATTGTGTGTTAAGGTATGTATTTATGTATGTCTTTTCTGGGCAACAGATTATACCTGGGCTCTAAGTGCTCCAACAGGCTGCGAAATCCAACATTTCCCACTACAAACAGTGGTTGGTCATCGAGTATAATGAAGTTGAGCAACTTCTCTGTGATCCCTTTAGCCTCTGGGTTGTCTGCTGGAAGTTTTATCATGTTTCTTGTAAGGATAAGTCAGAGTCTTATGCCTTTTGGTGTCTTCCTGTCTGTGAGCTAGCATATACTCCCGGTACTCTTTCACATAAAACCTCTGCAGGTGCTTGATTAAACTGGTTGTATTGTATGACGCAACCGTACATCCACCCCTCTGCATTACAGGCAGCTGTCTTGTTTTCTGGCATTTCAAGACTAAAATATCTCCAGACAAAGCACTAATTACCAAATTAGTTAAACCAAGCTACTGGTTTAACTCAGAAAATTCCACATTTATATATTCACAAACACGAATTATAAAATTTATAAGCGAATTCAGAAATAAAAGCCAATGTATTTAAGCATGACTGCACACATAACAGCCATGGTGTTTTAGCCTGGACAGCTTTTTGAATAAGGTGCAATGCAGGGCAGCCAATCAGAACAGAGATCATTGACATATATCACTTAAAGGCACACTAACAAAAGTTGTCTGTTTGATTCTAAGGGATAAAGAGAGGTTGCAAAATGATCATGTAAAAATAATTTTTGGAGCATAAAACCACATAAATGACATAAGTGCACCTTAATACAATTGAGAGAAAAGTAAGATATCGGCTCTTTAACCCCCTAAATGGCCGGAAACCTCTGGTGCGTCCAAAGTTCTACTACACATCTATAACCTATAACTTGCAAAGAATACCTTAGGCCAGTTTGTATTGGAGTCCATGTCGTTTCTGAATAATAAGCCTTAGTATAAGGCAGAGATTCTAAGGGGTTAACGTAATTAAATTTTAAGTCATTTGGGCAGCTGGTCTTTTCAAATGTTGAAAAATAAACAAATAAAAATTACAAACTTTTGATATGATGGTGACATAACAAAAATCTATCTCCTCATAACATTATTACTCAAACTACAACACATGCACACACACAAACCTTTGATCTGAGGTGTCACACTGTATTCCGACCAATCGGTGGACAGAACCATGGCTGCCAGGTGTGCACCAGCAGAATGACCACACAGGTACAGCCCACTGTTGAAGGGCAGAGAGTGAGAGTTGTATAAGCAGAGTGGAAGCTGATTTAAGCAGAATATAAGGGTCCCAAAAACCCAGGTGGACATACCTTATATGGGAGTACTGCTGAATAACGGACACTACACTTCTACGCACCTGTGCTACCATCAGATCCATATTACCTGCACAGAGAAGAGAGGCAATGAAGTGAAAACTAACAGTGTGGAAAAATAACAATTGGCCAATGGTCTATCTGCATGACTCCCACAAGCCTGCTGTACCTTTGGGGGCTATGCTGTAACCAACAGCGACCACCACAACACCTTTCTGGACCAATGGAACGGCCATGAAACCAGACTCCTCCTTGCTGTAGGATGAGAGCACGTACTGTTAAATTTCAGACAGACACATTTCTTTCACATTGATTTAGGCAACTGAACTTGCAAGGGAGAGTGTTATTGCCTGCTATCACAAACATGATGATGTTTGACCGCATGTGTTCTGCAGCTTTTATACAACAGCTTTGAAAATAAAGGAAAAAATACAGAAAATAAAGAATAGAAGCTTCATTCATCATTTTTTCTAAAAGAAAACGTAGATCTGGCAACTCAGGGTAAAGCAAGCATTGTTACTTAGCAGCTGATGGTATGAGTATGGTAAAAAAAGTGCTGTTAGCAGATATAACAACATGGTTATAACGTTTTCAAACAGACTGTGTGACCAGAACTAACTGCTGTATAATTAAACATATAGTGTACCATATGAGAAACTGTTTCTCATTTTGCTCTGGTAAAGCACAGCCTAATCATACAGGAAAGGCCAGGGGAAACAGGAAAATCAGGCAATCTCCTGTCAGTCCTGCTTCACACAGCTCAGTAAGCAGAGGAAATTTAAATCAAATTTGTTTTATTCCTTGGAATTCAGCCAATTTTTCCCACTTGCAAGGTCTAGACAGGATTGGGAGGGCTACTATAAAAAAGTATTCCGGGACAGATTACTGACTACATGTTAAACAAGTTATATGTAACCTAATCTGAACAATTACTGAATTAAAGTAACATAATCTGATTACTGTATCTTAATTTTGAATTGCGTCTTCATAAAGTGATATTACATAAAGACGAGTTCAAACAAATTTCAATACGAGGTCTTTAAAACAAAGCAAGCAAAAAAAATGCGCTGTTTTATGAAACTAAATGATACAGGTTACATCTAATAACCAAAACCTATGGAAGGATAAACTGAGAATGGTAGTGAAAGTGAGGCTGGACACAGAGTCTGCAGCTGATGCCACGCAGGGATTTCTTCTACAAAGTGAGCTTCAAGTCTGTCATCACCTCACCTGCCAATGCGCTATGTAAATAGTGGAGGATGGAGAATTACGCTAGCTAAAAGCCATTATTAATGCTAGCAGATGCTACATTCCCAAACAAAGGCCCCATCTGCCAATTTTACCAGCTGGCTAAATGATCCAGCTCACTGTGTCACACACATTTACCAGCGATTTCTGTAATCTTAATTTAAAAAAAAGCAGGACATTAGAGACCCCCTGGCTGAATTTGGCTAAAATATGACACAGTACTGAACTGGTACAGCAGCTGTTGCCAACTCAGCCACTATGACAAGGTGGTTGTGTGATTTACACATGTCTGTGTGTCTCAGTATAATTACAACTAAAACATTACAGTACACTTTGGTTACAGATAAAGTGGAACACAGCAATATATCCAAATCTCACTGTGTACATTAGAAGCTAGACTTGATGCTGGATTAATCGCTATCTGTAGCCTATGGTCGGCTAACACAGACAATAATTTTGACCCGTGGCCACTTATTAAATTAAATCTGTTTCCCTTTCGATTAAATCGATTAAAAATTCTTGGTGGATTGTGTATAAAAACACAGTGACCATCACAAGTGGATATATTGCTCTGTATCACATGAGCGCAGTATGTGAAAATATGTAATTGCAAAGAGGGGAGGCGCCGTTTCCCTATTATATTTGAATGTTGACATCTTTCTAGCTTTTTGTTCACTTTGATAATGCAATTTGAAAAACAATATTAAAGAGTGCAAATACATACGAGTTAAATGACATTTTAATCATCATTTTGAAACTATTATTGCATCACGTAAAGCATGAATGTGCAGTTCTGGAAATACATTTAACAGTTTTACAAATTACTGAGTTTAAATTTTCATTTTGAGCCCAAACTTGCATATATGAGTGGAAAATCTTTGCATAGTTTTGATACTGATATAATTCCATAAAAACCATGCCTGTGGCATAGCGAGAATTTCATCTTAGGTGGGGAGCTTGGAATGCCATCTAGGAAGCATTATGTACAATGTACCTGTAATTTGATTATTACAGCCTTCTTTTCTGTAACTGTAATGTGATCATGTAACACTGTTACATGTATTCAGGTACTGCCCTCTGGGTCTTGGTCTCCCCTTTTCACACGATGCTGCCAAGCTGGGAGGGTGAAGGCTAACATGTGCATCCTCAAAGACACATGAAGCACCACCACAATAATGCAATGTTTTTGGAGCTCAACACTCTTAGAGGAGAACATTAACTGCTAATTCTGTTACATCAGCTGAGAGATGCCTGCGATGGCCAGCATCATAATAAGTGATGGGGAAGAAGGAGAGTGATTCTACCCACCTAGAAAGAGGCCAATTAGGCTCTACTGGATTCCCGGCCACGCACAGCTATGGCATTGTATGTGGAGATCGAACTTGTGGCCACTGATTGACAGCTGCGGCACATGGGAGCTCAAAAACTTGACTCAGAGAATGTACGAAACTCCATAACTCCAACCACTTACCTCAGGAACTGCCAGTAACCCCCATGGATGTAGATAACCAGAGGCACATCTGGAACACAGAAAGGTTGATTATTAAAAGTTACCTGAACTGACAAAACATTTTCACAATATTTTCCAAATACATCATGGCACACAGTATCAGGGAGGGTCAGGGTTAGCCGGCTAAGCATATTCTCTCAATGATAGATGGGTGTAGTGGAGGGGGGGCTGGGGAATCATGCTGTTAATATTACTTTTCCCCACTTCCAGGTGCATGATGATCAGAAGATGTTTTGAGATTGTGTTCTGTTGTGCTTCACCTAAAATTACACCAAAGAAAACACCAAAGGAAATAATACAAAGTACTGTCTATGTAAATGTAATGTAAATGTAAGGCTAAATATATATATATATATATATATATATATATATACACACACACATGGGATATATGGGATATATATATCACTAACATTTATTCTTACAGATCTTTCATCTATGCTATGATAAAAAATGACTGGGTAAAATAAAGGCACAATTGCTCAAAAAAACCAAGCATATCATAAAATAGACATTTGTACCTCCGAAATGCTAAATAAAGAGGAGGGAAAATGTTCCTAACTTTTAATAGAAGTTAATGGAACACTTTTTTTGATTCCAAGTAATTTTTTCACTTATATTGGGCCACTAATCAATAATTTTGGACATGCATAATGGGCATACAAGGTTTTGTTCAGACACTGACTACATGCAGAAATAGAGCAGTGAGCCTTAGGACAAGTGCACCTGGGACCAGAGACTAGGTGCTACAATAGGTTTCCCTTTGCCCTCGCAGGTGCCCCACCTGGGGAAGAGCTGTTGGGCACATAAACATCCAGCTTCTCCCCTTCTCCATCTCCATACGGGACATCCAGAAGCATCTGAGCAATAGAACGAGCCTTCTCTGTACCTAAACACACAAACAAAAGAGGTCAAGCTTCCTGCTTGCTTCTTTAACTAAGATGTACAAAAAACGCCAGAAGCATGTCAATGTTTTATACATTCATACTGAAATTGCTGTCACAGATTTTGTAGGGCACAATTAATCACTGCCACTTAAAGCCCCATTCATAACCCCTGCCCCGGTTTAAGAGGGTTTAGAAGACTGAAGCACGGATTTGTTGAACACGGATCTGTTTAAAGGTGCATAAGCAAAAAAAATCTACGTATATAGCTAATCCACAGGATGAATCATCAGGCAATGCAAGTTAGTTAGCTTTCGTGATGCCAGCCTGCGGGCAGATCAGACCCAAACAGAGCAAAAGGGCTTGAGGAGAAGAAGACAGCAGTGGTCCATTACACTGGTAAGCATTAAAATAACCCACCAACCTGATTTCAGCGCAGCAACATGGGCTTTTATCACGTCGTCGGCCGCCATTCTGTGGGACCACTGGCTGGGGGAGTACTGCTTCTCCAGCTCCTATCAAACAGCACCGTGATCTGCGGTCACTCGGTCAGCCATGAGAGCGCCGTGACCGGCGAGGAGGCGAGGAGCGCCCTCTGCCAGCGGTCTTAACAGGCACATTGTCAGAAGAAACTGAAGGGGGCTGCGTTCCAAATCACATACTTCTACTCTACAAAGTGTGCTAAAGCAGTTGTTTTTAAACTGTGGGCCGTGTCCATAGACGGAATCTGAGAGACTATATATATGTATATATATATATATATATATATATATATATATATATATATATATATATATATATATATATAGCTTGAAATCTTAAAGGGGATATATTAAAATACAAAAAATCTGGTTTTATTATATGCCAGTGATATGATACTGTCTGTTTTATGTTATCCAAACAATTCAAAAGCAGAAATGTCATCTGTACACTGTTAAAAAGTTCAGCACTCCAATAACGTATAAATCTTTCAGTCCCTAGACAGTTCACTGTAAGGCAAACGCTACGTAGTGAATAGTGAACGAGTCAGCGAGTGCATCATTTGGAGCACAGCACGAGTTAGTTCAGTTATTCATGTGGAGAAGTGAACAGGAAGGAAAATCTTGCACGACTTTCACTTTCTGAAGCCGAGCTTCTTACAGTTCTGCCATAAACGCTTTATAGAGCCTCACTGACAGCAATGAAACTTGATCAACAAGTGAAACGAGTACTTACATCCTTCGTCATGTTTCTCCAGTCAGACATAGTGGCAGCTCTGAGCTTCAACAGAGACTGCAGTAGACCTTTGAAACTCTGAGGTGGACTGAACAAACAGCTCACAGCCAATAAAACCAGTTTCTTTTTCGCTCTGGGCAAAAAAGCAAACCTCAGGGGACGCTCTGCTTTTGGGAGTTTTATTTCCCTTCAGTCCTTGATGTGATGAAAAACCTGTCATAACCATTTTAGCTGACTATCATCCATGCCACAGAAAAAAGACCTGTGTTCATCCTTTACACAGGCTGTTTTTGTGTGTTGTATGTAAATGAGCTCTATTCTGATTTGCGCTGTAGTAAAGCAGTTCATGCAGAAATGTGCAGAACAAACTGTTAAAACAAGGTTGTTGGTGAAAAATAAACTTCTTTCGGATTTCTGTTTCCTTTTGAAGGCTATGTAGTGCTACAATGAACAGCACAACGTTTAATCAGCAGGACTAAACAGCTGTAGGATAAATGGAGAGGTCATATGTTCATGGTTGTGACATCATAACCATGGAATTCAAAATGGCCTGTTTTTGCAGCTTAGTTTCCATACATGTACAGTATATAACATTTACATACTGCACCAAAGTCTTTGGTGAAAGTGGGTGATTTTTTATTTCATTTTATTTTTTTGGCCACAAAAAAAGGTACAAATATGTAATGTTTGTAAATTTTCATGTTTCAGATATGGACATTAAACTTTCTTTTAAAGTTTTTTTTTTCCTGGATCACAAAACACAGCTAATTTACATATATCTTTCTTTTCGGCATTGTGGCCTACAGCAGTTCAGTCCCACCCATTTATGCTGAAGTATTTCTTCAGCTCGTACTGCTGTTTGAAAACTGCGTTTACATGCACAAAACCTTCTGATGACTGCAAAAATATTCAGATTTTGGCCATAATTCGCAACACATGTACAAACATTTTAATAGTCAGATAATGGGAAAACTCTGGGCATCAGTCAGTGATCAGTTTATTTCTAAACATAGACTGCAACTAGATTATAAAAGAGTTTATTATAAAGGAGACATTATAAAGGACTTTAATACAATTCTATTATAGGATTGCAACCCACCAATAAACACACCCTACATACTTAACGATATGGTTCTTTAAGGGTTCTTTAGTAAAGGGAATGGTTCTATTCAGACCCATTAGTTGTGGAACCATTTGCATGCCTAAATTGTTATTTGCATGGTGAATGGTTTTTGAGATTGATGGAGATTGTGTTGTATATGGTTTTATGTAAACCCTTTTTGGAAATGGTTCTACACAGCACCAAAAAGGGGTCTGCTATTGTTACGATGCCAATTTTGTAACAACAGAAGAACGCTTTTTGGTGTTACATAGAACCATTTCCAAAAAGGGTCTCCATAGAACCATATACAACACAATCTCCATCAATCTGAAGAACCATTTCCCATGCAAATAAGCATGCAAATTGTTCTATATAGAGCTCATGGTTCTAAATAGAACCATTGCCTTTACTAAAAAAACAACCTTGAAGAACCATCTTTTTTACGTGTGTTGAGAAATCAAACTTTATACACAATTTTCAGTTTTCGTTTAAAGATAAAGCCGTTTCTTCCGGGAAGTGACGTGTCGTTGGGTTGGCGGGACATTTAGAACAGCCCACCAGAGCCTGCAGACGACACAGACAGCGGGTCTTGCTTCTTGTGCGTTTTCAGTCTTTCTGTTTTATTTTAAACGGCGTCTGAGTAGTAAGATGGATTGTTTAAACGTACCCAAGATTTTGCCCAACTCTCCCAGAAAGGCGAGGGGTCAAATCCAGGTAAAAGCTTTATTTACTGTTATCTGTATATGGAGAGGACTGAGTTAACTGAAATAGCCCGCCAGCAGCTTCAAATGAAAACATTTTTTTCCTATCTTCCACATATGATATTTTTTAGACAGCGTTTGTGTCCTTTTTTGTTCTGAGAGGATATATTTGTGCTTTTTTTGTGGCTTGTATTTTGGAGAAGCTAATGTTAATGAACTTCCTTTGTGTTGCTGTTACAGGTTATTTTTGGACCAATGTTCTCAGGGAAAAGGTGAGTTTTCCCTTTGGTTATAAACTGTTATGTTTTGCAGGCTTTGTTGACTTGTAAAATTTGATTTTGAAAAGTGATTTACTTTTTTTTTTTTTCGTGCTGAAGAACAGCTGAGGAAGGACGCACAAAGCAACAGCTGCTCCCAAAAACGCGCGCAAACGTCACTCACGTCAACAGATTAGCCTGAGTTTATGAAAGTCCTCCCGCTTAACGTGCATGAAATAGAGACTCAAGGAGAAGTTAAAAAGCTGCTAAAAATAATTTGAGTAGGAATTTAAAAACTGTCAGGACCAAAAACTCCTATAGTACAAAATTCCCTACAGAACTGCAGTAGGATTTAAGTATGTTTAGCATCTGTCTGCTGGTGTCTGCATAGGAACTGAGGTTGGTTTTGAATGAAGTTATAAGAGCTCCAAAGTAAGAAATGTGAGCATCAGCAAAGCAGTCCAGATGCTGTCATCAGTGGAACAGATTGAGGGAAATGTGAATGACATATATGCAAGTGAGGGGAAAAATTGATTTATTTCTTTACACATATGCTTGAGTAAAAGGAAATTTGATATTTGAAAATACTTAAATTGTGAATCTATCAATTTTACATAAGCACATGTAACATGGTTACTTCTAGGGATGCACAAAAATACTGTAATCATATCAGTATTGGCAGATAGTTGCTTTAAAGAAATTGTCTGCATCAGACAGATGTTTAGATTTGACTTGCTTCAATTTTGCTAAATTTGGGATCCTACAAAAGTAAATGTTATTACTTGTCTGTAATGCTAATCCAGGTAGGTGTAGTATCAATGTGTACATTTTATAAATGTGTACATATTCAACAGATATGCATATGAATATCTAATCTCAATATGTGCGCACCCCTAGTTACAAACCACCTTTGATCCTAAGCATATAATTACCGTAAATAGTAGTAGATGTGTCGAAAAAGCATATGATGTAAAATTCAAACTTTAAACACACGTTTCAGTTTTTGTTTAATCAACTAATACATATCTCTTTTTGCAAAACTTTTAACAGCACCGAATTGATGCGGAGAGTGAGGCGCTTCCAGATTGCCCAGTACAGCTGTTTGGTGATTAAGTATGCCAAGGACGTTCGCTACTCCAATAAAGGACTGGCCACGCATGACAAGTAAGGCAGTTCCAGCTGTTTGTATACACATAAATGTGCATGTATGAAAATAGGTGGTGCTTAATGACTCTTTGTTCTACAGGTATATAATGGAAGCTGTGTCTGCCAGCTGTCTCAGAGAGGTGCAGTGTTTGGCCCTCGAAGCGACTGTTATTGGCATCGACGAAGGACAGTTTGTAAGTATGGATTTTTCCCTACCTGTGGGAAAATCAACTAAGATTGAATGCTTGGGAGAATTTTTCGAAGGGACTCTCACTAACTCACTCACTCACTCTCTCAATGCAGTTCCCAGACATTGTTGAATTCTGTGAGGAAATGGCCAACAGGGGCAAAACGGTCATCGTTGCAGCGCTTGACGGCACATTCCAGAGAAAGGTGAGGGTTTCCCTTGATTCCACCTTTCACAGTCGCTCAGTGTGTTTGATTTAGCTCTGAGATAATGCGAGATATTATTGTTGCACTTGCACCACATTGGTGTCAACCCCGATTCTGGCACTTAAATACAGTATCAGCAGTAGAGAATACCAGTATTCTAGTAGATGAAGTAAGCAACATATGACAGTGGTGTGGGACTATTCCACACTTGGAACAAACAATAGTAAAAATTCTCATTATAAAATCTGTAACATGGGTATTTCAGTTGGTGTTACAACCAGCAAAGATTTCAGTATGTCAGATTTAATTCAGCATTTAAAGATAAACCATGCCAAAAAGCACAGCGTCGTTTTGTAGCTCTGAGTAGAGTTGAAACAGCCTGTGAGCTGCCTGGAAAATGAGTTAGGCCAGTCGGAAGCAATCAAACATCCGTGTGTAGTGTGCTTGACGACAGTTAACCACAACCACAGCTAACTGATAATCTGGCACCCTGTGTTCAGCGTTCAAGCCTCATCCCAGGAAAAATTAATATGCTAGTATTCTTGGCCAAAATAATAGACCTTACACTTTAATGCAATGCTTTACTGACAATAATTGCAGGTTCATCAATTTAGATGTTTTCCAGATCATTTAGCTCTAGCTCTGAAACCCTTTAAAATTAAAGTTTTCTAACCAGTACATGCCATCCATTCAAGCGTAGTCTGTGTTACTTATGATTCACATTTTTTTTTTTTTTCCAAAATTTTCCAAAAAGAAACTAAAATAAACAGAAAAGTTGTTGACTCAAATACTAATAGAGGCCCATATGTACAGTTGTATGCAAAGGTTTGGACAAATGATGTGTTGTTGATTTTCTAAATGAAAAGAAGTCAACACATTCTGTACAGAGAACATGCTTATGCACAATTACTGTCTATTTTATAAATTTAACATATTGTGGCCCGTAAAATAGTTCTGGCACATTTTATACTTTGTTTTATTTCTTTTTTTTTTTCCCCAAAATGTTAAACTCAGCAAATAAATAGAGATTGTGCACTAAAATTTGTTTTGTAGAGAAAAGCCATATTTAAGTTTGTTTCCTGATTTAATAACCCCTCTAATTAAATCAACAAAACATAATTTGAGGGTGTTCAAACTTTTGCCTGTGACCTTATAGATAAAAAAAAAAAAAAATTGCCTGGAAACATTTACTGTATTCTATAAAGACAAAATAATTATTTTACTCTTCTTTTTCATCTCATGGTTGTCTCTATCCTTATTCAGCAACTTTTTTTTTTTTAAAAAAACTCATGTCTTCAAAAGGTTTTTCAAAAAAGGACATGAGGCTCTGCATTTAGCGTGTTAAATTGTATGGGTACCCTGATGTTATTAGTGACACAGTTTTCCATGTTTTTGCGCCTTAGCCGTTTGGCAGCATTCTGAGCCTGGTGCCTTTGGCCGAGAGTGTGGTGAAGCTGAATGCTGTCTGCATGGAGTGCTTTAAAGAGGCGTCCTACACCAAGAGACTTGGAGCAGAGAAAGAGGTGAGAAAGGAACAGAATGAAACGAGTGGTCAGAGTGTAATGTGTTCCTAAAACACAACATGGTGGAATGCTGGGCCAGAACAATTTGTCACAGTTCATTCAGTACTTTGAGATCCAGTAGTCTACTGCACAGAAATAACTGAATCCAAGCAGAGCTTACAGTGTATATTTGCATGAAAAATTCATCATTTTTTTTTCATGTAATATTAGTACCAGTTTTGTTTCTAACAGTGTAGTGGCCTACATGTAAGGATAGTGTATATTTATATATAATTAGGTTGTCAGTTAAAAGCAAATAATACATATTAGTGAATATTGTTACACCTTGTGTCTGACAGAAAAAAAGTAAAGTGACATTTGCCTTTAAATCCCTACTATATCCCTTGTTTTATTAGCTGTCAAAGCCTTTCATTTTCTTTATGTGTCTGATTCAGGTTGAAGTGATCGGAGGTGCTGATAAATACCACGCAGTGTGCAGAGCGTGTTACGGAGGTCTGATGTCTAATAAGGAGAATAACGCCCCTCAGAGGGATGAGACACCTCCTCACGCCATGACAGGGAAGCAGTTGGACCATAATGCACCACGAAAGCTCTTTGCCACACTTCATCTATAAACACATACAGCATACAAGAACAGAATAGACTGATAAAGTTACTGTTTAAAAAAACTTGACGCATTCGATTGATAGCAGCCACAACGCATCTGTCTACAGTAGCTGCTGCTACATTTACTGATCGTAGCAGGAAAATCTTTTTTTAGTTTTGTTTATGTATTTTATGTATTTGGCTATGTGGGGGTTTTTTTTATTTTATTTTTTATTTCTTTCAATCAGTGCCTGCAGTTAAACTGCACTGCACCAGCAAATAACACTGCCAATGAACTATGTTGGTGTTTTAATCATTTTATTATCTATTTTAATAAATATAAACTAATCTAATTAAATTGTGATTTCTGAGTGATGGGCTAATGTCACACAAGTGAAAATGATGCTTGTGTTGGTCACTATGCTTTCTGCAATAGTCTGCTCCAGAAAAAGGCAAGTCAAGGATACTTTGTCAAAAGAAATTTATTTTCTTCTTCCCTGTCACAATACATAATTTTATTCTTGTGCAGCCATTTGGCCTGTTTATGCAGTTCATATGCTAACAAGTGCAATTCCGCATTGTAAGAAACATTTAATAGGGATGCACTGATATGGGAATTGTGGACTGATGCTGATATCTGATATTTTTCATGTACTACAAATATTGATACATAGTTTTAAGATGTATAAATTGGGACTAGATCTACCTGAATTAGCATTACAGAGAAATGTAATATTTATTGTAAATGTAGTAAATGAATAAAATGCAGACATTTGCGTTGCCCAAACATTGTGTCTGAGAGTACAATAAATAATTTATCAAATATCAGTTTGAAATGTCAACATCCGTCCAATGCCAAAAGATTTTGAGAGCAAATATCTGCAGAGACTGTTATTCCGATATACTGCATCCCTAATTTTAAACCAGTGTTTTGTTACAGTACAAAATCTAATGAAAAAAATGTATAGCAATTATTAACGCACAGATCCCAGAAAGAAATTCATCAAAGAGTGCAATGTCATCTCGATTAGCCACACATTCAACTGACTTTATGGAGAAACAGCTATGTTGTAGGTCCAAATTCTTAAAGGCAGTATAGTGGTTTTACTTCCGTATCTATGATCAGGCTAAAATCCCAGCCAAAAGAAAAAAAAAATCAGAATAAAGAGCCAAAATACAAAACATGTACAGTTGTATGCTAAAGTTTAGACACCCTGGACAATGATTTAAGTGAAAATAGTTTAACACATGCTCTACAGAGAACATCCTTCAGCACATTTTAATGTACAATTAATGTTTATTTGCTGAACTGAACATATTGAGGGAAAAAAAATAAAGCATAAAATAGGGATTTTTTTACATTTGCAGAAAAATGCCATATTTACATCTGTTCTCTCTGGAGGATATGATCATTTTTTCCACTTAGAAAATGTCATTTGACAAGGGTCTTCAAACATTTGCATGTATATCTACTTTATTTAATGACTGATATTTCTTAGAACTTGAAAAAGATTGAAGTCCTGCCGGCCTGTAATATTCTACAGCACAGCAGAGTTAACCTGAGCTCAGTGTACTAATACATTGGCAAGTGAAGGCCTGAGATGTGCGAAACATCAACACCGCAAGGTTGTTGTACAATATGTTTTGAGGTCATGTGTGGATGTTATATCCTGGGGAACTGCAAAACATAATGTGAACAAACCAGGTCTATATCAAAGGTGGTTCTGTCTTAGCTAAAAACACCACAGTGGGGATTTCCCATCTGAAATCATATGATTCGTTTTCATTTTGGCAATACCGGACAAAAACTATGGCTATTTCAAGTCACACCTTAATGAAATATGGCTTTATTTCCAGTAGTGTAGGCCACTGCTTTATTTTACCATCGAGAACAGCATCTGAACGTAAAGCTACTGAGGATCTACTGTTTTGTTCTGCAACACTTAACACTCTTTAAATCGCTTGATTGACTCCATGACTGACACAGTCGACTGACTTTCTATCATAAAACAAAAAAGAGGGCTGAGCAGTCTTTCGCTGGTTGGCACAGAAAACTGAAAGGGGGCCATTTAACTCTATGGGCTGTAATTTTCAGGGTCAAGGCACAACATACAGAAGTTATACAGTGTGAAAATGGGACACTGTTGAAACAAAGGTCAACAAAAACATGTCAGAACAGTGAGAACTTAGAGCAGATAGCCTGCTCTGACATCATCAGTTTCACAATGACTCAAGTTATATATAGACACCATTTGTGCAATGGGTGCTCTTTATCCCTAGGCTAGACAAAACATTAAAAAACAAAAACATTCAACAGCTGTGAAACAGTAAGGCTGTCTTTATCAGACAAATACAAAGAATAATTCCAACCAATCAACATCAAGGAGTGCCGGGCCAGTCCATGCACAGGAGCTCTCATTGGCTGCTCTTTCAGGCCCCTCCCATGCTCTGTGTCATGTGATCAGGCCAGTGAATCGTCCCTTTTTCCTTCATTTCTGTCAGTAGGCCGGAGGCTGGTAGTCACTGCCCCCCATTGGCTCCTGCTTGGGCATAAAGGAGGGTTGCTGGTAGATGTCTGAACGGCTAGGCGGGAAGGAGGGGTAATTAGATGTGGGGTATGAGGAGTTGTGATCCGGTGGGACATATGATGTTGGGTATTCGGAAGTGTGATCTGGAGGGGATTCGGCATAGTTCTGAGTGAGCTCTCCCACACCCTGGCGGAACTTCATCAGCGCAAAATACGTCAGTGCGCCCTGTCAAACAAAATAATCAACCATTTACTCACAAATGTCTTCGTTAAAACGACAGTTTGGCAGTTACGTTATCACAAGCAGATCTACTGCTAAATTAAAGGAATTCCATGGACCTGAAATCTCAGCATAATTAAATCATTAGGATATAAATAAAGTCATTCAGAGTGACTCAGGGACACGGGAAGGAGTTTTAAATTGGGGTTGCTGAAATTTTAAGCAGTATTTACATGATGTGAATGGTGATTTGCCTTTTCTTCATTTGAATTTTTTTGATAATTGCATCAAACAGAACACAAAATGACATGAATAAAGACACACATAGCTGACATGTCAAACCACCGATGCACACCCTGATTTCTCTGCCATTTCGCCTTCTAGACCAACTTTACGTGAACGAGTTCAAACGAGTCCAATCAGACTGTTCATGTATGGTACACTAACAATTGTGTCACGTCTGCAGTCACACGCTTGAACGCACACCAAGCAGGAGATGTAACGGTTGATTAACAGAAACCAAATGTACTCAAAGCGCAGGACATCGTTACCTTTTTTAAGTTTAAAAACAATATTAGGCTGCTTAGGGGCTCAGAAATGGCTTACAGCTCTGCACACACTTTCCCTCTTTGCACCTCAAACTGTGTGTGTTTCAGTGATTCGCCAGGAAGCTTATCTGTAACCCTTTCATGCAATAGCTTTCTGTGAGGGAGCTTTCAGTAACATTAAACTCTTTAGTCTGGTTCCCATCGGCAAGTTTCTCTAGAATTAAATTTTTCACATCAAACCACCCTAAATGACTGTTTTCATCTAAACCATTTATTTATGCAGAAAAAAAAGATTTCCCCTTTCATGTTCCTGCTGTTGATCAGATAAGTTCTGTAAAGATAAGCTATTTTTATTTAACTTTTTCACAAGCACTTTTCAGTTAGCAAAGATTCCTCCGAGGCTTTCTTATTATGAGGGGACAAAACATTTCATACCAAATAAGCCCTGACCCACCTTCTCCACTCCACTCTTTTCCCTGAACCTAACAATACAGAACGTGGAAAATGTACATGTTGTACTTTTTCAGTGGTCAGTAACTATTAAAAGCGCACAAATTCCAGATAGAGGCCTTAATGTGTCTCTTTCAGTAGAGTTACACCTGAAGCAATCTGAACTAGTCCCAGTTGGTAGAGTTTCACAATGACATCAGTATCTGTGCAAACCACATGCAAAGGACAAGGCAATAAATCACAACATCTTCAAGGAGGTGGTTTGATGTGTGGGAGGAAAATCTGTCCATGTGACCAAGCAATATGGTCAACACAGAAGCTGAGGCCATTAACTGTAGTCAAATATAAGCTGTAAATTGCCAACAACATAGCTGGAAACATAGCTGAACCATATTGACAAAACACCACTATATTATGCACCATGTAGCCCATATGATTTAATTACCACTTATAGCAGTGTAACAAAACACTTTGTATGTTAAGTTACCAAATACTATGTTAAAAGCGTAATTCTGACACAATAACCCAAGTTACTGTAATTCTTCATATACCACATACTACAATATCACAGCACTATTTTGCTGTTTTTTTACTGTTAGAGCTAGGAGTTAGAAGGAGCTTCCAACTGGAATGCCCTGCTGCCTTGTGTGATGCCATATTGATAGTGATTAACAAATGCTCCATTATGGGGACCTTTCTGGAATAATGGAAAGCTGTGTCTTTAACAAAATTCCACTGATTTCTCCAAATGTCTGCATAATTCAATCACTAAGATATAAATAAAAGTCATTCAGAGTTTGATGTGAAATACCATTCTAGGGAAACGTACCGAGTCTGAATAGTAGTAGTCTGGTGGAAACCAAACATCTGAAGCAGAAAACTGTTACATTTTCCTTCAGTAAATCCATTCATGCCAGATATGTATCTGCATGACATTATAAGACAACAAAGTGCACATATTTCTTTCATATTTACTGCAGTTTTACCATCATCAACTTTACATCTAAAACACGTTTAAGTTCACTAGTCGCTTTGAATAGCAAATAAAACGTCCATATTTGCATTTGATGTCCCAACCCTTGCTTCCTTTCACCACCACTGTAAAGAAAAAGAGTCTCAGTTTCTTTTTGTTTACACCTCAATAATGCAGTTATGCAGCGGTCATAGAATTCCCCTTTAAAACTGATGATTTTTCCAAGTAAAAGTGGAAGTGAAGGGGAAGGCCTAAATGTTCTTGGTAAGAATTCAGTCTACACCACAGAATACCCAGCCAGCACAGCCATGTTTCCTAGTAATTTTACAAGCTTGTGTTTTTTCAGTAAACAAGCCCAAAATAGTGCTGGCGTGAGTGACCTCATCAAAATAACTCTCACATTCATGTGTTTCTAACAGTTCCAGCCCTACTGACAGAGAAAAAGCTCTTACCCAGGTGGCGATAGAGAAGAAAGAGAAGGCAATGATGGCATGTACAGCGTCAGTAGCAATGCCTGTTGTGTCAACTGTGTTTGCCCACTGATTAGCCAAGAGGCAAAAACACACAAACCACAGAAACGTCCAGGCTCCTGTTCAAACCCAGACAGAGAGAGAGAGAAAAGTTGGCTTTTAATCTAAATTAGGATATACAAATTCATCTCGTCATGGCTGTACTAACAACCATGCAAATGACCACATCTGCACATTTTAATGCACAATTACTGTTTATTTGCTGAATTTTAACATATCATAAATATCATAAATCATAAAATGTGGCCTATGCAAAGGTTATGGCACATTTTTATATCTTTTATTTTTTCCAGTACATTAAACTCAGCAAATAAGTAGAAAGCATGCACTAAAATGACTATAGAGAATGTGTTACAGTACTTTGTACAGGGGTCTTTAGACTTCATCTATATGCCTAGGCTTAGTCCAAACATTAAATATTACAGTAGCAAGCAAAAGTGTTTGAACCAGCTATATTAGCAATATTTCTATTCTAAATTCTGACACTTTCACCAGCTAGACTGCTCAGACTAAGCCATGCAGGAGGCTTTCTCACACTTTATCCAAGATTAGGACTGGCTGGTTTACACCAAAAGGGCCAGAACTGTCAGTTGTAGGTGTTTTCAGTCTTTGGATTTAGAGGCTTATGCTTTACTTTGGCAAGCCAGCGGTTTCAAATCTTCAGCTCGTCACTGACTTCCTCAAAATCATGTGATTGTTCAGTCATTCAACTATAGTGCCGGTAAACTCCTGTGTGAGGTCTTTCATGGTCTATTGTACCTTTACTCAAACTGGACTCACATTTTATCTTTTTATGATGTGACTCTGCGACATGTCCTTTTATATTTACCTGAAAACACCAGGTCAGCTGTCACCACACGCTTTCTCTCCTGGGCGTTACTCATCATGGGGAGATAAATGTCAGCCATAAGGAAGGCCACACAGGCGAGGAAAGCAATGATTCCGATGCCCACTCCGTAGTGGCATGCCCCGTCGTTCTTGTTGAACACGCACACCACCTGAAAATGGTCTGGGGGATTTACGTACCCTTCCGCTGTTATGGTGGCAAAAACCACAATGGCAAACACCTAGAATGTCCAGGCATGGGATTCAGAAGAGAAAAGAGGGAAGTGAAAGTTAAGAATCAAGCTCAATAACAATCACTCTAGACTAACTTGTTAAGTTCTAATAGGCAACCAAAATGGAGCTGCTTGGTTTGGGATAAAACAATTGATACAGATTTTTTTTAGAACTACTATTGTAATTATACACCAACTGGCACTTCATTAAGTACACATACTTGGATCTACACTCTTGATCCATTCTGTCAGGTCCATGTACCATCAAGGTGCACTTTGTAGTTCTACAATTACAGACTGTAGTCCATCTGTCTCTCTGCATACTTTGTTAGCCCCTTTTCACCCTGTTCTTCAGTGGTCAGGACCCCCACAAGACCTCCAATGAGCAGGTATTATTTGGGTAGTGGATCATTCTCAGCACTGCAGTGACACTGACATGGTGGTGGTGTGTTAGTGTGTGTTGCGCTGATACAAGCGGATTAGACACAGCAGCGCTGCTGGAGTTTTTAAACACTGTGTCTAGTCACTGTCCACTCTATTAGACACTCCTACCTTGTTGGTCCACCTTGTAGATGTAAAGTCAGAGACAGTAGCTACACAGTGTGTGCTGGTCATCTTCTTGTTCTCCATCAGTGGTCACAGGATGCTGGCCACAGGATGCTTTTGGCTGGATATATTTGGTTGGTGGACTATTAAGTCCAGCAGTGACATAGAGAAACTCCACTGCTGTGTCTGATCCACTCATACCAGCACAACACACACTAACACACCACCACAACATCAACGTCACTGCAGTGCTGAGAATGAAGTGGCTGGTCAGTATATAGGTGCATTAGGGCTGAACAACTGAATTACTGATATTCTGATTACAGCTGGACAATATGGACACCATATCATTTTGCAGTGTACCTTCTAGAACACTGATGGCAACGCAGAACTGAACTCTGTAATGTAGGTAAATTCCACTGTAAGATGTAAACAAAGTCATTCAAAGCGGTTTGAGTCAGGATCGTTCACAGTGGCGGTGAGAGGGTTCTAGCCTCTAAAATGCCTCTAAAAGCTACATCACAGAAAACTGTTACATGAAAATGGTTATTAATATGTTAAAATGTTGCCTGAAAACAATTTGCTATAGTTTCAGCCTGAAATGTTTTTAGATACATTCATGGAGGACATTCATCAACATTACATATCATATGTACTTAGATTCACTGGTCATTTCAGATAAAGTAGATACATTTCCACTCATTGTGACCACTGGGTCCCATCATCAACACTTTTATTTAGGTCAGAGTCATTTAGTGTCTCATTTCACATCAAACCAATATAATTTACCTGTTTTCATTGATTTGAACATCTGGTGAAATTCGGTATACTGGGTTACTTTTAGGCCAGAATGATTTGTTTGTTGGATCATGTGAATGCCTTTATTTGCCTAAACACAAGAACATCAGTGACTGCTCAGGATAGCACACTGTAAAAAATTAAGCAATTGGCTGGAGCCTCATAAGTATACTGTGGCCTGTCAAGATCATGAAATTTCAGTTGACGCTTAATTGTCATAGAAATAACTGTGAATAGCCATTTTCCAGCTCACTGAATGCAGCTATTAAAGTACAAGCCTACAGTGGCCAATTTGGCTCATTAGCTATCTTGCTTCCTACCAAGGGTGGTGCCATACCTCCAAAAGTCATGGAAAAAAAAGCATGACTGGCTGGGTAACAAAATGCAACTAGGCCACTGAGTCACAAACCTAATCAAGCAACTGAAACTGCCTTTCATTTCATGCTAAAAACATGATGCTGAAAACCTACTCTTCATTTGGTTCAGTTGGTTTCACACTGCAACAGCAAAAAAGGAACAAATTACACACAGCATTTTCATTTACTGGTCATAAATTTTACAGGTATGCAATCACTCTGTTACTGTCACATTTACTACCATGAACATATATAAACAGAAAATGTAAATAAAGATGCTTAATGTCTATTTGCATCACAAAACAATAATAATACAAAACAGCAATAATGATAATGTTTAATTGAAATCTGCTTCTTTTAGATTGGTTTACTGATTTTAATTTGATTTTAATTCATGTCCCTGATGCTTGACCATAAATATGTTCTGCAATCCATGTGCCAACATTTAAAGTGTATCTTTGCTATTATTTTTATTGCTCATCTGCTGTTACTATCAGCAGTTTGTGCTGCAGGAATACTGTGACAGTCTGTAAAGAGTAAAATGCTAAAACAAGCAAATTATGTGGACAGTACAGCACTGATATGCATTGAGCAAAGCAACCTCTAGTGTTGAATTCTTTTGTTTGGTGTGCACCATTGTAAAAATGCATTCTCCTGAGCAGCGAACTCAAGCAGGGGTCACAGGTCCACGGTTCAGTTGCTTGGTGTTGACCTAAATATAGGTGGAGTGTTCACATGTCAAAATAAATTAAACTATGGAAAAATCTCAATTGGTCCGCACCAAACAGGGTAGATGTGACAGCGACCTTAGTATAGTAACGCAGCAGTAAGACATTCGAACTGACATTAATCAATTCAAACTGTGAACCAGTGTGTTAATTTATGTATCTCAGCAGACACACATTTACCAAACCAGTGAGCTTAATGAGTGAACGAGTCCGACTCTGTCTCTGTTCGTGTCCACTGGTCAGCGCTCTGTGCACTTTTAATTTCTTTGATGATGTCAGCGTCCTGAACTCAATCAGAAAGTGGTGGATCATTGCCCCAGTACTTTGAAAACTGGTGGGTCAAATCGAACTGCTCACATCCATACTCACACCAACGTCTACAGTTACACGGATTTATGGCTACGTTTACAGAGCAGGTAGAAGTGTCCCAAATCTGATTTACTTACCAAATCCGATTTTGTTGTTTGTCTGTTCACAACATCTTTTAAATGTGATCTGTATGTGACATCAGTCTGAACAGACCAGCTCCTAAACTGACCCGCATGCGCAAAAGAACAATGCTCATCCAGAGGTAAACAATCACAACTGGCAACGAACGCCAGTGGCTCCCGGAGGGTTCAGCTTCATCTTCATCTTCGCCAACATCAAAGGGGACATCATGAAGCTTCACCGACTGACTGCTGGGCTAATCATCCACAATTTGTTCGAGCTCACCATAAAAAGGGTGCGGTCATTTCTTTGGTTCATGTGCTCGGATTCTTTAAACTTTGCTTTCAGACTTTTAGCTGTTCTTTGACGCTACAGCCTCGTTTCCCTATAACCTTGTTCGGCCAGTTCTTTCTAAATCTCTTCGAACAGGCAGGTGTTTTTAAAAAGTTTCTTCTAATTTTTTGGTACAGAAATATCAGCCTAAATGTTTATTAGGTCTCAGTAGTGTGAAAGTATAACGAATGTCAAGTTGGATTGACGTAAAAGTCGCATGAATTCTGATCTGGCTGTTCAGACTGAGTCGCATTGCTGCATATCGGATACGGATCGGATTTCAGTTCCACATATGAAAGCGTCTCAAATCAGAATTCAAAATGTCTTTAATTTTTGCTCTTCACACTGCCACATAGATAACACATCTGTGTCACATACGGAGAAAAAGATCAAATTTGGGCCACTTTTACCTGCTGTGTGTACAAAGACCAAGTCGAAAGATAAGCAAAGGTACACAAATACAAGCAATTCAGCCAGCATAAATACCAAAAATGTTGAATTAGCTACGTGGCTAACAAATACACTAACATTACTCAGCACGGCCCTCTGAACAAGTAAAAGCACCTAGTTAGTTTGTTGTCATAAGACCCATAATATCTCAATGAATGCACTTACTGCTTTCTTTTATTCCAATTTAATTGCCTCAACCCAACAAACCCATTTAACATCTCTTTGTTGCAGAAACCTAACAACTGTGGACAATTATTATAGTCCTAAATAACTGTGATAATTTCAAATAATTAAATTAGGCAATATTATAATAACTGTGACAGCCCTATGCACATTTCTTGGGAAGGCTGATGTCATGTTAACTATAAGGGGCCAATTTATTGCATATGTAATGGTGATGTGATTATAGAAGGATGATAGTCTTTTAAGTCTGCAGAAACATACATTTACGTTTGGCATATCATTTTGTACCCAGTACTTGTTTATTTATTTATTTGTTTTTTAAGCCAAGCCTACAAAGAACTGCTGAGAGCCAACACCTTCTGGGAAGCCAGATAATTAGACAAACAAATTCAGAGAGAAATGAAAGTACGCAGGAGAGAGTTTATATTAGACAGAAAGGAGAGTGAGAGGCAGCGAGGAAGACTGATCAAGTGATCAACACGTTTCTTTCTCAGAACATTACCAAGATTTTCCACTGATCTATAATCAACTTCCTGAATGCAGTATGCTGATTTTTACCGCTACAATGAGAAACCGCCAAAGACTTAGTACCCACACCACCCACACTGTAGTAACTACGGCTGCTAAGCGTTGTGGACTTTTAGCAGCCATGGCCACAACTCGTCTCACGTTACCTCCCAGCTGCTGTGTTTATACTTTCAGCGCCTAGTTGGACAGGAGAGGGGTGGCACAGGGCACACTCTGTCCTTGCCCGAGTATTTACATGCTATTGCATTATCCCTAGCACAGCAGCTCACATTATTTGTCTGACTGACCTAATTTGTTATCTGAGAGACCCACAGAGGCAGCGCGAATGTGAAGAGACATGTTGGTAGTGTGCACAAGCTTATGAGGATTAGAAATCAAGTCTCAAGGAGAGAGCAGTGACACAAAGGTCATAAAGTTTACAATGTCATCCAAAGGTGACACATAAGGCCTTGACCCTGATCATTATGAATGACACTGTATGCTTTGTTGTTGAAGGCAAAGTCACAATCAATTCACATGCCCTGCCAGGCACATGAGTGTCAAACCTATAATCAGGTTGTTACGGAAAGTCCCTTTAAAAGAGGAACAGATTCTTTGCACATCAGTCACAACAGGATTTCAGAAGCAGTACAAGTGGCCTGTACATGTTTTCTCTCTGTGGATTTGGCTACAACCAAAAGCACAATAAGGCAAGCAGAGGCATAGCCAAGGGGTGGCCAGAAAAGGCCAGTTCCACCCTGGAAAGACCCCAATTAAGGAAAGTGAGACAGTCAGTCATCATTAATAAAACATCAATTATGTCTTGTATGTCTGAATATCACCCATCAGAGCAGTTACCAATCAGTTACGAGAATCTGATGAAGCTGCATTTTATAATTAGCAAATCTTGCTGTGACAGCAAAGCAGCAAATGATGTACAAGATAATTTTTTTTTAAAGTTGAATACATGCGTGTGTTGTAGGTTACCTTATACAGTGCTGTCTGACTAGCTTTCTAATCATTACACTGAAGTATAACCAGTAGTTATACACTAAATGAATAACTTCTATGGCTTGTCTATAACTGTTATTGTTGGACACTGAAAAAAGTGATGCATTTCATTTTCTTGACTTAAATATATAATTTTCTCATTAATGACTAAAATGCTGTTGCGATCTAATGAAAATGAGTATCTCCAAAATGACAATTTCACAGGAGAAGGTATCATTCCTTTTAATGTGTGTAAAGAGATTTTATTTCAAGCGATTTTGGAGCATCTCTATTGGTCTGTTAATTGTGACATTTTCACAAATTGTATCAATATATGTCAAAAAATGAAAAACAACAAAATACTTTTTTTTCCTTCATTAACACAGTTCTGTCTTTCAGTTTACTCTGGCAACAGCTGCACTGATGTCATATTTTATTCACGTGTAAAATGATGGACAGATGCAGCTATGTACAGACAAAAATCAACACATCAATATACATAACATTTTAATATGTATTTACTTTCTTAGCAGTGTGTCATCACAATAAAATCTCTGGGTTTTTACCCGGCAATCCCAGGCCAGACAAAATAAAACCAAATAAAACCGCTATATCCTCATTTTAAAGAGCAGTTCTTGATCACGGTTCCTCTTCAGTGGAACTGTGAGTCACTGAACAAAGGGGTTCAGGACACAGATGATCATATGCTAACTTGGACCGCTCTGGATCGCTCCATGTGACTCTGGGTGACGTAAGTTATGTATGTCCCAGAGCTTCTCCCCTTTCCAATGCTGGTGCTTTGCACAACAAACTTTTAGCTGTCCAGCTTGGCATTTTAGCTAAAACTCGTTTTCTAACTTCTCCTATCACATCTAACTTGACATTACAGAGTACAGACACTAAAGGGCCTTTATATGACATCTGTTTGGGGCTAACGTTACCGTTAGTTGCACTTGCACTCGAGTTTAATGAGCTCTACTTATCAAAACAGCAATAAGGTGCTGAAGAAGCTGTGGAAAAACACACAACCACCCCTAATATACGAAGAGAAGTAACTCAGGTATTCAATTTGTGAGTTTTAAACAGAATACAAGGAGGAAACATACACTAGCAAACAATTTCTTTCCACACCACGAGTCTTCGTTTAGCTCGCTAAAATGTCAACCGTCGTCACTCACCCAGCTCAGTATCCGTAGCACAGTTTGTGGCTGCTTGATAAACTTCATGAAGTCGAAGCTGCCGCCGGCTAAAGCGGCGCCGTACACGCTGGTTTCGCTGGACTCCATCTTATTTCACACGGCCAACTCACAGGACTTCCCCGGGTAAACAGAGCAGCTGAAGCTCCTGACAGAAGAACCGCCGCCTCTGGGTGATCTCGCTGCACTCAGCCAGCGATGTCCGACTCGCGAACGAGTCATTCTTTTGAACCGGTTCATTTCAACAATACATCGTCCGAGCCGATTCATTCCGAACCGAATCGAGCACAGCTTTATCAATACTATCTTATGTTCGTGTTAAAGACTGAAGACCTCTAAATGACCCCAGAAACGAGGAAAAAAACTTTAAAAAGAGTGACAATCTTGAGCAATAACATATCACTATATATAGTACCGCATTATAACTTTAAATACATTGACATCGCTCTCATCGCATCTGTGCAGACTGCAGCTCGCTTCCGCTTTCTGTTGTGTTTATACTTTGTGCGATGCGATAATTGTAAATGGAGGATAAATTGAATGAGTTTAAAAATGACTCACTGAATCGTACGTTTGATTCTTTGAAACGTACAGTTCAAAAGAGTCGGTTTGCTAAACTGAATCGAACTTCTACATTGGCCGTTTCCTGTAACTGCGGGAAGGTGGAACCTTCCATCACGGAGACGGACGTCAATAACGTAACTAAACGCGTATCGTGAGGAGAAAGACATGCAAGTCACAAACCTAATCAATCACAAGTTTTTGATCAGGAATTAATTGATTTTATTGTTTTGCATGCGAAGAAGCTCAAGAAACTCGCCCGTGATTTCCTCCCTAACTCGCTCCCTTCGTTTTTACCTACATCCTCCACTCATTTACCCCCCGGCCAAAAAAATAAAGATGTACAGTAGAAATCAGGCCGTTTCAGACCTTTTTACCCGCCCTCAGCCTAGTCATATTATTTTGTATCTTAGAGTATAAAAAGGAAATAATACCTATGGAGTATATATATATATATACACTCTTAAAAAGGGGTAGAGTATGAGTTTAGAACCATTTCATGCATTTCAAAAGATGGTTCTTCAGATTGTTGGAGAATATGTTGTATATGATTCTATATAGCACCAAAAAGGGTTCTTCTGTTGTTATACACTCTTTAAAAAGATGGTTATTTAGTAAAGAAAATGGTTCTATTTAGAACCATGAACACACACATATATATATATATATATATATATATATATATATATATATATATATATATATATATATAATACATAAATACTACATACTTGCAGAGCTCCCTCTAATGGTTTGGGGCCTTTAAGCAAATGCTTATATCACAGAGTTTGATGTCTGCTACTTTTATTCACTAACAGAATCAGGCAGGCTACAGTTCAGTTTTTAAAGATTGCTCAAATTTTATTAAAGTCAAACTCAAATAAAAATTGACCTATTTTCCCATGTTAGTTGTGTCTCTTTTGTGTCACAAGCATGTTTAATCATAGCATTTAAAAACTAAACTCTTGTATTTCAGTGATCTTTGATTGAAGTGAACACCTCCCGATTTTTGATTACATCATCGTGCACCAGCAGGTGCAGAAAAATAATATAAACCAATAATATCTTTAATGTCCCTCTCCCACCATCCCCGCCCATCATCAAGAGATAATGCTCACATACATCGGAGACCCTCCGTGATGCCATGATTCACTCAGAAATACGTCATGTTATGGAAAGAAAATGCATTTCCAATTCACATTAACATCAGCCCATAACACAAATATCATAAACAAAAAAGTGTGATTCGGTTGTGAATCAGCTCGACTAGTTTATTGAGAAGATCCAATTTAAGAATGGAGAGAGGCATTGCTAATTCATTAGGTCTACAGAATTTCTGGTGAGAGCATCACAGAATCTAACTGATTGTCTAGTCTTTATTTATAAAAAAACAACAAAAAAACAAGAAATGCAATGTTCTTTACATATATGATTTAGCTCCTCACGTTCACCTTGAAGAGCCAACTTAAAGAGCTGAATTATTTTTTAATACATCACCAGCACTCACACAAACATAATGGAAAATATCCAGTTTTATTACAGGAAAATTTAAAATACAACTTATTTTACAAATATTTTACAAAATGTTTCTTTGAACTTGAACAATCTGACCATTTTCTTTGAACATACACTAGCATTCAAAGTTTGAAATTACTGTTTTCAATAACATTAAACTGATTTGGTTGCGGATAAATGTATAAAACGATTTTCATGTGCTCGTCCTGCACAGCTTCAGATGTTAGAAACAACAACAACAAGAAAATGTGAATAAAAATGAAGAAATATTAGACACGTCCAGAATGATGAACAGAGCTGTTGATGATTATAAAACGACTAAAAAAGTTATTACGTTATATTAAGAATCAAGTTATATTAAAATTGATATTCAGAATTTAGCATATTTCAACAGTGGGGATGGAATATTAGGGCAGATAACTTTATAAAAAATGTATTAAAATAGATCATTACAGTATACTGTTTGTTGTTTAATTTTTTTTTTTTTGTGAAAAGAATTCCTGAACTATTGAATAAAACATAGTTTGGAATATTTGAATCTGCATAATATGTTGTAAGTTGTTATCCGCACTGCAATATGTTTATGCATTTAAATTACCAGAAATTGTAAATATGGCATCTACACTAGTGTAGATGGCTGGTTGACCTACATCCTCTACAGCACAGCAACAGTAAAAAAGCAGAACAGCTGAGTAATGGAACCAAGGCTATGGCCTTTGGTAAGCATTCGTTAATTTCACTAGGCCACATCTTTGCAGCGCTACAAAAAGCTTGGTATATTTAGAGGTGAGAATAACTTTCTCAATCCTATTCAGTCTCTTGAGTACCAGCGCCTTCAAGGGTTTCTTCATCCAGAAGATTCTTTTCTTCATCACTTTCCTCATCTGGTATGCTGCTTTCTTCGTCTTCACCCTGTAAAACAAACCAACATTATGACAACCTCAGATAATATTCATTGCTCACTATTAGTGTACAATTGCTTGTAGAATTAAATTTGCAGACACAAGGGGAGTGTGAGAACTTGTAGAGTTTGAACAATACTTTTGTTCTTGAGTTGTGCGGATGGGCTGGAATCTTTTGAATGTTTTAGGAATGCTGATGCTGTTTCACCAGGAAACAGAGAGGTCTTTGTGTGAAGCACAGTACCTCATCAGAGTCTTCTATCCTGGAGGCTTCTACAACGTCCATGTCTTCTTCATACACAGCTACACTCTGCACAAGAGCAAATGCTGAGCATATACATTTTTTTAAAAGGATAATTTAATAATTTAACAAAAAAATCCAGTTTACATAATTTCCCCTGTAAACCAAATGCAATTGATCAGCCAAGACATGTTTGGTGTCTGAAGCTTGCTTCTTTACCTTTGCACTGAAGCTAAAAGGCTAATAGCTAACAAGCTCCATGACGAATGTATGCTATATAGTGTCAGAAACCTCATAAGCATATCTATTTGAGATAACTTACCAACTCGACATGGTTTTGAGGTAAGTGTGGTGATTTAGGCATGCAGTTTGCATTATGATAATTAGTGGGTATAAGCTTCCATTACTTGTTAGCGACATTAGCCTCATAGCTCCAGCGCAAAACTGAAGACAGAAAATGTCTTGGCTGATCAACCTCATTTAGTGTGAGGGGAAAATTGGACTGGAAAATGGATCCTCACCAGTTCATCATCTTCATCCTCGCTTAAAAGGCCATCATCTATGCTACTCATCTCTGTGAATTCTTCTTTAACACTAAAAACAAAGAAAAAATATATAGAGATTTTGAAAGGGCACGAGAAAGAAGAGGAGTCAAGGCTTAACAGGAGATCCTCCATCAAGTGTCAACAGACAGTACAGTTACAGGAGTAGAAGACATGAAAATCATATAAACAGGATTAAAAATCAAGGCACACTGTTGACACCGAGAAAATATCTACAAGGGATCCAGTGACCAACATCAAAATTCTGTTAGAAGGTGAGGGGGGACAACCAGGGCTTGATAAAACCACCATCTCTCCTTTCCATCCCCCTTGGATTAATGTGATGTGACTTAATTGGGCTAGTTTGAAAATGCTGTTGCAGTAAAAAAAAAAAAAGTTTCAGCTTCTAGGGGATTTTAAGCAAACTTGGGCTGGAGATTTTTACTGGACATGGCAAGCCTGTCTGCTGTGGAGAATCCTAAAACTTTGTCAATTCTTTAAATAGAAAAACAGGCACAATAACCAATATTAACAGTAAGAGATGTTTGAACTAAGTAAACATTGAAAATTGGAGCTTATTGTCTTTGGGCATGACCTTAAAGGTTCCAGAACTGAAAACTGTATTTACATTGGCATAGTTGAATAAGGAGAGCTCGGTACACAGAGCTGACATACAGTGAACGTCAAACACTGCTGTCTCCTCCTTCAAATGCAAGTCCTGCATTTGCAAAAGAGGACAGTAAAACAGGCCAATTCCAAAATCCTAAGCTGTTACGTAACATTCTTGATTATTATTTACACCCCCAAAATTTACACACGACAACAGAGCAACAACAAGAAAATGCCAGACTGCATGCAGAAATGTACTGTTCAAGGCTGTGTAGGGGATGACTTTTATACCCTTTCCAAGGAACCTACAACTAACTTTCTGAAGGCCCAACCGAGGTCAACGGGCATGGTTGACGTTTTTAGTTAGTTGCCAACTTAAAACTGTGTTTGTTATGTCTTGATAATGATGTAAATAACTTGAGATCTTGAGAAAACAACATTTGTTTTGCTATGATAATGATATCACAAGATCTCAAGAAACCAAATGAATGTACCTTGTTATCGTGGAACAATGAAATCTTTGAAAAACCAGGTGTATCTATAGCCATTTAGGGCTTCCAGAGAACCATATAACTGTCACAATATCAGGTTCAGCTCAGCTTTTTCAATAAATCCCAGACTAATCTGAATGTAGTTTTGTTGCAGTCAACCTGTTAAGCATTTCCCAGCCCATCTTGTTTGCCTGATTGTATTCTGTTCATTTCTGGCTAATTCCAGTCTATCTGTCACAACTGCCAACTGAAAAGCTTGCTTAGTTTGCTCTTCTTCAGAATTTGACCAAACAGACTGCAAGTCAAATATTATCTCATAGAAGTTATGAGTTAGTGTGAGTCATATGAACCAGTGCTAATACAGTTATTGCAAAAAATGTGCTGTTATCATTAGCAGAACTAACTGTTATTTAATTCTATGCAATTCCATATATTCCACTACTTAACTGTATTAATTACTGTGTTCCTTCAGTTACATTTGTGTAAAAACAATTCAGAATCATATTAAAGTAACTGAATCAAACTGAATCACAGGGAAATCTGAGTTTGTGCATTGAACAACTCCTTAAAAATCATAATTGAACCATCTTGTTGCAAGATCAGATAATCACACCCCTTTTGATTAGTATGGACAATGTTAGAATAATTAGTACATTAGTACATTGTGATCTCGAATATCCAGGTCGGGTTATAGCAGACCAGTAATCACCACTGATCTGCATTAAACTGAAGCCACAAACTGTGATAATAATGACCACTTTAAAGAAACTTCACTTACACTCTGTATATTCTGGCTTTCTTCTTTCCTGGCAAAACAAATAAGACATGAGAGCATCAGAACCATAAAGCCTTCACTGTGGCTTATTACAGAAAAAAAAAAAAAAAAAAATCTTACATACAAATGGATTATTCTACCAGGATCAAACTTGAAAACATATGTACATAGACATTTTTTGCATTTTCCAATTTATGTGACCAAATTCTCAGTACTGCAACAAGGTTTAACGATGAATTTGTAAGTGTTGTTTTTTTTCTCTAGCTTTTCACATTTTTTCACAATGTGTAAATTGTTGTTGAAAATGTATATATTTTGCAATTTGATCTCAGTACCACAACACATTGACAGCCATTGAGTTTTTCTTTTTGTTTGGGCAACAGAATATTTTGTTGTTTTGGTTCACATCCTTACAGTTTACAAGGCATATCTTAAAGTTCAGAGACTCAAGCGATTTATCAGAGAGATTTATCTGCTGTAAATGATTTGTTGGAGCACAGTATGGGAAAACTTGTATAATACATCTCAAAATCCGGATTATCAATTAATACATTACAAATTCGCTTATCGGATGTGAATAACCCCCAGACGCCGTCACTCTATGAAGATCATTACATACCCTAATTGTGACTTAGGTCCACTAAGTGCCCTGGGGTCATTTATGCATACGTATTGGGACTGCCCTGATGTCATCAGTTTCTGGAAGCAAGTACCTTTAACCTTAAGTGACATACTTGAAGTTAGGATCCCTCTTTCACCTGACTTTGTTCCTACTTAACGATGACATTCTTTGGCTTGGCAGCAGTGGGCCAGTCCTTGAAATGGTCCTGATGGAGGGGTCCATAGCCCGAATGCACGCAGCTGGCCTTACAACTCTTCGGGTGCAGGAGGCGACATACAATTTAGTTAAAGAGACAGTGCAGCGTGATCGACCGTAATTTATTGGTGGTTTTGTTTTCGTGAGGGGAGATCCAGGCTGGGAGTGTGTATGGGTCGCCACTGGGAGGGTGAGGAGGGGGATATAAGGGTCTATCAACTGTTCATTTTCTAACTACAGAAAATGACTACATGAGCTTGTTCTATATATAACCCTGTGTTATGGAGGGGTGGGGGGTTAAAATTGGTCACAAAAAAAGAGACTCAACAGTCAGAAGTAATGCAAACACATTTTTTTAAATATTGGTAATGAGAAATACATAAGTGCAGGGCCAGTCTTTGCACTAGGCAAAGGAGCCTAAAGCCCCCATGAGCCAAGGGCCCCATTAAAAATACTAATCGAATATGCTGTACAGGTTGATGTTAAACAATGTATTCGTAAATATATATACATTATAAAAATAGCTGCTGTTAGCAGCTGTAGTGATTGTTTTCAGTCATTCCAATGCAGAGTATGGTTATAATGGACAAGACAATTAAGTAAAATCTACATTATGGAGAGGAATGCTACGCAGGCTTAGCATAACGCTAGTGTAAATGTTAGTATGATAGCACAAGTGTTGGGGTAATTACACAAAATAGTACTCCATTACAATCTATTACGTCTGCATACTACGGGAGCCCCATTCCTGTCTTTTGCCTAGGGGCCCAAGAATCAAATCACCCCTGAATATGTGGACACACTGTGGTAAAAATAATTAGGGTAGAAAGTGCCAATAACCTTTAAAATTAAAAAAAGAACTCCTTAAACTTTTGCTGTACAGCATTTTGTGGCAGTTTTGTGATAATGACCCATATGAATTAAAATGAATCTTCTGACTGTAATGTCATAAACAACAAAATGCTACGTATCAATGATATACTCACGTAACACCACTCCATAGAGACAACAAGCAGTCACAGCAACGATCAGCAGGAAGAAACTGGTGAAAACCAAGATCGTCACTGAGAGTGGAAGTCTGTTCATCACTAAAGCAGGAAAACAGAGTGATTAACACTATAAATTATATTAACACTATAAAACTATATCTATCTATCTATCTATCTATATATATATATATATATGTATGTGTATCAAATTATTGTCTATGGAAATCACAAATCTAAAACTTGACCCTTAAACCAAACAGCTAAATGGATCACTAATGGCCCGACGTGCTTGGTAATGGTCTAATAATACAGGTCAATCCTGGACAATTGCATTACCAATGGTGAATCCCAATTGAGAATTCTTTTTAAATTTAGGCTTGGACTTAATTTGGGCCTCAAAAGTGTAGTGTAATAGTCTACTTTGATTGATTGTGTCCATAGGGGTTAAATTATATGAATGAGCACCCACTTTACCCTCTTTATTGATCAGCCACTTTTGACTGAGCACTCTCGTAGTGTTGTCGAATGCATTTGCTGCCTCACAGTGGTAGAGTCCAGCAGTCTCTGGGACCAAAATGACTTGAAAGACTGCATTATTTGTCTGGTGCAGAAATAAGTCTTGTTTTTCCAGCCTGGTGTTGTTGAGGAACCAGGAGTATTCTGGAAACGTCCCCCTCTGCACACTGCACCGCAGCCACACAGCCCACACTTCAGAAATGTTCACCACAGTTCTGTTCACCTTCATTGTCACAGCGCCCCCAACTGACTCTGCATGGGTCACACAATGAACACTGATCATCATTACTCCACCATGATAGATAGGAAATACGTAGTTTCCTTCATAGAGGAAGCGTAAATCTCTCTCTGACTCAGATTGACTACAAGTCTTTAGAAAATCAGTCAGTGTACTATGAAATTTCCAAATTTCCAAATTTTTAAACTACAATCTAAAAACACAAATAAAATTATATTTTTATACATTTATAATACATACACACAGGCACACACACACAAACACACACACACACACACACACACATATATATATATATATATATATATATATATATATATATATATATATATATATTATGATTTTTTGTGTGTACAACCTTCAAAGCTGTATTTGCTAGTCATGTAATGTCTCAAAATTAACAAAAAAGTTTCACTACAAAGACAGCATTTTTTTCAAAAATTGTGTTATTTATCAAAGTACAAAATGTACAAATATTATATTTTAAAATGAAATTAAGATCTCTACCAATTTAGTCTTAATAATTCCACTTAATTAATTATTATTATAACAATAATCATAACAATTTTAACAAAGCAATAGCATTCAATATTTCAATATACTACAAATAATTATTGCACATGACTGAACAGATCAGATGTGAATGTAACTCTGCCGATCTGCAAAACTCACATACAAACTCGCCTCAGCAAGATGACTACAAATATTTGTTAATTCTAGCTTATGTTCACTATAGCTAGCATGTGATGCTAATGCTAGCCAGTCATTAAAACAATAAACAAATGAACAATTTTGTATATTTATGATGAAAATCGAAGTAAATAATGTTTTTGCTGCAACATGGTAAAGGGGGGCTTTTGTCCTGTATCTGGGGGTAATTCTTACCCAGAAGGTCTAACTTTTTCATTTTCATTTAAAAAAAAACAAACTTTTTGTCCTCTCAAAATCAAATGTACTGCTCTCTCCACAATTCCCCTCCCATGATCGTATATCAACAACTTTTAATTTAACCTAGTTAGTTAGTTAGCAAAGATCAATTTTAATCCAGTTGCAAAAAAATCAATTGACCCCAAAATATTTAATCTCAGGAATGTGGTCAGTAGGATGACATTTAAAAATGAACTATAAGGGAAATGTTTGTGAACAAACTTTAATTTGGCTTGACAAAGCCATTGCTATATAATTCCAGGTGGTTGCTAAGGTCTGGCTATGTTATCCAAGGTGGTCCAATGATATAGAATCCCAAGTGGTGGGGAAGGTGTTGCTAAACTTTTGCTATGGTATCCCAGGTGGTTGCTAAGGTGTTGCTATGTTATCCAAGGTGGTTGCTAAGATGTTGCTATGATATCCAAGGTGGTCCAATGCTATAGAATTCCAAGGGGTTGGTAAGGTGTTATTAAACTTTTGCTATGGTATCCCAGGCAGTTGATAAGGTGCTAAGTTGCCTGCTAAGTTTTGTAGTTCTAGCTCGAAAACTTTAATTTGTGAAAACGGTACCAAAAAAGTGTTGAATAATAAAGAACATTAAGTTGGCTTTGTCAAGTGGATGCCCCTGTTTGTATACACAGTCTTATGCAAAGGCTTGGGCACTCCTTTGGAAATTACATGTTTTGTTGATTTTCTAAGTGAAAATAACTGAAAACATCCTACAGAGAACAACTTTTGCACATTGTAATGCACAATGACTGTACTTGTGCTCAATATATAAATATATATAATTTGGCCTGTGCAACAGTTATGCTGCAATTTCTAGACAATCAAATAAAATAAAATGGTAAAAACTTGTGTACTGAAACTGAAAGAGAAATGTCAACTAAAATGTCTTATTTAAATATTGATTCCACTTAGTCAGCTATAGGTTAACTACAGATAATCAGATTAATAATAAACTACCTGGAAGTTAATTCAGGCAGTTAATTCTCAACAGTGTTAGGATGGAAGTAAGGATTAGGATCAGGTAGTTTAAGGCCAACTTTAGGGTTTCAATTAAGGTTAGGTTTAAGAACAGAATTAGGACCAGGGCGACATGATTTTTGAAGAAATTTATTTGAATGTGAATTACATGCATGAAAAGCATCTACAGTAGGCTACCACATAAAGTCTTACCTAAATATTTGTTCCCTGTAGAAAATTTTTTAACTTATTTTCAGATAGAAAATCAACAAAACATGTCATTTGACCAGTATGTTTACAACTGTGTGTCCTGTCAAAGTAGGTGTTGTCTAATTTCTCATCTAAGCAGTGTGGAATTACATGCAGTCCATGTGAGGCTACATTGAGTTCTTCTCAGTGTGAGGATATGAATGCCTTCTATATTTAGGTTCATTCAGCTAGATGAATGCGTGTGTATGTGCTCCACATACCCACTGTGATGTTCACTGGTTTACTCGATACCGTTCTGGTCCTGTCACTTGCCTGGCACTGTACCAAGCCCATGTTCCGGTCTAGTTGAATTGGCACCACAATTTTAGCTTGCAAGTCTTTGTCTTGTTCCTCAGCAATGCTGTCATTGTTTCGGAGAAGTGTGAAGGTTATGGGTGAGGTCCCCTTCTCTGACTGGCACTTCACGATAGCAGAGAAAATTCCCTCCCCGTCTTTAACAACTTCAAATGAGATTTTGGGTTCTGAGACATGCTCTGGATTGGGCACAGAGATTAGCAAAAGAGAGAGAAAGAGAGAGTAATAAATAAGTGTTGTATGAAGTTTTAAAAGCTCAATTCTTTATTTAAAGGCCCCACATCATGAAAAAACATATCGTCGCTGTCCAATGAAAAACATATATCTCCATTTTTGCGATTTTTACTTTTCCGCATCATTTGAGCTCAGCAGCTGTCCTTCACATTGTGTGAAAATTTCATGATGATTTGACCAATAGAAATACTCCAAAACTGCTTAGAGTAACATCTCTTTCCTTTAACTTACATTGAAAGTAAAGAAAGTTTTTGCCCTCTCCTGTAAAGTTACTATTTTGGAGATACTTGTTTTCCTTTGGACAGCGATGATCTTTTCTCCTCTTTTTTGAAAGGAGTTTGATGTAGCTTTTAAACATTGCCAATGTTTCTACATTCCATACAGTTACTTTACAAAAACAAAGTGGCAAAAACAGCCTGTTTTGACATCTTGTTTTATGGTGTCACAAAAACCAACACTTGCCTATTCAGCTGTTTAGGCTTTCCCATTCACACTGAAGTTATAAAAAGTGTGTTGCGCAGGCATAAGTCGATCAGACACAGCAGTACTGTTGGAGTTTTAAACACTGTGTTCACTCACTGCCCACTCTGTTAGACACTCCTACCTTGTAGGTCCACCTTGTAGATATAGTCATAGACAGTAGCTCCACTGTTGCTTCACAGTTTTTATTAGCCATCCTCAAGTCCTTCATCAGTGGTCACAGGACGCTGCCCATAGGATGCTGTTGGCTGGATATTTTTGGTTGGTGGACTATTCTCAGTCCAGCAGTGACACTGAGGTGTTTAAAAATTTCAGCAGAACTGCTGTGTCTGATCCACTCAGACCAGCACAACACACACTAACACACCACCACCACATCAGTGTCACTTCAGTGCTGAGAATGATCCACCACCCAAATAATACCTGCTCTGTGAGGGTCCATGGGGGCCCTGACCACTGAAGAACAGGGTAAAAGGGAGCTAACAAAGTATGCAGAGAAACAGATGGACTACAGTCTGTAATTGTAGAACTACAAAGTGCACCTATATGGTAGGTGGACCTGACAAAATGGACAATGAGTGTAGATACAAGAGGTGGACTTAACGAAGTAGCACCAAAGTGTATCAGTTCATCCAGGAGTATATTTACAATATATTCCAAGTGTAATAACACTTCTGTCTACACATGACATACCTGAATTGACTGAAGTGCAATCTAAATTATATCAGATAATTATATATATCTTCATATGTACCCATTTGAAGTCAGTTCACTGCATTGCTTCTTCAGTGTAGATAAATTAGATAAATTCCAGCAGAAATATTATGCTTCAAATACATGAATCCAAAAAAAAGGAACAACATGTTACCTTTTACATTCACATTCTTGCCATCAGAAGTGCTGTTGGAGAACAACGTGCCATTGAATTGGTTTGAAGCCACACAGGAGTATCTCCCACTGTCACTGGTGGACAGGCTTTGAATGGTCAGTTGGTTCTGAGACCTGTTGTAATGCTGCCGGACTGGTACGTTGTTCAAGAGCCAATCATAAGAGACATAAGTCCCTTTAGTCACACTACACTGCAGAGTCACACTCTCTTCCTCCCAGAATTCCTCAGATGGCGGGTCTAATGTGATGTGTGCACCTTCTATCTTTTCTGAAACACAGCAAATCACATTATTTACACTTTAGTACAGTTATTTTGCAATGTACTGTACTGTGCAAAAGACTTAAGCGTCTGAGTCAGTTATCTTAAATTTAGTCGACAAGTCAACATTAAACTGTTCATTTCTATTTCACACACTCTGCCTCGTCTCCAGACTTTTTATCTTACTGTTCTGTTTTAAAACTTTGGGTCATGAAAAGGTACAAATATGTACTTTTCACCTGGAAAAACTTATTTAAGCTTCACAATTGGTCCTTAAACCCACTGTTGTGCCTTTCAGGGTACATTTACATTGTTTGTACCTTGAGAATCAGACAATGTACCTGCATCTTTTCTCTGACAGTGTAATATTTCTCACTTTGACATTGTTGCAAGAATTTTATGAGTATTTAACATATTTCTAGACATTTTTACTGAAATGACTGATATTAGCCAAAATTATCTCAATATACTGGCAGATCCTTTTGAATAATACTTATACAAGCAAAATTATCTGTCAGTGATAGTGAGACAGTTTGGTACACTGCAAAAAATGATATCTTTATGAGTGAGAGAAAATTCCCTCCCCGTCTTTAACAACTTCAAATGAGATTTTGGGTTCTGAGACACGCTCTGGATTGGGCACAGAGATTAGCAAAACAGAGAGACAGAGAGAGTAATAAATAAGTGTTGTATGAAGTTTTAAAAGCTCAATTCTTTATTTAAAGGCCCCACATCATGAAAAAACCATATCGTCGCTGTCCAATGAAAAACATATATCTCCATTTTTGCGATTTTTACTTTTCCGCATCATTTGAGCTCAGCAGCTGTCCTTCACATTGTGTGAAAAGTTCATGATGATTGGACCAATAGAAATACTCCAAAATTGCTTAGAGTAACATCTCTTTCCTTTAACTTACATTGAAAGTAAAGAAAGTTTTTGCCCTCTCCTGTAAAGTTACTATTTTGGAGATATTTGTTTTCCTTTGGACAACGATGATCTTTTCTCCTCTTTTTTTGAAAGGAGTTTGATGTAGCTTTTAAACATTGCCAAAGTTTCTACATTCCATACAGTTACTTTACAAAAACAAAGTGGCAAAAACAGCCTGTTTTGACATCTTGTTTTATGGTGTCACAAAAACCAACACTTGCTTATTCAGCAGTTTAGTCTTTCCCATTCACACTGAAGTTATAAAAAGTGTGTTGCGCAGGTATAAGTCGATCAGACACAGCAGTACTGTTGGAGTTTTAAACACTGTGTTCACTCACTGCCCACTCTGTTAGACACTCCTACCTTGTAGGTCCACCTTGTAGATATAGTCATAGACAGTAGCTCCACTGTTGCTTCACAGTTTTTATTAGCCATCCTCAAGTCCTTCATCAGTGGTCACAGGACGCTGCCCAGAGGACGCTGTTGGCTGGATATTTTTGGTTGGTGGACTATTCTCAGTCCAGCAGTGACACTGAGGTGTTTAAAAACTCCAGCAGAACTGCTGTGTCTGATCCACTCAGACCAGCACAACACACACTAACACACCACCACCACATCAGTGTCACTTCAGTGCTGAGAATGATCCGCCACCCAAATAGTACCTACTCTGTGAGGGTCCATGGGGGTCCTGACCACTGAAGAACAGGGTAAAAGGGAGCTAACAAAGTATGCAGAGAAACAGATGGACTACAGTCTGTAACTGTAGAACTACAAAGTGAACCTATATGGTAGGTGGACCTGACAAAATGGACAATGAGTGTAGATACAAGAGGTGGACTTAACGAAGTAGCACCAAAGTGTATCAGTTCATCCAGGAGTATATTTACAATATATTCGAAGTGTAATAACACTTCTGTCTACACATGACATACCTGAATTGACTGAAGTGCAATCTAAATTATATCAGATAATTATATATATCTTCATATGTACCCATTTGAAGTCAGTTCACTGCATTGCTTCTTCAGTGTAGATAAATTAGATAAATTCCAGCAGAAATATTATGCTTCAAATACATGAATCCAAAAAAAAGGAACAACATGTTACCTTTTACATTCACATTCTTGCCATCAGAAGTGCTGTTGGAGAACAACGTGCCATTGAATTGGTTTGAAGCCACACAGGAGTATCTCCCACTGTCACTGGTGGACAGGCTTTGAATGGTCAGTTGGTTCTGAGACCTGTTGTAATGCTGCCGGACTGGTACGTTGTTCAAGAGCCAATCATAAGAGACATAAGTCCCTTTAGTCACACTACACTGCAGAGTCACACTCTCTTCCTCCCAGAATTCCTCAGATGGCGGGTCTAATGTGATGTGTGCACCTTCTATCTTTTCTGAAACACAGCAAATCACATTATTTACACTTTAGTACAGTTATTTTGCAATGTACTGTACTGTGCAAAAGACTTAAGCGTCTGAGTCAGTTATCTTAAATTTAGTCGACAAGTCAACACTAAACTGTTCATTTCTATTTCACACACTCTGCCTCGTCTCCAGACTTTTTATCTTACTGTTCTGTTTTAAAACTTTGGGTCATGAAAAGGTACAAATATGTACTTTTCACCTGGAAAAACTTATTTAAGCTTCACAATTGGTCCTTAAACCCACTGTTGTGCCTTTCAGGGTACATTTACATTGTTTGTACCTTGAGAATCAAACAATGTACCTGCATCTTTTCTCTGACAGTGTAATATTTCTCACTTTGACATTGTTGCAAGAATGTTATGAGTATTTAACATATTTCTAGACATTTTTACTGAAATGACTGATATTAGCCAAAATTATCTCAATATACTGGCAGATCCTTTTGAATAATACTCGAAACAAGCAAAATTATCTGTCAATGATAGTGAGACAGTTTGGTACACTGCAAAAAATGATATCTTTATGAGTGAAATCATCTTAAATATAATTTACATAGCTAACATGTTTCATTTTGAGATGATTGTGGGAATATTATACGATCATTTAACTTATTTCTTGATGCTTTTCTTACTTGTTTCAAGTAATTTTATCAAGCAAAATCATCTCACTATGCTGACAGATAATTTAGCTTGTTTCAGGCATTAATCAGGTTATTAACCATCTCAAAATTAAACATATTAGCTATTTAGATTACATTTAAGATGATTTCAGTCGTTAAGATATCATGTTTTGCAGTGTACCAAACTATTTCACCATATTGGCAGATAATTTTGCTTGTTTCAAGTATTATTCAAAAATTAAACATTTTGACTGGTCTTAAAATCATTTCATATTCCAAGATGTCATGTTTTTCAGGGTAAAGAGTGATGTAGAAGTAAAGTAATGAGTAATGAGATTACTTTTTCCAGGAAGGAATAAGTAACATATTACATTTTAAAAGAAGTAATTAACATGAAGCTGTTTTTGAGATAATGCTGATTGTGAGATTTTGTCAAAGCGGACTGGACAATATCAAAGGCCTTGCATTGTTGCATTGGCAGGCAATCGGACCTGGGTCTCCCACGTGACAGGTAAGAATTTGACCCCTGAACAATCAATACAAGGACGAAAGAAGCACTTAGTAACTTGAATGGGTTTTTTGAGTGGCTACAACACTGGAGCTGTCCTTGCTAACACTAACACTAGCGTTATGTACAATCTGCTGAGCCTGTGCAGCTCTCTGTTCTGACTGAGCTCATCAGCTAATTAGCAAGGCCTTCATGAACTGAATTCAGATCATTAGATGAGGGTAAATGCTAATCTCTACAGCACTTTGGCCCGGAAGGTCCCCTGTTTGACATGCATGGTGTAGATGATCACTTCAGTGCCTTGCTCACACCAGTATGCCTTACACAGTTGTGTCATCACGGAACAACATGGAATAGTCCATTATGTCCATGAGCAGATGGTGGTGCTGCATTTAAATGACTGAAAATCTACAATACAACTGCAAATAGCAGCTATTTTTATGATGTGCACATAGTTTGGAATAGGTCAGTTAACATCAGCATGTACAGTATATGTCATTAGTATTTTAGAGGATTCCTAGGTGGCGGCCTACCTTTGCCTAGTGCCCTATCTGGATTAAGTGGTTTCAGATAATGATGATGATGAAGTATTTGTCTTTTTTTGTTTGTGCTATATTGACTGTGCTGCAACAAATAAAAATCATCTTCAATGTAAGGTGAGAAGTATCTTGAATGTAAAGATTGTTTGCACCTAGAGTTATTTATCCAATTTCTAGATATTTTTACTTATTTCAAGAAATTTTAGTTCCTGCAATCATTTATAAATGCTGTACATACAGTTATATGCAGACATCACAGGTTAAATTACATGTTTTGCTGATTTAAACATGTTAATACATCCTCTACAGAGAACACACGTCTGCACATTTTAATGCACATTTACTGTTTATGTGCTGAATTTAACACATTTAGGGAAAAATCATAAAATTTGTCCTGTGCAAAAGTTTTCCGATCTGTAAAACTCAGCAAATAAATATAATCTATGCACTAAAATCAGCATAAAATTCCACATTCAAGTTTGTTCCCTGTAGAGGATGTGTTGACTTATTTTTGGCCAAGGCCGTTCAAACCTTTACCTACATCTTTTCACTGAGAAGCATTTGAATTTTTTCTGTAAGTTATTCTGAGGAACTGAATATCACGTCATTGTACATTCATTGTATATATTTAACTAAATGATTTACCAATTTGTTCACGTTCACTGCTTAGTTATGATTTAATAACTTCTCTTTTGGTAGTGAACATCTTAAACAGAGCTCTTGCTTGTGCTTTTTACTTACCAATGACTCTGAAGCGCAGTGGGTCGCTCTGTGAGGGTATGACCTCTGTGTTGTTGTGTCCACTCGCTTTGCATATGTACCTTTCATCATGGTCAGAGCGGACATAAATAGAAAACTTGCCAGGCTCACCACTGAGAGAAGTGTACTCGACAGGGGGCCTCCTAACGTCACCTTCTTTAAAGAGCTGATAAAGAATAGACACATCTTCTGGATTTTCATCAACCTTGCAGAACAACTCCACAACAGTCCTCACGATGCCCTCAGAGGGACCCCAAATCACGGGTTTACCTAATGTCTGACCATCTGAAATGAAAATATAAGAGAATTCCATCAGCAGTTGACATGTAAACAAGTTATTCAGAGTGGTTTGATGTGAAATACTGACTGACTCGTGATGTCTACAATGCAAATATAGCCACTTTACACAAGTCGTCTGAGTTGCAATGCTGATAATGGTAACATCGTGATAAATCTTAAAAAATGCACTTTCTTCGCAGATTATTTTGACTTACAATGCTGTGCATGTAGCACTCTGCCATGAATGGGTTTTAAAGAAGGCCAAAATCTTCATCTAAAACCCATGTGTCAAACACAGGCCCACACAATCCTGTCCCTCCTATCCATCCCATGCAGTTATTTTAATTTTCTATTGATATTAGCCCGTTGAACAAAGCTCTGTGCTACAATCCCTAACATGTACTGTAACATAGTGTGTGCTCCCACCTCCTCCCCCAACAACTGTTACACCTCAATTCTACCACACCAGTCATATCACCAAACACACTAGCTGCGTTTCAGTTGTAGTCCCACCAGTATGAACATTTAGCTCAGCAGCTCAGAAATTGATCCCAAGTATATTTTGCTTTTGACATTTTGCTTTATTCTAAATAAACAATGGCCAGTTCAGGTTATAGCAAAATGTTATTTAAAAATGAAATTAAAAACATAGCCGTTCTCTGGCTAATGGATTTGTTGAGGTTTTTTAATATGGCACCTTTTGTGATTGAGTCTTTCAGGCGACAGGCGAGATATTCGTAACCATTTAGTGCAATAACTTTCTGTGACGCTGCAAAAAATGCCAAATCAGTACAACCAAAAAATGGCTTGATGTGGTAAAAAGCTGGTTAACTAGTTTTTTCAATTCATCAACACTTTGCTTGAAAGAAAGTAAAAATAAAATAATACGTCAAATCTCACCAAAGTTAAAATCAGCTTCTGCCCTCCTTGCTAAAAAAACAGCATAGAATAGTATGAATTTCATGCTGGTCTACGCTGGTTTGGAGCTGGTTTAGCCAGTCACACTGTTGTCATGGTGACTGACCAGCAGACCAGCATCCAAATCACATCATATGTTGGTTTTGCTGGTGACCAGCTATGCTGTTTTTATGCTGATATTTTATAGCAGGGGTTTCTACAATGCAGCATAAAGATCCAGTCATCTGGTTCCCATCACCACCACTGTGAATAATTCGGCTACAAATAAATTGTCTAATGTCAGAGACATAGACTTACCATCATTTTGAGATACAATTTGGGCCTGAATGTACTAAATTCATGGCGGAGAAGTACACCATCATAAAATCTGGGAGGGTAAGTTTCTTTACTATGGACCATTTCAAAACAAACGACCCCAACCAATGACTTTGTTTACTCAACGATTTCATTATGCAGATATCTTTCAAAATTGGTGGAATTCCCCTTTAAGCTAAAAAGGTAAGTAACCTGGCTGTCTTTGAACTTTTTTCATTTAATGTGATAAATTAAGTAATAGAATAATAATCTCTCTTGCATTCTGTTACCTTATTATCTGAAGTTCAATAAAACCTCAAAGGCAGACAGATTAACAGTTTTCCAAGTTAAAACACTTTTAACAGTCTGATCATAATACAGATATGGTGAAAAACCTGCAGTTATCAGATATAACAACATGGAGATAATGCAATCAGTTTAAGTGGTTTAATCAAAATGTTGTATAAATTAAAAGAGCGCTTGTGCTTGCAGATATAAAAGCTGATCACATTGGAGATAGTGTGGTCACTTACCTGTCCTCTGCCACATGCTGCAGAGACCTAATCAAAAAAGAAACAACAGGTCATGAAACACAGCCGAGGGAAAGATACCCACTATTACTATTTCAGAGAGAAATATATAAGAAAAAATAATCTTCTTTACCCAGAAGAACCAGCAAAAGTTTAAAAGTAAAGGTCATTTTTGTCATAGTCCAGTGGGATGTATCTGGTGTTTGCAAATATCAGCCTGTTAATCAGACTGCCAGAAAATGTGAGACATCTTGTTAGGTTATGTCTAAATTATGGCACTTTAGTGTACAGGCAACAAACACACACACTCACTCTCATGTACACTAAGAGGGTCACACCTCACACTAGGCAGAGCTGGATATGACACACCCCTTTCAGTTTCTCTAAACTTTGACATGTGCACTGAGCTGATAGGAGCGCTCTACTCCTGCACACACCCTGCAGCCTCTAACTGAACAGAATCACACAGTCAGGAACGGCATCTGCAGTGCAAAACCTCCAGGGTCTTCTAGGTCTTCAGAGACGGCTTAATGACTGAAATGCCAAATGGAAGATTGTCCAATCAGTATTTTTTTCTCCATGGTACCTCCATGGATATAGCCAAGATAGCCCTCCCATCGGTTAGGCCTTCAAAGGCCAAAGGCCTAACATGTCAGATTAATCACTAATATAATTAGAAAATGAAAGCATCAACCAATCACGTTTTGATTTTCAATGGGTGGGACCGATTTGGTGAGAAAAAAAGGTCACTTTAGTCCTGAAGTCCTGGATACAACACTGACCTTGAGTGCAAGATAGCCTGGCCAGGTTTCCTGCCGCTATAAATGTATTTAACATCAAATTTAATGTTTATAGAATGCTGATTTTACCTTACTTTTTTGCTGTTATTTTGTTCACTACTGAGGAGATTATTACTTTTATCATCTGTTGATTTCTGCTGGCAAGTGTTGGTTTCGTGAAGAAAACAGGAGTGGAGACTCGAGGAAATAGAAATTTAATGAATGCGCGTCTTCCCAACCAAGCAAGCAAGCTTACACAGCGATGCACTTACAGTGAACCATGTAAACCACACCCGCTAGTTGTCTCTTTGTCTAAACGACCCAGAAACCCCCCTACTTGTTGGGCGAGTGGGGGAAGGGGCTTGTGTTTCACAGTTACTGTATCCTGTCCATCTATGTTGCAGGACTACAGGAGCAGCTTCCAGTACAGAGAGGTCAAACGTGTTGTCTTCATCGTCACTGGAAGACATTGTAGATTGCCCTGTCTTGTCTTTAAATTCATCTATAGATGGATACAACTGGTGTTTTGCTCTTTTATCTCTCTCTTTTTCTAGAACCTCAACTTTTGCTTTAAGGAGAACAAGCGAGCACTGTGTACTTTCACAGGTTTTCTGTGCACTGATAGCGGCACGTTTGCGATTAGCACATTCTTCTTTTAATTGGTCAATTTTGGAACGCTGTTGTCCCATATGCAAAGCATGCCACTGTCGGAAAGCCTGAACACACCCCTCAAAATCTTTCTTTTTTACACATTTAGCAAGAACTGTGAAACACTGCTCCTGACTCCACAGCTTTCTGGAATATCAAATTTTTTTTTAGCCTTTCTTTTTAGACAAAATTTGTCTAGCATCTTTGTTAAATCTACCTCAAATGCACTTCTGTCTGCATATTGGGGAGACGTGGATTCTGTAGTATTAGGAGTGGAACCAGCCACACCTCTGGAAAACCAAACTCGGCTTTCTTTCTGCATTTTAAGTGCTAATACTTTAAACTTACACAATTACAAACAAAACAAACACAAAACAATAAAGTAGATCTGAACTCTGCCCCGAGTCAGGACGCCACATTGAACTCTGATCAGGAACTAAGGAACTAGGACACACCTAATTCAAAGCAAACGTTGTGGCTTGTGTAAAGACCAGAAAATATTTCTATATATTTCTGCACCTTTCCTAGATAAAGGAAGAGAAAATCTACAACAAGAAAAGAATCTCTAAAACTGTCCCTCGGTAAGAAACACCTTTCTACCGGATTTACGGCCAACAAACAGGAATAAGTCCTCCATACACATCATATGGAGGAAACTACATATAAGACAGATAACACTCCTACTCTGGCTGTGTGTGCTGTGTTTTGAGTTTTCTTTCATACACTGTTAGTGTATGAGGTGAAGGTTCAGCGTCTTTACAGCACAGGACCAGCAGACCGTCACTGGATTCTTGTTTTCCGTCCAGCTGCAGCAGATGTTTACAGCATTGTGCGTCTAAAAAAGCTGGAAAACCATGCAGATCTCAGATCCTGCCAACTACGACAAAAAATCTGTTGACTTCTGCTGGCAAGTGCTGGTTTCACGAAGAAAACATTTCATTTCATTTCATTTACAGCATTTAGCAGACGCTGTTATCCAGAGCGACTTACAAGAAGTGCTTTGTCTATCTAGAGAAAATATCTTTGCTAGTTACCAATAGGTTAGAGAGAAAGCCAGTCCTGAGCTCAGATACTGCTAGAAACAAAAAGTCACTGTTGATACCCGGAGAAAAAGGAACAGCGTTAAACACAGAACCATGCAATACAATACAATACGTTACATAAGTGCAGTACAATACTTTACAATCAAAACTTAATTCATTGCTCATTTAAGTGCTGTATAAAGAGATGTGTCTTCAGTCTGCGTTTGAAGACAGTGAGAGACTCTGCTGTACGGACAGCCAGTGGGAGTTCGTTCCACCACCTGGGTGCCAGTACAGAGAACAATCTTGATGCTTGTCTTCCACACGCCTTGAAAGATGGCGGGTGAAGCCAAGCTTTGCTCGAAGGCTGAAGGGCTTGTGGTACAGTTTGAGATTTCACCATTGCCATCAAGTAGGTAGGGGCTGGTCCATTTTTGGCTTTATAGGCAAGCCTTAGGGTTTTAAATCTGATGCGTGCAGCTACAGGAAGCCAGTGAAGGGAGCGCAGCAGTGGGGTGACGTGGCTGAACATGGGGAGATTGAAGATGATCCGTGCTGCTGCATTCTGGATGAGTTGCAGAGGCTTAATGGCCTGCATGGGAAGACCAGCCAAGAGCGAGTTGCAGTAGTCAAGCCTTGAGATGACAAGAGACTGCACTAGCACCTAGGTGGCCTCTCGAGTGAGAAAGGGTCGGATCCTCTGGATGTTGTACAGGAGAAATCTGCATGACCGAGTTAGGTTCGCGATGTGAGTCGAGAACGATAACTGGCCATCCAGAGACTTCTTGCCTCTACAGACGGAACAATCAGAGAGTTCTCGAATGAGATGGCAAGATCATAATGAGGACCTGTAGTTGCAGGGATGAATAGCAGCTCAGTCTTGCTAGGATTGAGCTTCAGGTGGTGAGCTGCCATCCATGAAGAAATGTCAGACAGACATGCCGAGATCCGACTGGAAACCTGTGTGTCAGAGGGTGAGAAAGAAAGCATTAGTTGAGTGTCATCAGCATAACAATGATAAGAGAAGCCATGAGAAGATATTACATCACCAAGAGAGCTAGTGTAAAGAGAAAGGAGAAGAGGACCCAGCACTGAGCCTTGTGGGACACCAGTGGAGAGCCTGCATGGAGAGGATGTGGACCCTCTCCATGTTACCTGATAAAAGCGATCCTCCAGATAGGACTTGAACCACTTCCACACATAGCCAGTGATTCCAAGATTGGTGAGGACATCCAGAAGGATTGTATGGTTGACCATGTCAAAAGCTGCTGAGAGGTCAAGAAGAATCAGGACAGGTGACAGTTTGGCTGATCTTGCTGACTGGAGCTTCTCGGTCACAGCTATAAGAGCAGTTTCTGTTGAGTGCGCTGGTTTGAAGCCAGACTGGTTGGGGTCCTGGAGCTGGTTCTGTGTGAGAAAGAGAGACAGTTGATTATAGACCGTACGTTCAAGAATTTTTGAAAGAAAAGAAAGGAGTGAAACCAGTCTGTAGTTGTTGACATCAGAGCTGTCAAGTGTGTGTTTCTTCAGGATGGAAAGTACTCTTGCAGTCTTGAAAGCTGATGGAACTTCACCGGAGTGGAGACTCGAGGAAAAAGTTTAATGAATGCGCGTCTTCCCAGCAAGCCTAACTAAGCTTGCACAGCGATGCACTTATAGTGAACCATGTAAACCACACCCTCTAGTGGTCTCTTTGTCTAAACGACCCAGAAACAGGGGACTTGATGGGCAACTGCCTCTACCTTTGTAATTAAAATAGAGGTGTTGAGGCCCACCCAGGAATTTACAGTCTCCTCCATTTGGGAGCCAGGATGTCTCTGAGATATCCCTTCAACAAATGGCATTGCTAGACTGGGGAGCTATAGATAACCAGATGTGAAAAAGGTTAACCATTGGAGGTCGTTACATGACAAAGGGACTGCTCTCCACAGCCCCCACACATCACCCAAGAGAGACATCCAAAATGCAAATGAGATTAACACAAAAGGCAAGGGAAACAGAAGAAGGCTTAAGAGAAGTTATAAAGTTAATAAAAGCAAATAAAGTAAAATAAAGTAAAATAATATTTAACACATCCCTCACAAGAGCTCAGTAACACTGAAATTAATAACTGGCTCATCACATTGATTTATCAGTCTACTCAGGCTTCAGGAACTTTAGTGTTTGTAAAGAAGCCATTATTTGAGGTCCTCTTTAGAGTCCATCTAACAATCATGTGTGCTACAGTGATTGTGAATAAACAAACACTAATTTAGTGTTTGGTAGGTATTCTAAAAGTATTCTACTGAAAATGCATAAAGTAACAGTATACTAAATACTGCCCTTTAAAAATGTAACTTGGACTGAATACAGATACTTAATTTCTGTATTCTGAACACTTATTTCCAAGAAATATATTCTGTTACATCCCAACCCTGGATATCAACCACTTAGCTTAATATGATGAAGTGAAGCAGAAAAGGTCTAGATTTAGAGCTGATCTGGTGTTGATTGTCATATTTCTTCATCATTTAAACATGGTGGCTTTACATTGTGTGAAAATTTCATGATGAATGGACCAATAGAAATGCTCCATAAGTGCTTGGATATATAAAACCTCTTTAAATTAACGTAGATTAAAAGTTAAAAATGTTTTTGCCTTCTCTTTTAAAGTTACCATTTTGGAGTTATGTGTTATTCTTTAGACGATATGCTGGTTTGATGACCAGCAGGTTAACTTCCATTGCTGCTGACCAGACTATGTGAGTGGTCCAGACTGGGAGCGGAGTAGGGAGTGGAGTGGTGTGGTTCTCTCTCACTCCAAAATCGCTCCAATACAACTCCATCCTCTGAGCCAGTCAGTTTTTTTTCCATACTGACTACCTCTGAGTGACATTAATGGCTACCATGGCTCGTACACCACAGCCATATGTTTGCTCTGCTGAACTGCTCAGCAAACCTACATACTGGAAAGACTGATCACAACAAGTTCTACAGATATTACACACAGTCCACTTTGCTGTGTGGATGATAAAGATGATGGTATTAAAAGCTTGTAAATTTGTTTACCCTCAGCAGTTTTAGGGCTCGCGACATGGCCATTTGTGTCTATACCTACCAAAAAATCCTGTGTAGCACAGAATGTTTAACTATTTTTTGTTTAATAACAGCCATATATTATCAAATTCACAAAATGAAGTGCGTAGTGTTCTGTCAACACATTCAAGACATAAAATAAATATAAGATGTTTCCTTTTGTTGTAGTGCATTTATTAGCGTACAATTTAGTACAAGTAGTGTTTTATTAGCATACACATTTATAGTCAAAACAACAAAAAAAGGATGAAAAGATAAAATCTGATATAAATAAGAGCTGGTTCAGCATGTCACGATCTGTAGGGTAGCACTCTGGGGCTTTGTTCAAAGCCAAGAATACTTCAGATCCATGAGCAGAGCAACTAGGTTCCATCAGATGCTGCTATGGAACAGTGGAAAGGAAAATAAAGACATAGTTGAGTCAGTCATCTATTGCTAAAAGTCAGAGACCACCCTTTCATTTACGTAATTTCCATCGAAAAGAGCCAAGTTTAAATTTCAGGACACATGCAGAAAACATATTTAACTAAATATAGATTTTTCAGTATTTAGTCTGGGAAACTGGCCTCAAAAGTGTAGTGTAATAGTCTACTTTGATTGATTGTGTCCATAGGGGTTAAATTATATGAATGAGCACCCACTTTACCTTCTTTATTGATCAGCCACTTTTGACTGAGCACTCTCGTAGTGTTGTCGAATGCATTTGCTGCCTCACAGTGGTAGAGTCCAGCAGTCTCTGGGACCAAAATGACTTGAAAGACTGCATTATTTGTCTGGTGCAGAAATAAGTCTTGTTTTTCCAGCCTGGTGTTGTTGAGGAACCAGGAGTATTCTGGAAACGTCCCCCTCTCCACACTGCACCGCAGCCACACAGCCCACACCTCAGAATTGTTCACCACAGTTCTGTTCACCTTCATTGTCACAGCGCCTCCAACTGACTCTGCATGGGTGACACAATGAACACTGATCATCATTACTCCACCATGATAGATAGGAAATATGTAGTTTCCTTCATGGAGGAAGCGTAAATCTCAGACTCAGATTGACTACAAGTCTTTAGAAAATCAGTCAGTGTACTATGAAATTTCCAAATTTCCAAATTTTTGAACTACAATCTAAAAACACGAATAAAAATATATTTTTATACATTTATAATACATACACACAGGCACACACACACACACACACACACACACATATATATATATATATATATATAAGGTTTGTGAACAAACTTTAAGTTGGCTTGACAACGCTGTTGCTATATAATCCCAGGCAGTTGATAAGGTGTTGCTAGTCCATTGCTGTTGTGTCCCAGGCAGTTGATAAGGCTCTACGAGCCTGCCAAGTTTTGTAGTTCTAGCTCAAAAACTTTAATTTGTGGAAACGGTACCAAAAAAGTGTTGAATTATAAAACAAAGAACATTAAGTTGGCTTTGTCAAGTGGATGCTCCTGTTTGTATACACAGCCTGATGCAAAAGTTTGGGCATTCCTTTAGAAATTACATGTTTTGTTGGTTTTCTAAGTGAAAATAACTGAAACATCCTAGAGAACAACTTTTGAACATTGTAATGCACAATGACTGTACTTGTGCTCAATGTATAAATATATATAATTTACCTGGTGCAAGAGTTATGCTGCAATTTCTAGACAATCAAATAAAATAAAATAGTAAAACTTTGTGCAACGACACTGGAAGAGAAATGTCAACTAAAATGGTTTATTTAAATATTGATCCGATTTTAATTGGATAGCCAGCTATAGGTTAACTACAGATATTCAGATTAATAATAAACTACCTGGTGAAATTCAGCTCATTTTCAACAGTGTTAGAATGGAGGTAAGGATTAGGATCAGGTAGTTTAAGGCCAACTTTAGGGTTTCAATTGAGGTTAAGTTTAAGAACAGAATTAGGACCAGGGCTACATGATTTTTGAAGAAATTTAATTGAATGTGAATTACATGCATGAAAAGCATCTACAGTAGGCTACCACATAAAGTCTTACCTAAATATTTGTTCCCTGTAGAATTTTTTTTTACTTATTTTCAGATAGAAAATCAACAAAACATGTCATTTGACCAGTATGTTTACAACTGTGTGTCCTGTCAAAGTAGGTGTTGTCTAATTTCTCATCTAAGCAGTGTGGAATTACATGCAGTCCATGTGAGGCTACATTGAGTTCTTCTCAGTGTGAGGATATGAATGTCTTCTATATTTAGGTTCATTCAGCTAGATGAATGCGTGTGTATGTGCTCCACATACCCACTGTGATGTTCACTGGTTTACTCGACACCGTTCTGGTCCTGTCACTTGCCTGGCACTGTACCAAGCCCATGTTCCGGTCTAGTTGAATTGGCACCACAAATTCAGCTTGCAAGTCTTTGTCTTGTTCCTCAGCAATGCTGTCATTGTTTCGGAGAAGTGTGAAGGTTATGGGTGAGGTCCCCTTCTCTGACTGGCACTTCACGATAGCAGAGAAAATTCCCTCCCTGTCTTTAACAACTTCAAATGAGATTTTGGGTTCTGAGACATGCTCTGGATTGGGCACAGAGATTAGCAAAAGAGAGACAAAGAGAGAGTAATAAATAAGTGTTGTATGAAGTTTTAAAAGCTCAATTCTTTATTTAAAGGCCCCACATCATGAAAAACTACTAAGTCCTCTTTTTTGAAATAAAAGAGTTTAATGTAGCTTGTAAACATGGCCAAAGTTTCTGCATTTCATACAGCTACTTTACAAAAACAGGGCTGCAAAAACAGCCTGTTCTGAGTTCACTGTTTTGTTTTTTTATGAAGTCACAAAAAACAACATTTGCCTAGAAATATTATGCTTCAAATACACGTATCCAAAAAAAAGGAACAACATGTTACCTTTTACATTCACATTCTTGCCATCAGAAGTGCTGCTGGAGAACAACGTGCCATTGAATTGGTTTGAAGCCACACAGGAGTATCTCCCACTGTCACTGGTGGACAGGCTTTGAATGGTCAGTTGGTTCTGAGACCTGTTGTAGTGGTGCTGGACTGCTACCTTGTCCAAGAGCCAATCATAAGAGACATAAGTCCCCCTAGTCACACTACACTGCAGAGTCACACTCTCTTCCTCCCAGAATTCCTCAGATGGCGGGTCTAATGTGATGTGTGCACCTTCTATCTTTTCTGAAACACAGCAAATCACATTATTTACACTTTAGTACAGTTATTTTGCAATGCACTGTACTGTGCAAAAGACTTAAGCATCTAAGTCAATCATCTTAAATCTAGTCGACAAGTCAACACTAAACTGTCACTGGTACCCTCAAGGGTGCATCTTCAGTACCTTTAGTTGTACCATAATCCATAGCAATTATATTTACAGTGTATTAATTTCACACACTCTGCCTCGTCCCCAGACTTTTTATCTTACTGTTCTGTTTTAAAACTTTGGGTCATGAAAAGGTACAAATATGTACTTTTTACCTGGAAAAACTTAATTAAGTTTCACAATTGGTCCTTAAAACCACTGTTGTGCCTTTCAGGGTACATTTACATGGTTTCTACCTTGAGAATCAAACAATGTACCTGCATCTTTTCTCTGACAGTGTAATATTTCTCATTTTCACATTGTTGCAAGAATTTTATGAGTATTTAACACATTTCTAGACATTTTTACTGAAATGACTGATATAAGCCAAGTAAAATTATCTCAATATACTGGAAGATCCTTTTGAATAATACTCGAAACAAGCAAAATTATCTGTCAATGATAGTGAGACAGTTTGGTACACTGCAAAAAATGATATCTTTATGAGTGAAATCATCTTAAATATAATCTGCATAGCTAACATGTTTCATTTTGAGATGGTTGTGGGAATATTATAAGATTATGTAACTTATTTCTAGATGCTTTTTACCTGTTTTAAGTCATTTTATTAAGTAAAATCATCTCACTATGTTGACAGATAATGTAGCTTGTTTCAGGCATTATTACTTCAAATGTGCCAAATTTTCGGCACATGTAGTGAGATAATCTTGCTTAATAAAATGATTTAAAATGTGAAAAATGTGTAGAAATACATTAATTAATCATATAATATTCCCACAACCATTTCAAAATGAAAGATATTAGCTATTTAGATTACATTGAAGTTGATTTCACTCGTCAAGATATCATTTTTTTGCAGGGTACCAAACTATTTCACCATATTGGCAGATAATTTTGCTTCTGTCAAGTATTAAATATTTTGACTGGTTTTAAAATCCTTTCATATTCCAAAATGTCATGTTTTTCAGGGTAAAGAGTGATGTAGAAGTAAAGTAATGAGTAATGAGATTACTTTTTCCAGGAAGGAATAAGTAACATATTACATTTTAAAAGAAGTAATTAACATGAAGCTGTTTTTGAGATAATGCTGATTGTGAGATTTTGTCAAAGCGGACTGGACAATATCAAAGGCCTTGCATTGTTGCACTGGTTAGCAATCGGACCTGGGTCTCCCACGTGACAGGTAAGAATCCGACTCCTGAACAATCACTACAAGGACGAAAGAAGCACTTAGTAACTTGAATGGGTTTTTTGAGTGACTACAACACTGGAGCTGTCTTTGCTAACACTAACACTAGCGTTATGTACAATCTGCTGAGCCTGTGCAGCTCTCTGTTCTGACTGAGCTCATCAGCTAATTAGCAAGGCCTTCATGAACTGAATTCAGATCATTAGATGAGGGTAAATGCTAATCTCTACAGCACTTTGGCCCGGAAGGTCCCCTGTTTGACATGCATGGTGTAGATTATCACTTCAGTGCCTTGCTCACACCAGTATGCCTTACACAGTTGTGTCATCACGGAACAACATGGAATAGTCCATTATGTCCATGAGCAGATGGTGGTGCTGAATTCAAATGACTGAAAATCTACAATACAACTGCAAATAGCAGCTATTTTTATGATGTGCACATAGTTTGGAATAGGTCTGTTAACATCAGCATGTACAGTATATGTCATTTGTATTTTAGAGGATTCGTAGGTGGTGGCCTACCTTTGCCTAGTGCCCTATCTGGATTAAGTGGTTTCAGATAATGATGATGATGATGTGTTTGTCTTTTTTTGTTTGTGCTATACTGACTGTGCCACAACAAATAAAAATCTTCTTCAATGTAAGGTGAGAAATGTCTTGAATGTAAAGATTGTTTAGTGAAGTACTTTGCACCTGGAGTTATTTATCCAATTTCTAGATATTTTTACTTATTTCAAAATATTTGAGTTAACTTTGAATTTTTTCTGTAAGTTATTCTGAGGAACTGAATATCACGTCATTGTCCATTTATTGTGCATATTTAACTAAAAGATTTACCAATTTGTCCACGTTCACTGCTTAGTTATGATTTAATAACTTCTCTTTTGGTAGTGAACATCTTAAACAGAGCTCTTGCTTGTGCTTTTTACTTACCAATGACTCTGAAGCGCAGTGGGTCGCTGTATGAGGGTATGACTTCTGCGTTGTTGTGTCCACTCGCTTTGCATATGTACCTTCCATCAAAAGTAGAGCGGACATAAACAGGAAACTTGCCAGGCTCACCGCTGAGAGAAGTGTACTCCCCAATGAGCCTCCTAACGTCACCTTCTTTAAAGAGCTGATACACAATAGACACATCTTCTGGAATTTCATCAACCTTGCAGAAGAACTCCTCAACGGTCCTCACGATGCCCTCAGAGGGACCCCAAATCACAGGTTTACCTAATGCCTGACCATCTGAAATGAAAATATAAGAGAATTCCGACAGTAGTTGACATGTAAACAAGTTATTCAGAGTGGTTTGATGTGAAATGCTTACTGACTCGTGATGTGTACAATGCAAATATAGCCACTTTAGTTGCTACACAAATGACCAGTGAGCCTACACAAGTCGTCTGAGTTTTTATATGCAATGCTGATAATGGTAACATAGTGATGCATCTTAAAAAATACACTTTCTTTGCAGATTATTTTGATTTACTGTGCTGTCCATGTAGCTCTCTCCCATGAATGGGTTTTAAAGAAGGCCAAAATCTTCACCTAAAACTCATGTGTCAAACACAGACCCACACAATCCTATCCATCCTATCCATCTAATGCAGTTATTTAAAATTTCTATGAATATTAGTCCTTTTCACAAAGCTCTGTGCTACAATCCCCAACGTGTACTATATAATAGTAACATAGTGTTTTTGACGTTTTGCCATATTATGATTAAACAATGGCCAGGTCAGGTTATGGCAAAATGTTATTTAAAAATGAAATTAAAAACATACTCATTATCTGGCTCATAGGTTTGCTGAGATTTTTAATATGGCACTTTTTGTGATTGAGTCTTTCAGGCTACAGGCAAGAAATTCATAACAATTTAGTGCAATAACTTTCTGTGATGATGCAAAAAATGCCAAATCAGTACAACCTAAAAATGGCTTGATGTGGTAAAAAGCTGGTTAACTAGTTTTTTTCAATTCATCAACACTTTGCTTGAAAGAAAGTAAAAATAAAATAATACGTCAAATCAAAGCAAAAATTCACATCAATTCAAATCTCAAAGATCCAGTCATCTGGTTCCCATCACCACCACTGTGAATAATTCGGCTACAAATAAATTGTCTAATGTCAGAGACATAGACTTACCATCATTTTGAGATACAATTTGGGCCTGAATGTACTAAATTCATGGTGGAGAAGTACACCATCGTAAAATCTGGGAGGGTAAGTTTCTTTACTATGGACCATTTCAAAACAAACGACCCCAACCAATGACTTTGTTTACTCAACGATTTCATTATGCAGATATCTTTCAAAATTGGTGGAATTCCCCTTTAAGCTAAAAAAGGTAAGTAACCTGTCTGTCTTTGAACTTTTGTACTCATTTAATGTGATAAATTAAGTCATAGAATAATAATCTCTCTTGCATTCTGTTATCTTATTATCTGAAGTTCAAAAAACCTCAAAGGCAGACAGATTAACAGTTTTCCAAGTTAAAACACTTTTAACAGTCTGATCATAATACAGATATGGTGAAAACATGCAGTTATCAGATATAACAACATGGAGATAATGCAATCAGTTTAAGTGGTTTAATCAAAATGTTGTATAAATTAAAAGAGCGCTTGTGCTTGCAGATATAAAAGCTGTTCACATTGGAGATAGTGTGGTCACTTACCTGTCCTCTGCCACATGCTGCAGAGACCTAATCAAAAAAGAAACAACAGGTCATGAAACACAGCCGAGGGAAAGATACCCACTATTACTATTTCAGAGAGAAATATATAAGAAAAAATAATCTTCTTTACCCAGAAGAACCAGAAGAAGGTTAAAAGTAAAGGTCATTTTTGTCATAGTCCAGTGGGATGTATCTGGTGTTTGCAAATATCAGCCGGTTAATCAGACTGCCAGAAAATGTGAGACATCTTGTTAGGTTATGTCTAAATGATGGAACTTTAGTGTACAGGCAACAAACACACACAACCACTCTCATGCCGGCAGAGCTGGATATGACACACCCCTTTCAGTTTCTCTAAACTTTGACATGTGCACTGAGCTGATAGGAGCGCTCACTCTACTCCTGCACACACCCTACAGCCTCTAACTGAAGAGAATCACACAGTCAGGAACGGCATCTGCAGTGCAAAACCTCCAGGGTCTTCTAGGTCTTCAGAGACGGCTTAATGACTGAAATGCCAAATGGAAGATTTTTTTCTCTGTGTTACCTAGATAGATATAGCCAAGATAGCCCTCCCATCGGTTAGGCCTTCAGAATCTAGACCAAAGGCCTAACATGTCAGGTTAACCACTAATATAATTAGATAATGAAAGCATCAACCAATCACGTTTTGATTTTCAATGGCCGCGACCAATTTGCTGAGAAAAAAGGTCACCTTAGTCCATCTGGAAGTCCTGGATACAGCACTGACCTTGAGTGCAAGATAGCCTGGCCAGGTTTCCTGCTGCTATAAATGTATTTAACATCAACTTTAAAGTTTATAGAATGCTGCTTTAACTGCTTTTACCTTACTTTGGACTTTTACCTTACTTTTTACTACTGTGGAGATTATTACTTTGATCATCCCTCAAAAGAGCTCGGTAACACTGAGGTAACATTTAAGGTCCTCTTTAGAGTCCATCTAACAAGTATGTGTGCTACATGCTGTGCACTGATTCTAAATAAAGTTAATAAACAAACACTATTTTAGTGGGTAGGTATTCTAAAAATATTCACCTAAAAATGCATCAAGTAACTGTATACTAAATACTGCCCTTTAAAAATGTAACTTGGACGGAATACAGATACTTAATTTCTGTATTCTGAACACGTATTTCCAAGAAATGTATTTTGTCACATCCCAAACCTGGATATCAACCACTTAGCTTAATATGATGATGTGAAGCAGAAAAGGTCTAGATTTAGAGCTGATCTGGTGTCGACTGTCATTTTTCTTCATTATTTAAACATGGTGGCTTTACACTGTGTAAAAATGTTATAATGAATGGACCAATAGAAATGCTCCATAAGTGCTTGGAATAAAACCTCTTTAAATTAACGTAGATTAAAAGTTAAAAATGTTTTTGCCTTCTCTTTTGAAGTTACCATTTCGGACATACATGTTTTTCTTTAGACGATATGCTGGTTTGATGACCAGCAGGTTAACTTCCATTGCTGCTGACCAGACTATGTGAGTGGTCCAGACTGGGAGCGGAGTAGGGAGTGGAGTGGTATGATTCTCTCTCACTCCAAAATCGCTCCAATACGACTCCATCCTCTGAGCCAGTCAGTTTTTTTTTCCATACTGACTACCTCTGAGTGACATTAATGGCTACCACAGCTCGCACACCACGGCCATATGTTTGCTCTGCTGAACTACTCAGCAAACCTACATACTGGAAAGACTGATCACAACAAGTTCTACAGATATTACACACAGTCCACTTTGCTGTGTGGATGATAAAGAAGATGGTATTAAAAGCTTGTGAATTTGTTTACCCTCAGCAGTTTTAGGGCTCGCGACTTGGCCATTATTTTGAGTCTATACCTTCTGAAAAATCCTGTGTAGCACAGAATGTTTAACTACTTTTTGTTTAATAACAGCCATATACTATAAAATTCACAAAATGAAGTGCGTAGTGTTCTGTCTATACATTCAAGATTCTGTCTATACATTCAAAAATAAATATCATAAGATGTTTCCTTTTGTTGTAGTGCATTTATTAGCATACAATTTAGCACAAGTAGTGTTTTATTAGCATACACATTTATAGTCACAGTAATGTACTGTAACAAAACAATAAAAAAAGGATGAAAAGATGAAATCTGTTATAAATAAGATCAGTAGGCTGGTTCAGCATGTCACTATCTGTAGGGTAGCACTCTGGGGCTTTGTTCAAAGCCATGAATACTTCAGATCCATGAGCAGAGCAACTAGGTTCCATCAGATGCTGCTATGGAACAGTGGAAAGGAAAATAAAGACATAGTTGTGTCAGTCATCTATTGCTGAGGCCTACAGTTTAACATTAGCCAGTTGGCTAACACTGACATTTGTACCATACTGTGATATTTGTACCATACCATAAAGTCAGAGACCACCCTTTCATTTACTTAATTTCCATTGAAAGGGGCCAACTTTCATTTTCAGGGCACAACCAGAAAAACATATTTGACTAAATATAGGTTTTTCAGTATTTAGTGTGTCCACTCTTTGCCTTTATTTAGGCCTCCATTCTTTTCAGGAGACTCCAAAGTTCAGTCTCAGAAGTTGGTTGCAGATTTTTAACTTTTTCACCATGCAAAGAACTTTTTAATCATGCACAGGGGTTCTTTGATTTTCATGGTTCTATATAGAACCATTACCTCTAATAAAAAAAACCCTTGAAGAACCACAATTTTTAAGAGTGTACCAGGTCTGCAGGTGGTCATTAGAAGTCCCATCTTCTCTAAAACTCAGTAATCTTTTGAACTCCAGTTTTGGAAACTCCTGTTTTTTTTTCATTTATTTTCCTTTGACATTCCACTTTCTTATGCAAGAGAATATTTATATCTAATCTCCCCAGTAATACCTCCTCAGATACATGAATAACTCAATGGCCTTTCTGGGGTGAAATGAAATAAATGACAGGTGGTCTCTGTGAATTGCAACATATTGATCAATTGATTGATAAATTAATAAATAAACTACTTCAAATATCTTATATTTTACCCTTAAAATGTACTAAATAATTCAACTGTGTCAACCAAAAAGAAATTTGTCCTTTTTAACATTTGTGCCTCATTCTAAACTTCTACTTCCACAACAACGGTATCCGTCTCTTCAGCCTGTGGCTCAGACCCAGTCTCTAGCATGGTACGATCTGCTTCAGTGCTACAAGGTAAAGAAGAGACCAAGGCATGTGTAATGAGACACACTCAATAATTTAATAATAAGTTTTAGAAGTAAGCTTACATCAGTGTTTTCAAGGACAACAGGAGTTCATTATAACTAAGCTATGCTTAAAACATAAAAAGAGCTCACTTGGTCTGTTCTTGTGAGTCCACATCCTCTGAAAGAGAGAAAGAGAGAGAGAGAGAGAGAGAGAGAGAGAGAGAGAGAGAGAGAGAGAGAGAGAGAAAGAGAGAGAGAGAGAGAGAGAAAACAGTGTATATGGTATGATGTCAAAGGAAAAGAAATTGCACCCATGAATGTCTGGACCAGGTTTAGAGACGTACGGTTGTTGCCACCGTCTTGGTTACGCTCATGTTTGATGCTCCAGAGCAGGCAGCATGCTCCTCCCACAATAATCGCCAACAGGAAACAGCAAAAAGCCACGGCAATGACCGCTACAGATGGCATCTTGAAATCTATGTGAGATTGTAGAACAGGGCCTGTGACTGAAGCGAAGGTCATTAGCCAAGATTTGTTTGGTGTGCAAAGTTTGCTTCTATGGTTTTACACTGGACCAACAAGGCTAACAGTGGAGAATTGTCACTATTTGGGCAAAAAATGTCAAAACGTGCTCAATAACTACAATACTGCTAATTTCTGTTAGCGCCCCTATGGGATTCTAGTGATATATTACACTAACCACAATTAACATTAACATTTTTTGGTCATTCTAGACCAACTGCAGACATCTGAAGCTTGAAAAAAAAGACATTCAATATTTTTTTTGACATATTAATATATATTTTACCTTGTATACAGTTTTACAGTGATTTCTTCAGTGTCCTAGCATAGAACTGCCGCAACTGTCTCACATTTATAACAACTGAAGGAAACACATTAGTCAATCTTGGTTGATTCTACTGTCAGTTTTTTATTATGTTAGTGGTTAATCAGACAAGTTGAGTCTTTGGCTCCGCTTCTGAAGGCCTAACCAATGGGAGAGCTTGCTTGACTTTATCTACCTATATACCACAGAGAAAAATATTTCTGATTGAACAAATTTTTGTTGAACTTTTACAAATTTGATCTTATTGTTTCCAACCAAAATGTAAACATGAAATAACTGTGTTATTACAATAGAGTTAAATAAAACAAGCATTAGATTAGAAGGCCTTGAGGGTTCCCCACTGAAGGCTAATGTAGTTAACAAGTAACAGAAGTTTACTGCTGAACTTTTAGCATTTTAGCAAATCACACTTCTAAATCATCACACAGTTGCCTCAATCTGTTTCAAGTTGTTAAAGGGGAATTCCACTGAGTATTCAAAATTTCCATTATTAAATCAATAGGATGTAAACAAAGTCAATTCCAAGTCAATTCACAGTGGTGGTGATAGAAACGAGATATCTGAAGAGTTTCATGCCTCTAAAAGTTTTATCACAGAGAATTATTACATGAAATGGTTAAATATGCTGCCTGATGCCAGACAATACATTTGAGAAGGTTTTGGCCTAAAATATGGAGGAGAGGTACATGCAGGGTGCTGTGAGGCAAAATAGTCCTGACAGAAAACTTATTTTTGATTCATATTTACTACTATTTTAACATCATCTACATAGTGTAGCATGTGCAAGAAATGTTTACATGTTAGTTTTAGGTTGTTCGTTCTTCAGCACATATTCACTGACTTCATTTTGCTAAGGACTCTTATTGTATAGAGCTAGGAGCCGCCCCTGTGTGTGCGTGAGCTAAGAGAGTGAGAGGTAAGAGACGTAAGCTGAGCCAGAGATCTAGCTGTTAGAGAAAAAAGCTTTGCTTATTTACGGCGTGGCTGTGGCCGACAACAACTGGAAAATAAAGCACCACAACTTGTGCGAAAGCTGACTCTCTTTTAATAGTGGTGAACACTACAATAGAAACACTCAGAAGACATGCGTAGGTTCACTGGTGGGTCTGGATAGCAAATAAAAGGTGCAGTGTAGACCTTGCAACCCCTGGTTCCCATCACCACCACTGTAAGTTGTAAGTTTCTCTACGTTGAACCATTTCACATCAAACCACTACGAATAACTTTATTTACATTTCAAGCATGCAATCTTGCATGAACGTTTTGAAAAATCAGCAGAATTCCACTTTAAATAATCACTTGCTTATGTGGTTCCTGACAATGCATAACTAAAGGTTAGTTGTGGGTAGTTGTGGTCATTTTGAAGACCAAATATTTTGTACTTTTGTCCACTTTTTTCCACCGTGACCAATAACGAATTCCCTTTTATGCCCCTAATTAGAGTGACTGCTTGAGAAAATCATGAGGGTGCACATCTCACCTGTCTTCTCAACCAAAACCCCCTCACTCTCCAGCCAGGATGAGTTAGAGTTAAAAGAGTCCCTCACTCGGCAGCTGTAATACCCAGAATTACTGGCGTTGATGTCTGTGAGTATTAGGCTTTTGCCATGAAGCGTGAAGGCATGAGAATGGCCCTGTGATGGTAGAGAGGAGTGGTTGAAGGACCAGGAGAAAAGTGGGAAAGTTCCGCTGTTGATGGAACACTGGAGCAGGGCAGCTGCAACCACATAGTCTGCTGTCTGGAGGTACTCAACCACCACACTTGGTCTTCTTACCGGAACTAAAAGAGATGTACACATACAAATGCACATATACATTGTGTACAAGGCTGTGTTTTCTGGCTTTACAGTGAAACCTTAATGCAAGTTTAGTTGATCGAAACCTACATGAAACTAATAATGTAATGTAGTGTAATAATGTAAAGCATCCTGCAACTCACTTGACACTCAGCCGCAACAGCTGCATGCGTCTCAACTTCGTAAAAAACAAATTTCATGAAACAGCCAGTCAAAACGCCAACAACGCATCACATGATCATGTGAAATGACATATGTTAGAATGAATGATTTCACCAGATCATGGTTTACTGGACGTCAACTGGCCAGCTGTTTAAACAGCTGCTTATGTCGCTGTTTATTCTTCTCTAGACTGATGTTACCTTGACCTGTAGTTTTACACAGAGCTTAAATTACACTGGGGTGCAAAGAATGAATATTTTAACAGAGATGCGCTTCGGAATGAACTTCTCGTGCTTGTAGACAGGATGAGTGAGACATCAAGTAGCTTTTACCTGTAATGGCTACTTAAAGATTCATTTTCAAAAACTTAACATATCACAACAGATGGAAAACCCTAGTAAAGAACCCTAGACAGATAGACAAACAACTGATGCACAGTGGGGTCTCTGAGACTCTGAGACCACACTTTGAACCTCTGGGACTTTTTTATCTAAACATAGAAATAAACAACAGAAAGTTTTAGAATTCTGAAAAAAGATAACAAAGAAGAAATAATTTGAACTATTTCCAGATTCAAATCTAAGCAAATGTTAAGGCCTTTGTATGAAAAGCTCTGATTTTTTTTCAATCTGATCTTTTCCATTAAAGCTCTCAAGAGTTCAGTTCGAGTGAACATTGTCATTAAGACAAAAGGGGGACATACTGAGAAATTCTTTATTTCTAATATTTCAAGGATTCTTTTTGTTACTCATCATTATAGTAATAAAATGATCATTTGTAATGAAAAAGGCTGTATTGAAATAAAAAAGACCTGTAAGAAAATGATGCAAACATGTAAATTACACATTGTTATGACTTTATACCGAGACCAATACAGTATATCAAAAAACACAAGCTTCTAATTTGGCTATCTAGTACAGTAACTGAATGTGCTGCGTGCAACTTTGTTTTTGAAATGCTTCATGTAACTGTGAAGTTACATGTGTGCTGGCTTATCACACAGACAGCTGTTGCTGTGGAACAATAGAGCAAAATATGAACAAGCAGAGTTCTAGGCTAGTTCTGTGCTCCAATGAAACCTCTTTTCAAAAATGTGAGCTAATATGAATATTTCCAGCTAATTTCTCCTCTATTTTCCACCAACACTGATTTCAGCATGTGGTTTGAATGAAACATGATGCATGATGGTAATTTGTAAAAATCTGATTGGCTGCCGCCTGGCAAAGCTCACGTTGTTGTGAAAAATCACTTTTGCCACATGTTTGCATCGTTGCTGCTCCCACAGTCCCTCACGCACAACTGCAGCCTGCCTTTATAGAAATGAATGAGGGTTGAGATGAAAATCGCTTCACACACACAGAGGTAGCATGTGTGAAGCAGGCCTCACCCCAAATGTAGTCCATTAGCCGAGATGATCAGCAAAGATTGTGCCTAATGCATGTCTAAATCATCACATAGACACATTTCTGACACAGTATAGTATTAATTTAAAAGTATCCGGACACTTTTAATTAGTGCATTAAGCTACATTAGATGCACCCATTACTGACACAGGTGTTCAACTGAGCACACAGCTTGTATAATGTCCTTAGAAAAGCATTGACTAATACAATGGGATGCTCAGGAGCAACTGCACGAGTCTATGCTCAACGCCAAGCATCAGCTAGAAGGGTATGAAACCCCCCCAGTGTTGGGCTGTGGCGCAGTGGAACTGTGCTCCCTGGAGTGATGGAGCTGCATTCAATAGCTTCGGGATAAGCTGAAGTGATCTGAAACTAACCATCCAACATCAGTATCTAACCTAACTGATACTCTTCTGGCTGAATGCAATGAAATTCTCACAGAAGTGTTCCAGCATCATGTGTAGAGCCTTTCCAGCAGTATACAGGCTGGTACTGCCTCAAAGGGGGGACAAACTTCCTATTAATAACCTTGATTTCAGACAAAACGCTAGATGAGCAGGTGTCTATAAACTTTTGGACATTATAGGGTATCTAGGCACACTTTCAAAGCAACAGAATGTAATACAAACCATCACTTTAATATTACTCACCCACTTCCAAGTCCTTTGGGTCACTGAGAAGCTGCTGGACATCATTCTCTGCTCTGCACTGCAGTGTTCCCATGTCCATCCCCACATTGACAGGCAGAGTAAACCAGGCTTCCAGAGGACCCTCCTGCTGCACAGGCACATCCTTCCCATCCAGGAGCAGCTGGAACTTCACTGGGGGGCTGCCACGCTCCGATCTGCAGCTGACATTAGCATGGTAACCAGAGCCATAATGATAGAGTGTGAATGAAAGCGTGGGAGCTGACAGGTGTTCTGTAAATGAAGGCACATGCCAAGAAAGGTTATGATGACTTAGCATGTATTGCTTTTCTACTTCAGTTATTAATCTAAAAATGAATTTAGTAACTGCAAATATTTACTCAGCCTCTACGATGTAATGAATGTCAGTGCTGTCCAAATAAAAAGTCTCCATTTCTTTCTATTTTTTTTATATCATTTGAACCATCATGCAATTTCATGGTGACTGGATAATAGAAATGCTCCAAAACGGCTTGGAATAAAACGTCTTTACTTTAACTTACATTAAAACTACAATTTTTCTTTTATTTACCTTCTGCTGTATTTTAGAGATAGTTGTTTTGTTTTGGACAGCGACAATATGTGTTATACCGTTATGAGTGTGGCCTTTAAAGGGGAATTCCAGAGACTTTTCAAATTTTTTGAGTAATTCAATAATTAAGATATAAATGAAGTCCTTCATTGTGGTTTGATGTGAAATGCTCTGTTCTAGAGAAACTTGCCAAGTTAGAATTATTGACAGCAATGATGATAGGAACCAGAGGTCAGAAGTATTTAATGCCACTAAAAGCTACCACACAGAAAGCTATTCCATAAAATAATTATGAATATGTTGCCTGAGACATTGTTTCACAATCATTTTAAGGAAAGTTGAGAAGATTTTTGGCCCAGAACATTTTTCAATTTTTGAAATCCATTCATGGTGAAGAAATAGTGGAGGAAAAAATGATTTTTTTTTTTTAATTTTTCAGTATTTTGCCACTATTAGAAAATAAAACAAAACTCAGAAGACACATGTTGGTTTCCTGGTAGATTTCAATAGTAAATAAAATGGCTTTTGTTTGTACTGTAGACATCATGACTTCTGGTTCCTATCACCTCCATTGAAACAAAATCTGAATCAGCAAGTATTAATGCAATGCATCACTCAGAACGATTTTCTTCACATCTCTACAAACTGAATTATGCAGAAATTTGGAAAAGTTGATAGAATTCCTTGTTAAGAGTTTAAAAGAACAAATGAACCAGTGTTTACTTTTCACAACAACGTTGACCTCCAAGCTGCTGGAGGCTCTGCTGATGTTCCCCATCTGGTTTGTGGCTGTACACACGTAATACCCAGCATGGCTTTCAGTAGCTCTGTCCACTGTCAGTGTGTTTCCAGAGAGACGATGGAGGGACGAGGGTGAGGTCACTTTCTGTTTGTTGTGGTACCATATGTAAGCGAGGTGAGTCCCCTTGCTGACGTGACAGCTCAGTGTAAACCTCTTCCCCTCGTAGATGACAGGTGGGTCAGGATCGGACACTAAGTGGGTGCCTCTGACAGGGACTGAGGGAGAGAAAATGAAAGAGTTGAGTAGATCAGTGTACTGTTTGGGTTCTTATTTATACTTTTACAAATGTACGTCATGTATCTTACTCACTCACTACTTCAAAGATCAGAGCGTGGCTTGTAATCGTTTGTCCTCTTGCTCTAACTCTGCAGTAATACTGTCCCTCTGACTTTTCGTTGACCCTCAGACTGAATGTGATTGGCTGGCCTCCCTGTGAATCATCTGTCGTCTGAAGAACCTCCCCACTATCTTTTACGAGCTCATAGGTCAGAGGTGACAGTGTCTCAGACAGCTTACATTCAAACATTACTGTAGACTTCACGTAGGCTATGCTAGGCCCAGTGAGCTTTGGCCTGGGAAGAGATCCACCTGCACACAATACAGAGACTGAGGTTAATAACACTATCCAGCTGTTACGATCCATTTTATTTTTTTATGCTGCTGTGTAGTCTCAAATATATATACCAGTTTTAGTTATGACTCCAGCCAAAACTGAAAAACAAAGAGAGAAAAAGCCTAAATAAAGCATTAAGACACGTGTCTTCCTTTCAAGCCGAGAGATACAGAGAGGATATGCAACTCACGTAAGACTGACATTAGTTGGAAGCCCAAGTTCTTTCCCATTCTGGAGCTCGCTTACTCCTCTGCTAGCATTGTGATCTTAGCTTGAGCTTTATATGTATTAGGTCATGACTGAATGTGTGCATGTGTGCATGCATGCAGTGCGCAGCTCCTCCTGACCATGTGTAAGCCACAGATAAAAAGCTCATGCTTATGACTTTTTCAGCAACGGCTCAAAGTAGAGCTAACAGAAACCACACCCATTTTTCTGTCCAGCAGAATTTATTGAGGATGGCTTGAAAGACTTTATACAAAGTTATACTTTTACAGCAGATTAGAAGTCAACAGCATTACACATTACATAACTTTAAATAAAAAACTTTAGAAAAATACCACTTTTTTTAAACTAACATTTAAAGAAATAGCTTTACCAAACATGCTAATGTGGCTAACAGTGAAGTGAAGCTAGTAGCTGCTAATTAACATTCATTGTTTTATGATAGCACCTGTCTTTTACAGCATGGTTTACCAAAAATGCAAAAAAAAACCAAAAAAAAAAACACACACAATGTCTTTGTAGAATCTGATACTGAGGCTAATACTGAGGCTCAACCTTTTCCCCCACTCTACTAGTATCTGCTCTGAGACCTACTTTACTAATAGCATTTTATGTGGGTATCCATCTGAGTGTAAGCCATGTTTCAGAGAAACACAGTTATGAGAACTCTCTTGATATGTTGGATACATAATCAGCCATCTCCTATGTGTTCCTTTGGGTCTTCTTCTGTCTCTTGGCCAGTGTGGAGTGGTGCTTTACCAGGAAACGCTTATCTGAACTATACTGCAAGGCAAGAAGGTGAACATGACACAAGACATTAATATAGCTCTGTGTTTTAAGCCAAACCCAGGAACAGTGCTGTTCATTAAACTTTACTGATCTACTGGCAGAACTGAGCTTAACAAATCTGAATAATACAGTTTAAAAGTCAAAACATGAACCCCTTGAACCCTGTAATATTTTTTTCAGTGTCATAACAAAACCTTTTTTTATTCCATTTGAAAATACCTGCCTCTTCACATTGTGTGAACATTTCCTAATCAATAGACAAATAAACAAGGTTCAGAACTACTTGGAATGAAATCTTGTTACGCTAACATACACTAAATTTATGAGTGTTTGTTTTTCCTTCACCTATGAAGTTGCCATTTCGGAGATACAAGATGTTGCTATGTAGGCGACGATTTGTTCCACAGTAGGAAAACTGTAACCTTCTGCTTCAGTATCTACACTTACCATAACTAGCATGTCCTTCAGTCTTTCTATGGCCTTGCGATTGGCTGTTCCCCGAGAGACAAAGGATGTCAGGATGATACTGTAAAATTATAATACAGATAGTACGTAAATGAATATTCAAACACACATATATATTACATATGTATGGATCTATAGTAGTAATCATATATTCCATTTATTTCTGTCTGTGTAAGCACATATATTTAATAATAATGTTACATATGCATTTCTTATATATATATATATATATATATATATATATATATATATATATATATATATATATAAATATACCATATATATATGTGTGTGTGTGTGTGTGTGTGAGAGTGTGTAGGTACCTGTATGTAATAACATGTCCCATATTGTTGCTGTCCAAAAAACATAATTTAAACACAGCACTTTTAAATTGTGTGTTGGACACAATTTAAACTCTTGGACCAACAGAAACTCTTCAAAACTGTAAAGATCTAAGTAATTTAACCTGCATTAAAAGTTAAGAACAATTTTGCCTTTTATTGTAAATTTACTATTTTGGAGTTTTTAGACAGCAATGAATGTGGAAGTACCTATACATAATATATCCTATATGTATTATATATGTGCAAGTACCTACATGTAATAGTATGTCTATAATGTATTATACAAGTGCAAGTACCTACATGTAATAATATGTCCATAATGTATTATATATATAAGTAAAATGTCTAATCCTAAAACTGACCAAAAAAAATGTTATGCTTTTTTTTTTAGTTAAAAAAATACAATATGTATAAAGTACTTACGCCTCAGCCAATATGAGAGCGAATGCAAAGGCCTCAGAAGTGATGTAACGTATGGCGTTCTGAGCAGGGGGTGGAAGCATCCCCACGCAGTCACTGGTCACATTAAACAAAAAATTTTCTCCAATGAACGGCCCGCATTGACCTCTCGCAAACCTGAGCAGGAGCAGACACAGCGGGAGAAGTGTGGGCTTTAAGTAACATTACCTGTTTGAATGGTCTCTAATTCGTAACTAATAATCCTTATTTAAATCCAGCACTGTTATACCTATTGATGTTGATCCCAAGTGCCACTGCAGACATGATGAGGCCCAGTAGGAGCATGAAATTAAACAGAACCGAAGAGCTGGTGGTCCGGAACATTCTCTGAGCCGGAACGCAACACCGTACCACAGTGAACTGGAGAGCAGGTAAGACAAAATGCTTTAACATGTGGCTGCATTTGAAACCATACGGTTCCATTTAAATAAAAGTATGTACTAACACAGTATGGCCTACACACCTTCTTCATGTAGAAGATAGCCAGTAGCTTTAAAATACTGATGGCTGGCAGAAGGGGGCAGTAGAAGACTCCCACCCAAATGACTGTCTGACTGTAGACCAGGTCCAACACGTTTAAGGGGATCACAAACTCTGGCTTGCCTACCTTCTTTGCCAGCTTAGAGGAGGGACACTTCTCTACTAGCAAACTATGGGGAGCAGTTAAGGACAAAAAGAGCAAATAAAGCACCTGGTACTTGATAAGAAATGGCAGTCATATAACTTATGTAGCCAGTTAGCCATATGATATGTTTGGTGTCACAAGTTTAGTTCTTTTGTTTTGCACAGAAACTACAAGGCTAAGCTAGCTAACAAGCAATGTACTGTGACTAGCACTGCACAAACTGCATGCTTAAATCATCACACACTTATCTCAACCCCACACTTGTTAAGTCATTTCAAATAGAACTGCTTATGTGGCTGTTTGGATATTTTCTGTATTGCACAGCTAAAAAACAGTTGTAGTACCCATCTTCAAATCTCAGTCTTGTCTGTGTTTTTATCCATTATTATTGATAAGCTTATTTGGGCCTGAACTTTTTGTCCAAACATGAATACAGCCTGATACAAACATGAATACGGCCCACACCGACACACATTGCATATGGGTTTGAACCTGAGCTGAACCTGACAAAATTCTGTCTGAACTCAACCCAGCCCAACCTGAAGGACATTGTCAGAAATTGACCCGAGTACAACAAGATGTTGTCCAAAACTTACCCGTAACGGTACTCAAAGTATCAGATTAAACCTGACAGGGTGGCTACTACATGAAGTTACTGTGTAGAGACAATAATAGCCGTTATTAAATCATTGATAACTAAAATATAAACAATGTAAAATAACGTGCCATAATTAAAAAAAAGTCTATTTAGTCTAAATTCTACTATAAATTTTTTATATTTTATTAATTAAGCAATGCTTTGGAAAAAACATCTCAAACGTTTTTAGTCTGGATGAAAACTGCTGTTCTCATTGTGCGCAATGCTAATAAAGCAAAATATAAGCCTTTACCTGTTTAATCTTAAGACTCTATTTCTGCAATAGAAGATACTGTATTTTACACTGTTTGAACATCTGATCTGTAAAATATGGGAGGCAGGCTGGGAGAACCTAAACACGACCCAAGCCCGACACATATGAAGTCTGAACTGGACACAGTTTAAGGCAAGTGTGAGGTGATTTTGGCATGCAGTTTACAGAATGCTAACTGTTTGCCAGTAGTTGTTAGCTACATTAGCCTCCTAGCTCCAGCATAAAAATACAGAAGCAAAGCTCATCAAACAACTGAACATCTGACTTTCTGGTAAAACCATAACTGTAAGTATTTACGATCACAAAAATCACATTGTCCATAAATGTCATGATTTCACAAATTATCTTTTTTCTTTTTGAAAATACTGTCAGACTAATCCTCTGACGACATGATGAGGCAAGAAATCTTACGTTCTGGGATAGGCCACTAGAACACCGCAGACACAGGCCAAGAGGTGAAATACAGTGAGTTTGTACATTTCCTTCCCAAACTCAGTCTCGTCACACTGAAAAATACACACACATTCAGTCAGAGCAAGTCAGTGAGTGTGTTTACATGCACTTAACGTTCTGTCAACAGCAGAAAATCTTTTCCCTGCTGAAAAAAATCATAGAAACCATTAAAGGTTTCTGTTGGTTCCTTGTGCTGTCCAGTAGTCACTACTGGTATTCTGTGTTTTCCTGATGGGTTGATATCACAATGTTAAGGATTCTAATGGTTTAACAGATATTTACCAACTGATTCCAATTTTCTCTAATGGTAACCATTAAGCCAATTCCCATTATAAAGTAATCCATCAGGTTTTAATCCTAATGGTTCTATTTTTTTTTAGCAGGGAGGTCAGTAATTTGTTCAACGTGTTTACATTCACTTGGGTAATCAGATAATGGAAAACTCCGGGTCTACATGAGTCAGGCAGTAATCAGATTTCTGCTTTGCAAGCAGCTAATAAATTCACAGAAGATGTGACGTAAATGTAACGGAAAACTTTTTGATGACAAACGTGCGTCATCTAGTTATATATTTTCTATTTAAATTCTTTGTGTCGTCAAGCATGAAGTTGGTTACAGCATTATTCCAAAAGTGTTTTCTTGCCATCTCGCAGGCGGTGTGTGAAACATTGCTCGCTGTTTCCAGTGCAGTGCTCAGTTTTCGCACATGCTCAGACTGAACGAAAGAAATCAGAGTAAGCATATACATGTGCTGAAAATACAGATTACTGAGCTACATTCCATTCTCTTAATCAGATTTCTAGAAATCCTGGGCTTAATCCAAACTAAGAAATAGGAGAACGCTTACATGACCACTTGAATAATTAGATAACTGCCGAAATCCAATTATTATCGTATTGTCGGTGTGCATGTGAGCACACTCAATGTGACAGAAATAGTATGTGTACAGATACTCTGCTTGTATTTTACAGGTCTATTTAGTGTATGTAGTTTTTGTGTCGGCCAGTTATTTGAATGTACATCTCACCTTGCCTTCTGTAATAGGTTTTCTGATGAGGAAGAAGAGGAAGATGCCTAAACTTGCAAGCTTTAGGAAGATACTCCTGTTGGACACAAACACTGAATTCTCATAAATCAGATACAGTGCAGGTTTTAATTGCAGTGCAACTTCATTACATCATTAACAGAGATCAATCTGAGTAACAATAGTACTAATAATGTGCACAAAACTTAAAGCTGTTCAGCTAAAAATCAAATCTGCACAATTTTCCTGTTATCACAAATGTAGTCGAGTGCCCAAGACTAAAAAAAGGGCTTATACCCCAGGCTTATTACATACTAAGGCTTATTATTCAGTATTACTTGGACCACAGTGCAAACTGGCTGAGTTATTCTTAGGATATAGAAGTGTGTAATAAAACTTTGGGCCTGCTGGTGGGCCCTGACCATTTAAGGGGTTAAGCAGCTGCAGAGGTGACAACTATGAGGGGGGCACTGGGTGGTTCGACTCCCCAGAACTAAAGAAGGGGGGGCAGCGCTGCACAGAACAGTCTGGAAACAGCTTGTTTAAACCTTGACCCCATTCTGACTTGTGATTGAGCAATCATTTCAAACCTGGGAAATCTGTTTCAGCAATGACTGTTTCACTAGAATTTTGTTGGATAACCGTCATAACTGAAAGAATTTTCCCGTTCAATTTTTTTTTTTTCAATTTTCAGTTTCATTTTCATTGATTGTTATGGCTTATTTCACTGTATTTTCGATGTTCTGCATCAGTCGTGACCTCACCACACAGAGGTAGTGTTTAAAAATAAAAATATTTTCACTTAATAATGATACTATTAATTAACGCTTTGAGCAAATCACGTACTATTTTCCAGTAAATGATCTGATCATAATATTATGAGATGAGATCAGTGCAAAGCCATGCAAGTGATTTTTCCCCAAAAGTGTGAAAGTGTATGATAATGAAAAACAAACTAAATTATTTTCAATATATTCACCCACTATTCCTGCTCTCATTTCAATGTCCTCAGCCCAAACTAAATGTCTGCCATCAGATTAGGATGTAAATTCAAAATTCTCTTCTTTTTTTGGCCCCAAAATGTTTAACCCCAGTTGGCACCCAAGAACAGGTGCAATATGATGAGAACACATCCAGAGGGTTAGAAATGAAACGTCAAGCCTTCCTACCGGACTAAAGTGAGATTAAGCTGGGTGGTGAGAGAGTAGTCTTCAAACACGGAGATGGTGTTGAACAGCTGTGGCAGCAGTAAGTTGACTAATGTGATAGTGATGGGGGGAAGGTACTCCCAGAAGAGGTTCAGAGTCCAGTGGATATCAATTTTCTGAAGAGAGACAGAAAGAAACAGAAAAGAGTTTCCATTTTTCATGTGTAATGTGATGCTATGTACTGAAATAGAGCAGGTATTTATGGTAGCCTGTTTGTGCCAGGTAGGGGTTAAAACAATCACCTATATTATATATAATGTTCCCTCTAATCCTATAATTTTCCCATTTGCAGCTTTACTCGCAAGCTGATTGGCTCTATTTATTGAAGGGTGGGGCTTTCCCCATAAACAGACACCATGTTGAGAGCTACAATCTTTCCTATTCATTTTCCAAACAATGAACTGTCTCCTTCATAGTGTTTCTGGTTTAATGTAAAGCCACAAGTCCAATAATGTATAATCACGAGTTCATCATGTAACCAGCATGCTTCAGCTTCTTTTATAAGCATGCAAACAGGTCAACAGGTTCTACATATAGGAAAATTACTGTCTGTGCTGATCAATCATCTGCAACAGATGTGGCCGATAAGGTTTTGGTTCATAAAGTATATCTTTAATTAATGCTGTTATTCTTAACTTTAACGTTTATTCGCATACTCAGGTGTTCTATTATTTAAGTCGGAAATCTAGTTTTCTTTTCAATCTTTCCTCCATCTTAACTCACCTTCTGAGAGGCTTTAGAGGCGAAGTAGATCAAGGCGAAGGAGCCGCCCAGAAGAAGCAGCACCAAAAAGTTGAGAGCAGCTCGCAGGAAGCAGAGGATCACCCACTGCTTTAGTGTGCGCTGGGAGACCTTCAGACGAAATCTCTGCTCCTCCAGGTCCATCTACGACAACAGAGAGAGTTCATTCTATAAAAAAACACCTCAGAACTGAGAATAGGGGTTCTTCTGAACCTCTTCTGGTCTGAGATTTTTCATCTTGTTGTGTTCCGCTGTGCGATTAGCATGACATTTATAATTTCACTGAAGAAGATTGTGTCAGATGGTTGCACATGAATAAAACGTGTTACATCAACGCAATGACCATCTTTGAAGGGGAATTCCATAGTTGTTTTATAATTTCTACATAAATCAATGATTGAGACGTAAACAGTCATTCAGAGTGGTTTGATGTGAAATTGTAGAGAAACTTACTAACTCTTTACAACATACTTTCTATTGGCTATCTATTTCAAAACGATGCCTTATTTAGATTATTTTAAAGCCTTGTGCACTGCAAAGCCTGTAATACACTGTCACTGTCAAGCTGCGGTCATCTAAACACAATTTTATATAAAATTCACATCTTAGAAATCATTACTTAAACAGGAGTTTTCACATACGATCATTTTAAGATCAAATGTTTTGTGAATGTGACCGCAGGGGCCTCAGCATCTACAGTGCAATAACAGCTATTTTATTTGGATTTTTATCCAAAATGACCAGTAAACCTACACATGTCTTCAGAGTTTATGCAATGTTGATGATGGTAAAATAATAGTAAGTCTGAAAAGAAAAAGTTTTCTTTGAGGACTGTTTGTCTTACAATGCCCTGCATATACCTATCTGCAATGGATCAATTAAAAAAATACATTTTAGGCTAAGACCTTAAAACAACGTCTTAGGCATCAGGCTGTGTATTTCTTACAAATTGCCAATAATAACGTTCTGCGAGGTAGTCTTTAGAACAGCGGTTCTGAATCCTGGCCCTGGAGTACCATTGCCCTGCAAGTGTCATGTCTTTCCTGCTCTAACACACCTACTTCACCCCAGGAAGGGCTTGTTAATTCGTTCATTAGTTGAATTATATATTTTGGACGTTTGGTTCCTATCGCCAACACTGAGAAACATTCTGACTGTACATTTCTTTAGATCAGATCACATCAAACCACTTCGAAAAACTTGGTGTACATCTTAACTGACTGATTCTGCCCACATTTTGACAAATCTTTTGAATTGACTTTTAAGTTTGCTTATTTTGGGAAGAATTCTATTATTGATCATATTATATATTTTATTACGCAGTACAACAGTTTAAGTGTGTGACATTTTGATCAATTCAATTCACACCTTGAGTTCATTTCTGATGAAGCTGTGTTTGAGTGAGGCTGCTCGAGCATCCTGGATACAGAAGTCCCATCCACAGAAGATCTTTTTGCTCATGTTCACAGTGAAACTGTTCCCGGTCAGCCAGGTGTGCTTATAGCCCACCACCGTTCTGGAAAAGAAAGAAAGCCAGTTGTCAGTTTTTCATTTGACCACATGTAATTCATCATATGACATCAACATCTCCCATTTAGAGCCGAACTCCAAACTCTAAACTGTGTGAAATACAGTATGTACATAACAATATTCAAAAGGGCCTATTGTTTTTATTCTGGCAGAAAACAGTAATGAGTTTTAATGCAATGTAGAGTTTACAAGGCTCTAGAAACAGATCATCTGGAAATTTATTCTAATGAATGAATGCATGTTGAAGTATGAATTAACCGTAATCCATGCAGTACAAAAGTAAAATGTAGATGTACACCGATGAGCCAAAATGTGTTGGATGTGGAAGAGATAGGCTGGCATGAAGACCTGAGTGACTTTGACATGGCCAGACGACTGGGTTGGAGGATCTCTGAATTGACTTGGCTTGTGGGGTGCTCCCGGTCAGCAATGTCGAGTATCTACCAACAGTGGATCGAGGAGGGACACACCACGAACAGGTGACAGTGTTTTAGGCATCCAAGGCTCATTGAAGGTCAACGAAGGCTACTCTTTTTGGTCCGAACCGATAAAAGGGCTACTGTGGCACAAGTCACTAAAATGTTTAGTGATGTTTAAAGGAGGAGTGAGTCACAACACACTATGCATTACACCTTGCTCGTTATGAGGCTGGGTAGCTGGATGCCGGTTAGAGTTCCAACGCAGTTAGCGTTGAAACTGGACTTTGGAGCAATGGAAGGAGGTCATCTGGTCTAATGATTCTTGGCCGAGTATGTGTGCGGTGTTTTACATGGAGAATTGATGGCACCAGGATGCACTGTACGAAGAATACAAGCCAGTAGAGGGAATGTGATGCTCTCCATTTGGTACATGCCACCTACGTAAACATTATTGCGGACAAGGTACACCCCTTCATGGCATTGCTATTAACCCCAAATGCCAAACTGTACACACTGTTCAGCAATGGTTTGAGGAACATGACACATTCAAGGTGTTGTTCGGACCTCCAAATTCCCCAGATCTCTATCCGACTGAGCATCTGTGGGATGTGCTGGAACAACAAGTCTGAACCGCATCGGCTCCACCTTGCAATTTACGAGACTTAAAGGATCTGCTGCTAAAGTCTTGATGCCAGATACCACAGGTCACCTTCAGAAGTCTTGTTGAGTTCACGCCTTAAAGGGGAATTCAACCATTTTTTTTCAAAATTTCTAAATAATTCAGCCCTTGAGACGTAAAATGAGGCATTAAGAGTGGTTTTCTTTACAGTGGTGGTCATAGGAACCAGCGGTCACAATGTCTACAACACAAATATAGCCATTTTATTTACTATCCGAAACCACCAGTGAACCTACATGTGCCTTCTGTGTTTTATATGTAATGATGATAATGATAAATAGTCATAAATCTGCAAAAATAAGTTTTCATTGGGAACTATTTTCCCTGTCATGAATAGATTAAAGTAAATGGATTAAAATGAATTTAAAGCCAAAACTTTATCACAAAACTATCATACAACAGTGTGTCAGACATCAGGCAACATATCTAACCATCACATGTAATAACTTTCTGTTTATGGGCCTTTTAGAGGCATTAAACTCGTCAGAAGTCTGGTTCCTACCAAGACCACTGTAAACAATCCTGACTCGGCAAGTTTCTCTAGAACGGAGCATTACACGTCTGAATGATTTTGTTTCTCACAACCATTTAACAGGTCGTAGCTGGTGACATGTAGAAGACGAACAGTATATTAGGCAGGTGGTCATACTGTTTTGGTTCTTCCATGTACATGACTGGTACTGAGTGATGATGTAGTTCGCTTGCAGATCTACACCCACACTTCCACCTCTCAGTAGGGAAACAGACAGCAGTCTGACCTGTGCACTATCATGATGAGACTGAGGACCAGGATGGAGACCATGCCAGCGAAGAAGAGAAAAGATGTGTTCGAACATTTAGACCCTAGGGGTTTGTAGAATTCATAGAAGATTGGGGAACGTTCCAGACAGCCCTGCAAAAACAAAAAGAGTGATGGAAAAAGAAATGTGAGATTAATCACAGACCGAAGAAGGTCAGAATGAACCAGAGGAGTGGGTGGGGCTCAGAAGTTTTAGGCCTATCTTATCATTGTGTAAAACCAGGATGCACATATTTATGGTGTAAATTTACTATGCTATTCAGTCTGTTGTTTGAAAATACAGACACTTTAGACAGCTTTTAGATAACTGCTCAATTTAGCTTTAAGATGGTGGGACTACCAATATCACAAAATAATGAAAATAAACTTTACTTGACCTCCGCCTTACCTGACCACCTCTTTCTGATTGCTTTACAGGGAAAGTTCTACAAAGCATAACATTCACAAGCAAAAAATTTCCTCTTTACCCAAAATGTTGTTGATCACCCCTAATATGTTTGGTGTACCAAGTTTTGCATAGGAGCTATGCAGCTACAAAGACTTTAGGTGACCCAGACTTCCATCACTCTTTAGCTACAGTTGTGGCTCCAGTCACATGAAAAAAGTAAAATATAAAATGTGCCATAACTTTTGCACAGGCCACGCTTCATGGTTTTTTCCAATATGTTCAATTCGGCAATTCAGTAATTGTGCATTAAAACATGCAGAAGTGTGTTTTCTGTAGAGGATGTGTTAACTTACTTTCACTTAGACAATCAACCAAACGTGTAACTCGACTGTAATTTGAACGGTGATTTAAACTTCGGCATATGACTGTATGAGGTGTGTTACTGTTGGTTGCAATGAAAACCTGAAGCCACTCTGGCCGTTTGCAGATAAAATTGGTGACCCCTGCTTCAAAGTAACACAACATATCTTCTCCGCAACAAAACACATTCAATCGTTTAGGGCCGCCAGGCGGCCCCCAAGTATGTACTTGTCAAAAAGTACTTGATTTATTTGTAGAAAAAGCTCACTGAGTCCAAAGATATGTACTTTCCATTGTTCTTTAGCTATTCTTTCATTCCTTTTACTGCACTGATTTTAATTTTGGAATCAGGATGCCTTCTGTTAAAAACAATCGGATCTAACTGCTCACCACGTGGCCATGAGGGACAGGGAAGCAGTCTCACTTCCTGCTCTAAAACGCAGAGGTGTGGCTAAAATAAGCCTCCGCCTTAGGACTAAAACTCTTTGTCAGTGGGTCCCAATTCAGGGGCTGTGTCCTTCGGAGGCTGCATTTGAAGGCCGATTGCGGCACAGACACTTTTAAATATAGGTATTTGGTTTAAACTGAGGCGATTTGATAATGATACATTTCATCAGTAGGCGGCGGTGAAGCATCTCCAGCTCTAATGAATGTAAATAAAAAACTAAAATCAAAGTTTCTGGCTCCATCTTTAAAGAACTTTAAAAGAACTTGACAAAAGCACAACGGTAAGGGTGGGAACAGCGGTGCCGTGAGGCAAACAGAAAATCCGCCGTAGGGCAGACCGTCTCATTTCACTTCAGCCTTCGCGGGTCTACACAGACTACGTAGACTGCGTCCTTCGAAGGATCCAGCCCCTGAATCGGGACACACTGTGTGTTTCAGTAGTGACATGAAAATGTCTAATTTAAAAATTTTATTATTAATGAATCTATATATATATATATATATATATAAATAAATGTACACATTTTTTTCTAGTTGAAATTTAGGGGTTAGGCTTTGGAACAGACACCTCCCAATAGAACATACCTTATAAATTATGATTTGTACATGTTTAGCTTATTACTATCTCAATTAATACCTTGGGTTTAAACAGGATCTTAACATGATTGTTTTTTGCTTTTTTAACATGGGATGGCAGTTTCAACTAATTCAGTATATTGGTCCATATACAGCTTCAGTTATGTGGAAGAAACTTCCTATTAAACATTTTCAAGTGGAGAGTAGCTTTCAATATGTTCTGAAGAAATAGCTGCTAAATTACATGAAATTGAGAAGCTGTATCATTTTAAAGCAATTTTCATCTTGAAATCTTTCAGAGGACCACAATGCAAGTAAACCTATGGGCTTTATTGTGTTTTTATCACACACCAACTTGTACTAAAACTACCCCAAACTAAAACATTGTATTGGTTTGTGTTGGATTTAGCCAGCTGTATCAGAAAACAAACACATTTGTGTGATTTTTAAAAATATAGATTATAATTTGAATTTGATTGAGTTGTTGTTATACATAGTTTTGTCTTGCAGGAAAAAACATTACAATTTTGCCATGTTTATGTCTATTCCTGACAGTCGATACAGCATATAAAGAGAACACAAAGCTTACTTATTACATCCAGTCATTTGCAAAAGATTTGGCACCCACAGTCAAATTACGTTTTCTTGTTTTTCTAAGTGAAACTAAGTTACACAAACACTTCTGCACATGTTAATGCACAATCACTGTTTATTTGCTTGGTTTAACATAGTGAACAAAAATAAATGTGAAAAGGCCAAGAAATTTGGATGGAAAGCTGTTAATGACTAGTTAAAACTTGGCCTTTGACATATTTGAGTCTTGATCTTGACTATGAAACAAAATACAAAGTGGCGAAATAATAACTGATTTCTTCTAATCAAAACACGTCCAAAAAGCAACTGTGACAGCAAACAAAGAGGGACCCATCATGCCTGACACCTAGAATACTGACCCTGTTTGACTCTGCGCTCCACCTATAAATAATGTTTTGCTGTCCATAAAAGATCTGTGGAAGCAACTCACCGAGCCCAGGAAAATGTCTAAAACGGAATCATTCTTGCAGATTGTCCAGTCCCCTATGAAACAGGAATAACGTTTTGAAACACAGGTCAAACAAAGCCAGTGGAGAGACTCAAATAATTCTTCAGTGATCAGTGTTTCACAGCACTTACAGCGTGTGCTTTTACTTTCCACAGTCAGTGAAGGAATAAGCACAGATCCAGCGATGATAACACAGTTCAAAAGGTTCAGGCACAGGAGGTACCTCAGAAACACAAAATAGGCCTTCACCCCCACGCCGAATCCACCTGCATTCACAACACAGTATTCCATATCATGCAGCCTTAGGCAGTAATACTGCAAGCCCATTAAATTGCTGTTGTCAGGAGAAAACCTTGTATCTCCAAAATGGTAACTTTACAGGAGATGGAAAAAACCTACATAACTTTTAATATAAGTCAATGGAACCACAATTTTTCCAAGTCCGTTTAGGTCATTTCTTTTAATCCATTCATCATAAAATTCACACACAATGTAAAGGGTAACAGGTATTTGTAAATTATGTCAAAAACTGAAAAACATTAAAAATTGAGATGCGGCGTTTTCTTACGACAACAGAGAAATGCATATACACACTACAGTACACTCACTGGCCACTTTATTGGAAACCTTGTAACCCATCTGTGGCTGCACAACATGTTTTGCCTATTTTCTAGTCCAGGGGTCACCCATTCACAAAGGTTCTAGCGTGGCTGCAGGTTTTTGTTACAATCAAACGATAGCTCATAGCGATAGATTCTTAGATTCTACACTCTTAAAAAAAAGATGATTCTTCAAGGGTTCTTTAATAAAGACAATGGTTATGTAGAACCATGAACACTCAAAGAACCATTTGCATGCTTAAATGGTTCTATAACCCTTTCAAAAATGGTTCTAAATGGCACCAAAAAGAACCGGTAACTTAATTATAGCATTTTATCTGCACATTTAAGTCCACAATTTCTATTTATTTACTGAGTTTAACACATAAAAAAGCAAAATATACAATGTTCCATAACTTTTGCCACACTTTTTGTTTTTTCCTTTGTGGTAGATTCAGCAAATAGGCAGTAATTATGCATTAAAATGTGCAGTAGTGTGTTCTCCGTAGAGGACGTGTTCAATTATTTTCACTTAGAAAATCAATAAAACATGTAACTTGATTGTGATTTGAACATGTGTATTTGATTTATTTGTAGAAAAAGCTCACTGAGTCATGACACGGTAATTATTTTTCTATACTTGCTTACAAAAGAATATAACTGGGATCTGGTGACGGGCCCAAGCAGGATGTTGCTTCGGGCCCCCAAATGTTCAAATCTGGTCCTGATTGCCAGTCAATAACGCACTTTTTGTGTAATCTGTTTTAACACATTTTGTGTAAAAAGTAACATGAAATATGTTGCCCTTTCATCTATGTGTCTAGTTAAAGACACAGCATGTTTTTAACACTTCTGTTTTAAGACTGTGCACACAGAGCCACTTTTTGCTCTCAACCCACTGGGTGGGTAAAAACCACAGCGACACCACTGTGTCTAGTACACTCGCACCAGCACCACAAACAGTAGCATGTTAGTGTCGCTGCTGTATCAGCAGCAGTCCTGTGAACAGAAACTGACCTATGATGAATTAGGTCAGAGGGGCTGACAAAATGAAGTATAACAGATGGGCTACAGTCATGATCATTCACCTATTTGATGGGCCTATAATGTAGGCAGAGCTCATAGAGTGGCCATTGAGTGGAAGCACAAAGCAGCATGCACATAAACACTGAGTGTATATATTCTCACCTTCAATTTTATAGAGGGTCCGTTTCCATGGCAATAATCCTGAGAAGAACCTCTCCAGCTGCTCCCTCAGTCGCTTCCTTGCAATTTGCTGACTCTGCCTCCATGATTTCCAGGGACTGATGCTGAGTCTTTCTTGGTTTCTTTTCTCCCTGATAGGCAAGAAATATAATGTATCTCAGGAGAGGGGACTCATTCTGGCTTATTATGTCTGTACTAAGAAATTCTGGGACCCTGGAGTAACTCTAGCTTTGGACCCCTGCTTCTATACCATGGACATAAAGAATGTTTAACATTGTTGTACATCAGAATAAGCCTAACAGTCACACTTTAATAAGAGTACTGAACTTCCTAGCATGAGTTAAACCCCTTTCCCAAGTACAGAAGACACAAACAGTTCAATGCAGGACTGAAACAGGGGGGTGCCAAAAGAGGCAAGTGGTGGGGGGACACATCAACATGCTACTATGGTATTTATTTATTTAATCTTTAATCTAGGCTAAATTTCACCAACAGTCGCTACAAATAATCCCATAGTGGTTTTTAGCTTGCACATTTGGTTCTAGGAAAATGTTCTGATTTGTAGAAAATCTTTAAATTACATTAAGCTCTGACTTTGAAAATGCACTTTACGCTCACACATCTCATTTACAAAAGTTCTTTAAAGAATCATCAATTGAAAGTTTCTTTAGGGAACCAAAAGTGGTCCTTTAATGCTATTGCTCTAAAGAACCCTGTTGGCACAGCGTATGTCTGTAATTGTATGGACATGTTAATTGTGATGTTAGATGCAGATTAAAAGAAACCCCTTGCAAAGCTGTGGATAATCTAAATCAGGCATGTCAAACTCCATTCCAGGCCACAGCTCTGCAGAGATCAGCATTTTCTAGCTCTCCTAATACAAAGTCTTGCTAAGTAGCTAATAAGTGAATCAGATTTGCTTAATAAGGCAGAATACTGTCCAGACTGTTACCTGGAAGGAGTCTAAAAGGACAAGTTCCACCATTTCTCTGTTTGTCATACTTGCGAGTCCCCCTGGTTGCCAGGGCCCAGAGTTGCAGCCCCTTAAGCCCTTTGGGTTAACATGGCCTTGATCCCTTGATGAGACAACGCTTGCCTTCTTTTTCAAAGCCATTTGATTAGCCCACAGGCTAAATTGGATGTGTTTATGTTTTCCATGGCTGTCTCAAACATAAAAATAATTATATTTCTCAGCACTGATATCATGAAAATGTTATTAAAACTAATAGCCTCTCTGTTTCTGTCTTGATGGCATGATTAAATGAACTGATTTAATCAGTTTGCTATTGTTTAGTATTCCTTGTTTGACGGTTTTGGCATCAAAACTATATCTAAACAAAGGTAAAAGTCAAACTTAAGCCTTTAAACTCCCAAAATAAACAACAATGATGCCTCTCATGTTACATTAAGAACCCTTAATGTCCTTAGTCTGCTTGGAGCAGCTCCTTCTGTTTTTAAGGGACGGTATTACAGACAATACAAGAGACATGAAAACTTGGTTCTGAAAACAAGAAAACTTGGTTATCTAAAAAAAAAATGCCTTCATGTCTTAGCATCTTGTTGTTTATTCAGAATGACCCTGAGGCAATTAAGTATTCTCATTACATTTTCACACACACACACATACAAACACACAAATATTTGGCTGCATGTGTAAAGCTTGATCTTTCAACCCAGTTATCAAAATTATTGTTGGAAAAAAATGCATATTTATATTTTGTATATTTATGTAAACTACATGGTCATTAATAGATAGCATACAACATGTGCACTCTGTCAAGCGCCACTCCTGAATTTTTCCTTTTTACAGCCCCGGGCATTTCTTAACCTTCAATTATTTGAAATGAAAATGAAATAAAAATGGCTTGAAACAAATATTTTGATCATAACATAATATTTTGATCAAAATAACTTTTTAACTCTTCCTTGCATACTTTATATGTTATATTTTACTGCATCAATGTCAACTAAATGAGAAATATGCCCTCTATGTTCAACCTTGTTACTCGCATCAACCTTGTGAAAACAGCTGAACTATCTGATTTGACAGCCTGAGGTGAGAAAGTAACATCTTCTGAGGGTTACACACTAACTTTGATTATATACTTCAATAAGATACCAAAGAAACATGTACATTTTTAAAGGCATAAAATGAACTCTATTCACAGAAAGTGCCATAACATCAGCAAATATTCCAGAAGTATAGATGTTAGTTTTACAATCATGTTGAGTAAATAAGATTGAGGTTACATGGGAACATAGAGCTATTTCCTATGAAAATTTCAATGAGGAAACATAGGATCCTGGGAATATAAGACTATGTCTAAAATGTACAAAGAAGGAACTTTGGGTTGAGGAACAGAGGGCCCTGGAAACATAAGCCTGGCTCCTATAAACTTCAATGATAAAAGTAAAGAACCTGGGAACATAGAACTCTGGGAACATAGGGATGACCCTGAATAGGTCCACTGTAAGAAAAAATGTCACAAATGTATTCAATTAGGTATGTTAAATTAAAATACTGTGAAACAGCAGGAAGGAATTCATACATACATAATTTTGAAAATTGGAATAAAAATATGAGGAGTATGTCATGTGTGGTGGCAAAAACAGACAAATTTTGAGGGGGTGCCGGCGCTCTGTTCCAGTGCCCTCTGACCCAGGTTTGCTCCTGGATGAGGCAATTAAACCAGCTTTCTGCATATGGGTGAGTTTCTCTTTACAAACCTGATTTCCTTCTTTTCCTGCAGAGACAAGGGCAGCGTCCTCAGTGGTTGTGTGGAGCTCCAATCTCTGTTCAGAAGTGAAACATACTCAAAATCCTCATAATCATCATCCTCCTGAGCCTGATCCCTGTGTTGGCACCTCCGCCTGGACAGTGAACTGGGCAGTTGCTCATAGATGTCAGTCTGGTAGTACTCGCAGGAGTCGTCTGAGACAATGCTGTCCACTGGAAGGAAGTAAACAACAACAAAGATATGAGGTGATCATGGAAATCCAGTGTCCCACTGATCCATATTTACTCTTTGAGATTTTAAAAATGCACGTTTTATAATTAATGTTTGCTGAGCATTGGGATGATGATAATAGTTACTCCCCCACATGCTGACTTTAACCTGAAATTTCATTTTAAATATATCTAGCTGGAAAGCTAACACAAGCTAAAATGCTATGTGACCAGCTAAACCAGCACTACAGCAGGAATACGCTGCAGTCAGAGATACAAAGCTTTGTTACAGTAGTGATGCATAACTATATGTTGAGTTCAAATCTGTCAGTTAAAATATTTTCATCTTTATTTAATGCACCCAAACAACACAGCAAGGTGGATTTTATTGCTAGGATGTTAAACCTAAAAGGCTCCAGGCACATCTTATAGCTGATGCATGTGTTCTTTATTGGTTGCAATAAAGAAAACATAGCATATTGTAGCGTATTGAAGAAATATTATGTATGTTAATTCTGGGTTATTGTTCGCTGGCAGTTATTCTCTGGGTTTATTCTTTCAAACAATCTGATTGTGAATGCATGGTTTATGCATCACAACAAGAAGAACTGGTCAGTGGGGGCTTGGAAGCGAGAGAGTGCAGACATGAGCTGAGTGTAGAATTAGCTGTTAGCCAAAGCCTTGCTTACTGTACAGCAGGGCTGTAGCTGACTATAGCCTTCAATAAAGCACAAAGACTTGTGCATTAGCTCTGTGCGTTCTTTAATAGCAGTGAATGCTACAATATTGATGACAAAGCATGCTTATTTTGAGGAAAACAGTATCATATGTGAATATTTAGTATAGTGCCACCGTGAGAGTAATTCATAGCAGTGAAGACATTTTGTTGAACATGAAGCTGAGTGTTTAGAAAATAGCTGTTTCTTACTTAAAGGAGAATTCCAGCAATGTTTTAACATTTCTGTGTAAGTTAAGATTAATAAAAGACTGTGCCATTTCAGAAACAGACCAGTTCAGAGATGCTCACAGTGGTGGTGATAGGAACCAGACGTCCGAAGTGTTTAATGCCTCTAAATTCTACTTCACACAAAGTAATTACATAAAATGCTTCTGAATGTACTGCCTTGGTGCCTGAGACAATGTTTTACGGTAGTTTTTCCAGTTACCATACAGCCATTTCATTTTGAATTGCAAATTAAATGTCTAGGCCTAGATTTGCATTGTAGATATCGCAACCCCCTGGTTCCTATCATCAAAAAATCTGTCAGTAAGTATCTCTACAATCCACCATTTATCATCAAACCACTTTGAATGACTTTGTTTACATCTCAGCATTTGAACTATGCTGAAATTTCGCAGAGTTCATGGAATTTTCCTTTAAGTCAAGAGAGTGAGAGTAGGCCTGCACGCACAAACTGCAGCTTTCAAATACAGCACCATTTTTTTTCACAAAGAAGAGCTGTGGCTAACCTTTGCAGGGGGCAATGCACAAAACAACCGGAAAGCACAATGACAGGCATGATCCACAGCAAGAGGAAGTGAAGGGTGAAACTCAACACACAGAAAGAGTCAGTGAATTGAAGGAGAGTGAGGAGAGTTTTACTGCTTCTTATGTTTCTTATATGTTTCTTTTTTAAACTTTGGCTTAGAACGATCTTTTTGATTGGGGATATGTATCTACATATGTTCTCCTCCCTTTCAAAACAGCCCACTAAGATACAAAAAGACAAAGCACATGTGAACATACAGGCACAAACACACTAACACTCACCAGATGACAGTCTTTGGAAGCTGACTGTCCTGCTGTCGTTCTCCATATCATTTCAGAGGTTAAACCCAACAGGTGATGCACAGCGCTCGGAATGCTCACGTGGACGCACAGCTGTGGTACGCACGACAGTAGAATAAGAGGCAAAACAAGGAATGAGTGCGCAACTGTATGGGTAGTGCTATGACACAAGGGCAGGATGTGGAGAAGACTTCTGACTAGCACAAGCATCACTGTCGTACAGGAAGTCACATGACATACGAGAGGCGTCAGTCTGACGCAAAAAAAATCATTAATTAAAAGCCTAAGATAAGCACAGATCTCATGTGGTAGCAAATGAAGTCTTTGTTTACATGCTCGGCCTGGAAGTGTGTCCACTAAAGTGGGAGATGGCTGGATTTTCTGGAGCTTCATGAACAGGTAAGTGGTGCAATTCATTCTTGGTTGGTCCATAAACAATCAAGGCTTGTATGGGAGTAAGTTCAGGTTCATTTTGAGGCCTACCAATAGGGAGACCAGTAAGGCCTTAAGAAATAAGGACAAAGGTTTTTTCACAGACATGAATCTAAAGTTCTATTTGCGAACACCTAAGATCTGTAAGTCGTCTGTGACATTTGCGTACGTGGCATGACATGCAAAAAACTTCCTTCCTACTTATTGGCGACTTTCTTTACAATGTAAACAAAAAATTGGGACATAAAGTTATAAACAGATTAAACAATGCCTTACCATTGACTAATGTAGCATTTATGGGGCTGATGAACAACACAGCAACATAAGAAGAAATATTTGAGCTATTCCAGCTTTATTTTACAGTTTTTTTTTGTCTTAACTCTGTGACCGTGGGTGGATTTGCAATTCAGAGTAAACTGTTGCATTACTTAACAGGCTGACATGTTTTCTCAGAAAGATCACTTTAACGCATTTGTTTGCCACACTGACCTCAGATGTCTCACTTCTAAAGAAGACTGTGTAGGCCGCCGCTGCCACAACTAAAAGTAAAACTAGTTTGCACTAAAACAGAGGAGTGTCCATTAAGCTTTCCAAAGCAAAATGCCTTTAATGGCCAATGCTAGATGCAAACGCAGATTTAAAGAGGAAATCCACTGATTTTTCAGCATTTCTTTAGAGTTAAACTGATGTAAACAAAGTCCTTCAGAGTGGTTTGAGGTGAAGTGCTCCATTTTAGAGAAACCTTTGAGTCAAAAATGGTCACAATAGTGGCTCACATAAAGATAATACAGGAAATAGTGGTCAGTTATGTGCTACTTGATACCCGAGACAATGTTTTACGATAATGTTAAGAAGAATTTGGTCTAAAACATTTTTTCCTTACAGTTGTGGTGGAGAGGTACACGCAGGGTGCTGTAAGGCAAGATAGTCCCCAGACCAAATGTTTTTACCACTACTTTACCACTACCAATGTTACATATTACAACCTCAGAAGGTCACTCGTAGGTGTGTCTAATAATTAAAATGATGTCTACAAATATTTGTGTTGCAGACATCATGACCCCTGGTTCCTATCAGCACCACTGCAAAGAAAATCTGAATCAGTAAGCTTCTCTACAACGCATTACTTCGCATTAATGACTTATGTATGCAAAATTATTGATTTAAATGTAACCAAGGGATATAACAACATTAAACTCCTCTAATGCAAAAGAAAATCTTATTCACAACAGAGAACTAACGCACATTCTACATCTAACATTCGCATAGTGATTCACTATATTTGATTAATATGCCACTCTGTTTACTACTGTAAATATTAATCTGTACTGTATACAGATGAAGTCGACTCCTCGACCCCACTCAACTTAACCAAGACAACTCCAGAACCAGTGATAAACGGACACAGCAGATATTAAAACAACCTAAACATAGTTTACCTATTTTTTAGATAAGCCACAGATAATAGTGCTATGATGAAAATTCATAATTAAACCAAGTAATATAAGGTAGCTTGACAAATGATTGCAGCTGATTAATGTTTCAACACATTTAATTCACATAATTTCTTATAACGAGGTTGCTGAAGGGAGCTCAAGGTATGACAGGAAACTCGAAGTGATGTACTGAGAAAATCATTACTTTCAACATAATTCTATGAAAATAAACCACCCTGCTAAGACTGTTAGGAATAAAACCTTATGTTTTTGCTTTCTAATGGGACTTGGCTTAATAGTTACTATTAGATACCACTAGTTTCATGTAGGACACCTCTAGATTCCATTGGCAAAGCCTACGCATGTAGTACACGGCTGCACAACTTCCGGTCCTGGAGGGCCGGTTTCCAGCAGTTTGGTGATTTAGCTGCTCCAACACACCTGATCACACATATCTGTTAATTGCCAGGTTTAGTGGGTGTGTTTGAGCAGGGAAACCTCCAACTGTGCTGTGCACCCCTGATCTAGTATCAGTCCCAGAACGCCTGTTAAACCATTAGAATCCACTTACACTGTGATAAAAACCCATAAGGAAAACACAAATTACCATTAGTGACTATTGTTTACCACCACGAACCAACAGAGCATATTAATGGTTTCTACGATTTTTTCAGTATGGCATTATTGGCCAGTTAGACAGATTTAAAGTAGTTTTCATACAAGAGCAGCTGAATATTACCTTGTTCCTCTTTCTACGAGGCTGAATTAGCCAGTTTCTCATTTGAAGTTTCCGTTCCACCTTAACTGATGCCGTAGTAACCTCACCCTGATAGCAAGAGGATAGCGGACAGCTGTCGGCTCGCTGATGGCAGAGCTGGTGGTTCACTTGCGTTTTGCTCAGCGTTTTCTGGGCGGCCCGAGGCGGTTAAGCAGAGTAATAGGCAAAACCTCGCTCATCATCGCTCATTTTCCCCCAATTTACTGATTTTTCTTCCTTCCTTTCTTTAGTTATACTTTGTAAATTAGTTCAGTAATAATTTCAACCCAGCTCAGCGTCAGCAACATTTTCTATAAAATCATTTTATATCAGGCCTAGTCATTTCTTTTCTCTCAGTTGTTTGCAATATTGGCTTATAAGATTATTTTCTAAAATAAAAGTCTTTGTGCATTTAAAATCTATTTGAGGATATTAAAAACTAGGTACAGCTTGTATGGAGAGCAGTAATCTGGGTTGTCCGAGGGTGGGCCAGCAGTGGCGAGCAATCAGTGGAGTACGACCTTTTCAAACCTGCGGACCGATATATGCTCGCCATCTGGGCAATGGTGTACGAGTTCAAAAATGTAACTGCAGCACCATTTAAGGTGGAACGGAACATTTGAATATTGTTTACTACTGTTTTTGTTTTCGTTCCTTGTACCGTTTTAAATCATTGTTTAGCAGCCCCGATCATGAACAAGATGAGTTTTTTCCCGTAACAGTGTTAGAGTACTGAGTGGTGCACTGTGGAGGCAGACATTTTTATCAGCGACCGGTGAGCCGCGTTCATTATCACAAAGCTTGTAAACAAACTCGCACTAGTCAAACTAAACACACCCTTCCGTCAGAACGCCCTTTGAGCAATTACAACGAGAAGAGTCGACTCCAAGCATCAAAGATTCGCCAACTCAGTCATGACTCCCAGACGTGGTGAAGTCGAAGATTCGACTCTTTTGGAATCGACTCCCCATCTCTAGTACAGACGTTGCAGAAATGTTAGGATAAATGACGAGGTCTAGTTTAGTCAGAATACAGCTCTCTTAAAGCCTCAGATACACGTTTTAGCTGTGTGAAAAAGTAGTATTTCGCCATGTTTTCTATGAGTGACGATACACCAACGGCAAGTGCAGAGAGGAATCCGGCCAAAAATGAGAACGAAGAAGGACCATTCAGATATATGGTTTATTATTTAAAGCTTATTAATAGTCTACTGTTTTATAGCCTGTTGGTATATTACATCTAAATGATAAAATCTGTCGCTCCTTCACTCCGTATTAAGATTTATATGCTCAGTTAGGCTACAGTCAATCAACCGTCACAGCTCCCTCTCTCTGTCTCTCAGCAGCGAGTGGGACTGTACCACTGTGGAGAAACTTTCCAAAGTTATTTAAAGTGTTTAGTATTGCTCAATATGATCACAGACAGTCCAACTATTTATTTTTATACATTTTGTAATAAACTGCTACGCGAACTGAGGCGGCTTTTGTATTTTTGACATCCCTCTGCGAGTCTGTCAGACACTTGCCACCCCCGCAAGAAACGGAAAGTTGTTCGCTCTGCTAAAGTACGGGCAGCTTTAGCTGAGTGAGTGAGAAAGAGAGAGAGAGACAGGCTACAGTGGGGCTTAGGACTTACAGCATGAATGGACTGAGGGGTGAGTAGGGCTGTTTAGTGTTTTGTTACAGGCATAACAGCTATAACTATTTGTATAAGGTAGTATTTATTAAAAAATGTCGTTTTTAAAGACTTGAAACATACGAACTGACACACATTCTTGGAGTTTACTCACTGGACTAGCTTGCTGTGTTTACAATGTAACGTACAGATCGTGAGGAAATAGGAAACGGCTTTTCACCTCTTCATGAATGCACTGCAAACTGTAAACAGCTGTCCAGATTAGCCGTTGCTCGTTTATTTCCAAGAACACACAAAGTTCTGCGACTTTCGTTGCTTGTCATTGTGTGGTGTGAGAAAGGGGGGCACTGCATTATTATATACCCCTCAGAGGACACTGTTCCCCACCCCCAAAGCTTGCTGTGTTTGGGTCGCCCCACACACTCAATAGTTGAATGAAAGTTCCTTTCCTATTTGCTTTCCTCGGTTTTATAGGATCTGTAGTCTGTGGCGTCACTATATGAGGCTGAGGTGAGAAGCTTGTGGATCCACAAGGCTACCTGATCAGACAAAATCATGATCAGACAGGAGAGGGAGTTTGATGATACTGTTGAGCCCATCTAGCCCAGATTCATGCTGGAGGTTAAAGGGGAATGACACAGACTTCTCAAAATGTTTGTATTACTCAGTGGTCGAGATGTAAACAAAGTAATTTAGAATGGTTTAATGGCAGATGATTCATTGTAGAGATACTTGCCAACTTAAGATTACTTCACAGTGGTGGTGACCGGAACCAGGGATCTCAATGTGTGCAAAGTAAAAATTGCTATTCTGTTTACTATCCATATGTGTTGTTTACATGTTTTGATATTTTTGTGTTGTTTGCGGCAAAATAGTGGTAAACCTGGTCAAATAGATTTTCTTTGGGGGCTGTTTTGCCACAGAAGTTCCTCTGTCTTGTTTAGCTTTTTTAAGCAAAATAAAATAAATACTACATACAAGTAAGTTGTATTTGTGATGAATGGAATGTAAAATTTCATCAGTTTCATGTAAATGATATAAATATATCGGTTTCAGCAGATAGTTGCTTAGAAAATGGGCATATTCATATTTGACGAATATTTCAAATTGATATTTGATGATTATTGTGTTCTGGAAAAGCAAAACATTTAGGAGATGGTGGGCTACTGCAAAATGTGGCGTTTAAAGAATATTTCTGCATTTGTAGTCATACAGTAATTTATGTTTGCCACTCCATAATGATAATTCAGGTACATGTCATCCCAATTTGTTTTCCCCAATGTTTATGTATTGGTATTGGTGTCAGCAGACATATACAGGAAAAATATTGGATTTTGGCATCGGCCCACAATTCCCATATCGGGGCATCCCTAGTTCCTTTTTTCTGTTTCATTTTTGACCAAAAGGATCCTAAAAAGAGAGGAACAGAACCAGCTCCTATGCAGATAGATGCTGAAGGTCTTACTGCAGTTTTATAGGGAACATTTGGGAGTTTACAGGGTGTTTTTGGATGGTCTGCACAACGGCTGTGTGACTTGATCACTGTTTTACTGCTTTCCCCTGGCATCACTGCGCTCAGAGACCACAGTGTGTTGTCTAAGGTGGGAGCCAAATTAAGCTAATTGGATTCAGGTGGGAAGAGGAATTTGTACTTCTGTTGTTTTAAGTGAGTGACTTCGTAATGTGATATTGCTGAAGATCTGAACGTTTAGGGCATTTTCTCCTTTGTAGTTGTGGGACACTTGGGAGCATGCTGGTGTTTCCATGGTGAAGTCTGGATTCTGAGCTCTTGCCATACACCAGTAGTTCCGTGGTGATTTGGGGATTGGAAACTCTTTGAAAACCTTTTGCACACCAGTGTTTACATAGTGATAAGTTGACTCTAAACTCAGGTATATTAGCCTTTCTTAAGAAAGATTGTTTTCTAATTTTCTTTTGTACAGCATTGTTTCCATGGTAATATCTGGATTCTGAACTCTTTTCATGCCTCACTGTTTGTACATTGCTGATAGAGACGGGGTGTGTATGTTTTCATACGTGTGAGTCCGACTAACCAGTTGCAAAAGATCCTCTTTCCACTATGTTGCCTCATTTAAAGCCCTGCCAGTGTCCTGCGCTTTTTAGGAATCTTTAAAGCTGCCCTCTTTTTAGCCCCTCCACCCAGTGGTAATTTACCAGTGGGTAGACTGAACCCATTCAGTGTCTTTGTCAAGCCTTAATGGAACAAATCTGAAACATCTGCAAGCAAGAAATGATTAGTCATTAATTATCAAATGACTTTCACATAGTAACTGAATTATGTAAGTTTTGAAAATTTGGTGCAGTTGCCCTTGAACTATTCCTCTTTGTTATTCCTGTATGGGAACCTTTTAAGTTAACAACATTCTCAGCTTTCAAATGCGTGGCTTTGGCAGTTTTTCAAGCAGCCTCTGGCTCTTAACCTCTGGAGAACTTGAGACAATTGCTCCTCAAGTTTGCCTCCTCTGCCGGATATGTAATGAGGTTCAGTCCCAGTGGTGGGGGGCGTCACATGACACCAGCCCACATATCTGTTCTCACAATATTCAGCTCAGTTCAGCTGTTCTATCATTTTTCCACATTTTAATGGGAAATTAGCAGATATTGTAGCAAGTATTGCAATGTTTTTGCAGTGATCTGTAAAATTAGACTATTTAAACAGTATCATAACTTGGATCTTTTGGACCATAGTGCAAACAAAATAAATACCCATGTACAAAAATTACTTTCTGTGAATAAAAAAACACTAATTTGCTCGTTTACACATTATTATTACGTCTTAAACAAGTTTAGGCTCTTGTGGCTGCTCTACTCACAACCATCTAACATTAAGCTAAGTGTTTACATTAGACTGTCTATTTGGATCATAATAATTATAAGTTATATTTAGCTGTCTGACACACCATTGGCCAACTAAGAGGGTTGTGTAGATTCCAGAGATCCTGGTTAGTAATGGACAGTGTACCAGTTAAAAATCTTCTTAAGGTATGAGTTTAGTCATAACTGTTATACTGATATACCATAAGTAAGTGCAGATAATACAACATACAAACCGTGCAAAACACACTGATGTTATCCTGTTTAGCAGAATAGCTGAGTCAGTCACATTTCAAGAGAAACTGAAAACCCTTGATTGCCTCCCATTGAGTGTAGTGAGTAGCAGTCTGAGGTAGTCCAGTTTGTTTTCAAGACAGTGGACATAAATGAGTAATATGAAAGAAACGCCAGGTCTAGCCATGAGCATAGAATGGACAACAGACTAGCCATTCTATGCTTCCTCATGCACTGCTTGGTCAGCAGCATCAGAAGACGATGGCCTGGTCCTCACAAAGTGCTGCAGAGATTAGCGTTTACTATCATCTAATGTTCTGAATTCAGTTCATGAAGGCCTTGCGAATTAGCTGATGAGCTGAATCAAGTGTGTTTGAGGCACCGTGTGAAAGTCTGCAGTGTTTTGGCCCGCAAGGACTGGAGCCTGATACATGTAGTATAAATAAAGTGCAATAAGGTTTTTAAGTGGCCCAGTCGCCGCAGGTAGCCAGTAGTACCACCACTGATTTTAAATGAAAGGAATTCTAGGACAATGCTTAGCTGGCCTTCTGTTTTTTTTATATTAAAGCTGCACTACGTAAGATTGTGGATTTGGAGACTTTGAATTGGATGAATCTGATAAATGGATTGCGTTGAAAGTGCATTCTAAGAGAACTCAGTCAAAACTTGATGAAGAACGCGTTTTACGAGGATATAAGTGAATTATTTACTGTTGTCATCACATCTTCATCAGTATAATGTTGATTTTGCATTTGAGCCCTAAACATTGAGCCGAGCCTTCTTTTTGAGCCAGTGCTTGTGATGTTAACATGTAAAGATGTATGGCGTGGTCCGAAAAACTCCTGCCAAATCTGACTTGGCACCACTAGAAATTCTTTAATATTTCAGGCTAAATTTGTCACAGGATTGGATTGTATTTGTTATTTTTTTTTAACCTGATATCTGAGCTGGCATTTTCTGGAGAGATCAGCTCAGTGCTGACACAGGGGAACAGATCACTGCCGCCTCTGTTTTTCACTGATTGTTACTGGCTTCAGGTTTAGATGTAAAAAACTGGCCCTTAAGTTTCATACCTGCATATTTACAGTAACAGTGATGTTGATAATGTGGACAAGGTCACTGCCCCAGTACTGTGTGTGTGTTTGACTGTGTGTACAATGTGTGTTGAAATGTCAGAGGAAAGGAGCGTACTGTTGTGTGTACATTTAAAAAAATGGTCAGAGAATGGCTGAGGTCAGCCCTTTTCTCATAGAGGCCCTGACAAGTCTTTTTCTTTCACCCCTCCTCCCTTTCTCATTCTCTTACCCCTCCTCTCTCTCACACACAGGCACAGAACGAATGAATAGCAGCTGCATTTTTGCAGCGCTGTAAGTGGCTTCACGAGTAACATTGTGAACACAGCGGCACAAGTCAATAACGTGCAGCACACAGAAACCCCAACCAAAGTATGCTACTTAAAGTAGACTTCATTTAGAGTCATACAGAAAAGCAGGATATACAAGCTGTACAGACTTCAGGGTTTTTACTGGAAGGGCACTCAATCTGCCTCAATCAAGTTTTCCATTCTGACCACAGACTTCTGATGATGTCATTAGCGTCTTCATGCCAGGAAAAAAGGCCCTTGCCCACGTATATGGAGTTTCAGTCGGCCCCCTCTCAATACACAGGCACACGCACGCATAAACATGTGCTTATGACTGTAGTGTGCACTCAGCATAATTGTTTGCCTCGTAACAGTTTATGTTATAGTACTTACATACATGGCCAACAGCGTATTATACATTATACTTATGCTAAAATGTCCGTTAAACTTTCACTAATGTAAACACTTTGTATGTGTGTGTGTGTGTGTGTGTGTGTGTGTGTAATTAGCATTGACTATTATATAATTAGTATTATGTAACAAGAACAGTATGTATCAAATAAAGTAAAATTTTTATTGCACAAAATGGTTAAAAACTGAACTGATCAGTATAGATAAACCTGCAGCACCCACTGCCATCACCCACAAAATACTGGCGTTACTGATTTTGCCATTAGCATTTTGCTGCTGCTTGTCAACTCACACCACCACACGAAGTGACATGTTATTAAATTCCCATTTTTGACCAAAAATTGCATCTGTTTAAAAAGATACAGTGGCTCTTCATCCGTCTCAAAGGAGGCATTGTGTGATAGAGGGAGACTTAGCTACTGGGTGGAATAGGATATGAGAAAAACAGCCAACCTTTAAAATACTGTAATACTTAGTGTCTTATGTTACTGTTAAGCTACATGTGACTACTATTGTGATCATATTACCTATGTTATATTATATTGTGCTACAAGCAATTCTGTGATATTTCAAGCTAGATTTATTACAGAATCTGATCAGATTCATCCTTTTTTCTTCAATATCTGATTTAACATTTTCTACTGCTCTGTACTATCTCTAGTTAAAGAGAATGTGTTCTGTATGACAGCTTTTAATATGCTCAGTTTTAGTGTGCTGCTCTCCAGCTGGCTCTTTTAGTGTCTCTTCTGTATGTTGTTTCTCTATTCGCACATTCATATCATCCACTGCAGCACATGCTGTTTGAAGTTACTGAACGTATGTCTTGTCTCTGAGGTCGTGAAGTTGCATGGCACCACCACAGCATGTCTGTACTTCTGACTCTGTGACAGTGTGGTTATTAAATGAGTCAGTAATTCCAGGAGCACACTGCATACCTTTTTAAAGTCTTTATGTTTATGATTGTCCTTATTCAAACACAGGCTCAGCACTTGTCTCTGTCAACTATATGCTGCAGATGGAGCCGATAGAAGGTTAAAAAACAATGGAGTATTCCTTTAGTATACTTAATTGTGCAAAAGTCTGAGATCACCTTTTTAACCACCCAGTTATTTAATTTCCAGGCCAAAAAGCCAATTAAGTACAAGTTATTAATTTTTCAGGATATAATTCTTAAGAGATGCTGGAGTTCTAAAAATGATTAAAAGATACAGAGAATATGGGACCTGGTAGACCACTAAAACTGTCCCCGTCAGATAAACAGTACTTTCATCAGACCTCAAAATCAGTGAACATGTTTGGGATGACAACTTCTAGGACTGAACTTCGGAAGTTTGTAAAAATATCCCTGCGGATTTCTTTGAAAAACTTTCAAAAAGGTACCAGTGGTGCATTTTCAGTATTTAATGTATTTAAGACTGATGCGTATAGATTATGGTGGTGGTTTAATATGGTAAAAATACAATGTCACAAGACATTTTAATGATACATAATAAGTATCGCAATTAGAACAGATAAAAAAGTGCCAGTAGTGCGATATTTAAAAAAATCGATCAAAGACTCGCACTGGACAATGAGTTTTATTCATTGTTTCATATGCTGCAATAAATCCAAATAAACAAAACTAATTGTGCACTCTTTGTACCGATGATATCCATGATATGCTCAGAAGGCATATTGTCACATAATTTATGACAATACGATGACGTATTTCCATATAGATTAGGATTGGAAATAACAGAGTGGTTAGAGATTACTGCAATAAGCACTTCCTTATTATGAAAGCACATCTGACACAATAATGCCTGTCTGAGTCATGTAATGCAGTGGCACTCAAAACTGATGCCTGAGGCCAAAAGTACTGCACAGTGCAGTGTAATATCCTGCTCATAATTCTCAGCTCATAAGTGTGTCGTCCAGGTCTTGATAAACCAAACCAGGTGTGTTGGAGCAGGAAACAAGCTGTGGCCCTCCAGGATAAAAAGGAGTGGAATTCAGGTGTCAGTATATTGTGAATGAAGTTTTGGACTGGGGCAAATTTCAAGGTCAACAGTGGGATCGTGTTTCTTCCACTTCTTGAAATTACAAGATAATTCTGAGGGGGTCACTGGATGGTTGTAGAAAAAGGTACACAGTCTATATCGCTGATGGCTTTAGTGTTGCATGAGCTGCTGGATTACCTACAGATATACCTGTGTTGTAATAAAAATTTCAAAAAAGAAAAAATGTTATGTTGCGATACTACAAGACATTTTCACAATATGCATCATGATATTTCGTTTTTCTGAGATTTAAGAAGTTGGAACGGATAGAACAAAACCTGTAGTGCCATATATAAAAATACTATAATAGTAATAATTAACCTACAACTACAATGATTTTTATTCATTATTTAACAAGCTACACAGCACTAAGTCCAGTTAAACAGGCCTATTTGTGCTCACTTTGTAATGAAACATGTAGTTAGTCATTGTTCCTTAAGCACTGGTAATATCCACGATATGCTCAGAAAAGCATATTGTGACACATTTATCACAATAATGATACAATATCACAATATAGCCCAACCTTAGTTGTAACCCACTGTTACAAACTGCCCTGCGTTTATAAATGACTTGTTGTTCTATTATCATTTTTTGATTTGCATCACAACATTAACTTATAATTCTCTGTAGTATATTTCTGAAATATTAATTGCACTATGCAGATCAGACAAATTTTATTTCAGTAACAAGCAATCGGGGCTCAATTTGAGGTGTGTGTGTGTGTGTGTGTGTTAGGAGAATGCCATCCCCAGTCAAGAAATAAAAACATGCCCTTTATAAATTGACCATCACCCCTTCCCATCCTTTTTGGATCTCTTTAAGATATTATTATCAATATTTTCATTCTATCCATTAATGAGGTTTACACACTCTGGGAGTTCTTCATGTAAAACAAACACATTATAATCAGGGTGAGCATGTGCACCTACAGAAGAGGCGATTATGTAGAATCATGTGCTTTTGCTTTTCAGTGTTTATGCTATGGAGTGTTTGGTACAGAGCACACATTCACCAAGAGGGAAGCTGATTTCATGGATTTCCTACCAAACTGGGCTAGTTTGAAAATTGAACAACAGTGAAATACTACATTAGAGAGCTGTACATTTTGCCTGAAGCCACATAATAGCTCAGAGTCTGAAAGGTGAAGTGACAGACCCTGATACTAACTGATGGCAGCAGAGGTAATGAAAATGGTTTGATTAAACATTTTGGGTGCAGACAATTGTAATGAAATGAGTGAATAAATGATTGTCATAGAAAGAGGTTATAGTTTGTTATATAGAACATACTTTGTTCTGTATAAGGAAATACTAAATGTCAGTATAAGACTGTTTGTTGACTGAACCCACCTGTTAACTGAGATTTTTTACACCTTGGCCACTGCAGACAAAGGACCAAAACTTGTTATTTGAATGGGCAAGAATTTAATTCTTATTATTAGGGAGTTTCTTCTACTACTTTTCTGCGCTGAATATGTATCTACCAGTATTTTAAAATGTTGTTTTTGAGTATAATTTAGATTTATGACCCCCCATTTGATGGACCAAATATACACCCTAAACACATTGGCACAGTCATGGGGGTATCTATGTGTAAATCTACTTCTTGAATAAAGGAGTTCCTGCTGAGAGAGACATCTGCGAGTATGATGTACATAAGCATTTATAAACACACCCTTTGTTTTTTTAACAAGGAAACCAAGAAATCCACACCCTACACAGCTAGAGAACCTAAAGAAAAACTAATGTAAGAAGATATCTGCCCAGTCTGCAACTTGGTCAGATTCTAAGTAAGAACAGTTCTGTCTTCCGTGTAAAGGAATCAGAGGCCGCTCATTATAGCCTTATCAGGGCTTTTCTAAAGAGTGCATTGTCTACACTGGATTCCTCTTGGTTATAACTGTAGCACAGGAAGGAGCAGAGATGTAAAGGTATGTTGGAGACTGTTAGAAACAGTATGTGTTGGTTCTTGCAGTTAGACGGTCATTCCTGGTCCTCTTGGGATTCAAATACTAGAACTTGGTGGAACTGCACTGTGCGCTGACTTCAGACAGATCATGCTCTTTCTTGTTTCGTCCCGACTGGGTGTGTGTAGGTATTTCAACTGCCGAGAAGCAGCAAAAGGCATGTTGTGACACGGCGGACTTGCAACACCTAAACCTAAGCCGGCGTTTCTCTTGAACATTCTCTCTCCTTTTTCTTTCTCTCTTGCTCTTTTAGGCTTGGTTAAACAGAATGACAGGAGGAGGGAGTGAAGGAGAAGCGTTTAGCCCTTTCGTGATGTTGGTCTTTAATTGATAGGCTCTCTGACAGGACCCTCAGGCTGATGATGGCGGCCCATAGCGTGAGTTTCGATGCAGATGCCCACTTCATGGAGGCAGGAATTGAGTAAGTACCTTTCGTTTTTATTTATTTTAATGAAGTTCTCTTCCAGTGAGTTCTTTCTTAATACCTCTTTGCTGCCACTCTGCCCCTTCCACCTCTTCCTGTGATATCTGTGTAGCGGGTCATAGAAGTACGTTGTGGATGTTTATAGTCTTTGCGCTTTCATCAGCTTCCCCCAACAGAGCCGGATAAAAAGTGGTGTTTGTGGGAAGGCCCTTGTTTCCTGCCTCTCTTTGTTCTCTGGAGGCCTGCAGAACAGGCGTGGTCCTCAGGCTCCAGCAGAGAAGGCCCTTTGTTTTGGCAGATTGTTAGTGATTGTTTCATTTTGTGTCTCAGCTGAAGCAATAAGCATGTGATTGGTGACATGATGACATCATGTGCAAGTCACTTGTTTTGGTTTAGGTCTCTGGAGATGGAGATGTGTCACTGTGGTTCTGTTCCATCAAATGTAATGATTGTACTTGAGAAGCAATTGAACCATTTATGCCCCATCCATGGTCCACCCACAGTTGTGTTCTTTCAACTGCTGCGAGGCTGGACAAGCTTTCGAGACACAAAAATCCCATTCAACCTAAAACAAAATTGTGCCACACTGAAGTCGCCATGTAATTTTAATTTTCCACTTTACTGATATGCTGCTGAGCTGGAATATGTTGTAGCCAGTCAAAACGAGGCAGGTTAGGAATGCTGAATTGGTCACCATGCTGGCGCCATGTTGGCTCAGTTACACACCAAAAAACTACATCTGAATTACCCTAACAGGGTAACCTTTCTCACACATACAATATAGATGTCATTTAAAATGAACAGTTTATAACACTATATGACATACTGTTGTTTATAAAATAGACATTTTTATAGATATGGATAGAGCTAAAATGGACAAAGCTAATCTTAAAGACTTCTTTTTTGTATTGTATATTTAACAGTGTGTCATACTGTGTCAGAAACCATGCAAGCAAGTCTGTTTAAGAGTATGTAAATTTAAATTTAGGCCCAATCCCATTTCTTATTTTTATCCTACCCCTTGTTTTCGATTGTCACCTTGCCACTTGGAACTGAGCTATAAGGGGTAGTGATTGAAATCTTCCCCTACGAAATTGGACAACCCTCAAATAATGTTCTTTATTACTTCATTAACAGGCTACTAGCGGTGCTCTGTAGGTGACCCTGCCAGTCTTCAGTGATAGCAGAGGAGGGTAAAGTTCAGCAACCTCGCAGCTGGGCTTTAGTTACATTTAGGACATCATATGCCTACAAAGAGGGGGGGATGTGATAATTATTTATTATTGCCCACCTCAAATTCTTCAGTGATATGAAGCTGAAGTCAGATATTCTCCAGCTTCTTGTTTGAATTTTCCAGTTCCACCTTAAATGGAGCAGCAGTTACATTCTGGCGCTTCAGGCGTCAGAACTGCTGGACTCTTTAAGGTGAAAGAGGAAATTTACCTAGCTAGCTACCAAGATGTCAGCAAACTATTAGGGATTTTTATCCTTGTTATGAAGAAAAGGACCAGAATACGCTGAAACGACATGTAGGAGAATGCCATCCCCCCAGTCAAGAAATAAAAACCTGCCCTTTATAAAATGACCATCACCCCTTTTCATCCTTTTTGGATCTCTTTAAGATATTTATTATTAATATTTTTATTCCATCCATAAGTGAGGTCTTCATGTAAAACAAACGACATATGATAATACAATGGTTATCATATTTTTTTTTTAACAGAGAAAATGCTATAGATTTTCTTTAGTCGCTCGCACATCCATCTTGCCGGTGTTTCTTTTTTTTATATAACACTCCATTTAGAGTGTGTCTCTGAAAAACCTCTGTTTGGAGGGCCATGTAGCACTAACACTTCACCCTACCCGTCTATCTCAACAAAAATCAGGACACCCTACCCCTGAGCGTTAATGTGCAAAACAGAGGGCTAAGGGCTAAGTGGTAGGGTGAAATGGGATTGGGCCTTGGCTGACTGTCCAAATAGTCCAAATCTAAAAGAGCAATCAAACCACACCTTAAATGCATTTTTATGTGTGTATTTGTGTTTTTGTGCTTTAGGAGTCCTTTGGATGAAGACCGGGTTCATGACTCCTTCACCCAGTTGATTGAGGAACAGAGTCAAGACCTGAACCCCCAGGTCATGGAAATGAGCTCTATGGATCTAGAGGAAGAGACCAGAGGTGCCCACACATGCTATTTGAAAAACATAAAGCTTTTGTAAAAAGCACTTTACAGATAAATCTTACAAGGTAAAACTGCTTGATACAGTGTAGCAGGTAACACTACTGCCCTTATTGTGGCAGAGTGGGGTTTGATTCCCTGACCAGGCAACATCACCAAACTATACCAGTGACAATGTCTTTTGGGAAAAGTGTGAAAACATTACTAAAGCACAGATTATACACACTCCTGTGTTTGTTCTTTGTGTGTGTATGGTTTCATGAGCATGTATGTTTGTGTTTCAGATGATGTTCCGTCTCTGAGTGGTGCAGGCAGTTGTGTAGGTGTTTGTGAGGATGAAGGGGACACAGACCCGCTAATGGAGCCCTGCTGGTCTACGGCCACTCTCAGAGTGCTCTCCTCCATGCCCAGCCGCACCATCGGTGGGTACTGCAGTGTGTGAGTGTCTGTGTGTGTGTGTGTGTGTGTGTGTGTGTGTGTGTGTGTGTGTGTGTGTTTGTGTGTGTGTGTGTGTGAGAGAGACTTACCTGTCTGCCTGACATGCTTGTGTGTACTGATCTGATCTATTTGTATGTTTACACAGTCTGATTTATTCCTATGTCACCCTTGAAGACAGTAAAAAGTATAAAAGTTTACTCATTTACATGTATTTTGAAACCTGGTTGTTAATTGTAAGGAATTATTATTATTATTATTATTATTATTATTATTATTATTATTAGTCAGAGTAGTAGTAGTAGTAGTACTGGTGACATCGACACATATCTTGTAGTAATGAAACATCATATCACGTCGGTCTTCTCTTATTACACATATTATTTTTGATTCACACAGTTGACCTTACCATCTGTCAAATTACTTCTGATCCGTTTTTATCCGAAAAGCTTAGCAGGCCCTTGACTCACCGCTCATAACAAAATCTTACATCTGAAATAGTGGTACATGATAGGAATATGTCAGCTGCTACCTACACAGTACTATAGCAGCTTGGTACACAAACAAAAGGTGTGTTTGAAAATGCTTACAAATGAGACCAAAGGTCGAAGTATGATTCTTAAATACTAACTGTTTGTTTACTCTCTGGTCGAGGGCATACTGTGCCTACTGCACATACTTTCCTGTATGATTCATATCATTGTCTCAAGACAGTTTCATGTGTATCGTGTATTATTGTACACCTGCTAGAGGAACTGAAAGCCAGATTTTGAAACCAGATTTCCTGGTGAACGGATGTGTCCAGCAGACCTGAAATAGCTGCAGAGCTGATCATGGTTATGAGAGCTTCATAAACCTAAACAGGGTTTTAGCCTGATGGAAACCAGCATTTTACTCAGACTGCTCCTTCAGAGATGAGAGAAGAGAAACTCTATGTGAATGGATCAGTTTATAATAAATGAAAGATGCTAGTTAAAGAAGAACCTCAGCATGGTCTTAGGCATCTGAGCATCTCCTGGTTTCACATTCTCCTGGTTTTTAGGATATGGAATGCGCAGGCTTTGTTACCCCTCCCCTCTCCCCCCAAAGCTATCTGACTGATAGAGAAGCCAGCTGGAGCAGAACTAAACCACTAAAAGGCTATATGTGCTCCACCCATTTCCGTGGTTCAGTGGTGAGCCCTGACTCTTGGAGCTATTTTTTCACTCTGGGCTATAAATGTGAAAACTGAGACAAACTCAACTCTGTGATGCTAATTTCTGCTAGCGCCCCTATGGGATTTAATGCTTGTGCTAAGTAACGCTGGTGCACATTCTATGTTCTATTCGAAAGCTTATAACAGAGCAGGCAATGACAAATAGAGCTCATACTTGCAGTCAGTGACCAATGTAGGACTTCGAGAAGGCCTAAAGGGATTTTTTTCTTAAAAAGGGATCACTCAGTGAATGTGTAAATGTGTGTTTAAAGCATAAAGCAGCTTTTTTATTTATGTATTTATTTATTTATTTATTTGACGTGTCTGTGTGTGTGTGTGTGTGTGTGTGTGTGAAGTTCCAACTTTACGGTGCCTCTGACTTCTGAAAGAAAACAACAACATTAACTAGTGCTGTCTGTTGCTGTCTGTTGCTGTCCCTGTCTTTTGTTCTCGAACCTTGTTTTCATTATCTCTATCTCTGTCTTTCTGCTTGTCCTAGGACGCAGCCGTGGTGCAATCCTCTCGCAGTATTATAACCGCACCATGCAGCTGTGCAGGCGCAGACAGAGCAGACCGTCCGTCCACTCCTTCTCGCGCTCCGCCCGGCCAAGCATCTGTGGCTACCGCGTGGAGACGGACCCTGTCAACTTCGATAGGGAAGGTGAGGGACATTTCTTGTGTGTGTGTGTGTTTGTGTGTGTGTGTGTGTGTGTGTGTGTGTGTGTGTGTGTGTGTTACATCACGGGTAAATGTAACATTTAGTTTTGTGGCACAGTAGCTCAGGGTCACATAAACATCCTTCTGTTCTGGAGAATAATACACTATTAAATATTGGTTTGAAATATAAACATCAAATCTAAACATCAAGTTAAGTCTAAACATCTGTCTGATGCCAATTTATTTTACAGTTATCTGCCGATACCAAGATGATATCATAGTGAATCACTAATTTACACCCTTAGTGTGTTTGTATATGTGTGGCTGAAAGTAATGGAGAGTAATTTATGAAAAATTATAATGTGCAATAAGTAGAGTATGTGAATAATAATAGTAATAAAAACAATCTGTTTGTGTCTGTGTGTAGAGAATAAGAGGGAACGTCTAGTGAATAACTTGCAGAACCTGTCTGAGAGTGATCGCGTACGCATGCTGAAAGCCATCCCACTGAATCTGGGAGAGAAGCGGGAACTCAGGTATGTGCTTCTATTCTGTACTGGCATGAAACCGTAGCTTAAACCTGACCCATACCCGCAACTTTAAAACCCTGACTCCGCAGCACAGCCGTGCCCGTGTCAGGTTGTTTCTGAAGAGACGACGTGCCAGTCCTCCTGCTATCATAGATCAAAATGCTATCACAAAGCTCTGCACTGTTTGTGACCAGTGTGCTTTTTATCTGATGTAATGATCAGGTCATAATGTTTCCACAGGGAGACGTACTTGGCTCATTTGGAAAGTTCCTGTTTAGCGAGGCATATTCTTTAGCAAATCTACTATATAATAAAATCAGTTAGATAACAAACCTGAGTCTGACCTAAGTAGCAAACAAACACGTTATCACTGTCATCTGGTCTTATCTTATTTGAGAAATAATTCACCATTTTATAATCCAGTTGAACTTTCATGTATCAGTCATACATTAACATACAGTCTTGCATTAAAATATTAAAACATCTGACTTCCACAACACAGCAGCTGTTTCATGTTGTTTTTTAAATAGCAGCTGTCAGGGCCAGTGCAGTCTAGGTATAGATGCTGCTGTCTGGCATTCACTAGAATTATAATGAATCTTAGTGACAGCAATAGGAAGTAAATACAGAAATGGCAGCTTGTTTGGCAATGGAACAAATATCCATTTGTCTGAGAGAGAGAGGAACTGAATGAGTGGTACTGGTTGTACAGATACACTGTAATTTACTCCACATTGTTGTAAGAGCAGTTCATTTTTGTTTTTTTTTTATTTTAGAAATTTTTGTGTTAAAAAAATCAAATTGATTTGTAAAGCACATTTAAGATGTCAGATATTTACCAAATTGCTGTGCGATGAAGTCAAATTAATGAATTCATAAAAAGGATTCTGTTGTTGTTATTATTACATTTAAATTTATTTAGCTTTTGGTCTAAAATCATTACACATGATCCAGTTTAAAGTAGCCTTAATGGGAAAGTCCACCTAATTTTTTTCTACATATATTTCTGCATAATTCAATAATTGAGATGTAAATAAAGTTATTCAGAGTGGTTGGATGTGAAATGGTTTATTGTAGAGAAACTTACAAACTCAGATTTCTTTACAGTGGTGGTGATAGGAATCAGGGATCACAATGCCTACAACACAAGTATAGCCATTTTATAAGCTATCCAAAATGATCATTTAACCTACACAGCCTACATATCTGAGTTTTATATGTTGATTGTGGTGAAAATAGTAAATCTAAAACATGTTTTCTATGGGGACTGTTTTGTCTTACAAGAAACTGCTCTGTAGACACTAGACTCTATATACTAACATACTATACTGTCTTTCTATTGCAGGCGTTTGGCCTTGAATAAAACTGGCCGTTCCCTCTCCCTCAGCGAGATCCCCTGCTGCAGCCAGCTCAAATATTACATCATCATTGTGAGTTCATTACCCAACATGCTTCACTGATTAATACCAGACCGGACAGGTTTGTGTCAAAGCTGTTGCTTTTGCGATCTACTTCATGAGGCCCTGGGCTCCTTTCCCCTCTGATAGCCTGTCAGACTCTCAGTAATGTTTCTCTCTGTTTGTGGCAGAACTGTAACTCGTTGTATTGTCTCAGAGTCTTAATTGGCCTGTAAAGATGAGTCATCAAGCATGCTGGCTGTCGTCCAAGTTCTAGCCGCTTTTTTTTTTGTCTCTGTTGCTAAATTCCTTCATCCTGTATGTTAATTACAGTGTCAGGGAACATGAAGAAGGCTAGTGTCGCAGCTGAAATCTGAAAGAACGGCAGAAAGTGTTTGAGGTGGAAGTTAACTATGATAATCTCTCTCTCTGTTTCTCAGGCTTTTAGACAGAGCTGGTATGCCTGGCTCTCCTTCCTTTCCTCACTGCAGTTGTGGCAGACAGCTCTGAAGACAGTGAGTGGCCGCTTTGGAACGGGCGTCCTCTCCTACTTCGTCTTCCTCAGGACTCTCCTCTTCTTCAACTTTTTTCTGCTCCTGGTGCTAGGCCTGTTTCTGGTGGTCCCCCAGGCAGTGCGGCCTCCTACGCCGTTATCTTCAGACCCCTTCTACGGCCTTGAGCTACTCACCGGGGCGGTAAGACCCAGCTTAGCTGCCCTGGAATGTGGCTGGTGTGACTTCTGAGATGAGAGTCTATTTATTTACGCTTGGACACTTCAGAATGGTGGTTTGAGGCGCACTGAAGAAACAGCTAAGCTATGTATCTGTATGTCATTAGCGCAAATTAATCACATGTGGAGAAAAAAATGCACAAAAAAGCACTCTTTATTTTTTACTGCACCGTAAGCATATTTATCAGTGCTTATTGTTCTCAGTTCTTATAAAATGTATAACTGCACTGAATCTACTGTATAGATTCCAGAAGAGAATTTCTTAGACTTGTATGTAATTCAAAAAGCACTTATACAAATACAAATTTATTAACATCACACTGACATCCAGCTACATTTATGTGACTGGATGTCAGTGTGATGTTAATAAATATTATCTAGACATTATAATGCATGAAATGACTAGTCAAAATTGTCTTCACTGATTTTTCAAAGGTTTTGCATCATACAGCTGTTGAAAAGTCATTGAGAGTGTTTAGATGTGAAATGGTTCATTGTAGAGAAGCTTAATGAGTAATTTTTAATTTCTTACAGTGATGATGATAGGAAGCAAGGGTTGTGTCTTCAATAGACATATATTTAATTTGCCGTCCAAAATCACAAGAGAGCATACATGTCTTCTGAGTTTTTATATGTAATGCGGTAAAATAGTGGTACATCCAAAAATGTTGGTTTCCTTTGGGGACTATTTTGCCTTGCATGTACCTCTCCACCTTGAATTAATTTTAAAAGTACATTTAGGGCTACAACCTTATCTCAGTACATGTCTCAGGCATCAGGAAGCATATCCATGACCATTTCATGTAATAGCTTTCTGTGAGAGAGCATTTTTTTCATGGTGGTAGTGATAGAAACCGGGGCTCACGATGTCTACAAAACAAATACAGCTATTTTATTCAGTATCCAAAACCACCAGTGAACCTACATGTGTTTTCTTAATTTTATGTGTAATGTTAATATCAGTGAAATAGTGGTAAATCTGAAACAAAAAAGTTTTCTTTGGGGGCCACTTTGCCTTACAATGGTCTAAACATGTGCTTCCACCATGAATGGCTTTTAAAAAAAATACACTTTAGGCCAAAAACAAAAAATAAAACTTCCGTAAAACAGTGTCTCAGGCATCAGGCAGCATATTCATAACTATTTTAAGTAATAACTTTCTGTGAAGAGGCCTTTCGAAGCGCTAAACTCTTCATGCATCTGGTTCCTGTCTCCACCACTGTGAACAGTTGTGACTCTGTACGTTTCTCTAGAATGGAGCATTTTACGTCAAACCACTCTGAATGACTTTGTTTACTTCTTACCCACTTAATTATACAGAAACTTTAAAGAATTGGCAGAATTCCCCTTTAACTCTTCCTAGCACCACCACAGTGAACAATCCTGACTCTGCAAGTTTCTCTTAAATAGGGCATTTTACATCAAACTACTCCTGTTGAAAGGGATGCAGAGTTCTTCTTCTCTTCAGTTTTGTTCTCATGAGTAGGATAGTCTAAGAACAACTGTGAAGAGGCCAGTTTATTTAATGATTTATAATGCATTTATGACTGTCAAAACTTTTGATTGTTTTAATCAATTACTATCTCTCTCTCTCTCCCTCCCTCACTCCCTCTCTCTCTTTCTCAGGGCTACTTCACAGACTCTTTGATGTACTATGGCTATTATAGTAACTATACCCTAACAAAGACCTGTGGCAACACAGGTGGCCAGTCTTCCTGTGGCTTCCATTTATCCTATAACATGCCTCTGGCCTACTTCTTTACCATTGGAATGGCTTTCTTCATCACCTGCATTATCCTTGTCTACAGGTGAGGGACTTGCTTATCTACATAAAAATCTAGTGCTGCATTTGATCGTGTGATTTTTATTAACTTTTAATAATTTGGCAAAAACTAAAATTTACACTATTTTCCTCTTAGCCTTGATGCAGTCAATCAGCCAAGACAAATTTTGCTTTGTTTATTTAAGAGGCTAATGTTACTAACAAACATTAGAACACAGTAGTCACCCTAACCACATCAACAAGTCTGTATGACCTTAATGAAAACCTGAAAGTGGTTTGAGAGAAGGTTGAGAGATACTATGGGGATGTATTTACAGAACTCTGGCTACTTGGGTGACTATTGACTTGTAATGTTTATTAGCGATGTTAGCATTGCATCTCCATTTGGACTCCAGACGTGTCTTGGCCCATTGACTATCATCTGTGGTAAGTGGAAAATTGTGTTAATTTGAATTTTCACTGAACCGTTCCTTTAAATCTTAATACTTTGGGTCGTTTACAGATTAAGCACAGCTGTTTATCACATTCTGTCTGACTAAAGATTCTTTTCAGTTCACTTCTCAAGTCTCAGCTTAATCTGTGTCTGGGGAGCTGATGCTTTGATGTCTACTTTCTTTGATTTAGTAAGAATTAAAGTTAGGACTTGCCTCAGTGTAATTATCAGACACATGTAGTAACGTATATATTGCCTTTACGTATCTGTGTTCCAGCATGTCTAAGTCGTTTGGGCAGAGTTTCCGTATTGACCGGTCCAAAGGTCTGCTGGCCATGAAGGTCTTCTGTTCCTGGGACTTCAAAGTCACCAAGAAATCCTCAGTCAGACTTCAATATGAGAACATCTCCACTCAACTCAAAGTAAGCAAATCAGGTCGAACAACAACCCAATACAACAACAAAACAAGATGGGCTAACTGGGAAAAAACAGACCATAAACAGGAGCAAGATGAAACGGACTAAAAACAAGGGCTAAGGAGTACAACTAAAAGAAAATATAGACAATAGAAAGGAAGCAGGCCTAGAGAAGCAGACAAGGACAACAGACTTATAAACATAAACAAATTCAAGAGCGAACAAAGACAAAGGTACTGCAGAAAGTACTGGAGGTTTTGGTACCAGAAAACAAGTAGCTGTTGAAGCCAACGACAGTCGTTGTTGATGTTTTTAGAATCGTTATTGTAAAGAGTTTGCTAAGCTAGTTAGGAAGCTAACGCTAACCTTAGCATTTACTTTAACATTTGTGCTAGCTTTCACAGACCAGTTCAGTAGTACAGCAGTACTTTAGTATAGCTTTTCATGTCAGCCAATAAATTATCAGCCAAATAGAAAGGTGGTTAGTTAACCAAAATAGATGCTTTAGAGAGACGTGAAGTGACCAGAAAGCCAACACAACTGTTTCACAGTTCAACCTGTTTCTCAAGTAGGTGGAAAATAAAAAGCTTTCGGTTCTGTTGTTTCCTGTTTGGGTCAGTTCTTGTTTTTGAATACGCAGTGGAAAAAACTGCCAGAAAGTTGCACAAGGGGCATATGCAAACATGTTAACAAGACACAGGTGTGTGCAAAAAGTGGTAATGTTGAAAATATAGTGCAGGAACAGGGACAGGCGAGTTTCTGACACAAAGACTTCAAGTAATCATATAAGTATAAAAAAATCACACGCACAAAAATTGACGCACATTTTAGGTGTACTTTCAGTGTCACACCTATGAACCTCCTACTGTCTGTTTAGGAGTTGGTTGCGGAGGTAACCCGTAAGGAGGTGAAGTCTTCATGGTGGCAGCGTCTGGCGACTGTGTCCATTCAGATACTGGCCTGGACCATATGTATCGGCAGCACTGCTGCATGCGCCTGTGCCGTCTACTACTTCTCAGAGCACATGCATAAGGTGAGCACAGAGTCGTACACTGCAGACAAACTGACTTACTGCTCATTTGTTTTGAGTTAGCTTCACCCCTCTCACTTTTGCTACTCTTTAGTCTATTGCGCATTCTTTGCAGCTGGAAGGCATCCTCTGTTGTGGTCTCTGCATTCCAGAGTTGTGTGTGTTCATGTTTGCTCAGTGAAGACTTCCTAGAACATGGAATGACAAATATGTGTGGTTCAGCACCTGAACTGTCATGCTTTTCTCCTCTCTCTCTTTCTCTCTCTCTCTCTCTCTGCCTCTTTGTTTGTGTTTCTCTCTTTCTCTCTCAGGACCTGCAGGACCGTGTTCGCTCCTCCTCAAACACTCCAGAGAGTCTCCTGCTGAAGGAGGCAAGCCTGCTTGCGCTCCCGGTGGCCGTGTCCTCCATTAATCTGCTTATTCCCGGCTTTTTCAACACTGTGGCATGGATGGAAGAGTACGATTCCCCCAGCAAACGCAACTATGTTGCCATCTTCAGGTAATTCTTAATTGTACTCACAAAACATCACACATGTCAGTGTTCTGTGTAGGGGGTTGACACAATGCTGATTTTATATTTTCTTTTATTTAAAACTGCTGTTATTTAAAATAAGCTATTTTAAAACTAAATCTCCTTACTTACAGGGGAATTAAACGGTTTAGATTGGTTTAAGATTGATTTAAGATTTTCGTTGCTAGGAACCTGATGCTGAAGGTAAGCGTGCTTGGAGTGCTGTGTTACCACTGGTTGGGCCGGGTGGCTGCGGACCCAGGGAGTGTGAGCCTAAAGGTGAGAGAATCATTGTGAACCATTGTTCATTCTGACCATGGTATCAAGATTTCTGCCACATGTGAGGTAGTGGTGTTATTCACAATGCTATACAAACAGGTTGAGGTTAAGTTAAACTGAAGTTAGTAGACATTTAGTTGTAAAGGCAAAGTGAAAATACAGTGTTGCCCCGTATTTAGGTGATAAAACCTAACTGGAGCTGTATGTCTGTGTTATGTTGTCAGTGCTGGGAGAGTTTTGTGGGACAGGAGTTATATCGGTTTCTGCTGATGGACTTCATCTTCACAATGCTGGACACTTTCTTTGGGGAGTTCCTGTGGAGGTGAGTTCGCTGACATACTGCACCATGTAAAGAACAGAATGTAAAGAGATCCAAACAGCATTTCTGATACCCCAGCAAAACATTTTGCATAAACACATTTCCCCTCATTCAGGTTGTTCTCACAGAAGGTCCTGAAAAAGGAAAGGAAGCCTGTGTTCGATATTGCGCGGAATGTTCTGGAGCTCATCTATGGGCAAACGTTAGCTTGGTAACTACAAATCTTTTAATGCTCTGCTCAGTCAGATGAATGAGTTAAATGGAGAAAGGAAGACTGATTTATAGGCTTAGCTTCTGGGATGGAGAGACCTTTTTGTTGTTGTTGTCAGTACAGCAAGAGATGTTAAAGAGCAATATTAAAGTGATGGTTTGGCCAGAAATTAAATTGAATTGCAATTCCCTGTTCCCTAAACTCAGGTATACTTGATCAGCCATAACATGGTGTTTGAAGTTTGGCTTTTTCCAGTTGTAAAGTAATCTCAAATAGACTTTCAGCTGTGGTTTCTGACACCTGTATGACACACTGTTTTCTATAAAAATGGACAAAAGTATACACAGAATTCAGGCTTGGTGATTGCTGCTTCTGTTGTTTTTAGCTATGCAACGTACTGTTGTCCATTTCTGTCATCCAAGCCTGAATTTTGTCTTTACTTTTGTCCATTTTTATAGATGGCAGTATGCTATACAGTCACAAACCAAATAATAATAATAATTATAATAGATAATAAACAAAAAAAAAATTCATATATTGCATTTATACAGCACAATTTATAGAGTAATCAAAGAAATGAAAGTTGAGTTTGAATTTCTTCTAATATTTTTCAGTAACAACAGTATAATGGAAATGAAGCAAGATAATGATCAAATTAAAAAAAGATAAATCCAAAATCAGAGGTAGAAATTTAATTAAAAGCTAAATTAAAGAGATACTTTTCAAAACATAAGGTTATGAAGACAAGTGTGTGATGATTTAGGCATGCTTAAAAACTTGAGCCAAACTAAAAGCTGGCTATATGTTTGCTATATTTGTTAGCTACATTAGCCTTATATATCCAGTGAAAAATGAAAAAAAACAAATTTAGTAAAACAAACTGTCTTGGCTATGTTTGCTGTACATTTTTGGCCAAACGGTTTTAACATACCCTATTGGTTTAGCAACAGGCTTGCTGTTCTCTGTGACCATATTATATTTGTGTGCAGGTTGGGCGTGCTGTTCACTCCTCTCCTGCCTGTAGTGCAGGTCATCAAGCTGCTCCTCCTTTTCTACATGAAGAAGGTGAGCTGTGCAGAGAGAAACTGTTCACTGTACAGTTTCATCAGGCAGTTTACCATCCAGATTGAGTTCATACCTTACTTTGGAACATTGAAACTCCTTTCTCTCTGTTCTGCTCTCGTAGACGAGTCTGATGATGAACTGTCAGGCTCCTAGGAAGCCGTGGAGGGCAAGCCAGATGACCACCTTCTTCATCACCCTCCTCTGCTTCCCCTCTTTCTTGGGAGCAGCAGTCTGTGTCACCTACACCATGTGGACGTGAGTGTACTGCTCATTCATGAACATTCACACGAAAACTCTCACAGTTTCCTCTTACAGGTTTGCGATGGCGATCACATTCTGTCACCTCTATACACTCAGTGCTCGATGTAGTACACCTTTAGGGAAGGTTTCAGTTGGAAATCAGACACATTCTGCCTGCGTGTTGTGTAAACTGGTGCACGAGCTTGAACACGCAGTTTATAGGCGGTGTGCATCATAAAACAAAGTGTGCTTCTCTTCTTCATATGCACCTCCTTCTGCACATACGTTGGAAGGAAGATGTTCAAAACGTGGGTGGGGATGTTACAAGTATGGCTGATAACGTATTCAACTCCATTTATTTAAGGTTGAGCAGCAGTTGGTTTTGCTTCATCTCCACCTTTTATAATCAGGTGGAGATTTGCGTTAGGGTCTCTAACAACGTGTTGTTGAGAGACTTCCTTTAACAGTGGCAGCAGCCACAGAGGTTAGAGGCACAAACCTCGAGCACAATCTAAAAAAATTGATCGGCCTCAAAATAACATTGTGTAAACTCTTGGGACCACCTGTAAGTATGTCAGAAAACGCAGCTCAAAATGATGTGGACACAAAATGCATGCATATGACTCAATATATCCATGTTATGATTTCACAAACCCCTTTTCCCACACAATCTTTCGACGGATTTTTGTGGGAAATCATTTATCATATAAGTTTCATTTGACAGCTCCATCATTTTACTGGTTCTTTTATACGCTGGGCCTTGCAAGTGCGCAGTTAGTGGGCAGGGCTACAGACAGTTTGCGTGATAAACTGCAGTCTTGTTAAATTTAGCGTTAAATTCTGCTGCATTTTGGACGCATATTGTCGCATAAAAGCACATTTTGCGCTGCGTCCATACGTACATGTAGCCCTTTCTTTTAGGAGTGTAAAAAAATTGGGGCCGATGATTCAGTTGATTTTGAAATCATTTATAATCAATTTTGCTAATATTCAATATTCCATGCCCTCAATTTTTTCTTGCCTTGTTGTTTTGTCTGAATTTCAGTCACATTCCTGTCACTTTTGTGCGTTTCTTATATTTTTCAAGTAATTCTGTTTTCTACCAAAATAATGTGATGATCCACTGTGTTGTTTCCTAAAGACCCTGCTCTCCTATGTGTGTGTGTCTCTGTGGAGCAGGATAAAGCCGTCTGAGAGCTGCGGCCCGTTCCGTGGCCTGAACACCATGTTCCAGGCCGGGAAGATATGGGTGGAACAGCTGGCTGAGAGCGACCAACAGTTCAGATGGCTTCTCTTGGCTCATAAATATCTGGTGGAGAACCCTTTCTTCCTCTTCCTTGCTGCTGGCATCTTCCTGTGAGTCAACCTCTCTCTGTCTTTCTTTCTGCCTCTCTCTCATTGTATGGTCCCTCAACCAAAATGCGGTTGAAAAAGTTGAGCTGCAATAAAACAGTCTAAATAATTGCTCATGTGCTTTCTGATACATTTCTGATGTGGTTTGGGGGTGTAACTGATCTGAACATGATGATTCGATTACACAGATTTTTGGAACATCAGAATTGTTTATAATAATGTTCAAGGCTCATTTTTGGCCAACATTAAAAACGTTCTCTGGCTGTTTTCAAATGTCAAAATCCCTAAAAAATGCATTGTTTTCCAGTCACATTCATGCATTTAATGTATTTTCAAAAGTAATCCTGAATCATGCTGAAGTCATTGGATTAAATAGTGGTAAAATTGGAGGTTTATTGATGCACTAAAGACTTATAATCACTTTGCTGTGAGTTCAGTTTGTGTAAATAATTATTAGTAAAAGAGTGTAAATAAAGTTGATTAACTATGTTTCTCTTCCGTTAGAATCGTGATATACTTCCACAGCCAAGTGGTAGATGGACAGAGGAAGATTATTGAGCTGCTGCAGGAGCAGATTGAAAATGTAAGAAGGTTAAAAATGCTGTCAAATACTTTTACGAAAAGCACTCTGAGTGAAATCTGTATTTGAATAAGTGATACCTTAACCGGAATTTAGTTGGAAAGACTAAGCCATTAGCTGACAAGCAAGGTTAATTACCAGCTATGTGTTTCGGGCATTTGGGACAGGAAAGTGAACTCTGGCAAAGCCAGTAAACCTGATTCAGCAGTTAATGTCCCAGCAACAAAAACAACCTTAACAGAGGTCTGTATGAGCCAAAGGAAGGGGAATATTAAAGAGGAATTCCCTGATTTTTCAAACTTTCTGAATAACTCAAATCATTGAAATGGAAACATTGACTTTTAAGTCATTCAGACTGGTTTGATATGAAGTGGTTCACTGTAGAGAAACTTGCTGACTCAAGTTTCAGTGGTACTGATGGGAACCAGGGGTCGCAATATCTACAACACAAAAAAACATTTTAGTAATTATCCAAAGTGAGGAGAGAACCCACATGTGTCTTTTGAGTTTTTATATTCAGGGCCTGTTCCCCAGACATGGATTAAGCCTGGTTTCAGACTAAATGCAGCACCAGTGGTGTATCTCCAGGATTAGGCTTAAGGCTTCAGTATTCTTCTTGTGGAGATGATGTTTGCCTGGCTTTGGCTAACAGACGTTGAGTGGAGACTTCGCTCGCTGTGTCGCACATATGGTAGCTGGGTAAACTCTGCAGATCAACACTCCAGGCAAAAAAGCCTGTAATTGGTCAGTGCAAACACAATAGCCAAAACAGAATCACGGAGAGTATGTGAGCTTGAGCCTGAAGGTGGTTTTGTCTTCGTGTTAACTTTGTGAGCTTCATTTCGCTCAGAATATACCAAGGCCTTTAATCTGGGTGTGGGAAACTGGCCCATATAGTTGATAATAGTAAAATAGATCTAAGGGAAAAAAATTTTCTTTGGACACTGTTTTGCCTTAGAACACCCTGTATATACATGGATTTTACAAAGTACATTTTAGGCCAAACCTTATCAGAAACTATTGTAGATGTCTCAGACATCAGGCAGCATATTTGTAAAAAACATTTCAGGTGATAACTTTCCTGAGAGGGAGCTTTTAAGAGACGTTAAAAGTTTAGGATGTCTGGTTCCTGCCACAGCTGTTGTGAACGATTCCGACTCTAGTTTCTCTAGACAGAGCATTTTCATCCCAACTACTCAGGATGACTTTGTTTAAATCTTGATTATTTAATACTGAAATTTTGGATTTGAGTGGAATTCCGCTTTAAGTAAATTAGATTTTTCTTTGAACCACTTCTTTAGCCTGCATCATGTCTATAGCTGTAATCTTACAAATATGATCATTACTCATAACTTTCTCATCTTCAGGAGGGGGAGGACAAGAAGTTTTTGATCACTAGACTACAAGACATCCATGAACAGAGGCGTCCACTTTCTTCTCGTCGGGTCAGGGGAGCCAGTGAGGTTAGCTAGACCATATTACTATTACTATTACATTACTACAAATTACAACTGTGATGTGCGTTAAAATGTATTAAAAAACACAATGACCATTTAATGTGGCTGAAGATTAGCCTGCATTATTTTTCACATTTGTTGAATCACATGAAATGTCTTAATGCACATAAACACAGACAGAAACTCATCTTGATCATCTGTGATTGCTCAGAGGCTCATATCGAGCACTAAAGGCAGCCAATTTAAAGTCTTTAAGATAAACAGAAAAAGCACTAATGATCTGTCACCTCAGATAGCATTGCTAGACTGGTCTTTTTCATTTCGTATCTTTTAGCTTAAAACCAGCAGCCCATATTTATCAAACCTCTTTGAGTGATAATAGTGATGTAGGATTAGTTTATGCTTTTTGTCTAGAGCTCAATAAAATTCTATGACCTGATGAGACCTGACCTTATCAGTGCTATTACTTTGAGATGCTTGATAAATGTGGGCCAGTGAGTTTGTGAAAAGTTAGCTACCTGATGCCAAATGAGAAATTCATAAATTATGATGAAACGTTAATTTTAAAAAACATTTTTTGTATTTTTACTCCAACTTCATCCGCTAGCTAGGTCTCTCCTCCTACTGAAAGCTAGCATGTGCTTCCTCTGAGACAAGTGAAGCACGATTGCGTTTTTTCTAACCATTAACAAGATAGATAAAGGTCATCAACACCGGAGTTAACGCATATCTGCTAATTCACCAACCTTAACCCTGAAGATTGGCACGCAGACAGCAGTCTCGCCTAGCTAGTAGCTAACGAAAAAAGGCGAAAAGAGCGATTTAAGACGAACGAATAAGTTGGAGACGAATACACTTATTTGCGTTAATAAGCACTCAGTTCGTTTCCTAATATGTTTGATCTGAATGAGAAACTGACAAACACTAAAAAATCACAAAGCTTCAGTCAGTTTCATGTTTTCTGGTTAAGACCTAATAAGTCATATAACGGATTGACATCTTGTGTCTCTGAGGAACAACTGAGGTGGAAGCAATGAAGATCGCTTGTCATTTATCAGTCATAATAGTGTATTAGTATGTAATGATTGTAAAGCTGTCCTTTTTATTTTGCCATCTTAATTATTATGTGGAATCCATTCCTGAAATCGGCGCAGTCAGAGTTGACTCCTAAATTTCTGGAATCAAACAGCCCTAATTTGAAACCAGTAAACTGATTTTTCCTTTCTCCATTTCAGGAATCCAGTTTCTCGTGACTTCTCCCAGGCTGCTGTGTGCAGTTGCAGCTTGAGCAGAGTCGCCACTCCTACAGAAGTTTTTCTACAGCCTCTACCAGGATTTGGCACTGAGGAATAACTGCATTTATTCATCTCTCAAGGAAAACCACTGGACTGCCTTGAGATCTTTCTACAAGGATCTTTCCACTGAACTCTACAGAAGCAGCTTGTGTTCTTCTGAAAGTGGAGCGCTTTTAAAAAACTTTCTGACCAAGGAATCTTGCAGAGACTTGCACATTTATATCAAGTTTTTTTTAAAGGATGCTATTAAGCTTTTAAAAGGAAGAGCAGGGTAGGAAACAAATGGTTTTGGGGGAAATTGCCCTGAACATCTGCACCTGACACCAAACCACTCAAAACACCTGTATCTTTTGAATTTAGAATCTGTGAGAATCTTCTATTTATGTATTGTTTATATTATTATTAAGGCGCATTTTTGTTTTCTGTCCAACAGATGCAACTCCTCACATTCATACTGTGAAACAAGGACTATATTTAAGATCTTTAGTGTAATGTAACACAAAATAATGTACAGTACTTCATTCTCATGCATAGCAGGGGAGAACCACTGATCAAAAAGCCATCACCACTTTAGGTTGGGACCGTAGTGTTTATATAGTGTAAGATTTTATAGTACGTGTTTTTTATTACTTATTTTATTACAAATAAATTTCAAAATTGAAAATAGGGTTATGCTGCAGAATGCTCTAAAGAGGACATGTGACAAAAGACTGGAAGAAAACATTTTTCGCACCTTGATTATAATGTACCTTTAAGGTTTGCTACAAAGACATGCAGTCAAAAACAGCAAGGAAAGTGTCAAAAGATATGTACACTTTACAAAGAATCTCATCTCTGTTCCTCATAAATATGCTTTACATATTAAATTAAATAGATAACAGTATAGCTTAGATTTATCATCTGTTCAGAAATGAAAATATGACAAGGCTGATTCTCTGTTCTCTGAGAATAACATACATGTTTCTGTAAAATGCATCTTACATACTGTAAAACAACATATATAATATGTTAATAATATGTCAACCCTGTGAACTTGTCTCATTCTGCCCTGAGGGTTGAATGTAAGTGAGATTTGTGACTGCACTGGCCAAAGTTCCTGCTGGAATTCACGGACTGGTTCACAGTTAGGAGACCTGGCCCGGCAACTTCTGTAAAGCTGTTAAAAGTGCTGCACAAAAATACAGCTGAACTGAAAACTGAAACTGTTGTAGCACCATAGAGTTTCATGTTGAACAGTCTTATTGCTGTCTCTCGATATGCTGCCACGGTCCGGCAGAATGATGTGCTCCCCAGCATCAAAGAGTCCTGAAAAGGCCATTGGTGAAGTTCACTTGAGAGAGCATGGCAGGATCCTGTGTGAGTTCCGTTGCAGTTTTCCTTTGGCACCAGCAGAGGGCGAAAGCTTATCATTACAGTGAAGCTACCTCCGTTGCTTCGAACATTGAGGTCTGGAGTGCAGGAGGCTTTTTCCCTCCCATTATCATTAACCTGTACATAAACATTTGTACGCACACATCAAGTGGGCCCTCATAATGTTGCCAGTAAGTGGAAGTTTATTTTATATAATTAAAAAAAAGTTCTCTTTATTGGAAACTACTACCTTATACTTCCACTTGCTAGCGACATTATGAGGGCCCATCTACTTTATAGCCCCATTATAAACAGTTATAGACTCTAATCCAATAGTTACACATGCAATTTGGCTTTTCCCCCATTCATCAGTGGTCAGTGTTTGACCACAGGACTGCTGCTGACCAGATATTGTTTGGGTGGTGGACCATGTTCAGCACAGCAGTGATGCATAGTAGTGAAGTAGAGAAGGTCTAGTGATGTCTGTGAAATAATGCATATGTGTAATTTTTAGTTTTTTAATAGAATTGTCATGCTTATATTTAGACTCTGTAAATATTGTAGTAATACTCCTATTTCACTGTTAAGTTTTGGTTGGAAGCAAAAAGATTCAATCCTTGAAATGGCCAACAGCACATTATCCAATAAGGATTTTTTTTTTTATCTTGTATGTAGATACAGCCAAGTCAACTCTAACATTGGGTAGGACTTCAGGAGCTGAACTGAAGTCTTAATGTGTCACCTTAACTGCTAACTTCATTAGGAATCACAGGAATCAGCCAGTCACATATTGATTTACAGTGGGTGGGACCAATTTTGTAGGGAAAAGAATCATCACTCTAGGGCAGGGGTGTCAAACTCAACCACTAAAAGGGCCATATTTAAAAATCTCAACAATCCATGGGCCAAAGAACACCTATGTTTTTATTTAATTTTAAAATAATGTTGTGCTGTAACCCGAACTGGCCACTATTTATTGAAAATACGCAAAAACTTCAAAAGTAAAATACAGACACTTGTAGTAGACCCTGAAATTTTACATGAATATTTGAAATATTTGAAATTTAAATGTCCCCAGGAGTTCAGTCTTTTAAACCTACCTATTTGCTTAAACTAGACACCTGACATCCTTCTTTGCTGCAAGTTCATTAAGACTTGGGCTCAGTTTCTGAGCGGCTAGGCTAATGTTAGGTATAAATGAAGATTTGTGTGGATTTGTGTACAACTGTGTAGGATTGAGGTGTAACCTGTGTCCTATAGACTGCTGTTGGGGTAGGGGGGTCAGAGCGCACATTACGTTGCAGTGCGTGCTGGGGACTGTAGTACAGCGCATTGTGAACGGGCTAATATTAATAGGAAATTGAAATACTTTTGCAGGCCGGATAAGATTGTATCGCGGGCCTGATCTGGCCCGTGGGCTTTGCGTTTGACACGTGGGCTCTAGGGCATCTGAAAGTTCTAGATACATCACTGATTGTGAGTAAGAATGGCAGCCTGACCAATATGTTTCAGTCAGATGTTAGAAATAGAAAACAGAGGCAGATCTATGAAAGGGCTCTTTACTGTCTCTTTCCTTTTTACTGTTACCAGTTTGAAATAAAGCATTGAGTGTCTTTTATGACTTTTCACATCCATGTTTAATCTAGAACAGCCAAAAAAATGTGAATTGTCATTAGCTTAGTGCCAACATCTTGCTACAATCCCACAAGGGCACTGGCAGGAACTATAAAAGTGTTGTTTTTTTCTTTCTCGTATAAAAATTTTAAGATTCATAGCCTGAACTGAAGACCTAGCACTAATATTCACTGTTTTACACACGACAGTATCATTACTAGGTTGTGAGTGGCCCACCATCCAAAAATATCCAGCCAAGATTGGCTTTGTGGTCAGAAATTGACCACTGATGAGGATGAAGAACAGCAAGCTACAAGGAAGTGGAGTCTAATAAAGTGGCCATTGACTGTATATGTATGATCTTTTGTTTATAACCATGTGTTTTTTGTCAAAGTGTCCAACTCTGAAAGGCCAAACTGCTAAACCACAAAATTTTGCAGGCTAATTCATACAAACACAATGTGTAAACCCATCAAACTTTCCCTCATACATTCTGGTTGAAATTTGATTGGCTAGTACAGTTCTTTCTCCTGTGTTCTGACTAGCTAGTTCCTCTTCACTCTTCAGCCTGCCTGTGTGCGGCTATGCTCAGGTGCCGCTGTTGAGCATGCCCAGTAGTTTGCTGGGCTCCAGGCCCTGCTGCTGTGCCATGCGCTGCACGTCGAAGCCCATATGCGTGAGGAACTGGATCACGCTCATCTCCCGTCCCGTCAGCTGGTCGCGGATGGTGGGACAGGTGGGGTTGCAGTGGGGCCAGGGGCAGCTGTCGATGAGGTGCAGGGGACAGCCTCGGGGTGGAGAGCGGGGGCTGCTGCTGCTGCTGTTGCCATGGTTACGGAGGCTGTGGTGGAGGCTGCGGTCCCAGCACTGGAGTGCACGGGGCAGAGACGTGCCCTTCACCTGCACGTCCATCCAGTAACTACAGAGAGAGAGAAAGGAGAGATTCAGTCAGTACATCAGTCAAAAAGAGAAGAACAACTACAAAAGTTTTCACAGTGCTAACTGATAGCTGCAAGCTTTCATTAAGAATCAACCTTTAGACACTAAACATGTCTTGGTTTTTCATAAGAGGAAAACAATCTGTAGTTGTTATTTTTTCTAGACATTTTTTCTTTGTTTTATGTGCATTCAGGAGAAGAAAAGGGGAAAACTCACTTTCTTGTGATCACCTCATGTGATAAACAGGCGGGTGCAAACATTGCCCTGTCATTCACAGGAAAGAACAAGCAATAGGATTTTATCACCGGATTTTGTACCACATGGACTGTACATTTTTATAAAGATGCACAATACCACTTCTCTTTCAATACCAATACTGATATTGAAACCTTCACTTTCAACTGATACCGATCCGATACTTCTTCACTGAAAATCACTAAGCTTTAAAATTATCTCTTTTTCACTAAAGGACTCTTTTCCTAATTTTTTTTACACTACGCACATGTCGGAAATTCACTATGCACATGTTGGAAATTCAAATTAGTTGACTGTCTGAAAAATCTGTAACAATAAAGTAAACGCTTACGGGATGTCTTTGAGGGTGTTCCTGAGCTCAATGCCCAGGTTCTGAATGTACCGCCACTGGCCCTCCTGTACTGGCTGACCCGTTAGATGGACGTTATCTACCGTCAGTTGAGCCTCGTCAAACAACCACTGCACCACGAACACTGGACCTGAGAGAGAGAGGGAGGTAAGGCAAAGGAAAGTCTCTTACATGGACTATAGTAGGGGTCGGTGTTTACTTCCTTGTTGTGGCTCCACGGCGGAATTACATTTTTAGGTAAAAATAAAAAAATCATGCTCTGCAGTAAAATAAAGCTCTGCTGATCGTTTTAACACAGTTTTAATATTAAATGGTCTTCAACACTTAGGTTTTTATGTATAAATGTTAATTCACCCTTTAACCCTTAAGGTTGGTGTGCAGACTGCTGGCTACATAGCAACGCAGATAACAGTCTTACCCAGCTAGTAGCTAACAAAAAGGCAAAGAGAAAGATTCAAGACAAACATCGATGATTTGGAGACAAATTGGCATATTTGCATTTATAATCGCTCCAGCTGGTTTCCTGGTACATTTAATCTGCAGCGAGAAACTGTCAAACACTAAAAATTTGCGAAGCTGAAGTCAGCTTGTCTTTCGTCAGCTTCTTGTTCGAATTCTCACATGCCACCTTAAAAGGTGCAACAGTTAGCTACATTCTGGTGCCTCTGGCACCATTTAAGGTGGACCGGGAAAATTTGAACAAGAAGCTGACTTCAGCCTCGTAAAAAGTCCAACGTTAAGAAAAGTTTCCTGCCGGAGATGCGATAGAAGCAGCTATAGCTGAGCTAAAGCTTAAGGTCTACTTTTTCGTTTAAATTATATTTTTTAGCATGTACTAGGATATTAGCACATACTGAGACACATTTACAGCCAAGATGGTGAAACTTTACTTCAATAAAATGGCCATGAAATGCTGTGGCTCTCAAGGTGGTTTGATTCTTCTTGAAACTTGACAAAATGGCTCTTCTTGGCTACCATTTGGGTTGCTGACTCCTAGACTACAGCATAGATATACACACCAAGATGCCGCGTTGGGTCCAGCCAGGCACGTCAACGGCGCTGCCATTTTGGGGCAGTCAACATATCGCTGCTGGACGGCATTCAGTACTATTACTACATTACAGAGCGGCAGTTTAAGAAATATACTGTCCAAAATTAGACTGTTTTGAGAATATTGCACCCAGAAAGCGGGATAGGATTATATAGGGAGGGAACGCAGCGATCCACATTCATGTTTGTGTGACGTTTATGTTTATTTTTATGTGTATTAAGATTAGAAGTGATTCACACATTGATGGATTTGTTGATGTGTGTTTGTGTTTCTACTCGCGCTAAACTCCGTTTGTTACGTCAGGTGCAGACTGAATACTTTTCTGCTGGCCCGGACAACTAATTAGTACTATTTATTATTAAAGAAATAAAAGCTACCGAGAGCAGTCCGTGCAACCTAGATTAATCTGTGTCTGAGGAATATAACACAACAAATTTGGTAAAAATCGGTTGAGTGATAAGGACGTTGTGGCAGATTTAAACCTGAGAACTCACCACCTCTCAATAGAAGTGAATTTGTTCACAAGCGGATCTTGACCGCTCCAACATGGCGGACGCGCGGACGTATCACCTCAGATAGAGAACAACAGACAAAGCGGCATCTAGGTATATACACCGATCAGGCATAACATTACGACCACCTCCTTGTTTCTACGCTTATTGTCCACTTTATCAGCTCCACTTACTATATAGGTGCACTTTGTAGTTCTACAATTACAGACTGTAGTCCATCTGTTTCTCTGCATACTTTGTTAGCCCACTTTTACCCTGTTCTTCAGTGGTCAGGACCCCCATGGACCCTCACAGAGCAGGTATTATTTGGGTGGTGGATTATTCTCAGCACTGCAGTAACACTGACGTGGTGGTGGTGTGTTAGTGTGTGTCTGGTACGAGTGGATCAGACACAGCAGTGCTGCTGGAATTTTTAAACACTGTGTCCACTCACTGTCCACTCTTAGACACTCCTACCTTGTCAGTCCACCTTGTAGATGTAAATTCAGAGACGATAGCTCATCTGCTGCTGCACAGTTTGTGTTAGTCATCCTCTAGTCCTTCATCAGTGGTCACAGGACACTGCCCACAGGATGCTGATTTTTTTGATTGATGGACTATTCTCAGTCCAGCAGTGACACTGAGGTGTTTAAAAACTCCAGCAGCACTGCTGTATCTGATCCACTCAGACCAGCGCAACACACACTAACACAATACCACCATATCAGTATTACTGCAATGCTGAGAATGATCCACCACTCAAATAGTACCTGCTCTGTAAGGGTCCATGGGGGTCCTGACCACTGAAGAACAGGGTGAAAGGGGGTTAACAAAGTATGCAGAGAAACAGATGGACTACAGTCTGTAATTGTAGAACTACAAAGTGCACCTATATAGTAAGTGGAGCTGATAAAATGGACAATGAGTGTAGAAACAAGGAGGTGATCATAATGTTATTTCTGATCAGTGTATATCTATGTACTGTAGAGTTTACCTTTTCACTGTAGTATGTGCATGAAACCACTAGAGGGTGCCGTTTCTCTCTTACTTTTCAGTGTTGGAAAGACTTTATATCCGAAGAAGCAATTCCATTCCTCTCCTGTGTGAGCCAGTCTGCACTGCTCAGGTACAACGCCTCCCCAATACCTACACCATGAAGAACAGAGTGAGCACTTCACCTTCATCTCTTTCTTTCTCCCTCGTTCTCCTTGTCCTTTTCACTCTTTCTCCTTCTTTTTGTATGTTATGTTATTACTCTCTCTCTTTCACCCTCTCTCTCCCCCTCCCTGTCCTTTTCTCTCTTTCTCTCTTTGATGCTATCTCTTTCTCTTCTTCTTCCTCTGTTTCCCTCTCCTTCTCTGCCCCTTTCTCTCTTTCTCTGTAATATGATGCAAGCACTGCCTCTCTCTCCTCTCTCCCTATCATGTTCTAAATATGATGCTATTATTTGCTCTTCTCTTTTTCTCTCTCTCTGTATCTCTCTCACCTGATGCCCCGTTTGATGGCCTCTGTGGGAGCACAGCTGATGGTATCCACACAGTCTGTGCGGCGATACTGCTTATTGTCCAGAAACCAGCCCGAGTCAGCCAGGCCTCTGACCTGAACTGATCCGTGACCTCGGCTTTTCAGGAGCTCGGCCACCTGGTCCACATTCAGCAGCACCCCTGTACCACCAGCACTGACACACACAGACACACGGGGGTCCATGTTAGTATCAGGCTTACACAAGTGAATGCACGATAAAGCATCTGCCTTAGACTGCTTTAAATCATGAGTACTTTCAATAATAAGTTAATGAATGAATTAACCAAGCGTCTGATCTGTCACGCTAAATGCATAGACAGCATGCTGACCTGCTCCCTGCCAGCAGAAGGACTTTAGCATTGTCCAGTCCTTTGGTCAGAAGTTCCTTCACAACTTCCTGAATGATCAGAGAGCCCATAAAGGCATAATCATCTAAACAGAGAGAAAGAGGGGGAGGTTATATACATATATATATATATATATATATATATATATATATATATATATATGTGTATATATATATGTGTATATATATATATATATATATATATATATATATATATATATACGTTAGTACATTACATATATAATAATGTTTTATCCGCTTGTAGAAACAAGTTTTCTGCCTTAAGATTAGCAACAGCTCTGTTCATCTTTCTAAACACATTAACATTTCTTCATTCTTTATTTTTTCAGTTTTTTGAAAGCTGTGTTTTCAGTTGGGAGCATCAGCATCATGTTCTAATTTAATACATGTATTTGTGATCAAATTTGTTTTAGATTATTGAAAACATTAATTACAAAAAAACATTTGGACGGTAGTGTCCATGTAGGAACACATAAAAAGCCCACTGTAGTGTGACTCACTCTGGTCTGTTTTTGGTGAAGCTCCACTCCACACATCACTGGAGCAGTAAGGAATGAATCTGCACACAGAGAGTTAGAACACAACCATCAGCACACAGAGAGTTAGAACACAACCATCAGCACACAGAGAGTCATAACACAACCATCAGCACACAGAGAGTCATAACACAACCATCAGCACAAAGAGAGTTAGAACACAACTGTCAGCACACAGAGTCATAACACAACCATCAGCACACAGAGAGTTATAACACAACCATCAGCACACAGAGAGTCATAACACAACCGTCAGCACACAGAGAGTCATAACACAACCGTCAGCACACAGAGAGTTATAACACAACCGTCAGCACACAGAGAGTTAGAACACAACCGTCAGCACACAGAGAGTTATAACACAGCCGTCAGCACACAGAGAGTCATAACACAACCGTCAACACACAGAGAGTTATAACACAACCATCAGCACACAGAGAGTCATAACACAACCGTCAGCACACAGAGAGTCATAACACAACCATCAGCACACAGAGAGTTAGAACACAACCGTCAGCACACAGAGAGTCATAACACAACCATCAGCACACAGAGAGTTAGAACACAACCATCAGCACACAGAGAGTTATAACACAACCGTCAGCACACAGAGAGTCATAACACAACCATCAGCACACAGAGAGTTAGAACACAACCGTCAGCACACAGAGAGTCATAACACAACCATCAGCACACAGAGAGTTAGAACACAACCGTCAGCACACAGAGAGTCATAACACAACCATCAGCACACAGAGAGTTAGAACACAACCGTCAGCACACAGAGTCATAACACAACCATCAGCACACAGAGAGTTATAACACAACCGTCAGCACGTAGAGTTAGAACACAACCATCAGCACACAGAGAGTTGGAACACAACCGTCAGCACACAGAGTTAGAACACAACCGTCAGCACACAGAGAGTTAGAACAGAACCATCAGCACGTAGAGAGTCATAACACAACCATCAGCACACAGAGTTAGAACACAACCGTCGGCACACAGAGAGTTCGAACACAACCGTCAGCACACAGAGAGTTAGAACACAACCATCAGTGCACAGAGAGTTAGAACACAACCATCAGTGCACAGAGAGTTAGAACACAACCGTCAGCACACAGAGAGTTAGAACACAACCGTCAGCACACAGAGAGTCATAACACAACCGTCAGCACACAGAGAGTCATAACACAACCATCAGCACACAGAGAGTTAGAACACAGCGGTCAGCACACAGAGAGTTAGAACACAACCATCAGTGCACAGAGAGTTATAACACAACCATCAGCACACAGAGAGTCATAACACAACCATCAGCACACAGAGAGTTAGAACACAACCGTCAGCACACAGAGAGTCATAACACAACCGTCAGCACACAGAGAGTTAGAACACAACCGTCAGCACACAGAGAGTTAGAACACAACCGTCAGCACACAGAGAGTCATAACACAACCATCAGCACACAGAGAGTTATAACACAACCATCAGCACACAGAGAGTTATAACACAACCGTCAGCACACAGAGAGTTAGAACACAACCGTCAGCACACAGAGAGTCATAACACAACCATCAGCACACAGAGAGTTATAACACAACCATCAGCACACAGAGAGTTATAACACAACCGTCAGCACACAGAGAGTTAGAACACAACCGTCAGCACACAGAGAGTCATAACACAACCATCAGCACACAGAGTTAGAACACAACCGTCAGCACACAGAGAGTTAGAACACAACCGTCAGCACACAGAGAGTTAGAACACAAGTGTCAGCACACAGAGTCATAACACAACCATCAGCACACAGAGAGTTATAACACAACCATCAGCACACAGAGAGTTATAACACAACCGTCAGCACACAGAGAGTTATAACACAACCGTCAGCACACAGAGAGTCATAACACAACCATCAGCACACAGAGTTAGAACACAACCATCAGCACACAGAGAGTTATAACACAACCGTCAGCACACAGAGAGTCATAACACAACCATCAGCACACAGAGTCATAACACAACCATCAGCACACAGAGAGTTATAACACAACCGTCAGCACACAGAGAGTTAGAACACAACCGTCAGCACACAGAGAGTTAGAACACAACCGTCAGCACACAGAGAGTTAGAACACAACCGTCAGCACACAGAGAGTCATAACACAACCATCAGCACACAGAGTTAGAACACAACCGTCAGCACACAGAGAGTCAGAACACAACCATCAGCACGTAGAGAGTTAGAACACAACCGTCAGCACACAGAGAGTTCGAACACAAACATCAGTGCACAGAGAGTTAGAACACAACCATCAGTGCACAGAGAGTTAGAACACAACCGTCAGCGCACAGAGAGTTAGAACACAACCATCAGTGCACAGAGAGTTAGAACACAACCATCAGTGCACAGAGAGTTAGAACACAACCGTCAGCACACAGAGAGTTAGAACACAACCATCAGTGCACAGAGAGTCATAACACAACCATCAGCACACGTAGAGAGTTAGAACACAACCGTCAGCACACAGAGAGTTAGAACACAACCATCAGTGCACAGAGAGTTAGAACACAACCATCAGTGCACAGAGAGTTAGAACACAACCATCAGTGCACAGAGAGTTAGAACACAACCGTCAGCACACAGAGAGTTAGAACACAACCGTCAGCACACAGAGAGTCATAACACAACCGTCAGCACACAGAGAGTCATAACACAACCATCAGCACACAGAGAGTTATAGCACAACCGTCAGCACACAGAGAGTCATAACACAACCGTCAGCACACAGAGAGTCATAACACAACCATCAGCACACAGAGAGTTAGAACACAGCGGTCAGCACACAGAGAGTTAGAACACAACCATCAGTGCACAGAGAGTCATAACACAACCATCAGCACACAGAGAGTTAGAACACAACCGTCAGCACACAGAGAGTCATAACACAACCGTCAGCACACAGAGAGTCATAACACAACCGTCAGCACACAGAGAGTTAGAACACAACCGTCAGCACACAGAGAGTCATAACACAACCATCAGCACACAGAGAGTCATAACACAACCGTCAGCACACAGAGAGTCATAACACAACCATCAGCACACAGAGAGTTAGAACACAACTGTCAATGCACAGACAGTTAGAACACAACCATCAGCACACAGAGAGTTATAACACAGCATTCAGAGCACAGAGTTAGAACACAACCATCAGGACACAGGGAGTTATAACACAACCGTCAACACACAGAGAGTTAGAACACAACCGTCAGCACACAGAGAGTCATAACACAACCGTCAGCACACAGAGAGTTATAACACAACCATCAGGACACAGGGAGTTATAACACAACCATTAGCACACAGAGAGTTATAACACAACCGTCAGCACACAGGGAGTTATAACACAACCATCAGCACACAGAGAGTTATAACACAGCATTCAGAGCACACAGGCAGTTATAACACAACCGTCAGCACACAGAGAGTTATAACACAACCGTCAGCACACAGAGAGTTAGAACACAACCGTCAGCACACAGGGAGATAGAACACAACCATCAGCACACAGAGATTCATAACACAACCGTCAACACACAGGGAGTTATAGCACACAGGCAGTTATAACACAACCGTCAGCACACAGAGAGTTAAAACACAACCGTCAGCACACAGAGAATTATAGCACACAGGGAGTTATAACACAACCGTCAGCACACAGAGAGTTATAACACAACCTTCAGCACACAGAGAGTTATAACCGTCAGCACAGAGAGTTATAACACAACGATCAGCACACAGAGAGTTATAACACAGCCATCAGGACACAGAGAGTTATAACACAGCAGTCAGCACACAGAAAGTCATAACACTGCCGTCAGCACTCACAGAGTTATAACAGAACCATCAGCACACAGAGAGTTAGAACACAACCGTCAGCACACAGAGAGTTAGAACACAGCCGCCAGCATTCACAGAGTTATAACACAACCATCAGCACACAGAGTTATAACACAGTCGTCAGCACACAGAGGTATAACACAGCCATCAGCACACAGAGTTATAACACAACGGTCAACACACAGAGTTATAACACAACCATCAGCACACAGAGCATTATAACACAACCATCAGCACACAGAGGTATAACACAGCCATCAGCACACAGAGTTATAACACAACGGTCAACACACAGAGAGTTAGAACACAAAAATCAGCACACAGAGAGTTATAACACAGCCATCAAGACACAGAGAGTTATAACACAGCGGTCAGCACACAGAGAGTTATAACACAACCGTCAGCACACAGAGTTATAACACAGCCGTCAGGACACAGAGAGTTATAACACAACGGTCAGCACACAGAGAGTTAGAACACAACCGTCAACACACAGAGAGTCATAACACAACTGTCAGCACTCAGGGAGTCATAACACAACTGTCAGCACACAGAGAGTTATAGCACAACCGTCAACACACAGAGAGTCATAACACAACTGTCAGCACACAGAGAGTTATAACATTTCCATCAGCACACAGAGAGTCATAACACAACCGTCAGCACACAGTCATAACACAACTGTCAGCACACAGAGTTATAACACAAACATCAACACACAGAGTTATAGCACAACCATCAGCACACAGAGGTATAGCACAACTGTCAGCACTCAGGGAGTTATAACACAACCGTCAGCACACAGAGAGTTATAACACAACTGTCAGCACACAGAGTTATAACACAAACATCAGCACACAGAGAGTTATAACACAACTGTCAGCACACAGAGTTGTAACACAAACATCAGCACACAGAGAGTTATAACACAACTGTCAGCACACAGAGTTGTAACACAAACATCAGCACACAGTTATAACACAAACATCAGCACACAGAGTTATAACACAACTATCAGCACACAGAGTTGTAACACAAACATCAGCACACAGTTATAACACAAACATCAGCACACAGAGTTATAACACAACTATCAGCACACAGAGAGTCATAACACAACCGTCAGCACACAGTCATAACACAACTGTCAGCACACAGAGAGTCATAACACAACCGTCAGCACACAGTCATAACACAACTGTCAGCACACAGAGAGTTGTAACACAAACATCAGCACACAGAGAGTTATAACACAACTGTCAGCACACAGAATTATAACACAAACATCAGCACACAGTTATAACACAAACATCAGCACACAGAGTTATAACACAAACATCAGCACACAGTTATAACACAAACATCAGCACACAGAGTTATAACACAAACATCAGCACACAGTTATAACACAAACATCAGCACACAGAGTTATAACACAAACATCAGCACACAGAGTTATAACACAACCGTCAGCACACAGAGAGTTAGAACACAACTGTCAGCACACAAATCCAGCCGAGCACCCTCATCTACACACACACACACACACACACACACACACACACACATACACACACACACACACACACTGTTTCTCAAAAAGTTTGTTGACACTCAATGTTTCTTCTATAATAAAGAGTATTAATAGGAAGTTATAAATACCTTCAATAAGTATTTAATAAAACCTCTATTGTAGTTTCAGCCAAAATGGCTATTAAGTACAAATTATTCAATTTAACTCAGACAACTCAGTGCTATAGGTCTGAAAGGATGTGTAGCTGACAAGAAGCCCTTACTGAGAAAAGGAAACAGACAAATCAAACAAAGACGCTGCTGATGTTCTCAGGGCAATGGACTGACCACCCCAGAGTCCAGACCACAACATCAGTAAATGTCATAAAATGCAACCAACTTATAAGACTGATCTTTGGAGGTGTGGAAAAACATCCCAGCAGATTTCTTTGAAAAACTGAAAGTAAGTCTCCTGAAAAGAATCAAAGCTGCATGTGTATATATACACATATACATCAGTGGTGTCACTCCATATGACCCACAGGTCTTGGGTGGTCCAGCTTCTATATCAAAGTGGAGAGAGTGTGTGTCTGTGTTTGCCTCTGTATCTGTGTAAACACACTTGTGTTGTGCGCTGGCTGTAGATGCTGTGGAGTAAGCGCAGCAGGGCAGCAGTACTGAGAGCGCTTATTCACACAGAGTGGAAAAGGCCTTTGGGTGTGGATGGAGCAGTCTGCGCTAGAATACTTACACCATGTTTGCATTCCACCAGTGTGGGTTTTCCTCCGGCTGAGGAGACAGAATGCCTGTACCTGAAACACACATACATATACAGATTGGCATCATTAATCATAATGCACTTTATAACGGCCTCCACAGAACTGGACTCTGTATGATTCAAAACAGTATCATGCACTCTCACTCTCGCTTTCTTCCTCTTATTCTCAGCTCAAAGAATTAGGATTAAGCAATAGTTAAGGAAAGTATTCAACAATTTCCCCTTTTTTTCCCCTGAAGGTATTTTATCAGCCAAGGCACGTTTGGTGTCTGAAGTGGTTTTATAATTATGCACTGGAGCTGTGAGGTTAATGTCGCTAAACAAGTAATGGAACCTAATGCTGCATTCAGGTGCTCCTCAGAAGGTTTTATATACCAGATGGTTAACTAGTAAATATGGGTAAATGCAATTCACAAATGGGAAAATTGGTATATCCCAGTTTCCAATCCCACTCTGACACACAATAATTGCCGCAGGTGAGTATCATGCTTAAATCATCACGTGGCACTTTCTGTGAACGGAGGTCATTTTAGGCCTCGAAACTCTTTAAAAATGTACTTTTTTTCTTTGGTGTTTGTTGACTGAGTATTAATCAAATTAAATGCTTCAGAAAATATTATTTTCCCACTTCAGGCTGTCAAATCAGACAAATGGACAGCATTTATTGCCACCCTGTAACCAAATTTTAAGGAGATGTATAAATGCCAATTAAAATCCTGTGTCAACTGAATTGTGCATTTTCTGCCAAGAAATATGGATATTTATGAAATGCTTGAAACTTTTCATGAAATAAAGTGATTCTTCAAGAGTTCTTTTGTACAGAAAATGGTTCTATATAGAACCACGAACACTCAAAGAACCTTTTGCATAATTAAAGGATTCATTGCATTGTGTAACTGTTCTTTATATTGATGCAGAATATGCTGTATATGGTTCTATGTAGCACCAAAAAGGGTTCTGCTATTGTTAAGATGTTAAGCTTGTAACCATAGAAGAACGCTTTTTGGTGCTATATACAACCTTTTTCTAAAAACCATATACAACACATATACAGAACCCTTTAATTATGCAAAGGGATCTTTGACTGTTCATGGTTGTATATAGAACCATTTTCTTTATTAAAGAACACTTGAAGAACCTTCTATTTCAAGTGTGACTTTTCAAATAAATAACAAAAATCTAGTAAAATAGTGAAATTCTTGTTTTAGTAATTTGAATTAATGACTCTTGTTACCAAATTGACAGTTCTGGTAACATAACCTACTTAATTAAACATTTTAAGACTGTTTTTTTACCAAAAATGACTGAATTACTGGGACCAAACCTGGCTGACAGGGTTGAATACAGATCATATTAAAACATAAATTATGCAACATAGAGTTGTAACAGTAGAGTTAGAGTTGTTTTACTCCAAATGGTTTCATTAAAATATTTGTTTGAAACCATTTTTTTATTAACAGGAAAATTACTGTTACATAAATATAAAAATAAAAAAAACAAAAACAAAAACTTTTACCCTGTTCTTCAGTGGTCAGGACCCCCATGGACCCTCACAGAGCAGGTACTATTTGGGTGGTGGATCATTCTCAGCACTGCAGTAACACTGACGTGGTGGTGGTGTGTTAGTGTGTGTCTGGTACGAGTGGATCAGACACAGCAGTGCTGCTGGAGTTTTTAAACACTGTCCACTCACTGTCCACTCTATTAGACACTCCTACCTTGTCAGTCCACCTTGTAGATGTAAAGTCAGAGACGATAGCTCATCTGCTGCTGCACAGTTTGTGTTGGTCATCCTCTAGTCCTTCATCAGTGGTCACAGGACGCTGCCCACAGGACGCTGTTGGCTGGATATTTTTGGTTGGTGGACTATTCTCAGTCCAGCAGTGACACTGAGGTGTTCCAGCAGCACTGCTCCAGCAGCACTGCTGTGTCTGATCCACTCAGACCAGCGCAACACACACTAACACATTAACACCACGTCAGTGTTACTGCAGTGCTGAGAATGATCCACCACCCAAATAGTACCTGCTCTGTGAGGTTCCATGGGGGTCCTGACCACTGAAGAACAGGGTAAAAGGGGGCTAACAAAATACGCAGAGAAACAGATGGACTACAGTCTGTAATTGTAGAACTACAAAGTTGAATAATTGAGCTTTACCCATGCAGCCAAATCAGTTTTTATGTGTAAATTAAGAAAACAGGATGACAATATTTGTCTAAGTCATTCTGCTTAAAACAACAAGATGTTGCACCTTCCTGTATGTATTATTATAAATAGAATGCTCCATTTTTTATTTGATCTTGGTCTTGTTAACAGGGTTGTGCATAAAATGTGGGACACAGGTCGATATAAAATAAATACTTTTCAATAAATGAATAGGAAAAACATTAATTTAACATTAAATTAATGGAAAATTTTAATAAATATATTTCATAGAGAAGTTCAATGTCAGTGAGGTTGGACAGCCCAAAATCACCATACTGAAGGTGGACCCAGACATTTTGTGTGTTTTCGTGATCATCTAAATGCTAATTTTAACCATTTTGTTTTTAATTACAGATCCCTTCACATTTCATAGAAATAAACAATTAGTCAACAGTCAATTTATTGCTTTTAAAACGCGATGGGACATACATTGAACTCTATTCATGGAAATGCTACATATATGCCTTAAACTGTGGCAAATAGTTACGTTTTAAGGCCATAGACTTAAATAAACTTGCTTGATACTGTATTACATACTGTTATCTATAACAATTAACAAAGCACAGACAAAATGGACGTATAAATCATTAAATGGCCTGGCCCCACAGTATCTTACTGAATTAATTCAGTCATACGAACCTACACGTACGCTCTGATCACCACTAAACCAGCATATGTTGTGTTCTGGATGCTGGAACGCTTATCAGCACCAGACCAGTGTTTTCAGCAGGATTGTTAGCTACATAAGCTTCATAGAGCTTCATAAAGAAGCAAACATCAGACTCCAAACATGTCTTAGCTGATCAACTATTCATCTCCTCTTTGAAGTTCTGAAAAGGATTAACAGATCGGAGTCCACTCTGCTAGAAAAACCAGCGTAGTTTAGCATGGCTGGTCACCAGCAAAACCAGCACATGTTGTGTTTTGGATGCTGGCATGCTAATTAGCAGCAACGTAAGTTGATATGCTGATCATCACCACAACCAGCATATGTGTTTTGATGCTGGTATGCTGGTCAATTAATATGACCACGCTGCGGTCATCAGGTAAACCAGAACCAGACTACCTCTAGACCGGCATAGACCAGCTAAGACCAGCATGAAACGCTTGCTAGCAGGGTGTACACTCATTCGCGGCCCTGCAGTGAGCAGGATTAGAAAAGTGTAAATCAGAAACACTTAAAGGAAAGAAAACTGTGTTTCCCCTTCAGGAAATAAAAAACTGGGTACGCGACAGGAAGGGTTAGCTTAGCCATGTCTGTGTGACTGTGTGAGAGAGTGTGTGTCTGCCTTGGCCACTTTCGTTGGAAAAACAAACACATTAAAACGTTTCATTTGAAGTCGAGCTTTTTTTTCTCTGAAAAGAATAACAAGCCGACGCACCAGAGTGGTGAATCAGACCAGTGTGGTTTTACCCTCAACCCACAGAGTGTACCCAACACACACACTGAGTACGCTGTACTTCAAGTCACAGCATAAGGTGGGAAGAAGTGGTTCAACAGAACAATTCTCTTACAAGTCAACTCCACAGACTAGCAACAGGCAACTTGTAAGCGAATTGTTCTTTTGAATGTTTTTTTTTTTATCAGTAAATTCATAAGTACAACCGAACTTTTAACGCAGCATCTACACAGTGTCGTCCAGGGATGTGGGAAGTGGGGCTGCTTTCAGCATTGTTTAAGTCTGACTTCAAAAAACAATTATGAAATTATACAAAAAACAACTTTAACTTAATTATTTCATACTTTATTTATACATTCACAAAATTTTATGAAGAGCACTGTTTAAGTTAGTGCTGAATTTTTATTCATTTCATACAGTGAGCAAAACCACTTTCCTCACCTGTTGACTGTTTTGGGGGTGTGTTGCAAAAAAACACAAGCAGATTTAGATGTCCACAGTTAACGTGTGTGCGTATTGTTTTTATACTTAAAGCAGCACTATGTAAGTTTTGTGTATTTGGAAACCCCTCTGGCAGAAAAGTGGAATGGAACACACAACATATGCTGGTTTGGTGGTAACATCAGTTGTGCTTCAGACCCCTTCCCCCAGCGGATGAATCTGACAATTGCGAGTGTGTTGAAAGAGTATTAAAGGAGAACTCAGTCAAAACTTTGTGGCTTTGTTCACACAGCAGGTAAAATTGGCCCAAATTCGATTTTTTCTTCATATTTGTCACAGATGTGTTATCTATGTGTCAGTGTGAACAGCAAAAAACACAGTGAATCTGACATTTTCAATATTGTTTTAAGACGCTTTCATATGCGGTACTGAAATCCGATCCATATCCAATATGTGGCAAGAAGTCTGAACAGCCAGATTGGAATTCATGCAACTTTTACATCAATCCGACTCAACATTCATCATAATTTAGTGCTGCTGAGACTCAATAAAAATTTATGATCTGTTCAGATTATTGCTGCATATAGTTCCCATTTAAAAAAGATAATGTGAACAGCCAAACAACAAAATTGGATTTGGTGAGAAAATCAGATTTGGGCCACTTTTACCTGCTGTGTAAACGCAGCCTTGGTGAAGGACGTGTCTTTGAAGGATGTGAGTGATAATCTACTACTGTCATCAGATCTTCATCAGTACTGATTTTGCATTTGTGACGGATCTTCTTTTTGAGTCTGTGCTTGTAAAGTTAATAAGTAAAGATGTGGAACGTGATCCGAAAAACTCCAATCTAGCACTTTCAGGTAATTATTTACATGATGATTTTCTATTCACGCAGTAATGCTGCTACTTTCAATTTTAACAAAAAGCGCAGGTGCAAGAACTCCAGTACAAAACTAAAGAAGCAACAAACACTTCTTGGCTGATTGACTATGTTTGTGTTAAGAAAAAATTGTGGAAATTTGAACTGTTCGTTTATACAGAATAGGCTTGCAGCCAGGGCTGTTTCACAAAGCAGGATTTCTAAGCAAAGCTGGATAACTTGAGAACTGAGGCCAAATAAGAACTGCCTGCTAGGACTGTTCCTCTAACTTGGCGTAAATTATCTAGTTAATAAAATACCCTCCTCCTCAGGTTAGGAGGAATCGAGCACAAAGATCAGCCTTCTATACTCCATTTATTCCTAATTCCAACATTATTTCTTTAATCTGAAATGAAATAAACTGAGCTGTCTCACAGAAGGCACAGAAGGCAGACAGCATGAGAGGTGAGGATGGGAGGAGATGTAGGAAGCGGTTGAGCTCACCTGTGCGAGTGCTGGGCCACCTGCTGGAGCTCATCAGCCTCCTCATGGTGTCGTACCTGCTGTCACAGTTTTCTTTACTGAAGCAGTACCATCCACCTGAGAGACAATCAGGAACATTTATTTAGTCTTACTAAAAGATTCACAAAGCATATGCTTCCATTTTTTTGCTTGCTTTCAGTTTTTCAATGTCTGCAGGGTTTTCCTTAACTTGTGACACTGAACCTGCAAAGTTCAGTCTTAGATGTTGGTTGTGTTTTCTCAAACACATTAATTGATGTTGATGTCTAGACTCTGAGGTTGTTCTGAGTCCCATTTTCTTATTTTCTCAGTTTTAAATTTCTGAAGCCCACTTTTAGAAACTCTACATCTTATAAATATTGAATCTCCTCAAAAATATCTCCTGAAGTCATAACTTGGCCAATAACTTAAAGGACAGTTTTACTGGAAAGTAAAGAGGGATAGACTCTTTTTTGCACAGTATTGTATGGTTCTGAAAGATCTGTCTAAAAGGATCTGTCTATTGGTATGCTCTTCTACCTACACACTCACATACGTACGATACTCACCCTCCAAGAACACCAACCACCTCCTGCTTCCTTTAGACTCCTTTATGTAGTACCTACAGCCAGAAAAGAGAAAATGATCAGGTTTTGTCTCATAGCAATAGGATTTCCTGTTTTGGAGGAGGTCCCTCTATTAAACTATGCTAAGTCCACATTTTCTAGAAGTATTTTATTATATTTAAATGCTATTTTTATTGTGGCAGTTGTAAAAATCTTTTTTTAAATTAGAAAACCCGGGGTTATCTCTCTTATCTCGGTACAGCTGTCTATGTGGAGAGGTGTGAATTGTTTTCATAGCAGAAGTTGTCTGCCCCTCCCCTTTTGTTCCTCTTGGCTCGCTAGCAGCTCAACACAAAGTCAGAATATTTCACATACAGGGTTATGGGGAAACTATCATCACTGTCCAAAGAAAAACAACTACCTCTGTCTTTATCGATTTTCATTTTTTCTACATCATTTGAGCACAAGAGCTTCCCTTTAAATTGTGAAAATTTCATGATGACTGGACTAACGTAAATGCTCCAAAAAAGCTTGGAATAAAATCTTTTTAAATTAACTCACATTAGAAGTAAAAAAATGTTTATGTCTTCTCCTGAAAGGGTGCCTTTTTGTAGATGCATGTCTTTCTTTGGACATTGACTATATTTTTTTTTAAATTAGATTAAATAAAAAATATCAAGACAATTTCCATTCCACTGGCGGAATGGTCACTAGGGGGTCTTCAGAAAGAGGCTGCTTTGTTCTTCTCAAAAACACACACACACACAGATTTCTGAGAATGTCTACTCTGAGAGGGTCAGCAGTTCATCAGCATTGGGCAGTATATGCCATGAGTTTTTTCAGAGCCAGTTAAATCTGAGTGTGACTCCTGCTGAGTCTCTCCAATCTAACTCACTCAAGTGCCCGCAACCCAACATCAACCCTGACCCTGACCCATGAGGACTGACCACAAAATGCTACTGTTTCATTTTTTTCTCTTTCTCATCTTTGTGTTTGGTCAAGAACACTACAGAGAGAGAAGCAAGTGGAATGGTGCTTGACCTTGAATACACTTTGAAAGGAAAAACATATTAAAAGATCTTTGACACAATAAAGATCTTACTGTGGACTTCTTAGTATAGCATAAGTGATCAAACAATGCAGTACAACCTTTTAAATTTTAAGGGCCTATTCTAAATCTGGAGTTCACACTGATAAAACTGCCTGTTAAAACGTTCTTAAACTGTCTCATCTCATTCAATCAGTGTACTGGGTTTAAACCCAAGCCCATGTATGAGCCAGGCCTTTTGACAACTCCTAGCATGCAGGATCATCTCCACCAGGAAAGCCTCAGTCTCTACACCTCTACACTCTTAATAGTAAGGGTCCCTAAATGGTTCTTGGCTTGGATGTGCAGTTCTAGAAAAAACTCAAAAATTTGATTGGTGTATCTTTACATCATGTGAAGGTTCTTTAAACTTTAACAGGTTCTTCACACTCTCACATCAGTTGAAAGATCCCTTTGGCAACCAAAATGACTCCTTTGTGGACCAGAACCAAAAAGCTCTTTTTGGCACTGATACATTTAAAGGGGAATTTCATAAATGTTTCAAATTTTGCATAATTCCAATGTTGTGGTTTGATATGAAACGGTGTATTATTGAGCAACTTACTGATTTCTTTACAGTGGTGGTGGTAGGAACCAGGGGTCATAATGTCTACATCATGAATATAGCCAGTTTGTTTACTATCCACCACCAGTAAACCTGTATGTCTTCTGAGTTTTTCTTTGTACTGTTGATATTGATAAAATTGTGGTATACCAACAAAAAATATGTTTTCTTTAGTTACTATTTTGCCTTATGATGCCCCGCATGTACCTCTCCACCATGAATGGGTTTAAAAAGTAAGTTTTACGCCAAAACCTTTTCTCAGAACTATCATAAAACAATGTCTCAGGCATCAGGCAGTGTATTCATAATCATTTCATGTAACAGCTTTCACTGTGAACAATTCTGATTCTCTTAAACTGAGCATTTCACATCAAACAACTCTGACTGGTATAGATTAAAAACTGCTTTTGGTTCCCAAAAGAACTTTTCAGTGGATGGTTCTTTATAGAAAGATTTCGAAATGAGATGCACGAGTGTGCAGAACCTTTTTTAAAGTTCAAAGAAACTCCAAGTAAATATTCGATACCAATAAAATACCTGTCCTAGAACCATGTGTCCAAGCCAAGAACAATTACAGAACCTTTTTTTGTCAAGAGTGCATATGCTGAACCAGAGCAGACGAGCTGTAATATTGAATTCTTCACCCGCCAACCCCCCTGTCCATCTCGCTGAGTCCAAACAGCACAGCATCTCTCCGGCAGTCTCCGTCCCGTACGCTTGAGGCTGCCAGCTTGCTTCATATTACTGGCCTCCGCAAAAAAACATGCGCTCTAACCTTCGCCTTTGATCAGCAAATTGAAACATTTGGCTTTGATTTCACAGCTAAAGCCCTCACTCTCAACTCATTTTATTTGGAGCCCATTTCAAAGAGTTCTGAAAACTATTATTAATTATTGAATTAGAGTACTATGCGTAGTGGCTTCCCAACAGGTGATTATGCTCAATCGCCCAAGTGACCCAATTCATGCAAAGCCCTCCACTGGCTCCCACCCTTTAGTCCTTCCAGGAAAAGAGGAACTTTCAAAAGACATGGCTGGCTTTGTGCTGAGCATCAGACATTTTGAGGCACTAGTAAACACATGCTTGGGTTGTATGGGTGCACTGCAGTGTGTTTATGAGCTTGGAGTGGAAGAGCCAGGGTGTTGGGACACTATCAGAAAGGTTATTTTAAGACCATAAGGTCGGACTCTCCATGTGGGGTCCTGCACTTTGGGTGTGTCCCTGAAAAATAGATTTGAGATCAGTGGGGTTCAGCCATGTCTCAGTCATAATTATTAGATCTGATATACTGGTGAGGTTTTTTCTAGACTGGAGTTAATGTTCCCACAACTAATTTAAGTGGCAAAACATCTTCAATTCCCCACTTGGGCTAAAACACCACGCAATAACAATAATGTTCCTTGGGCTAGACTCCTAATGCTATATTCGCTTGCATCTGTAACATAATTCTATTGTCTGCCAATTGCATACATGTAAATGTAAACCTCAAGATGAATAACTGAACAATAAGCTTAGAGTTTAAGGCATTGGTTTCCCACCCTGGTCCTGAAGTACCCACTTCCCTTCACGTTTTACTGTTTTTTAGTGATCCCAACACACCTGATCCAACTAATCTGTGAATTAACAACCTTACTGAGTTAAAGTGTGTGTATTAGAGCAGGGAAAACACTAAATGCATAGGACAAGGGGTGCTCCAGGACCAGGGTGGCAACCTGTGGTCCTAAGGGCTCAAACTCAAGCAAATGTTAGAAGATATGAGTATGTATGTCAATGAATGAGCTGAAACAGTGAAGCTGCATTATGTAAGAGATTTTTTTGAAAATTGAATGAAATATTATTACCAAATCAGAAAACAAAATTTAGAGGTGTTGGGTTGGATTTTATAGGAGTTTTTCATACCACAGTATACATCTTGAAGTATTAATGTCATACACACAGGCTTAAAAAGAAGGTCCTGCTCAATGTTTAGGTCTCAAATGCAAAATCAACATTATACTGATGAAGATATGATGACAATAGTAGATAATTCACTCACATCCTCTGAGGACACATTTTTCACCAAGTTTTGACTGACTTCTCATTGAATGCCTTTTCAACACACTTGCAATCATCAGACTCATTCAAAGGGGTCTGAGGCACAACCCACGTTACAATGTGTTCACCTGCATGTCATGTGCAATTCCACATTTTCACCTGAGGGGTCTCCAAATCCCCAAAGCTAACATAGTGAAGCGTTAAGGAAATATTAAGAAGGTTTCTGAGGTTGAAACTAGTGTGCAAACAACTGGCATGCAGTTTGCTTTACAGACAGCTCATTTCCTCATTGAAATGTTGTGGAATGTTGGCTACATTCCTCCAAACTGACCCAATGGTAGGGAATTTCAAATAAATATACAGATTTGGGGTTTCGTAAAGGAGTGATGCAATAATGCAATTTGCCCAAACTTTGTGCGGACGTTGGAATAATACTATATTTCTGAGGACTTCCATTCAGTGTAATGTTAGTAATGTTATGCCTAAGCCTAATATTAATCTAACCTTAACTTTAATAACCAAAAAGCAGTCTTTTGGCTCTTACAGTTCGTGGCATTTGTAGAAAAAAGAGCGTTTTTTTCTTTTAAAGGCCACCTAAATGTCCATACATCTTCAAAAATGTCTTTTGTTTCTATCATCATGAGGACATTTAGTCTTCACAAAGGGCTAAATACAGGACCAGACACAAGCACACATGGATTGTTCAGTACAGTATATTCAGATGTTCTATTTCACACCCTTAAAACACATCTCTCAGCACTGTCAGTGTCTGACCGTCTCTATTACATGGTCGGTCCATGTGTTCCGTGTTAGCCAAGGGTGAGTCTTTCTCGCTGTCCAACAGCTGCTACTGAACCGCAGGCTACACTCTCTGCAGCTTGTTCCTCTCCATATCTCTCTCTCTTTCAATCGCTTTATCACACAGATCAAGAAGAAGCGGAAAAAAAAGCTTCCGGAATAAAGCCATCAGACACACACACTGCCCTGAAGATGAGAGAGAGGGCTGATCGTTTCATCTCAGGGATGAGGGAGGCTGGAGATGGATGGAGGGACTAAAAGGGAGAAGAAAAAGGGGAGGGAGGAGAGGAGAAAGTGGGTGTCTGCATGTGTAGAGTTAAAATAATTCAAATTTAATTTAAATCCTCAGATTCTGTACTGTCAGAGACCAACCATGTTTATGTCATTTGTGGTCAAAAATGGCCATTTAGTACAAGTTATTCAGAGGTATTTCTAATGAGATTAGATATGAGAAAATCAGAAAGGGGAAAGTCAAAAAGAAAATAAGTAAAAAGAGACAATTCTTCATTTATCAGTCACTGGCAAGTCAAAATGGCCATTAAATACAAGGTGTTCATTTTTCAGGAGATATTTCTGAGGTTAGATATAAGTTGTATTAGGTTTGATTAGATATAAGACAGTTAAAGTCAAAAGGTAAAAGCTAAAGGAAATATGAGTTTCCAAAACTGATTAAAAAATACAGAAGAAATGGGGCTCCTAACAACCGTGCAGGCCTTGTAGACAACCAGTCAACCAGTTGTAGACAACCAGTCAACAGTCCCCATCAGAGAAACAGCACTCAAAGCTTTCATCTTTGAGAGAGAGGTCACTTTTGCTTCAGATCTGAAAAAATCTACAGGTGTTGATGTCCATCCTTCCATGGTGAGAAGACAGCTCAACACTACGAGTCTGAAAGGATGTGTAGCAGTCGAGAAGCCCTTACTGCTGGTGTTCTCAGAACAATGTACTGGCCACCCCAGAGTCTATACGTCAACACCACTGTATGTGTTTGGGATTACTTGGATTGTGAAAAGCAGAAAATGCAACCAACTTCTGAGACTGAACTTTGGAGATGTGCAAAAATATCTCTACAGATTTCTTTGAAAAACTGAAAGTCTCCTGAAAAGAGTGAAAGTTGTAATAAAGGCAACACTAAATACTGAAAAATCTGACATTATATCTTATTGTTGAGGCTTCTGTGTCATTTTCTGTTTTCTGTTTTCTCCTGATGCTGAAAACAGAATAACTTATGCTTAATAGCTGTTTTGATTGGCAATTAAACTAACACAGTACTGTATCTTTACATATACATCCATGGTCATAGACTGAAAGCCCCCTTTGATCACAGATTAGGCCCGCCAGACAGCTGGAAGCATGTGTGTATGTCTGTCTATAGATGTGTGCAAGAAGCAGCATTTAGATGTGGGCAGAAAAATGTGTAGTGTGTCCATATTTGTTTTTGTGTGCGTGCATGTGTGTGTGTGCGTGTCTGTGTTTTATGCAGTATGGCAGCCAGACAGCAGTGGAAGTGGAGTTTTTTGCCTCACATAAAGTGCTGTGTCTCCCGTGGTGGAATCCCTTTGATGTGTCTCTGGCCTTGGTGAATAAACTGTAGGCCTCTTACATGTAAGGAAACAGCAGGACTCCCACAGCACAGCCTCATCTGCCTGACCCTGGATCAGTTATAATACTTGGCTAATAACAGAGAGTGTTACTCATATGACCTGCAGAGCTGCTCCTGAAGCAGTGAAACAAGATCTTGGCAACACAACATTCTGTCTGATTCTTTATGCACTCATTTAGACTCAGGATGGCTGTCCCATTGTAATTCCACAACTACTGACAGCCTCACCAGTGGCGTAACTACCAGCAGTTGCATGGGGGCACATAGCAGAGAGGGTGCCCATGGTGACCGCTTATTATCTTTGTTGGACCCCTCATATTACCACTTTTAAACACATTTTACACGCATGACTCATGGGTAGCTACACCAATATCCTACTACCTTCTTGTATTCTTTTTATTGTCCCTGAAGTCCACTTATTTGTGTCTTTTAGGTACCAAAAACAGTCATAATTCACTTTTACATGCCCATTTTCCAACCTCTCTTTATTCCTTACAGTTAAACAAGCTGTTTTTGTTATTGTGCCTATGTAAACTATCGCTTTTTTTTTTGGCTGTCCTATATCATATCTCATTCAAAAAGCCAAAAAGCGATCTGGGCTGAAACTCTCCTTATAACTTCAGCATGATTGGGTGAGGATAAACCGCTGTAGGCTGAATATGCAGCTATATGTAGATATGCTGCCAATCACAAAAACAGGAATTCAAAATTCAGCTTACTTTCCAAATATTGGCTGTATGAACTGGAGAGTGAATGATATGTTTTGGAATTTTAACCATGTTTACATACTACAGCAAACTCCTTTACTTCATAAAGGGAGGAAACCATTGGTATACTTAGAGATAACAATAATAAGTAAACAAACAAGCAAATTGCTTCGTCACAGTCAGTTTTGTATGAGAGTCCATTCATTTTTTTAGGACTGAGGAGTAAGGTCCCAAGATCCACCACTCACCCACCATTTAGTATAATAGGACACTTCACAGCTCCTTGGCCAAGGTGAAACTAGAAACTAGGCTGGGACACTGAAGAATGCTGGGTGTGTATCAAGCAAATCAGATCAAGAATCTTGAATATCAGCTCTGTATAAGAAGCAGACATATCCAGATCAAAGGCAAGTAAAAGATTCTTTCTCACTGCCATCAGCATCCAAACACTGGCTTCATCAGCTACAGCTTCTAAGAATGTTTTATGACCACTGGGGCTCATCAATGAGATTATATATATATATATATATATACAGCTAAGACAGTCTATACTCTTCTGAATGGCTATATGCTAGTCTGTACTCTTTATGAGTGACTATATGCTAGTCTGTACTCCCCTTTGTGAGTGACTATATGCTAGTCTACACTCCCCTTTGTGAGTGACTATATGCTAGTCTATACTCCCCTTTGTGAGTGGTTATATGCTAGTCTGTACTCTTAATTAATGGTTATATGCTAGTCTGTACTCTTTATGAGTGGTTATATGCTAGTCTATACTCCCCTTTGTGAGTGACTATATGCTAGTCTATACTCCCCTTTGTGAGTGGTTATATGCTAGTCTGTACTCTTAATTAATGGTTATATGCTAGTCTGTACTCTTTATGAGTGGTTATATGCTAGTCTATACTCCCTTTTGTGAGTGGTTATATGCTAGTCTGTACTCTTAATTAATGGTTATATGCTAGTCTGTACTCTTTATGAGTGGTTATATGCTAGTCTATACTCTTCATGATTGGCTATATGCTAGTACATGTTGTTCATGAGTGGTTATTATGCTCTTTATATCCTAGTCTATACTTTTTTACATGCAAGTTTATGCTCTTTATGAGTTGCTATATGGTAGTCTACACTCTCCATGAGTGGATACATGCAAATTTACACTTTTTCTTAGTGGCTATATGCTAGTCCATGTTTTTTAAAAAAATGGTTATGTACTAGTATATGCACTTTATGATTGCTTAATGTATTAGTCCGTTCTCCTTATATGTTTGTCAATACTCTTTATGAGCAGTTATATAAAGCATATATGTGTTGTTAATAAACACTGATGGACATGTATTGTCTGGACATACATAAACTGGAGAATGCTGCCCCAAATATGAGAAGAGCGATGCAGGCATCTTCACCTGATACATGTGTTGATTGACAAAGTGGCCCTTTAAAATCCCTGGCTGATTACATCCTCAGGCATAGTATTCAGCAAATACATGTACTACAATGTAACTTGGAGTTATTCTTAAGTTATAGAAGTGCCTAACAAATGTATGGACCAGTGGGTCTTGATCATCTAAAGCAGGGGTACACAACTCTGGTCCTGGACGTGGCTGGTGTCTAGCAGAGTTTGGTAGTTCCTCTTCTGAAACACACCTACTAAACCTAGCAATTAACAGCTGTGTAATCAGGTGTTTTTGAGCAGGTAAATCACCAAATTCTACTGGACACCAGACCTTCAGGAGTTGTGCACTCCTGATCTAAGGGGTTAACCACAACGAGTGTTTAATTTTTGACCTTATAAAATTATATCTGCCAGTATGATCAGTTATCAGAGTTTTAACCTTCTTAAAATTAAGTATCGTATTAGTGACCCAGTCTTCACTGGTCGGGCCCTAGTCAGCAGCAGCAGCAGAGCTATGGGTTGGTGCCGTGTTTTAAGGTCAGTGAACTCACCCTGCAGATGAGCCGTCGTTGCAGGTGACCGTGGAGTTGTCCAGAAAGCGCAGCTTCATGTCCTGGTCTAGCCTGCGAGTGGAACAGGGGTACAGAGACTGGGCCAGGTTCTGCACCTGCTGCATCAGTGTGTCCATGTTACCTTCAACTGGTGTGAAGTCCAGGGGAAAACTCTCTGGCCCTTCACTCCTGCCCCGGTAGGAGGGCGGCGAGTGCGTTCGACCCCCCCTTGGCCTCCTGCCCTCTGCAACCTCGGCCAGTGAGAGAGTCACCAACATGGCCAGAGTAAGCGTCCCACCACCCATCTCCAAACGGGACCCCTTACGTTTACTCCTCTATGAGTCCACCAGTACTTTTCTTTTTGATACAAAACTCCAGGTGTTTTGTTCCGAAATTAAAGCCCAAGTTTGCTGGACTTTTTGTTGTTCAAAAATAAAAAAGTTGTCATGTAAAAAGAAAAAGATGTAATTAAAAAAAAAATCAAAGTTTTGTAACAAAAGGCTGCAGTTCAATAATAAAAAGTTCCAGTTCAGTAACAATAATTTACAGTTTAATAATAAAAAGCTGTAATTTAATAATGCAGGTAAAATACAGTTAATCATAAAAGGTTGTAGTTTAACAGTAAAAATTTGTAGGTTGATAAAAACTCCAAGTCTCTGGCTCTCAGCTCATTTATCCCCCACTAAACCGCGTCCTGAGATGATCCTGACTGAAGAGCCATTCAGCGCGAAATCAAACTTCACCGTCGGTGTAAAAACATTAACCTCTTCAGTTGATTAAGTGATTAATTGCTTGATTGATCTCTGCGTGTCTCTCTTCTCTTCTGATCTCTCTGCGTCTCGGTTCGTCTCCACGCTGCTGCCGCTGCTGTGGGTTTTATTCTAAACGCTCCGTACCCTCAGCCAATCAGAGCGGTGGGCTGGCCGGGGAGGGCGTGGCTTCGTCAGCACGCGCGCGTTCTTTTCTCTTCCTTTTTTTCCTCTTTGAAGTTGACTGAAATCGATTCTTTGATCTCCAGAAGTCTCTAGTAGAAGTCTGTCGATCATTCAGCCACCCAATAAATCATTCATTTCAAAGGTTTTAAGGATTATTTCAGGTATTCAGGTATTTATTTCAAAACTTTCCAAAAGTCTTCAGGCAAAGGGAGACATTTTTTTGGCAAACAACAAACAAATGAATAAAATATTAACCTCTTAAACTCTTACTACATCCCACTTTTATTACGTCCTAAGGCGTATTATTCAGTAATTACACGAAAAACAGTGCAAACTGACTCTTATTTTTAAATTATAGGAGTGAGAAGAGCAAGTTTAAAGTTTTGGAGGTTATAAACTTTAGTAACTTGCCGAAATGAAGTATATAACTATCACTACATCTGCTGTAAACATGCTTACTCACTGCTTACAGTGATTACTGTGAGATCTGCTTTAAAGACTAGGAAGACTCCCTTCTGATGATGTATCTTGAATGTGGAGATCAATTTCAAGGGCTTTGAGGTGAGAGTGGGATTTTTTTATGATAACTGGCTAATTCTTTAACTACTAAGAAAAAAGCTTGACGTCCAATTGAGGTTAGTGTTATGTCACTACTGCTAACAAACATCACATATTATCCTCCAGCAGTCAGGATCTGTTTGGTGCCACATTCCCGATAATTGCATGATGTATATCACTGCTGTCAGGACAAAACCTCGCATCTACATTTTTGGTGTTTTTCAGTTTTTGACATAATTTGAAAGTGCCTGTTGTCCTTTGCGTTGTTTGTAAATTTCATGATGAATGGACCAAAAGAAATGGCCAAAAATATTTTGAAAAAAATCTGGTTCCATTGACTTACATTGAAAGTACAGTATATTTTTTTCTTCTCCTGTAAAGTTACCATTTTGGGGATACGAGGTTTTGCTCCGACAGCAGCAATATGCAAAATTGTGATTTCTGTCAATCCAATCAGGCTAATGGACGGAATGCTGCTCTACAGGATATCATAAAATATAACAAATAACATATTAAGTGCTAGTTTTAGGCTGGAAAGCCTCTTTAAATTCATTAAACCTCAACTGTAAATGAAGAGAATTAACAGATTTGATGTATCTGAGCAACTGAGAGGCAAAGAGAGATAACACAAACTTTTAATCCTTAAAAGAATATAAACATCAGCACTATAGGGGCATTCATTTATACACCTCTGTGATGTCAGAAATGGTACAATCAGGTCACAGGTCTCAAAAAGTTCCTGGGTTTTTCAAGTGCTTGGCATGCTGGTGATTTACTAATCAAATAAAATCAAAACTAACAGAGCTGGTTTAAATGGGCTGGAAAAACATGCACAGGCGTTCAGATGAGAGCTCATTTCCATAAATAACTTCCGTTCTGCCGTACACTTGCTCTGCTTTGAGAGGGCACACAAACACGGGGCTCAAAAGGCCCTTAGCAGAGCGACTGAAGTTTTATTTCCTCGCCTGATAGTTCGGACAGATAAGGGTCGGAAACTGTTTGTTTATTCAGACGGCAGTAATTTCCCCAGGGCCAAAGCAGGCTCTTTCACCTTCAGAGCTTTGAACATGAGTGAATAGGTGCACAGGAGTGTTTTGCTGGGGAGAAGCTTACAGCATTTAAGGCCAGTTTCCCTGACATTGATTAAGCTCAGTCTTGGACTAAATTGCTAATGGAGAATCACCTCCTTTTAGTCCGGGTTTAGGCTTAATCTGAGTCTGGGAAACTGGCCCATGAACTTGGTATCCAGTTCTCATTTTAGAGTTCATGGGCATGAACTTTACTGCGCAGAAGTCAGAGACTACCCTTCATTTATTTTTTTTCCTGTCAAAGCGGCCGTTAAGTGCAAGTTACAAGTCATTCATTTTCAGGAAATGTTTCTGAGGTGATTAGATATGAGATACACTTGCATACGGAAGGAGAAAATCAAAGGAAAATAAGCAAAAAAACAGTTTCCAAAACTGGAGTTAAAAAAAAATGATTGAAAGACACAGAGAAAATTTAACTCCTAACAACCACTTGAAAAACCTGGTAGACCAACAGAACTGTCCCCTTCAGATAAACAGCACTTAAAGCTTTCATCTTTGAGAGAGAAGAGAAAATCAAGCCGCTTCAGATCTAAAAAAATCCACAGGTGTTTGTGTCCATCCTTCCACTGTGAGACGACAACTCAGCGCTATGAGCCTGAAAGGATGTGCTGCCGTCAAGAAGCCCTTACTGAGAAAAGAAAAAAAAGGAAAAAGGAAGACAGAAAAAATGAAGATGCTGATGTTCTCTGAACGATGGACTGACCACTCCAGAGTCCAGACCTCAACATCGCTAAATGTGTTTAGACTGCATAAATTACGGAAAACACATGAAAAAAAATTCATTATCCCCAAAATGTTTTTGCATAAGTTGTTCTTGACACATATAAAAAAATTCTTTATCATGAAATACACATGAATGAAAAATGTCTTCATTTATTTCTCATTGAAAATAGCACAACTCATAGAAATCTAAAAAATTGGAAAAAAATATTTTTGCAGGTAAGGTTGAAGGGTAAATAGCATCTATGCATAAGTGATTTTTAGAATTCACAAGGTATAAAATTTTGAATTGATGAAAGCCTCAACTTGGATTACAGAGAAAAAAGTTGGCAATGTAAATGACAATGATCAGTGTGTCCAGTAGCACTGTGTTCATTTACCACCATTATTGCAGATTGTAGTTCCATTGTCCATGCTGAGGCCATCTGGCCACAATTATGTTTCATCATTTTATATAAAAATCTATGACATCTAGAAGAAATTGTTTAAATAATAATAATAAGATGCTAGACCTCACCATGTGATGTGTGTGTTTGTGTGAAACAGAAGCACAGACTTGAAAATGGAGAAATCAAAGATCTTTTTTTGTAGTTAGGAAATGAAATTAGCGTAAAGAACATACTCTACAGGGAGCATGTATCCCATTTTCAGTCATTTTTAGTCCACTACTTTTATTTATTTGTTTAGTATTGGAAAAACGTTAAATATGATATGTGCCACAACATTTGCATTATTTTATACTTCCATCAGCCATGCACTGTTTAATACTGTATTTTCAATGCAGTAAAACAGTTCCCACACCAGTTGTTGGCTGTTTTAGGGAATGTTGCTAAAACACAAGTAAATAAAAGAGTATGCAGAGATGTAGGTTGGTTCTGTGGCTCAAAGTTTTTTTTAACTTCAAATTTTTAATTTTAAGGCTTCAAATTCCAAGTAAAGTAATATTGTCCTACATTTTAATAATACAACCCCTTTTTTTTCAAACAGGGTGTGTATCAGCAGTTCGTTGTGTCAGTTATATTTGTTTATTGTCATCTCTCTTCACATTATAGCATGTATTTGCGGTAAATTATCAAATTTTTTATACATTTAAAACAGGCTGTTTTAGTAACTTAGTTTCCATATATAGACTGAATGGATTGAGGAGTGAATAGTATGTTTTGAAACTTTAAAGGGTGCATATTCTTACTTTTTTGTATTTTAGCTTTTCCCTCAAGGTCCATTTCTAACATGTATGTGGTTTTATATACCAAAAATGGTCATATTTAATTTTTACTTGACCATTTTCCAGCTTTGCTTTATCTCTTGTTAGAATTAAAGAGGCCGTTTTTGTTACTCTACCTTTAAGACTGGCATAAGATAAATGAGCTCTGTTCTGATTGGCTGTTCTATGTTGTGCCTCATTCAAAAAGCATTCAGGGATAAGACACTCCCCAAACTTCAGTATGAATGGTTGGAGTTAAAGTGCTGTAGATTGCAAAGGCAGGCTTATGTAAATGACAAATTGACTGTATGATTAATAGCTAGACAATAGATGATAATAGATAACAGTAAATAAGTCATAACAAATCCAGTAACCCAACAACGTGCCCGCTGGATCCCATTCCATCTGCATTGTTCCTGTCAATCTCCAAGGATCTACTGCCCTTCATCACTTTTCTCATTAACAAGTCCTTGTCATCAGGTGAAGTTCCATCAACTTTCAAGACTGCAAGAGTACTTCCCATCCTGAAGAAGCCCACGCTTGACAGCTCTGATATCAACAACTACAGACCGGTATCACTCCTTTCTTTTCTTTCAAAAATTCTTGAACGTACGGTCTATAATCAACTGTCTCTCTTTCTCACACAGAACCAGCTCCAGGACCCCAACCAGTCTGGCTTCAAACCAGCGCACTCAACAGAGACTGCTCTTATAGCAGTGAACGAGATCAGCCTGTCTGTCGTCTTTCCTGATTCTTCTTGACCTCTCGGCAGCTTTTGACACGGTCAATCGCACGGTCCTTCTGGGTGTCCTCACCAACCTTGGAATCACTGGCTCTGCGTGGAAGTGGTTCAAGTCCCATCTGGAAGATCGCTCATACCAGGTAACATCCACATCCTCTCCACGCAGGCTCTCCACTCGTGTCCCACAAGGCTCAGTGCTGGGTCCTCTTCTCTTTTCTCTTTCCACTAGCTCTCTTGGCACTGTAATATCATCTCATGGCTTCTCTTATCACTGTTATGCTGATGACACTCAACTAATGCTTTCTTTCTAACCCTCTGACACACAGGTTTCCAGTCGGATCTCGGCATGTCTGTCTGACATTTCTTCATGGATGGCAGCTCACCACCTGAAGCTCAATCCTAGTAAGACTGAGCTGCTATTCATCCATGCAACTACAGGTCCTCATTATGATCTTGCCATCTCATTCGAAAACTCTCTGATTGTCCCATCTGTAGAGGCAAGAAGTCTTGGTGTGGTTCTGGATGGCCAGTTATCGTTCTCGGATCACATCGCGAACCTAACTCGGTCATGCAGATTTCTCCTGTACAACATCCGGAGGATCCGACCCTTTCTCACTCGAGAGGCCACCCAGGTACTAGTGCAGTCTCTTGTCATCTCAAGGCTTGACTACTGCAAGTACTGTGTCCGTACAGCAGAGTCTCTCACTGTCTTCAAACGCAGACTGAAGACACATCTCTTTTTACAGCACTTAAATGAGCAATGAATTAAGTATTGATTGTAAAGTATTGTACTGCACTTATGTATTGTATTGCACTGCTCTGTGTTTAACTGTTCCTTTTTCTCTAGGTGTCAATAATGACTTTCTGATTCTAGCAGTATCTGAGCTCAGGACTGACTTTCTCTCTAACCTATTGGTAACTAGCAAAGATACTTTCTCTGGATAGACAAAACACTTTTTGTAAGTCACTCTGGATAAGAGCGTCTGCTAAATGCTGTAAATGTAAATGTTAACACTGTACATATATGTTCGTTTTATTTTTAGGGCCTTTGGTTCCTGAAGGTCTCTATGCTGTTGTCTATCTTTGCCCAGTGTGAAGTCTACCTCTGTGTGCTCCATGACGGGTTGAATGATGGGGTGATTCAGACAGCAGGTGAGCATTGGGGGTGACTAATATAGGGGAGATAAACTGGGCACCCAAAAACACCTTACAGAGGAAACAGCCCTGTAATAGTCACACCCTTCACAGCTCTTCAAAGGGTTCATAACTGAGCGCTGAGTGTAGCGTATGAGGCAGCAGCCCACATACCCCAGCCCCTCCACTGCACAGTAACGGATCTGAACATGATTCCTCCTGACATACCTCTCACTCCTCATACCTCTCAGACTCCATTCAGTTAAGCGGCAAAAGCGTGCCCTTTAAATCACTCACATATGCTTCCTCTACGGGAACCACAGTCAATGCAAGACAAGCACGAGAGGCAAGAGGAGTCAGAAACATCAGGGGAAATGATTGAAAGCTGGAGGGCATGAAATCCTGATCCTATGATGCTATAAAACATGTAAGTAAAAGTAAACAGTAAGAGGAAGAACTGTGTAACAGTAACAAATGAGTAATAGTAGCCAGCAGTGCTGTACAAAAGAGACCATGCTTCCTTTACCAGTCAATGGCCAGTCTAAAGAGTTTTTAAAACTAGAGTTCAAAAATATTATTAAAATATATAGAAAAAATGGGACTCCTAAGGTCCGTCTAAGACCAGGGAGACCACCAAAAGTGTTAGATAAACAGCTCTTAAAGCTTTCATCTTTAAGAGAGAAGAGAAATTCAAGCTGCTTCAGATATGAAAAAATCCACTGGTGTTTGTGTCCATCCTTCCACTGTGAGACGACAACTCAGCGTCTGAGAGGAAGTGTAACTGTCAAGAAGATGTTACTGAGAAAAATAGATGAAATTCAAAAATCAAACAAAGAAGCTGCTGATGTTCTCAGAACAATGGACTGACCACCCCAGAGTCCACACCTCAACATCACCAAGTGTGTTTGGGATTACTCGAATCATGATGCTAAACCAAGCAAGGCATGGACACAGTAAATACTGAAAATCTGATATTATATTTAGTTGCTGAGGCTTCTATGTAATTTTCTGTTATATATACATTTCTGACTTTTCCTTCCTTGATACTGAAAAATAAATAACTTGTACTTAATTATTGTTTCTACTGAAAATGAACAAATGAAGGGTGCTCTTCTGCACACTACCATATAGTATCAGTAGTGACCTTGTTGTTAGTTATTTGACATTGAAAGATTTCCCTATTTTTCATGATTTTTCATGTGATAGGTCTAACTTTCTGACATAAAACCCATTATGATATGAGTTATATTAGGAATCATATATATATATATATATATATATATATATATATATATATATATATATATATATGACTGTTCTACTGTACTCTATACTCTTTGTATAAAAACTCAGTAAATGTAGATTCACTGGTCATTTTGGATAGTAAATAAAATGGCTATATTTCTACCGTAGACTTTGTGACGCCTGGTTGCTATCACCAACACTGTAAAGAAATCCAAACTTGTTTGTTTTTCACATCGGAGCACTTTGACTGACTCTATTTACATCTCAACAGCTGGATTATGCAGATATTTTGAAAAATCTGTGGAATGTGGTTCAGTGAGCTAAACGATCTCCATCATCCATCTTAGTCACAGTGACAAACATCTTTTGGGTCAAAAAGTCTCTAGATAATTTCCAAAAATCCAGAGACTTTATGACTCAAAAGGAGTTTCAGGCTGTTTATTGTGAAAATAAAAATATGACCACTGAATGTGAAATAAAGTCGTCTATGGAGCCCCCCGAAAGGACATTGGGGGAAAAACATGACATGGCCTTTTCTATAATGGGTAAAAAACCTCTCCTGCCTGTGAATCTCAAATTAATTATTTTCAGATCATTATCTCAGGATAATTGTCTTGAGCCGTCAAGTTGTTCAGAAGGCCATGGCTGCACCTGAACAAACACCAAAGCTCCGGACATATTTATGTAACCCTTTCACCAAAACAATCTGTTGTGTTTTAAAACACTTTTCAAATGGCGGTCTGATGAAAATGGACAATGGGCTTGGGGAGATGTATCTCGAGATAATTAATTTGTGAAAAAAAATCTAAGGTCATTTTACCGGCAAGAGGGTTTTTTACAAATGAAAGAAAAATGCATGTCATTTTTCCCCCTATGTCTTTTCAAGGTCTCCATAGTCATCAAGCAATCTGCCTGTATAATTAGCATCCAGTACATTTTCTTGCATTGAGTACACTGACAGTACACTGAAGCCGGAGTCTGCGCTGCTGGCTCAGAGCTGCTTCAAATAAAGCTGCTTCAAACAAACACAGTGACGTCACTCTGCAATGGCAGCCAGCAGTACTGCAGTGTCAGTTCTGACTCCGAACGGACGAAGACAGACCGTAAAAGTCTCCCCGAACACACCTTTACTTCAGGTAAACATGGTCCAGGACATGCCTGGCATATGCGAAGCTTTCGTTGGCGTTTCATGTGCAGTCATGCTGTTTTTTGTTGTATGTGAGAACAATGCCTGCTCATGTAGCTTCGTTAGCTCTGCGCTGCGAGTCAGAGAAGTCTGTGAAACAGAAAAGAGGAAAACATGATAAAAAATATAAATTCACTGCTGTTTTAACTCTGCAGGTTCTCGAAGAAGTCTGCAAGAAACATGGGTTTAATGCAGACGACCACGGACTGAAGTGAGTGTTCTTTTAGTTACCGAAAAGATTAATACACTTATTAAAGTGTCGTAATGCTAACTTACATTCCTATATGAGTCTAATACCGAATTAGCACAGTTAGCTACTACAGCTAGTACCCGACACCTCACAGGAGTAATAGGTTAGATTGCTGTACGGTAATGTTATGAATTGTGAAGCAATACACCGCACAAATATAGTTAGCTATCATAGTTTCATAAAGTATTTGTAAGGATGGCCTGTTAAGGTTACTGAACTGCTGTAACATACTAACTTACTGCTGTCGTATAATAAATAGCTTGGTGCGTTACTATGTAAAGTGCCATATCAGTGCCTAAATATATTCAGAAATAAGTAAATTGTGAGTTTTGGGTTCTCCTTTGTTTATAAGTGGCATATGAGAATACTTCTTCACTTGCTAACCTTATATGTGATTAAAGCCAACACAGAAGTTGCAGTCATATGTAAGAGTGCTTCCAAACCATATTTTGAACTAGAGGTGGGTAATATGGTAAAAATGTGGTATCACAATACTTCAAGATGTTTTCGCAATTTACGATAAGTCACAATATTTATTTTTTCTGACATCGGGTAAGTTGGAACAGAAGAAGTCGTGCCACCTTTGAAAATGCTGTCAAAAACTATCAATCCAATTTGTATTTAACTTATCACCCACTGTGCTGCACTAAATCCAGTTATACACAACTGATTGTGCTCTCTTTGTATTCAAACATGCATGAGGAAAGTGTTAAGTGCTAAAGATATCCACAATATGATCAGAAAAGCCTTTTCGAAATATTGTGACATTATTTATCATGATAACCATGAATATTGTCATATTGCCCATCTCTATTTTGAACTATGTGTCTGTGTTATAACACAGAGTTGCAAAGGTGATCTGCTGCTGGAGTGTGTCCTTTGTGCCAAAATGCTTTTTTGCACCCAGTGCTTTCTATTATCTCTTAGTCTGAGTGACTCTTTTATGTACAGGTTTCAGAGGAATGTGCTGGATCTGACGCTGCAGTGGAGGTTTGCCAGCCTGCCAAATAATGCCAAGCTAGAGGTGGTGGCAAGCACCCGGCAGCGGGGAGGGGCAGAGAGCACGGTGGGTTACTAGGGTTACTACGTTGTTGTTCATCTGTACGACTTAACTGTAAATGTAACTGGCTACATTAAGGCCTTAACAAGAGCAACAAAGCCAGCTCTTCTTTAAGAGTTCTTTGTGTAATGACTTCTGGAGTCATAAGCATTCTGGTTCATATCATCTCACTTTGTTCATTCAGATAAATTTGACAGCTTAGTTTATGCAGGAAATACTGGTACCATGGCCAGTACCAAGGTGTCATCTACACACATAGCAAAAAAAGTTATATGACAATAACGGAACCCCTTTTCGTGCTATATGCTCTATATGGTCAAAAGTTTGTAGACACTCCTCCTAATTATTAGGTTCAGGTGTTTCTGTCACACCCATTGCTAACAGATGCATAAAATCAAGCACATAGCCATGCGGTCTCCATAGACAAACATTGGCAGTAGAACAGGTCATACTGAGGAGCTCATCATTGCCACAGGTCAGCTTGTGAAAATTTCTGCACTAGAAAGGAAGCAACACTAACAAATGAACTGTGTGTTCGGAGCTTCATGGCTATATATCTACAGTTTACAACTTTGTTAGACTTTGACTCTTTGACAAGAATTATTGCTGGGCAGAACTGTGGAATTTGTGGTATTATTAACAGTTTTCTTACAGTGGTGCCCAGGTGTGCTAGAACAGATTAGAACCCCATAAATTTCTTCATAGGATGTTCTGAATATGTCATTATTTTAATTTCTGGCTTCAAAAATACATCCTCGTTGGCTGACTTGAGCTTGAAATATTTGTCTGAACCTGACAGGACTCTACTGCGTCAGGTTTAGTCAGGTTTAGACGTCATTTTCTGAATGTGTATCTTGGTCAAGTCAAGTTAAATTTTCACGTTTGGGTTTTCACAGCACCCCTGGGATGGGCTCCAGCACCACCACCCCCCAGACCCAAATGATAAGATGCTTAGTTAGTGTGTGTGTGTGTGTGTGTGTGTGTGTGTGTGTGTGTGTGTGCGTATGTGCGTATTCTCACAGCTTCCAGCTTTTAAGAGTTTGTACCCTGCATATCCAGCTGCTTTAATTTTATTCTTCCTATTTACATCCATTACATTAAAACAGTTATTAATTTGACTTGTGTCATTGACACAGTTTAGCATGTAGGTCACTAAGGCCTGTGCTCCTGAGAAAATGGATGCAAGGTGTTTTTCTCAGTGAAAATAAGTTATCACATCCTCCCATTGAGATGTTCTTCCAAAGTGTTGCTTATTAAAGTAGAATTTTAGGCGGCTGATTATTTTGTTATACTTTTTATTTTTTTTTATAAAGTTTTATTTTATTTGTCCCTGATTTCATAATGGCTGTTATTATTGCTATGTGTAAACCTAACTAGTGCTATCCTGTCAGGTTTAATTCAGCACTGTGGATGATAATTGGCTGGTTCAGATCAGTTTCAGACAGAATTTTATCGACTCAACTCGATAATGTGGATCAGACACAAGATCATTGGGCCGTATTCAGGTTTGGACCAAAAAACTGGCCTGATTGTAGCTCTGTTAGTGACACAGGCTACATACACTAATAAAGTGACTAGTGGCTCTGCGTCACTATGTGGGCTATAGTACTGGCAGGCATAAATGATCTGATTTAAGGAGAGCCTTCATGTCCTATATTGGGCGCCGATTCGTGAGAGAAAGTGCTTAAACCCTGTGGTGCTGTGCGGTAGATTACTTCACCATCCCCGGTGTCCAGAACACAACGTGTGCGCTCACTTTACTGCTACAGAGCGGGTCATAAAAATAATCAGCGCCTTGTTTGATTCCTTGTTCCAAAACATTTATTCCTCCGCTTTGAACATTTTAAGTGCATTTTTCCTCCTCACACGCACGCACACACCCTCATACAGTGAACACTTTCTCTGTTTTCCTCTCTTGCTCTCTCTCTCCCTGCCCAGCCGTAATTTCCACTTTCTGTTTATGCACTGGTGCAATTAGGCGTCCCCATTACAGGGCCATGTGGCTGGGCCTCGCTGGGTGTTAACATGGCCATGGCATCCTTTTCAAGTCCATTCCACACCGACGGCCCACAAGGCCAGGCTGCCTCTAAGAGGTCCGTAAACAACCCTGCCTATGTCTGGGCTGTGTCACCGAGTGCCATCTTAGAAGTGGACTTAGAAGTGGAAGTTTCTAGAAGGAGAGGAATGGACACATCTGCCGAACAGGTTCTTCTAACACAACCAGGCCTCATATTGGTTGCAGATGACTTCTTGTTTGTAGAAGAAACTAATTATTTCAAGGCAGGACAGAAGCCTTTTTCATTGTGGGTGAGTGTTTTTTTTAACCTTTTTTTGAACCTCAAGCTCAGATTTGAACTATTTTTTTTTTATTTTTTATTTTTTTTGTAGGTCGAATGAAATGAAGGACATGTTGGTAGTTGTGGCAGGTGCAATTTCTTTTCTTCCCTATTGATGGAGTTACACTATAAGGCCCTAGAGTTTTCAGACACCTGCTCATCCAGTGTTTCTTCTGAAATCATTGGTATTAATAGGGAGTTTGTGCGCCTTTACTTCAGTAACAGCCTCTACTGTTCTGGGACAGCTTTGCACTAGATGTTGGAACATTGCTGAGAGGATCTGATTGCATTCAGCCACATAAGCATTAGTGAGGTCAGGTACTGATGTTGGATCACAAATGCCAGTCATCGCTCAAGAGAATGCAGTTCCACTGCTCCATGGCCCAGTGCCGGGCATGGTGACCTCTCACTTGTGCGGCTGCTCCAGGGCACCCCAGTCTATTGGTCAGTGCTTTGCTGTGTAGGTGATGAAACCTGTATGTGCGCAATTGAACAACTTTGTCAGCATTGTGTGCACCTTAAAATAGAAGACGTGGTTGGATACTTTTGAACTTGTTGGTGTTGCGTTTTTCCTGTGCATGGCACAGTATGATTACAAATCCCATCCCAGAGCTATTCATACCCTGGTCGAGTACCTGTCCGATTCCCCTTGCACAGCAGAACCGTGAAAGTAGGTAGGGTTCTCTGTAGGTTGTGTGGTGGTCATATAATTTCTCACATGACACAAATATTACAAGGCCCATATAATGAAAAATTTTCCTTGTCTTTTTTGAAATAAAAGCTTATAAACAATGTTAAAGTTTCTAAATGTACTGTTTATTCCTGAGATCATACAGTCCGTAGCAGAACAGTTGATGTCAAAAAAACAGTGCATTTACATATATCCACCTGTTCAGGCTGTAGCAGTTTAGCACAGCCCTTTCACATTATAGTTATAAAGAGTATTTCAGCCTGGACTGCTTTTTTTAATGAGTTCCAACATAGGGCTGCCGGACAAAATATAGCTAATTTACATATAATTTGCATACCACTTATCATCATAACGTATCATTTTTAATGTTGTCACAGCTTATGTCACATGCTGATATTTGCTAACTGTACTCTAGCTAGCCATCATGACATAAAATATTGTGACATCTGTCATGACAATTAACAGTAATGGTAACATGGCTCTGTTATGTTACTTTACATAATCGATTATGATGACTCATGACAGCATATGACATCTGTTATGATATGCTTTTGCCATGGTTATGCCAGGGTTATCATGCAGGGTTCAAGTAAAGTGTTACTAAAATAATGTAAGATAAGGGCCCTTTAACAGTGAACTCAGTTGCAACAAGTTAGCTTCAAGTTCTTATTTATATCAGATTTACTCTGCATCGGTCACAGACAGCAATTCTGGCTAGCTAGCTAGTAGTCATGGATGGCCAATTCCGGCCAATTTTTGGTTTTGGTACATATTATGATGTGTGTGTATATATTATAACTAAACTCTTTAAGACACTTAAGTAAGCCTATTTTTGTAGATTAACAGCAATTTATTATTCTGGGATGTCCCTTTACTTTTTAATGCAGACATTTTTAACAACTAATGTAAACCTGAAATGTTTTTTTGTGTAAAATAGTAATAACAAAACTGAACAATATGTAGATAAATCTATGTTAGTATTACTTGATAACTCGAGCCCCACAGGCCTTGCAAAAATGGTGCTAAATGTTGAGTCGCATCCGAGTTTCTACAAAGTTGAAGTTGGCCTCCTGTTTGACAGCTTTTGTTCTTATTTTCCGTCCCACTTTAAATGGAGCAGCAGTTACTTTCTCACCCCTGCACAGGCAGCTGGAATGTAATTGCTGCACCATTTAAGGTGAAATGGAAAACTTTAACAGAAACTTTAACATTGTTTATAAGCTCTTATTTCAAAAAAGGCAAGGAAATTTTTTCATTATATGGGCCTTGTAATATTTGTGTCACATGAGAAATTATATGACCACCACACAACCTACAGAGAACCCTACCTACTTTCACGCTTCGGCCAGGCCTTATTGGTCTGGTCTCCACGTTAAGCTAAGGCCAGCCATTCCTTTATTTCTGCTGCCTCAAAACAAAGTAGACTACTTCCAATGATAAGGACTAGAACTTTGACTGATGTGCCGGATAAACTGGTATACAACCCGCTACTACTAGCTACTAGTTTTTTTTAGAAGCGGCAGTTGTCTGACTCAAGTGACGATGTAATGGCGTTTCTATAATGATTGTATTTGACCAATCATTGATCTGCACTATTTGTAGCCCCAGCAAAAAGGGTAACCAAATTCAGTACTTGGGTACAGCATACGTCATTTCTCTGTGGAAGTGAGCACAACATGCATTATCATAGATTTGTAACCATACCATGTTACACTGCCTGGTGGGAAAATGCCAGTAGTGCACCTCAGTGCTGTTGTTTTATTTTCTAATGCGGCTGGTGCTGACACAAACTCGCACGCAGATCAACAGCTCACTTATATGCAGGAACGTTTGTTTATAGCTGCTCCGCCACTATTAATCAGTGTCTTGCAATCTATCTTTTTCATCTTTTTTCCCTCTGCTCCATTTGTTTTGTTTGTTTATGGTGGGGGTAAATAACTTGAATAAATAAACACTTCACATTGTGGGCCTTTCTTTTTTTAGCACGATGGTGTGCGTGGTGTATGTGGGTTTGGAGGCAGTTTGGAGGAATGCTGCGTGGCTTTTGAAGGCCAGGAAAATGAGGTCAAGACCAGGGCCGAGGTTAATGACATCATCAATCCGCCACGGCCTTCGCTGCCCTCTGTCATCCATGTGTGTCGGCTGGGCCACCCACAGCCAAACACATAACACCGAGTGTTGTATCGTAGTTGTCAGGTTTACGCTTCACATCTAAAACATGTGTTCTGCCCGTCTGAGGAGTGCAGCGCTGGGCACACACGGCCATTCAGTCTTGGAGGTCAGCGGTGGTTGAAGTGCACAGATTTGTTGTTATGTAGGTTTATTTCTTGCTTCTTTAAGGTTAATTAGTGACTTGTTTATTAGCATTTTGCATCGTGTTATCAATATTTCTGTTTAGACCAACAATAGGGCCCTTGTCTTTTAGATCATACACTACAGTTTAGAGGTTTAGAATCAATATCCAGAATTCATTTTCAGCAAAATTACTGTAAACAGAGAGTTAGAATATATTGTTGCCGTCCAGAGAAAAAGAAGTACCTCCAAAATGCAAACATCTTTATTTTTAATGTAAGTAAACGTAAAGCACGTTTATTCTAAGCATTTCACGTCATAAAAGTTTCACACAATGTAAGTTGTATGATCATGTCAAATGCAAAAGTTGGGGATACTTCTTTTTTTGAACAAAGATGATATGATTTATCATTTATTAAACTCCAAATATTGAGTACAATACATTGTTGCACTTTATCCATGCATTACTGTAGTTTTCCCCAGTGCATCCATGTGTCAAAACAGCAGTAATTTAAATGTTGTGCGTACCAAAGAAGGTGTGTGGAGAAGAGACGTCAGTCCATCCCATGTTTGTTTCATTTGCATTCGTATTTCAGACAAACTGCACTCAGGAGGTCTCGGCCCGGTTATTTTATGCCCACCAGGGTTCGAATGGTAGTGTTCTCACTTGTTCTAACCAACCGTGCTAACAAAGCAATCACAGAAGAGTGAACCAAACTGCCGACTGTAAATGCGCTCTTAGGGTCAGTTTCCCTGACTAGGATTAAGAAAATGTTGTGCTGGAATTTCCCTTTTAATGGAGAATCTCCATTTAGAATGTTGCCCAGTCAAAGACTAGGCTTACTCCTTGTTCAGGAAGCTGGCCCTTAATGTCCAGTTTATTATGATTGTATATGAACTACCGATAATTATTAATATTGCAAGTAATTGCAAACTTCTGAACAGTTATCACCCTTTTAGCTTTTGTAATGCCAATATCTCAGAAGGCTGCAACATGAAAGTGATGTATTTTAGGACGTATTTGTACTCCAGAAGAATAAGATACTTAGGCCATGTTGAGCTGAATACATTTCTCTGTAATACTATTCCAGGTTAATTTAGTCCCAATTTCTACATTTCATGAATGCTCTTGTATTGGTATTGGGATTGACACTGACAGACATGTAATTAAACATATCAGATATCGGCATCAGCCTAGAATTCCCATATTAATGCATCACTATAAAATACTGTTTTACCAATATCTTTCAGCCTTTCTACAGTTGCAGAAGAATGTGTTTATTAGCAGAAGAGAAAGTGTATGTGTTGCGGGATGAGCGTATGAAAGCAGATGAAAGTGTCTTTCGTTATTTGTGAGTGAAGGATCAAGGGGAAAGGATCTCTGACCAGAGCCTGACCGCGCCCACTGTAAAACACAGCGGGAAAAGCGGTAACCACGGCCTTCGCTCATGTTTACGGGATGTTGAAGGGGGAAAAATGCTCATCCGTGTCCAAGTGTGGTTGTGGTACATTTACCAAGCGCTGAATCATTACACCAGCACAATTCAAGTTATCCACAAAAAATGCAAGCCTCGATGTCTCTCTGTCCACTTTTCATGAACTGTTGATTTTGAGGGGTACTTCCACAGGTCTTTTAGTAGTGGATGCATCATAATAAAGGAGGCGAATCAGCAGCGTTGAATTTGATTATAAACAATTAGGGTAATATTTAGTAAAGTATGCTCTCAAATTTTTGTCAACATTTTTAAAAACGTAAAGAAATCAATGCGCTTTGTGTATTTTTTGTATTATATTCCACTACTGTGTTAATTGTTTCTCTAGTAACATTTTGTGCGTGCATTTTTAAAATATTTTTGAATTATAGAAAAATATCAAGTTGAGTAAAGGTAAACTGTGAAAGTTGTTAATAGATTTTTTTTCTAAGAATGTTTTAAGCTAGTTGAATCTTTGTGAGGTCCGTCTTTTTCACTTGTTAGGAATTTATTAAATGGCTGTCATAATTATAAACAGTTAACACTGTATAGTTTAAAGGAAAATTTCTGCATAGTTCAATTGTTGAGCTGTACACGAAGACATTCAGAGTGGTTTGATGTGAAATGGTTCAATGTAGAGATATTTACTGATTCTGATTTCTTTACAGTGGTGGTGATAGGAACCAGGGGTCACAACATGTACAACACAAATGTAGCCATTTTATCTGCTGTCAAAAACTGCCAGTGAGTGTTTATATATAATATTGACGAGAGGAAAATAGAGGGAAATCTGAGAAAGGTTTTCTTAGGGACTCTTGACAATGCCCTGCTAAAATCTCTTTGTAAATCTATAGAAAAATGACATCGCAGGCATCAGCCAGCATGTTTATAACTTTTAGAGCTTTTAGAGGCATTAAACACTTCAGGCATCTGGTTCCTATCATCACCACTGTGAACAATTCTGACTCTGTAAGTTTCTCTTTAATGTAACATTTCACATCAAACCACTCGGATTGACTTTGTTCACATCTTAACAATTTAATGATATAGAAATGTTGGAAAATTGGTAAATTCCCATTTAAAACACTCAAATACAAGTATTGATTTAACATTAAATTCCATCATCCAGGTTGGTATCCATTAATATCTGAAAGGCCAAGTGAGTCAATGAAAGCTCTTTAGAAAGCTCTCAGTGTCCTGAACATGTTTCAGCAGCTCTGATCTGAACTGTAAATTCTGGTGTCGGTCATGCTCAGGTGCGGATTGCGCTGCAGTTGGAGGATGGGTCTCGTCTCCAGGGTTCTTTCTCCGGTGGCCAGAGCCTGTGGGAACTGCTTGAGCACTTTCCTCAAACCAGGTGTGTTAAGAGGTTGTAATTTTGGTGTCAGTGTGTTTCTTTTTTCACTACTCTTTTTGTTTACATTCATATGTTTGAAATTTTGATGTATGTCTGTTTATATGTATATTAGGCAGTGCATTCAGTGAGGTGTTCTTATTTCTTTATTTTATTGCCACAGAAAAATGATAGTAGTTGGATTCAGTCAACAGTAAAGAATAGGTAAACGACAGAGTGCGAAAAAGGAAGAAATTAGAAACACCAAAAATGATATAATGATAAAAAGAACTGTATCAACCCTGATTAGGCCTGTCATAATTATTACACCTGACCACAATTATTTGAGCTACGGTACTGGTGATACTATATAAAGCTAGTTCTCATTCATTTCAAATAGACTTGCTAATGTGGTTTCTGACACTGACATGCTATGATCTGTCAGTTTTCAGGATAACTGCTGCTGTTTTTTTTTAGCTGTGCTAGTGCTGTGTTTTTGCTTGCAGTACTTTTGTCGGCATCATTTCAAAGAGCAGCTGTTGAAATTAACAGTATGGATTTAAATGCAAAGCCAAACACAACAGCACCACAGTGGTTACATTGTAGTTTCAAGACAAATTAAAAAGGAAGGCACAAACAGCTTGGAGGAGGCAATTTGTCAGATTTCCAACAAAAAGTGTTGGTAAAGGGGGTAAATGTATGCATAAAGAGTGTGTAGTATAAAACTGTTAAGTACACTCACATATCGTAGCATAATTACACATGACTCCTTGTGCCAAATAGCCGGTTGATTTAAAATGTAAACATTTACAATGCCAGTTTGGTCCATCAGAGAGCAAAGAATATTGCTTATATTGTAAGTTTTACTTGCAAAGTTCTGGAAATGTGCTAGTTTGTTTCATGTGTCTGTTTACTCCACACAGTGTGAGCCTCCAAATAAAAACCACAATAAAAATCTGCCAAAAAAATTTGGCAGTAAAGAAAATGGAATAAGTAATAAAAATTCATGACTGGTGCATCACAAATTTTTTATTTTACATTTTATTTTTTCCAAGAAAAAACTTAACATTTACATTTACATTTACATTTACATCATTTAGCAGACGCTCTTATCCAGAGCGACTTACAAAAAGTGCTTTGTCTATCCAGAGAAAGAATCTTCGCTAGCTACCAATAGGTTAGAGAGAAAGTCAGTCCTAAGCTCAGATACTGGTAGAATCAGAAGGTCATTGACACCTAGTGAAAAAGGGACAGAGTTAAACACAGAACAGTGCAATACAATAAAATACATAAGTGCTGTACAATACATTACAATCAATACTTAATTTAGTGCTCATTTAAGTGCTGAATAAACAGGTGTGTCTTCAGTCTGAACAGTCTTAACAAATAAATAGAAATTTTGTTCGAAAATTAGTAGACAAAATACTCTGTTTTAGTTTGTACTCTGTAAAAGAGGTGTTGACTTATTTTGTAAACTTGTTCACAAATTTGTATATGTGTGTTTGTTATTATTATTTATGTTATTATTTGCCTGTGCTATGATCCAATAGTAGAATTAGATGAACAAGAAAGACAGTTCATTTGTTAATCGCATTTATTTGCATGTCAGTTAATCAGCTAAAATTTCATGATAATGACAGGCCTAACCTTTACAGCTTTGATGTGGCCAGTATGTGTGACGTGTAAATAGTGCACGCGCTTCTTTTCCAGCAGCTCAGACATACATCTCTCTCTCTCTCTTTTTTTCTCTCTCTCTCATTGCTCTCATTCCACAACGTCTTTCTCATCATATCCCGCCCGCTCCACTGGGTGGTTTGGCACCTGTTCTGAAGTCTTCCTCTTATTGGCTGTAGTGGGCTGGCCGCCAGCCAGCATGTTCCGCTCTCTGTCTGCCTGCTTCTCATCACTGTGACATCACAACTTAATTTTTGCTCTCTCTTTATTTTCCTCCCATGGAAGCTTCCAGACTTGGACTGACTTGGAACATAGTGATCAGAGGAGAAATAAATTAAGCCAACTGTTTCCTTTGATATGTCTTTATGAGTTGCGTAATGAAAATATATTACACCTCACAGATGGAGGACACACACGTGAAATCTCAATCACACACATGCTTGTTGACACTACGTCTTACTCACTGAATTTCTCATAAAGAGCATCGTAAAAGGACTGAAGCATGACATTCTTGCACGTACACGTACACATTGAAAATGCACTTAGTCACTCTCTCTCATTCTGATTCACAGATGACAAACTACACACTCATTTGTCGGTATATGTTTATTTATTTAAAGTTTATTTAAAGGTATACTCAATTATGTGTTATGTGATTTTAAGTACAGACGTGATTGATGGAGATTAGGTTGAAAAATGCTGGAGTATTTCTTTAAATGTTTATATAGGTTTATGTCTGTATCTCAAAGTTAAGATCAAAAGCCTGATATCATGGCAAACTGAATTTTCAACACGTTTTGAAAAAAAAATTGATATAGTTTGTAAACACCGTTAAAGAGTTGTCTTAACTTCTGTTTTAACCATCTGTTTCTATTGTTTTGTGCTGTGTCAGGCAGCATAGTTCACTATAACCAACATAATGACATCACATTTATCTACACTGAAAATGGTGCTTTGGCTTATGAGGTTATCAGCGTTCCAAAAATCTCAAATGCTGCAGACACGATTATTATTATTACCTTCATTTGTTAATATTGATGAAAACTCGTCAGATAAAATATTACAGTAATGGTGGTGAATAATGAGGAGACAGCTGAATGTGTGTCTGTTTATCAGGAGGAATAGTGTTAGCGCGCTCAGCTAAAGTGATTGGGAAACTGAAACTGGGAAGCGGCGATGCTCTGATAAACAGCATGAAGCGCTGACACAATATTCCTAAGTTCACGTTTATTGCGCTTTAGTTTTGTTTGACCTTTTTACCTTAGTAACGGTAAGCTAGCTGACTGGCTAACTAACTTGATCATGTTGAGTATGTGTTTACATTTCAGCGATGTGCTGATTGTCGGTTGCTAGGTAACAGACATGACAGTTGATTGTTGATCAATTGAGTAGTATAAGATTTCCTGACTTGAGATAAGATACTGTGAGATGAAATAAGCCTAAATTAAGATAAAATTTGCTTCTGTAATACGAATTTGTGAAGTCTTATCTTGACATGTCACATCTTAAGTTAAATCTGGACTGCTTTTGAATGAGGCTTTTGAATACAAGGCAGCCAATCAGAACAGACCGCATTTACATAAACAGATCTCAAGGTAGTAACAAAAACAAACTGTTTATTGTAAGGGATGACGACAGGTTGTAAAAGGATCATGTAAAAATGAACTTTTTTTGGTACATTAAATTAAGTGACCCTTATTAGTTCCAGAATGGGGAAATTTCACCTCTGCATTTTACCCATCCGTGCAGTAAAACACTGCATACACACTAGTGAACACACACACTAGGGGGCAGAGAGCACACTTGCCCGGAGTGGTGAGCAGCCCTATCCACGGCGCCTGGGGAGCGGTTAGGGGTTAGGTGCCTTGCTTAAGGGCACTTCAGTCACGTACTGTCGGCTCAGGGGATCGAACTGGCAATCTTCCGGGCACAGGGATGGTTCCCTAATCTCCAGCCCATGACTGCACATAAACCCACACAAGCATTATAAGCAGACATCATACATATATATGTTGTTACAATGAGCAAACATGCTGTTGTGGTGACTGCGGTGGTCCCACCAGCTGAGCTGGTCTGTTTTGATGGTGTCCAGTCTAGGTTATTTCATTAGGGACTGTTAAGCTACTGCAGTGATAGACTCTTAATGTAATGCCAGCCCATTTAATTTAAAACCTTATTTTATAGAGTGATATTACTTTAGCCAAAGGAACAGCATCTATGATGCCAGGTGAACCAGACCAACTATGGTCACCATACCACTATTGCATTGATTTGTTTCGATTAGTTTTCTGTCCAACCAAACAGGTCTGTTAAAAGGGGAAAAGAACACAAAAATGTGAAATGTTGTTGCCAAGAGCACCAGGCTGTAGGCACTGTGGACCCCTGTCTGTGTGTAAGTGTTTGTGCCCTCTATGTCATCGTTGTTTTGATTTCTCTGTTCTTAACAGGATATCTGAGCTGGAAGTGCCGGGACCTACACCAGTGTGTGTATACATGAGAGATGAGGTAGAATGTCTCGCTTTTCTTTTCATTCCTCCCTTCCCTCTCTGCTCTTTCCCCCCAGTAATGCTTTTAAGATGTGATAACGTGTTCATATTTGTGTGTGTTTGTTTAGATCAGTGGGAAGGAAGCTCTTCAGAAGACCACTCTGAGGTCACTGGGGCTGACCGGAGGCAGTGCCATAGTGAGGTCAGGCATGCTCACTTTTAACTAAATATAAATAATCAGATTATTCCAGTGAGCATCTTGTGAATATACCATCAGGCTATAGCGATAGTTTGGAAAAAAAATCTAATTTACAAAGTTTTCCTTCTAAACTCAATGTGGTCAATCAGCCAAGATCTGTTTGATGTCTGAACTTCTTTAGTTTTATGCTGGAGGTATGACACTAATGTATCTAACAAGTGATGGATGCTTATAACTCACTGGTCAGCACTGTGCTTGCTCCAGACTAGGGGTTGGCGAAATTAACTAAATAAGATTTATATTGTATTAAGATTTATATTACAGTGTTTTTGACTGTTTGGACTGTAACAGTTACAATAACAGTAACAGATATAACAATATCAAAAATGTTTATTATTATTATTTAATAATAATAATAATGATAATAATAAATTATTATTATTATTTAAAGTACAATAATATAGTATTTCCTACAGATCTGTTCAAATTTGGTTTCTAAAATAATATTCCTTGTTTGCTGTGTCTAACAAAGGCAGCAAGCTATTTCAGGCTTGCAAAGTTAAGTTTACCCCTCTATTTATTACCTAAAATGTCTTTGTATGCCCTTCATTGGAGCTAAGTGGTGGAGCCCCAACCCTGAAAAACAGCCCCAGACTATTATCCCTCCTCCACCAAACATTACTGTTTATACCATGCATTCCATTAGGTAGCATTCTTCTGGCATTTGCCAAATCCAGTTTCATCCATCAGACTGTCAGATAATGAAGCATGATTCATCACTCCAGAGAACACATTTCCACTGCTCCAGAGTCCAGTCATGGCCTTCTTTACACCACCATCCAGCAAATGCTTGGCATTGCACAAAGTGATCTCAGGCTTGTGTGCAGCTGCTTGGCCATGGAAACCCATTTCATAAAGCTCCCTAGGCACAGATCATGTGCCGATGTTGCTTCCAGAGGCAATGGAACTTTGTAGTGAGTGATGCAACAGAGAATAGACACTTAATAGCACAGTTATAGTACTTATACTTGCGCCGGAGCAGATCTACGAGGGCAAAAAATTCTGACTTGGTGGCATCCTATGACAGTGCTAGTTTAAAATCACTGACTCTGACATTCTATTGCCAGTGTTTGTCTATGATTGCATGGCTATATTCTTCATTTTTATACTAATATTAGCAATGAGTGTGTCTGTGAAAATAGAGAATGTATTTACAACATTTAGGATTGCTAGTATTGTTTTTAGTTATCCAATGTATTTTCCTGATTTGTTTTTTAGATTTAAGTCTGTTTCTTAGATTTATGTCACTTAAATCTTACTGTGTTGATGTAAACATGAAGTTTGCACAGTGCTAGCCTTGTTTGAAATTTTTTATTACTTGTTAACTACATTAGTTTTGTAGCTCCAGCACAAAACAGAAGAGGCAAGCTTTGAACACACCAACATGTCTTGGCAGATTGACTATGTTTGGGATAAGGGGAAAAATTGTGCGATTTTGATTTCTGGCTGTGTCATCATTCTTAGCTAATATGTGTCTCTCCATTTTTCTCAGGTATGTAGTAAAAGGGGGTAATGCTCTTGGGCCAGGTGAGCCCATGGAAACAGCTGCCACACCAACTGACACTGTTGCCACAGCGACCGCATCCCAACCACCTCCTGAGCACCTTGAGGCACCCAGTGGGGTGTCCACTGCTGTTAACTCAGCACTTCCAGATAAGCCAGAAGAGCCTGCACCTGCCCCAGTTCCCATGGAAACCCCCAGCCCACCCTGTCAGAGCACTGAAACCGCTGTTCACATAAGCCAAGCACTTCCTGCCCAACAGGAAGAGGAAGAGCCTCCTCAAGACCAACAGCAAGCTGTACGGCCCAAAATCAGGCAGGCCGTTAACCAGGGGCAACAGCAGTCAAGGGCAGATCCACAGGTGGATGATGAACAGCCAGGGCCATCCCACGCCAACTTACCCACACATAGTAACTTTGTACCTTTCTCTGGCGGTGGACAGCGGCTGGGAGGATCTAGTGGTCTTCCTCATTCTTCATCCTCCTCCTCCTCTTTATCACCACTCTCCAGTGGACCACCAAAAGCCAAGAAGGCCAAACCAAGCCATGAAGTCCAGGTGAGAGGCTGAGAGCATGCCTAGGCAAAATTCAGTTAATAATTTAATAAATTTTCTGAGGGGGGGGGCCTTGTAAAATGCGACCTGTGTAAAAGTTATGGCTCATTTATTATGTAAATTTGTATTTTAATGTTTTAAATGTTTCTTAATATCTCAAACTCAGACATTTCAAACTGCGCACCAAGTTTGTTCCCTGTAAAAGATGTGCTAACTTATTTTATATGCTTATAAAATCATCATGTAAATTGTAAATTGCAAATGTAAATTGACCAGGGGTGTTCAAACTTTTGCATATGACTATATGCATCTGCGTATCATTATGCTAATCACTGCTGGTTCATCAAGAAGGTATATTTCAAGTGTTTTATGTGGAGTTAGATTGAATAATTGTGGTGCCTTTAAAATTACGGATGCACAATGACACCAGAAACATATCAATATTGACAGATTTGTGGACGTGGAACAGATGTTTAAATTGGACCAGAGTTTAAAACCGATATTGATGGTATACAGTACTGTGCAAAAGTCAGAATTCACCCATAAAATTGTTTCATTTCTAGTCCAAATGGCCATTAAGTACAAGTCATTCATTTTTAAAGAGATATTTCTGAGGAGATTAAATACAAGATAGTCCACTTGCGTAAAGAAGGGAAAGTCAAAAAATAAGTGAACAAAAACAGAAGTTTTCAAAACTGGAGCTAATAATATAGAGAAAATGGAACTCCTAACAACCTTGCAAGCTCACCAACACTCTCACTATCACATAAACAGTATTATTTAAAATTGAAAGAAGCAGCTAAAATATGATGCGTGTGCTGCTGTGAATCACCTGGTAAAGCCTGAGGCATTGAGTCGGATTACACCTGAATTTTTACTTAACGTATTAACGTCACACTCACAGGCTCAAATACAAGGTCAGCTCAATGTTTAGGTCTCGAATGCAAAATCAACATTATAATGATCAAGACATGATGACAATAGTAGAGAATCCTTCTTTTCTTTGCACACTCACAATCCTTAGATTCATCTGGAGGAGTCTGAAGCACAACCAATACAAAATGTTCTTCCGCATGTTGCATGCAATTACACATTTCCACCGGAGAGGTCTCCAAATCCCTAAAGCTTACATAGTGCAGCTTTAATGGCCATTTTGACTAAATAAAGGAAGGGTGGTCTCTGACTTTTGCACAGTACTGTGTGTATTGTACTCCACAAGAACAGAATAATTTGGTGACTCTGGTCTGCTGCGCTACTATATCTGCATTCCTATTAATTTTATCTATTGTACTGTATTTGTAAATGTTATATTTATTTAGTGCTAATCTGTATAGACATAGTCCCAGTTTGAACATTTAATGAATGTCAGCATCAGATATGAAAAATATCCTAAAAAAGCATCTGCAATTCTTATATCGAAATGAACTCAGTCTCTCAGAGTGATGCAGAAAGAAGGAATTTAGTGCTTATGTACGTAGAGCAAGAACATATATTCTTTTCTTCTTGCAGTGTTTTGATTGAAATGCACAGCATGTGGTTGACCCCTGCCTGCCGACTGTTTCAGTACAGCGCACATATAATCTTTACTCTGTTCCACAAATGAGGGAGTGCTTTCGGCTCCTGTTTAGACTTAAGCAACTGCTCCTCATTCTTTGTCTTTTTGATTAAAGCTTAGAAGACATGCTTACCAACCTCAACCAAGTCTCCCCTCCCTCGTAAAGCTCCAGAATAGATTTGGTTCTACAAAGTTTCACATAGTGGGTGCGAGCTTTGATCAGTTGGACCGTTACATGTTTTATTCATCCATATATGGGTTTTGATTTCGCACTATCGAGATTTTTTTAGATAAACTGAGAGTAACACTGAATAATTTACTATTGATTTTTAGCTTCCGTGAGTGTCTGTCCTCATGAACGGTTTTATTTTGTTGACGTGCACTAACACACCAGCCGCTGGTTGGTTGCTTGATTGCTAACATATTGTTTGCTGTATCTGCTTATGCTGGCGATGGCTTTGAAGTGCTGTTGTGGTGGAAAAGAGACCTCAGGCTGTTGTGTCTACTCAAATATGTCCCAGCAGTCACATGCGCAAACAGAGTTTGCGTGCACACTAAGAGTGGGCAATATTTCAATATGTTATAATTATTGTGATAAAATATGTCACACTGGGCTTTTCTCTCAAGGGTATTGCCAGTACTTCTAGAACACTGTGTATATCATTGAAAAGACAGACATAGAACCACTTATCAATAACAGGCTTGAACTGGAGTTTATGGTTCTGTATGAGGATTCTGCTGTCAGAAACTCTCGTTTACTTCATTTACACACTCAGAAATGAGTTGCCTTATGAGTCAGTGTCACTCTGGAGTGCTAGTGCGCAAGGAGAAAACATACTTTTTATGCCTAATTGTAGTATAGTGTGATTATATCGAAACAATTTTAAGTATTAGTTTTGTCATTGCCGTTGTACCTGTGTGGCACAAATAACCCAGCATACATACAGTGCAAAACATGTAAATTCCCTCACCTCTAGGGCTGTTACAATACATGTTAATTATTTTTTCATTATGGGTTTGGCAAAATGATATACACTGTGAATTTACAGTTTGTGATCTCAGGAATGGTTTCTATAGTTTTTAACAGTTTTAGACCATCCACGATATTCTTTTTTTTTTTTCCCTTTTTTTGGGGATTTTTTTTCCCCAATTGTTTCCCAAATTTAGTCGTATCCAATTCCACCCACTAGTTAGGACTCCCCCAATCACACAATACCACCAGTGCTGGGAGGGTGAATGCAAACACAAGCTTCCTCCGAGACCTGTGAAGTGCCACCACATCTTTTTGAACTGCCGCTCACGCAACGTCATCAGACAGCCACATGCACTCGAAGGAAAGCGCCAACCGCCAGATCTGTTATGTACAGATGGCTGTGCTGACTAGCATCGTGTTGAATGATGGGGGAAAGAGACCATCCTACCCACCCAGAGAGCGAGGCCAATTGTGCTCTCTTCCACTTTCGGCCACTGATGGCTGTAGCATCACCAGGGATCGAACTCGCAATCTCTTGGGCCTACGCTTAGATGGTTGCGCCACTCGGGAACATCCACGATATTCCTAAAATTTTTGACCATAATTGTAAAACACTCCACTGTGCACCTTTCAGAACTTAAAAAAAACTGGTTTGGTTACCCCACCTTGGACAAAGCTGAAGTTATCTTCTATTCGCCAGCTTTAAAATTTGAATGTCTGCCTTGGATGGTTGATTAGCCGAGCTATATGGTAAGTGTAGAGAGCTGATCTGGAACAAGCAAAGTGAACTATACACTATACCATGATTTACCAAAACTCTCAATAATCTTAATTATACTGTGATCTTAATTTATGGCCGTAACACCCTCTACAATGTAATTATAGTTTAATGTTTAGAGATTTTGTTTCGATTTTTTACGAATTTAATACACTGATACCTTCACATGAGTCCGCGGTGCATTTTTTAAACACTGAAAACACAAGAAGCAAATGCAGAGGAAGACGATGAGATGGATTCATCAATGGTAACTAAGTTATCATTTTTCTTTTACCCACTGCTTAAGGTAGTTAAAGATGTAAAATAAGCAAACAAACTACAGGAAAAACCATGAACTTATATATTTTCATAGCTTGACGGGCCTTTTTTTCTGTGAAAAGGTTTTGTTGCCCCTTAAGACAAAATGCAGACTGTCCTAATTATACTGAATTTGTTGTTAGAAGAAAAATGTTGGTTGTAAATAATGAAAAAATGTTTTAAAATTCCTTACTGACCCAGCCCTGGACAGATTCAATTATTTAATTTTCCTAATTGTTATATTATGAAATAAAAAAAATGTAATTGTTTATTTAATTAAAACATAATTTTCATAGCTTTTTTTGAAATATGGTACTGCTTTTTGCTGGTGCATTGTCTGAAATCCAACTTTTTCACAAGCCTAAGAAAAACATGTAATACATATCATGTATTGGGAAAATGTCTTCAATTTGAATATGTTTTTGCCCACCCCACGCATGCGAACTGAGGCAGACCTAAAAATTCTTTAGTTAAACACTCACTTCAGTTCAGTCAAAATCTTTTATGTAGCTAATTCATTCACATGACAGTGTTCAGCTCATTTTCTCTCTCTCAGTCTCTCGCTCTGTTTTCTTGCTTTCCCTGAGTTAAACCCACAGTAAATAGGTTTGTCAGCGTAAGGCCTCAGCCTGTCGCTCTGTTTCTGTAATTACGGGACATCATCGCTTATCCTCATCCTTTAGCCACCATTGCCTTCGCAGCAGCCGCACTGCCACTACTCTGTCTGGAATAGAAAGACGCAGCCTTGTCATTTGCCCCTCGTCCACCGTTGGACGGGCGTTTCTGAGGTTTTTCCCTGTCTACTCCTTTTTTAGTGGCCTTTAATGTTCTTTTTCTCTTTTGTTTGTTTTCAGAGTTCGACTAGTGCCAAGTTTGGAGCAAAGGATTCAGAGGAAGGAGAGGAATATCTGAAGGTAAAAAAAAAAAAAATGTCTGTCCATCCATCCATTTAGCCATCCATTACCTGATAGGCTTGGTTCATAATGCAAGACAAGCGATGATCATCTGCAGAGTTATTTAGATAAACACCATTGTTTTCCCTCATTTTTCCCTGGTAGTAATTACCATATAATTATGGGCTAGCTTCTAATGCTGCTTAATAATTTGTGAGAATAACAATATTCAGTATATGTAACACAACCAGTGATTCTCTGTTTCATTTTCTTTGTTTCATTTGCATGTACCCCAGCATTCTTTGCCAGCCTTAAAATATGTTATAATCTTTCCAAGCAATGTTCAAAGTATGTATGCGTGTGGTTAATTAGTTGATAATGTTCTGTTTTTGGAACCTATAATTATGTATAATCTTTTCTATTGTGTACGATTTTGAGTTAACCATAGATTAATGATTGTACAAAATCACAGAGCATGTGAAGGAAAATGAAATACTAATTTGCATAACATCAACACTTATTTCAATTATAATTAATAAATTATTTAAATTATCAGTAATACCACTTAGCAGTCCTTACAGGCTGTTGACTGAATCATATGCCCTGGAGTTGTATTAGCTGAAGTCTGCGCTTTAAAAAAAATAAATAATAATAATAATAAATAATAATAATAATAATAATCCAGTCTTTGAGTGAATTATTGCTTTTATAAAACAGCAACAATAAAAAGTAAAATACACCACTGTTCAATAAATAATTTAATTTATTATTCATTATAATTGCAGTCAGCAGTTCTCCTGCTAACAGTGTAGATCATTTCTAGAAGGCTATCGCAATCAAATATTATTCTGTGTATACAGTCCTATGTAAAAGTTTGTGCACTCCTGGTCAAATTGCACCCTATCTTGGTTTTCTAAGTGAAAAAAAGTTCACACATCCTCTAGTCAGAACACACGTCCGCATGTTTTCTTGCACACTTACTGATTATTTGCTGCATTTAACATATTGTGAAAAAATTAAACATAAAATGTGACCTCTGAAAAAGTTATGGCACGTTTTATGTGTTATGTCCGACATGTTTAAATGGGCAAATAAATAGAAACTGGGGACTACGTTTGCAAAAAATTTGACTGGGGTGTTCGGACCTTTGCATATAACTGTTCTTAAGTTGAGTTTATTCAGAATTCAGCTCATGCTTGCAGTCATATGTGTGTATATTAAGTAGTTTGTTACAGTTTCAAACAATCAGCCAATCCGATTTTTGAATTAGTTTTATAGGTTTATAGTTACAATTTTACTCCAGATAGATAGAAATAAAGATAGAAGATGATTGTGTTGACTAATGGCATGTATGCCAGTGGCACGCTTGGCACCCAGTGGTACTGCAGTTGTCAGGCTATCAGGGTATCACAAACCCCTAAACACCAACACAACAAACACACATACATGGACTTCATGAAAGTCCAGAAAATTCATATCAAGTGTAGATCACCTCAACTTCTCTCAAGGATCCTACAGAGCTCAGTCAGTCAGGTCATCAGCAGGGATTGACGACCATAATGCATTTTCCTTCCATACTGACCTTGATAACCATGATATCATTTAAAAGACAAAAGTTTTGTGCTTAACTTCTACTGCTCTCATTCTACAGCCACTGGACAGGGAGCCACTCATCTACCACCTGGACACAGCAGTCCGGCGTAGTAGTGGTGATGAGGAGTTGACAGATGAATTCTTCGAGGTGACTGTGGATGATGTGAGGAAGAGGTTCTCGCAACTGAAGAGTGAGAGGTGTGTATGCTCACTGTGCGTACTGGGAAACGGCTGATATCAAAACCTGATATTAAAACCTAGATTTTTTTGCTAATTTGCATAATAAGCAAAACATACTTTTGTGAACTAGTCCTAGGTTTTTCACTTATCCTCATATAATTATTATTGAAAAAATTCCTGAATCTCAATTACCAACACATTTTGACTTTTGTTAGCAATATGGCTGCCATATTCATTGGTTAATTAGCATATAATTAATCAGTTAATTAATCAAGCATAGAAGTAATCAGCCATCTAAAATTGTTTACTGTATGAGCAAAAATATGGACCTGCTGATGAGCTCTGAGGACTGTGTTGCGAAACTGTTTTGAGAAGGCTGTAGAGAGTCTGAGGAAAAAGCCATTATGAAGATGATAGAATGACATTCATTTCATAGAAACTTTGATGAGGTTTTTGAGGCAGGAGATGAAGGGAGGGATTCAGAGTGGAGGTCTTGAACCCAAAGGATGCAGAGTTGAGGGTAAGTAAGGAAGATCTAGAGAGAGAGGCCTGAGTTCTTGTGGTTTGGTGATCTTTGCCCTTTCCCCCCCATACATGCTGTGCTCTTCAGACAGGCTTTCATTTGAGAGAAGGAGAGTTATTCTGGCTCTAAATTACTGCCTTCAACCCCACACATACACACACAGCGGTGGAAAACATCTATCTCTTTCTCTCTCTCTCCCTTTCTCTCTTTCTCTCATCGTTCTTTTCTGTTTTCTTGCTTTCTTTCCGCACTGTCCCCACTTACTTTCTCATTCATTTTTTTTACGAGCGTCTCTCAAAGCAGCCAGTATGAGGAGACTACCAGAGATGAGTGTGTGCATGTTTTCGTTTGGTATGCGTGCGTAATGCCATTTGAGTGTTACCGCAGCAGACATGTGTCTGTGACCAAAGGCCTCATCTCCGTCTCGCTCTTTGAACTGCTCACCAAGAGTGTGTTTGTCTGCCTTTGTACAGTGCGTATCTGTCTGTTTAGTTTGTGTATTTTTTTTTTTGTACTGGTGTGAATAGAATTGCATCTGTATTGTTTTGTGTGAGAGGGTATTTTTGGATGTTTGTGATTTGATAAGGCAAGGAAAAAATGCTAGTGCTAACCAAACCTAGGGAAAGTGTACAGTACTGATTTTAGACGGTGAAACTTTCATGCTTTAGTTGCTTGAAACCTACATGAAACTTAAGTTGCGCTTGAGTGACATCAACTTACGACATTAACATTTTGAGATGGTAACAGCACTTGTAGAAGCTCTGTTTTGTTTTAGGGCATTGACACACCAAGCTGTCTGTCCTCCGTCTGACATCGCCAGGCTGCTGGTGTGCGTCGGTAGTAGGGTTTAGCTGACGATTAATTATCATATAAATAATTGCTATTAACAATTTGTTTTTTTTGTTAAGCGTATGCAGCTATACAGTACAGTGGCCAAATGAACTAATTAGCCCTCTTGCTTCCTAGCCGTGTTTTTTCTCTAAAGTGAAAATATAAGCACAAAACAAAACGCTCATTCTGCTAGCATACATGCCAAATACCTAACAAATAAACAAGATTTACTTGCAGTGCCCTCTAAAATGAGCACCAGGTCTCATGATCTCCCAATGAATGCATTTACAGCTTTCTTTTATTTACATTTATTTGTCTCAATCCAGCGAACCGAGTTCACATTTTGCTTGCTGTGGCGTAACTGTGAAATTTAACATCTGTGGAACGTGATTGCAGTCAGCTTAAATAATTGCAATTGCGATTAGATGATTATGTAATAATTCTGACAGGCCTAGTCTGTGTGTTATGTCCCACACCATTGGCTCTAGTTGGCTTTTGTCTGTGCTGTTTTGACCAGTTGAGCATGTGGTAGTGATAAAACATTGCTACCTGCACTGGTGTTGAAAAATAAGGCTACTATTTGAATCGACACCGGCAGTCAGTTGTGAGAGCAGTTGTGAGAGCACAGTGAATCGGCACAGGAGAAGAGAAACGAAAGAGAGCAACGCAAGCAAACAAAACTTTCACGAGAGCACACATAGCCTTATTTTTCAACACCAGCGCAGGTAGCAGTGTTTCATCACTACCACGTGGGGTTTTCAGTGTATTGAGCAGTATTTGAATGTTGTGTTCTCAACGAGAAAATGACAAATAGGCTCTGAAGGTGCTCTGATAACACATAAAATCAAACAAAGGGATGTTCACTCATTCATACCCTTACTGCACGTTTTATTTCTGTTTCATGTTTGTCATTCACTTTTAAGTATGTAAGTTTTATTACCCACCCAGGTAACAGTGTGTTACTTTCACTTTCTCAAACTAGGTTTTGCTAAAACTCTGACAAGCTTGTAAGACGATCGTACAGTATATTCTTTACTTTTCGTGTGCCAGTTTTACAGTTCAATCTGTGAGCTTCTGCTATAGAAAGTTCATCTGTTTTGTGCAGGCACTTTACGATTTAGATTAGTTGCGTGTATTTTTGCATACAGATGCCCTGTTAAATGTGTGAACATTTCCTAATGAAATCTATTAATAGAAATAGTCCAAAATTACTGAGACCTAAACCTTAATTTAATTAAATTTAATTAAACCTTAAGTTTAAGAACATTTTCCCACTTTTGTAATATCAGCATTTTGACACAAGGGGTGTGTGTATATATTCATACACAGTGTGACCAAAAGTATGTGGACACATCTTCTAATTATTGAGTTCAGGTGTTTCAGCCACACACATCCATTGCTAATAGGTGGGGATGCCGAGTGCTGAAGTGCGTAGCATGTTAAAAATCACACATCCTGTGTTGCATCACTTACTGCAGAGTTTCAGACTGTTTCTGGAAGTAACATCAGCACAGGAACTGGGGGTTTGATGCTTAATGAAATGGGTTTCCATGGCTGAGCCATGCCAAGCGTCGGCTTGGGTGGTGTAGAAGCACACTGGCACTGGACTTTGGACAGTTGACACGTGTTAAGAATGCTCCTCTGGAGTGATGAATCATGCTTCTCTACCTGGTAGTCTAATGGTTGAATCCAGATTTGGCAGATGCCGAAAATGCATATTGTCAACTGTAAAGTTTGGTGAAGGAGAGATAATGGTCTGTGGTTGTTTATCAGAGAATGAGTGTTTTTTATCAGAGAGGGTGATACTAATGCTACAGCGTACAAAGACACATTGGACAACTATATGCTTCTAACTGTGGTAACAGTTTGAGCAAGGCTCTTTCCTGTTCCAGCTTGACTGTGCTCCTGTGCACAAAGTGAGCTCAATAAATATATGGTTTAATGAGTTTGGTGTGGAGGAACTTCAGTGGCCTGCATGGAGTCCTGACCTCAACCCCACTGAAATTGGGAATGTCAGTTGCAAGCCAGACCTTCTTGTCCAGCATCTGCACCTGACCACAGAAATTCTCTTTTGTCTGAATGGGCACAAATTCCTACAAACACACTCCAAATCTTGTAGAAAGCTTCCCAGAAGAGCAGAAGCTGTTGTAACTGCTGTAACTACATCTCCGTGTCAGTGGAATGGGATGTTGATCAAACTTACATAGGCGTGATGATCAGGGGGCCATATACTTTTGGCCACGTGTGTGTGTGTGTGTCTCATAACATTATGACCACCTCCTTGTTTCTATGCTCATTGTCCATTTTATCAGCTCCACTTACTATATAGGTGCACTTTGTAGTTCTACAGTTACAGACTGTAGTCCATCTGTTTCTCGGCATACTTTGTTAGCCCCCTTTTACCCCTTTGTTCTTCAGTGGCCAGGACCCACATGAACCCTCACAGAGCAGGTACTGTTTGGGTGGTGGATCACTCTCAGCACTGCAGTAACACTGATATGGTGGTGATGTGTTAGTGTGTGTTGTGCTGGTACAAGTGGATCAGACACAGCAGTGCTGCTGGAGTTTTTAAACACCTCAATGTTACTGCTGGACTGAGAATAGTCCACCAACCAAAAATATCCAGCCAACAGCGTCCTGTGGGCAGCGTCCTGTGACCACTGATGAAGGACTAGAAGGACTACACAAGGACTACACAAACTGCAACAGCAGATGAGCTATCGTCTCTGACTTTACATGTACTATATATATATATATATATATATATGTGTGTGTGTGTGTGTGTGTGTGTGTGGGTTTGTGTCTTTCCAGTCGTCATGTTATTTTGGTTCTAAACATGGAATCCAGCTTGTGTAGATATTAAAGAGTTAGTCTGAAGCGGCATGTCACTCCAGCCCTCCAGCGCTCAGCGGGGGACGTCCCGGGGCTCTAATTGACTGATTTGTAATCTTGTTTATTTTGGATAGGAGCCAGACACCCTGAGGTGTTCCGCCTGCTTCCCTTAATTGGCAGTGAGCTTGCTTTCGCCCCATTGGAGAATCAGACAGGCTGATGGCGTGGTTTCTGCTATGTAATTGGTTCCAATTATGAACCATAGAATTAAGGAACCACAAGGATCTGTCTATGTCTGGCCTGCCTTTATACACACACACACACACACACACACACACACAAAGCAGTAAATGTCGGAGTCTGGAATGGTATTAATCATTTGTGCGATGGGTAATCAGATGCATTTCTCCATAATCGTTTCTTTTCTCTTGTGCGCCAAACAGATCTTTTCATCGCTCTCCAGTACTTCCAGTACTCAGAACGTGCTTTATGTTTTAGTGAACAGTTCACTTCATCTCTCTCTCTCTCTCTCTCTCTCTCTCTCTCTCTCTCTCTCTCTCTCTCTCTCTCTCTCTCTCTCTCTATCTATCTATCTATCTCTTACTCTCACTCTCACTCTCTTTCTCAGGAGGGCGTTGGAGGAGGCCCCACTGATGACTCAGGCTCTGAGGGAGGCTCAGATGAAAGAGAAAATGGACCGGTATCCCAAAGTGAGATTTTTTCACATCTCAGCACATAAGCACTAGAAACCCTTGACTCCCACAGCCACATCTCACCACCTCTTATAGACTTTTGTTCTTTTGTTACTGTATTAATGTTACTATTTTGTCAAGTCACCCTTATTTTAGTGCTGTCAAAGTTAACATGTTAAATTGTTAACAGCACTAAATTTTAACGCTGAGAGCACATTTTCCTAGTTTAACCCTTCTATACACTTGTGCAAAAAAAACCAAAACATACTAAACAAAAAAGTGATTTTGACTTTTGGCCATGTCAGAATCCAGATTTAAACTCTCCAGAGAATATTTGGGTCTCACATCAAACACAAACTAGCTTGGCAGAGTTTTTCAACTGTTTGTAGCCCTCAATCCTGAGTGGAACAATAACTTCTTTCCGTAAAAGGCTGTCTTCAAATTTACCCACAGACTTCAACATTTCAAGAAAACAGAGGGAAAGCGATCCCATAATAAATTACTTTATCTATTTGTTTAATTCTTGCTAATTTGCTGACTAATGATTTGTTGTTAAGACTTAAAAGCTTAAAGTTTTGCCATTTGAGGATTGACCCATTTTTTTGCACAAATATTCAGTGTATAGTAATGAAAAAAAAAAAACACAACAAATGAAACCTATGTTGTATTTGACTGATGACCAGTGAAGGGAGGTCAGGGAAGATGCTTTTCTTTTTTAGTAGTACTAGTTCAGAGACTAACAGCAGGCAGACTGAGTTTAATGTAAAGGGAGTTACAATATTTTAAATGGTCATTTCCCTTATTCATATATTTGTAATGTTTTTTTAATGTGACAGGTGGTGCTGAGAGTCCAGTTTCCTGACAGGAGAGTCCTCCAGGGCTTCTTCAGACCACAAGAAACAGGTTTGAGTGTCTTTCATAAAAAAAAAAAAGGATTGGGAAAAAAACACACGTACACACTGATTTTATTTTTTCCAATATGATAAATTCAGAAAATTAATAGAATGCTTTAAAGTGTGGTCTTATTTTCATGTAAAAAATGAGCAGGGGTCTCCCAACTTTTGCATATGACTGTACACATATTAGGAGCTATAAAATTTACAGATTTTAAAATATGCTTACAAGAGACTTGATGATTCTATGACATTATGATTGATATTTTACAGTCATTGAATACTCGTTGATATTTCTAGATAATAACTTGAATACTCATTCTCCAAATCTCCTTTAACAGTAATATTGGAAGCATATTTGAAGTCGCTCATCTGATGAAACAGATACACTTCCATTTTAATCAATGTTTCATTTCACAGCGCCTACACTAGACACGTTTTACGTCCATCAAAACATGAGCCCTTGTAGCTTCTACCCCCCCCCATGTACGCACACAAGTAAAGCGCAAACTCCATAGAGATCCAGCCAAGTCATGCGCTCATGCTATCTATAGCCTTCTAAACTATACTTAATCATTTACTAAAATGTCATGATCTTGTTCCAGAGCGTCTGTGCTAATTTACCTACAATGTTTGTTGCGCTCTAAAGCAAGGTGATGTGGTTGGCTGGCATCAACTGTAATTTACATTCTTTTTATTATTTTCCATATAGTAACAATAACTGTTCTATCTAAGACTTTTGCTAATGAAATTTATTTTAGGCTACAATTTTTTGGCTTAAAAAGATGAATCTTTGGAACACTTAAAAGAGAAACGAATAACATCTAAACAAATGAATGCTCAAGTATTCAAATCATCTAGAAATGACCTTTGTGTGTTTTTTGCTTTTAGTTGCTGCACTGAAGCAGTTTGTCAGATCTCATCTACAGGATCCAGAGCTCCACTTCTACCTGTGTAAGTGTAAAGACACATACTCATACATGCTCACACACACGCGCACACACACACACACTCACACACACACACACACACACACCACAGAACAGGTTCGATTTTGACTTTCACTCTAACACTAGTCACTCGACTCAATGCCGTGCTCTCAGATGTTCTCTAAACGAGTGTAATTTTAGCTTCAGTTGGCTGGAATCAGGCCTATGTTGTGGTATGTGGCTCATTTGATCTGCTAACTAAGCTATTGTTAGCCTAGGCAAAACACTACAGTCCCAAACACCACAGAACAGGTTTGACTTTGTCAGTCCAACACCAGTCACTTGGCTTATTTTTTATCATAGGAACATAGCTAGATTAGTTAGAATCAAACCTGTACTGTGGTGTGTTTATAAGAAAGTCACTTGGTGGCCAAATTGCAACACCGCCAGGCAGTTATTTCCAGACATAAAACGACCAGGCTCCCATCTCTTTAAATGGAGAGATACCTAAATACTTGCAACACTCGAAACTAAAGGTCACATTACAGTTTCAAAAATATCTTTGAGTTCACTGGCAAAATCTGACAAAAACATCATAAACAGTTTGTAGCGTTTGGCTCAGTAGCTTGCAAAAAAAAAGGTTTTTCTTCTGGCTGCTGAACTGGCGCTGATCTCCCCAATGGGAGGTGGGCTTTCCCCACTTGCAGCGTAACCAGCAAACTGACTGTCTTTTTTTCTTGAAGGGTGAGACTTTCTCTGCAAACAGGCGCCATATTGAGTGTTATGAGCTTTCCCATGCATATTTCAACTAGTGACTGGTCTCATCATTTATAATGTTTCTGGTGGCACTGTTTGGGTCTATAGCCTGTTCGATAAGCTAACATTAAGTTAGTTGATCAGGCTACAGATTTACACATGGAACAGGTTTAATTTCACCTTTCTGTTCCTTCAGCACCATTTGCTCCACTTCACTCCCTCAGATTTGAATCAGGATCATCTAAACTTGTGTCGATGCTTTAGTTAGCCAGAACTGAACATGTTCTGTGGTGAGCAGAGCTGTTTTTGTAGTAGTTAAGCTAATGTTAACCAGCTCCTCCCTCCTAGTTAGCAGCACCGTTCAGCATTTCCCAGTTTCCCAGATAGATGATTTGACTGTTATTGATTGATGGCTTGAAAATCATGTACTGTATTCACTTATTTGGTGACCATGTAAGTGAACTAAAATATTTGATTATTTTCTGTTTAGAAATAATGCAGGATGTGACTGCACAAAATAGGATGTGACACAGAATAAATACTTGTATGTCACTTGTATGTAACTTACGGCGCTTTTATGTTTTTAGATTTAACAAAGTCGTGTTATTTAACATACCAACAGCTGACGAGTCACTGTACAAATGTTTAATATTTTTTAATTTGAAATAATAACAAAGTGCCTATAGCTCTGCTTAGATGTGGCTGGTTGTGTCTGACATTCAGTGCATTCTTTTTATATTCCAAATACACCTGCTTTATTCAAATACCTGAGTATGTAAATAAATCCTAAAATCCATATGTCTGAGTAGCATGATCATATTTTCTTCTCTTGCCAGTCATTGCACCTCCCAAGACTGTGCTGGACGACCCCAACGCTACTCTTTTTCAGGTGAGACTCAGACTGTGTGTGCTTATGTGTTTATCTGTATGAGGATGTTTGCGTGAGAGCTGTTCTGCGTGCCAGCCACAGCTGTGTGCATTTGGACACATATTTCCATGTGACAGATCTGGCGTGAGAGTGGGGTGTTTTTTTGGGTTCGTGAGGTGGACGTGTATGTGAGTTCTCAGTGGGTGGTCATGGTTTGGTCAGTAGTACAAGGATAATGGTTTGATTACAGTAGAGCTGATTGCGTGCCATTCCTGTAGACCCCCTGTGGCCCCCTCAGCAACTACATCACACACACACGCGCACACACACACACACACACACACACACACACACACACACACACACACACACTTTCTCTCTGCCTTTTTCTCTCATTTGCAAACTTATTTTCTCTCTCTTTATTGATCAGTCAACACACAATGATACAACTGCCCATTTAATCCATATGTGTAAATCATGTATACACACATAAACAGTGTTGGTTTGATTATATTGTCACTGTCAGAATAAAATCTTGCAGTAACCAAAAGGTAATTATAATAGAAGGAAAAAACATTCTTAACTTGTAATGAAAAGTAGTGTGCAAAATTTAAAAAAAGTAATTTTGGATCATTTCCGTTCACCATAATATTTGAATACAATGCAAAGTGTAAGTGGAGTTTTAAGTTTGCAAAAATGTAAAAATGATAAACATGTAGATAAAGGGGTATTGCGTGACATCAACAATGTTAGTTTGCCTTTATATTAAACTGTATATAATTAATATAATTAACTATATACTTTACAGAAATGTGACCTGACTGAAATATTGGTTGGCCAGTAACGTTAGGCGGCCATTTCAGACAACATCAGGGCTGATATTCAGAAAGAAGTAGTTAATTAGAAGACTTGGATCAGATTCCTCCTTATTTATTATGGATATGACACAAAAATTGCCAGATTCCGGAACAGCAGTTCTAAAACTGGTTGTTTGTGTATGGTGGACTAAACCACATCAGGTCTGTGCAGCTTTAATGAAGAGCTCAATGTGGTTTGAGAAAAGATTGAGAGAAGTTTTTTTGATGAATTTTTCTGAATTTAGTATTTGGTCTGTTTGGGTGACTATTGACTTCTAGTGTTTGTTTGCACCACTAGCCTTTTAGCTCCAGTTCTTCACTAAAGAAGCAAAATTTGGACACCATCTTGTTTCATCATCTACGTGTAGGGTAATTTGTTTAAATTAGATTTTTTTGCGCACAAAAAGAGGCCCACAGATTTTTGGCTATCAGTACTTAAAATCCAACAGAGAAAACACTGATATTTATAGACTTTTTTAATATTATAAGGAATGTACACCTCTAATATGAGGAGAATCACCTTTTTTTTTTTTAATATTTAAATGGTTTCCTGCACTCTCTCAGTGGTTAAGAGAAGGTGAAGCTCATGGTCAGCTCCAGGTCAAGGCCAGTCGTCCACTAGGCTTATGGATTAGTTTAGCAGCAGAGGACTGGGGGACTAGGACTGAAAAAGGGTGAGGGAGAGGGGGATAGAAAAAAAAATGAGTGAATGGAAGAGGACCGGCTGATCTGAGGCGCCTCTCCTCTCTGTTCAAAGGGAAAAGGCCGGAACGTTCTCCGAGTTTGCCCTGACCTCAGCTGGCTTTCATTTGGCCAGGTGGAAACTGGCATATGGGGGTGCTTTGATCCCTACCCTTCTCCCTCCCTCCATCCCTCCATCCCTTTTTCTTTCATGAGTCTGATTTTGGGACAGTATATTGTGTGTAAGCAGTGGTCAGGAACTCTCAAAGTAAAAAGTAACAGTTGGTTTCGGATTGCGACCATGTTACACTTCACAAACTGTACTTTCAGTAAGGATGCACAGATATGAAATTTCTGGCCCCATATTGATAATCAATAATTAATACCTTCTTCTGGTCGATACTAATAACCATTCATTTTACTTTTTGATTTATGTTAAACTTTATTTTTAGGCTCCCTGTAGAGGGTCAACAAATCAACAAAACATAACGTGACCAGGGGTGTTTAAACTTCTGCATATGGCTATATAAGATCCATATGAAATTTCTAAAACTAGATCATTGTTTATTTCAGCATAGTCGTTACATGGCTAAAGCAGACCTAATGACTGTTATAGACAGTGAAATGGTTAGCAGATTCTCCAATGCAGAGCAGCTCACACTGGCCTTTGCCCATTGACTGATATTGTCCAGTGACTCCTATCATGAAGCAAGCAGTGCAGTTCAATGTCTGATCAATAATAATTGGGATTTCCCGTTTATGGAGGAAAAATATATTGGTCACCAATATTCTTAACTTTCCACTCTTCTCTCTGCTTTGCTCTCTCACTCATTCTTGCTCTCTCTCTGACCTGCTGACCAGCCACATGCGTTTGAAGTGGCCTGTTGGAGATGAAACGGAACTTGAAGCTTGATTGTTGAAAAGTGAGATTCTCCTGATAAGAGCTCCAAAAATAAACTTTCCACTCATGTGACCAGGTGGAGGAGTGTGTGTGTGTGTGAGTGTGTGTTTGAGTGGGTTTAGAGGTGATGAAGACATCCGGAGTTTTAAGAGTTTGAGTATGCTACATCTGTTTTATAGATAGTTACATAAATAATATATAGGATTCTTCTTCTTCTTCTTCTTCTTCTTCTTCTTATTCTTCTTCTTCTTATTATTATTATTATTATTATTATTGTTATTACTGTTATTACTGTTATAGTGTGTGTGTGTTTGTGTGTATGTGCATACATATAGACACATACGCATGTGATGACACATCATTGTTTTGTGGATATAGATTGAGCCTAGTGTTTTGTCATTAAAAATCCCATTTAGTCTAGGTTTAGGCATAATTAAAGTCTGAGAAACGTGTGTGTGTGTGTGTGTGTGGCTGCCTGGCTGTCTGGCAAAACATTGTAAAAGCCAGTTGTGTCTCAGAATCCA